>NC_088384.1:101210000-101815961 GCF_037993035.2 Macaca fascicularis | reverse complement strand
AGAATGGAAGGTTGTTCTCCTTGCCAGGACTCTTAAGACCCAGCTCTGGAACCAGCCTGGGAATCTGTCTCAGGCAGGTCACTGACTGCTGGCAGGTAGGGCTTGCTATAATCTTCCCAGTGTTTGAAGCTGAGGGCTGAATTGTAGGGGCTAAGGGCGAGGCTGGCACCCAGGCACAGTGCCTTTGTGAGCTGCTCTGGCACCTGGCCAGCCCAGATAGGGCTTCCTTTTCCACTGGAGCTTGGCAAGCAGGCTAGAATAGTGATCTCCCGCAGATGTCCCAGAGCCTGCTGGGCTGAGTGGGGTTCCTAGCCTGGTGGGAGGTGATACTGGCTATTGCGTTGGCAGTTAACTACTTTCTACAGCTCCAGCCCTAGGGGAGGGCTAGGCCACTCACCCAACAGGACTGGTTGCTATACCTAACTCTACAGGAAGCTCTCTTTCCAGGGCTATGAAGAATTTCTGCTTTCCTTAAGCTCTGACATTGCCAGAGGTTTACCATGGCCAGTGCCGGTCTGTTTGGCACAGTGGAGACCAAACAGGTTGCCTTAGGGCAAGGGCAGATATTGGGTCCTGCTCTCATGACACTGTTCTAATCTGAACATGGATCTGTATCCTGGCTCTTTTGCTTGCGTGCTGTGTGGCCTTGGGCAAGTCCCTTCATTTCTCTGAACCTCACTTTTATCATCTGTAAAACGGGGATAAGGATATTTAGTGATAATGCAGTTGAGAAGAAATGCATTTTATTTATTTATTTATTTAACCACTGGAGTGCAGTGGTGTGATCTCAGCCCACTGCAGCCTCAACCTCCTGGGCTCAGGTGATCCTTCTGCCTTAACCCCTTGAGAAACTGGGACTACAGGCACAAACCACTGTACCCGGTCAGAAATGCATTTTAAAAAGTCTGCAGTAAACCTGCCAGATAATGCTCAAGAGCTCATATGGTCATGCCAAGTACCTCTGTGTTCTGGTCCACCCGTTCTCCACCTCCCCATCTATCTGATGGCTGACCTGTCTGTTTACTCACCCACTTATTCATTTATTCACTGTATATTGAGTGTGGCTACCCTACCTGGCATGTAGGTCTGCAGTGGTGAGCAAGGCAGTCATGGTCCTTGCCCCCCTGGGGCTTTGTCATGGTGTGACAAACAGGAAATAATTGAGAAAACAAATACATAATAACCGCAAGATGTGATGAGTGCTTTGAAGGTAATGGAAGAAAACGGAAGGAGGCTACTTTCATTTGAGGTTGGAGAGGTAGGCAGGGCCCAGACTTTGGGGAGTCTTCAGGGTTTCTCTCTTAGGCTTTATTCTAAGTGCAATAGGAAGCCTTTGAGGAGGTTTAAAAGCAGGAGAGGCCTTGTCCAGTTTTAATTTTAAAAAGACCACTCTGCCGGTATATGGAGAATGGATGGGGGCAAATGTAGAAGATGGAAGACCAGTTAGGAGGCTATTGTGGCAGGCTGGGAGAAATGATTGGGGCTTAGACTGGGGTGGAGATATTGCAGACATAGAAAAATGGTAGGCGGCCAAGTGCTGTGGCTCAGCCTATAATCCCAGCACTTTGGGAGGCCAAGGCGGGCAGATTACAAGGTCAGGAGTTTGAGACCAGCCTGGCCAACATGGTGAAACCCCCATCTCTACTAAAAATACAAAAATTAGCCAGGCATGGTGGCGGGCGCCTGTAATCCCAGCTACTCGGGAGGCTGAGGCAGGAGAATCACTTGAACCCAGGAGGCGGAGGTTGCAGTGAGCCAAGATTGCACCACTGCGCTCCAGGCTGGGCAACAAGAGCAAAACTCCATCTCAACAAACAAACAAACAAAACAACAACAACAACAAAAAACAAAACAAAAAAACCCCCCAAAACCCAACAACGACAAAAAAGAAAAATGGAAGGCTTACATGTTTGTGAAGGTAGAATTGACAGGACTGCGTGAAGAAGTAAGTGGCTGCAGGCATTGAGGGAGACAGGGTATAAAGAAGGGTGGTAGATATTCAGCTTGAGCAGTTGGGTGATGGTGGTGTTCTTTTCAGAGACAGGGACAACCTGGGGGAAGAGGTTTTGGAGTGAAGATTCTGATTCTGGCCTGAGAGTTGTCTTCTTGGGCCCCCTCATGGCTCACCTCCCCACTGTATGAAACCTGACCACTCCAGATCCCCTGTGACCCTCTGTTTTGCTTATTAATCACATATGTATTATCTTTTATGTAGGTTGATGGCATGGCCTCCCTGTGTGTCTGGCTGACCCTTTTCTAAAACCTCACTGTAGGTTGTATAATTCTGTACATACATTATATATGTATGTACAGAAAAGAGTTAGCATAATAAGCCTGAGACTGCTCTTCTTAAAAAGCCTTGCTGGCAAGGTTGGGCCTTGGCTGGCTTCTGGGAACTTGGATTTTGTGGGTGTTTGTCCTACTCTGACTGATAAGAGTGGTTCACTGTGCCTAAACTGTTTGTGTAAACATTGTGGTTTAGGCTGAACATCTGCTTTCCTTCTGAGAGTCTGGAATCTTGGTACGTGCTAGGCAGAGGGTGTCTGAGTGACTAGCCCCCAGTAGAGACCTTTCACAGTGAGTCTCTAATGAGTTTCCCTGGTAGAAAACACTTCACACATGTCACAATTCCATGCCGGAAGAATTAAGTGCATCCCGTGACTCTACTGGGAGGACTCTTGAAAATTTGCACCTGATTTCCTCTGGACTTTTCCCTTTGCTGTAATAAATCATAGCCATGGGTATGACTCTACACTGAGTCCTGCTAATGAATCACTGAACCTGGAAGTAAGTGGTCTTGAGGACTCCCTACACACTGGTGCATAACTTTTCCTAACCCCTAAAACTATCTACCACTGGGTCTTCTCTTCTGGCAGAACTGAGTGGAGTGAGTCCAGTGCTTCTTGGTTTGTTTTTGTGTGATCCTTGTTGCAGTGTAGGGGATCATCATGGTGTGTGTGTGTGTGTATGTGTGTGTGTGTGTATGTGTGTGTGTGTGTATGTGTGTGTTTGAGACAGAGTCTCGTTCTGTCACCCAGGATGGAGTGCAGTGGTGTGATCTCGGCTCACTGCAACCTCTGCCTCACGGGTTCAGGCAATTCTCCTGCCTCAGCCTCCCCAGTAGCTGGGATTACAGGCACCCACCACCACACCTGGCTATTTTTTTTTTTTGTGTGTGTATTTTTAGTAGAGACACGGTTTCACTGTGTTGACCAGATTGGTTTTGAACTCCTGACCTCAAGTGTTTCACCCACCTCGGCCTCCCAAAGTGCTGGGATTACAGGCATGAGTCACTGAACTGGGCCCATGATGTGGTTTAAAGGGCATGAGACCTTATGTCAGAGCTGGAGATTTGTGACTCAGTTCTGCTACCGTTGACCTCAGGCCGATCCCTGTCTCTGGTTGTCTGTCTCTCTATTTACAAGAGAAGCGGAGTAAGTTTGTTAGCTCAGAGGGCCCTTCTTGGGTTAAGAAGTGCTGAAATTTTACTTTTCCAACAGCAACTGGCATCTTTCTCTCAGACATAGTGGCAGGTTGGAGCTGAGGCAGCAGGACAGACTGTATTTCCTGGGCTTCAGCTTCATTCCTTTTTTGGATAGCTTAGAGTCTTGGGATGGGTGGGGAACCGTCATCCCCATTCTGGCTACCATTCCTATTTCTCTTCCTGATTCTTGGTAAGCTAATTGTGAGGTGATTAGAGAGCATGTCTTATGAGGAACTGAGCTTACCTAGCATGGCAAAGCCAGGATAGTGAAAGACAGAGGATCCTGCATGAAAGAATAGCATCCACCAGGTTTTTTGTAAGGTCTCTGGGGATAGGAAAAGGACCAACCAGATTTCAGATGAGTATAAAGAGGTACAAAGGGCCAGGCATGGCAACTCATGCCTGTAACCTCAGCACTTTGGGAGGCTGAGGTGGGAGAGCTGCTTGAGGCCAGAAGGTCAAAATAAGCCTAGTCAACATAGTGAGACCCTGTCTCTACAAAAAATATAAATAATTAGCTGGGCCTGGTAGCATGTGCCTATAGTTCAGCTACTTAGGAGGCTGAGGCGGGAGGATTGCTTGAGCCCAGGAGTTTGAGAGTTTGAGGCCACTGCACCCCAGCCTGGGTGACAAAGCAAGACCTTGCCTCAAAAAAAAAAAAAAAAAAAAAAAAAAAAAGGAGATGTAAAGGCTGTCTAGCTTAAGTAGAAAGATAGCGTAATCTGGCTTGGAGGTGGTGAGGCCCCATTAATTCCAGGTGTTAGAGCTGAGAGAAAGGGATCATGTGGCAGGGATTCATGTATAAGGCAGGGTGTCAGACTGGGTGGCATTGCTGGTCACTGGTCAAAAGCGAGGTGCTGTGACCCTCCAGGCCTCCAGGAAGCCTGGCCTGGAAAAGGGTAGAGGTAAGTGCTCCCTGCCTGGTCTTGAGGACGAGGGCAGAGAGTAGCAGAGAGCTCCTGGCTTTGGTCATCTCAGGGCCAAGCTCAGCAAAATGGTGAAATCTGGGATGTATGGCACTCCTAGATTCTAGGGCACATGGCATAATTTTATGAGAAGTTTATGTCACCGGGTTTTTCCACCAGGGAGATTTTTATGCCCCCCCTTCTCAACTGTGAGATAGAAGGCTTTTGTTCCTTGTTAAATGGATTTCAGTGTTTGTCAAGCAGGTGGGGAGGTGCAGGGAGATGCATTTGGTGGTTACAGTGACCACATTTTCTGAGTCAAAAATCAGGACACATAGTTTTGATGTGATCTCACAATAGCACAGGATATTTGAAATAGGGGCTGTTCAGGAAAATCCCAGGATACAGGGTTATGATGCCTGGGTTGTTTAGCTGCACGTATTCTCCTTGGATTCCAGTACTTGCTTTTTCCATCATAGGAGACTTCCTGGAGCCAGCTGTATGCAATCATACTTACCTGTTCCTGCTCAGAGGCACTGAGCCAGTCTTGCTTTGGTTTTCTGCGAAATTCTTTAATTGCCTGTCACCTTTCTCTTTACTTAAGAAACTTGAAATAAACACTAAGACGAATGAGTCATGGTGAATTGGTTTGGTTTGGATGTGGCCTTCTTTGGGTGTGCCTGCGCCTGGGGCCCTGGCCAGTTGCCTGCATGTTTTAAGGGTAGAGTAGTAGAAAAAGTACTTTACCGCAAATCAAGAGGCTGAGTGTTGTCCTGCCTTGCTGCTGACTCACTCTGTAGTTCTGGGCAAGATCCTCCTCTGAGTTTATTTTAATAGGGAATGTGTTTGGCTGCACACAACAGAAAATTAATCATATAGGGGTTTGTTTTTCTCATACAACAAGAAGTCCTGAGGCTGGGATGGTGGCTCCATGATGCTAACAGGGATGAAACTATTTCCCTGTTTCTTCTTAGCAATTCTTCTTTTTTTTTACATTTACATTTTATTATTTTTTTATTTTGAAAGACGATGGTTAGATGCCACAAAGTAGGTGGCAATGCTTGAACCGTATGCGTGTTCTCAGGCCCAAGGGCCTTTTGCATCCTTGTCGAGGGGAGTGCTAACCTTCTCCCCTTTCATGCAACACTCCTTTGCAATTCTTGACCATTTCGTTATGCTGAGTTGCCTCCTCATTGAAAGAAGGCTGCTCTGCCTCTCCGTGTAATGTCTGTCTTTGGACTGGAAGAAGAAAGAAGTGAGGGAGCAGTTTGAAAGGGGTATTCCCTGTGTCAGGAGGACAAAAGTTTCCCAGTTTATGTCCTAGTTTGTGATCACCCCTAGTTGCAAGAGAATATGGGGAAACAAATCATTTTAGCTGGACCTGTTGCCTCTCAGAATAAACTTAGTATCCGGTATCTATTGCTGCATAACAAACCATCTCCAAACTTCATGACTTAAAGCAATATAGTTACTCTTTTTCACAGTTGTGTAGGTTGCCTGAACTTGGCTGGGCAGTACATATACCCACATGATATAGCCGTGGTCATTCATTTAGCTGCATTCAGCTGGGAGCTCAGCAGGGAGCTCAACTGGAGCCACCACGTCCAGGATGACCTCTCTTCTAGGTTCTGTCTCCGTGGGGCATCTCGTCATCCCATAGTATAGTTCAAGCTGCTTTATAACATGGCGGCTGGTTTCCAAGAGGAAGTATTCTGAGTGGACAAGCCCCAGTATGCAAGTGCTTATCAAGCCTCTGCTTACATTACATTTGCTAATGTCCCATTTGTCAAAGTCAGTCAGATGGTCAAACCCAGAGTAGGCATGGAAGGGGACTACACAAGGGCCTGAATCCCAGGAGATAAAGTTCACTAGAGGCCACCATTGTAAATGTCTGCCACAGGGAGAATTCACGGAGAATATTGGCCACAGTGGGTTAGACCTGAACAGTGTTTTTCAAACTGTGAGTCCTGAAAGCAATTTAGTAACTAGGAAAAAGAAGAACTAGAATATAAAATATCAGGGTGGGCTGGGTGTGGTGGCTCACGCCTGTAATCCTGGCATTTTGGAAGGCTCAGGAGGGAGAATCACTTGAGCCAGGAGTTTGATAACAGCCTGGGGAACGTAGTGAGACTCTTTCTCTACAAAATAAATAAATAAAATTAGCCTGGTGGCTTGTGCCTGTAGTCCTAGCTACTCAGGAGGCTGTGGTGGGAGGATCCTTTGAGCGCGGGAGTTTCAGGATGCAATGAGCTATGATTGTGTCACCATACTTTAGCCTGGGTGATACAGTGAGACCCTGTCTCTACAAAATAAATAAATAGATAAATAAAATTAGCCAGGCCTGGTGGCATGTGCCTGTAGTTCTAGCTACCAGGAGGCTGTGGCGGGAGGATCCCTTGAATGTAAGAGTTTGAGGCTGCAATGAGCTATGATTGTGCCACTGCACTTTGGCCAGGGCAACACAGTGAGACCCTGTCTGAAAAAAATCAGATGTATTGCAGATACATGATACACACACATATGTACATTATATATGTATATAATGTATGTATATAAATACATAACTATATGTGTATATGACATGTATATAAATATATAACTATATATAAACATACACATGGGATACAATGAAAAATGTGTTTCATACTGTGGGCCTGAGCATCTCTGGGCTCCAATGCTTTGTTTCTGTAGCAGAGTTTGGTGGTGAATGTCCTGCTGACCCCCTTCCGTGTGAGGAGCTGTGTGATGGGGATGCATCCTGTCCCCAGGGGCATAAATGCTGCAGCACCGGCTGTGGCCACACCTGCCTCGGAGACATTGAGGGAGGTATGTTGGCTCTTTGGGGAAGAAATCCTTGAGTGTTTCCTGAAAAGAGTGCTTCTCTTTCCCTTCCTGAGAGGAGCTAGGATTCTCATTCTTCTTGTCCCTGTAGTCCTCCAACCCACAGCAACCGCTTCTTCTAGGGCCGAGGGGCCATGCCGACATTAAAAGAACTAGGGGGGAGGCACTGTGGGTCAGTAGGAACTACCTGGGCTGGAAGACAGACAGTGTGGCTTTTGGTCTTGATTCTGCTGAGGTTTTGCTCTGTGACCTTGGGTAAGCAAACCCTTCTTTTTGAGCCCAAGTTTCTTTATCTGTAAAATGAGAGAGTTGCCTAAGATCCTGATTTTCAGATCTAATTTTTAACAAAAAGCTTCTCCCCTGCCCCAAATGAAATCTTAGTTGGAAACATATATATATATATGGAGTCTCGCTCTGTCGCCCGGGCTGGAGTGCAGTGGCACAATCTCGGCTCACTACAAGCTCTGCCTCCCGGATTCACACCATTCTCCTGCCTCAGCCTCCCACGCAGCTGGGACTACAGGTGTCTGCCACCATGCCTGGCTAATTTTTTTTTTTTTTTTTTTTGTATTTTTAATAGAGACGGGCTTTCACTGTGTTAGCCAGGATGGTCTCGATTTCCTGACCTCGTGATCAGCTTGCCTCGGCCTCCCAAAGTGCTGGGATTACAGGCTTGAGCCACTGCGCCTGGCCCATGCCCCGCTAATTTTTATATTTTTAGTAGAGATGGGCTTTCATCATGTTGACCAGGCTGGTCTTGAACTCCTAATTCACCTGCCTCGGCCTCCCAAAGTGCTGGAATTATAGGCATGAGCCACCGCACCCAGCCGGAAACACACACACACACACACACACACACACACACACACACACACACACACACACACACACATATATAAACATAAAAGCATTCCTGTTCCAATGCCTTTTTTTCTTCAACATTTTTAAAAAACAAATATTTTTGAGTGCCAGGCACTGTGGATCTCCATTAAAGAATCATTGACTCTGGTGCTATCTTAGTCCCTTTAGATTCCCAGGCAATGCTCAAGGCTGAGGACAGACTCTTGTCCTTATGTAGCTTATAGGCCATCAGGGAAGATAGACATATTCCTTTTAAGTAAGAGATTATCATGAAGTTTGATGAGAGGAAGTATACAGGGTGCTACAGGAACACAAAGCAGGGACATCAAACCTTGTCTAGGGTGGCAGAGGTCACCATGAGGAAGTGACACTATGAATCCAGAGCATAGGGGGAGAGGGTGGTGGTCTGGGAGGCTTGTCCCTGCCACATGTCACTCACCCCCACCCCAAACCTGCAGGGGTATCAATCCCTGAGTTACCTCTTGGAACTCCCTTTGGGGCACCATTTGAAAACTCTGGGCTCAGAGTTCTCTTGGGTTCCTAAAGATTCTCAGATCCTCCAGCTCCATGGTTTCCCAGCCAGTTTAGTTGGGTCTAGTGAGGGTCAGGGGTTGATTGACCTAGAGCCTCTGTGTGTAAGTTCTAGATGGGAACATGGAGATGGCGGAGCTGACACCCTGTCCCTTTTCTTGTGCCTGTTGTTCCCACAGGGCGGGGCGGTGATTGTCCAAAAGTTCTGGTGGGCCTGTGCATTGTCGGCTGTGTGATGGATGAGAACTGTCAAGCTGGAGAAAAGTGCTGCAAGTCAGGCTGTGGCCGCTTCTGTGTCCCACCAGTCCTGCCCCGAAAACTGACCGTGAACCCCAACTGGACTGTGAGGTCTGATTCTGAATTAGGTGAGTACAGTCCATTGTCATCAACAATAACAGACAACTGCTATGTGCAAAGCACTGGCTTAGGTACTGGGAAGGGGACTTCAGAAGGTCAGGAAAAGTCTAGTTGGAGAGAAAGAAACTATGTCCCAGATGAAAACCCTCATGCAAACAGTACAGGCTTACATCTGTTCCCAGGTGTGGTGAACCTGTGTCCCAGATGAGAACCCTCATATAAACAGTACAGGCTTACACTTGTTCCCAGGTGTGGCTCCCTGGGAAGGTCTCTGGGAGAGGTGGGATTTGATCGAGGCCCTTAAGGCTAGGCAGATGCGACAAAGTGAGGATAGCACACGGACATGCCAGACAGGTAATCTGGTGATTGCTGGCAAAGGAACACAGGGTGGGAATGTGTGGGATATGTTTGGGAGGTGAGAAGTGGGGGCAGGATGGGTAAAGGAACAGACATATCCCAGTTTTTCTTTTTTTTTTTTGAGATGGAGTTTCACTCTTGTCACCCAGGCTGGAGTGCAATGGCACTATCTCAACTTACTGCAACCTCTGCCTTCTGGGTTCAAGCAATTCTCCTGCCTCAGCCTCCCAAGGCTGGGATGACAGGTGCCCACTGTCATACCTAGCTGATTTTTGTATTTTTAGTAAAGACGGGGTTTCACTATGTTGGCCAGGCTGGTCTCAAACTCCTGATCTCAGGTGATCCGCCCGCCTTGGCCTCCCAAAGTGCTGGGATTACAGGCGTGAGCCACTGTGCCTGACCATATCTCCAGTTTTTTTTTTTTTAATAACAGGAGACATAAAGTTGACATCTGAATAATACGAGCCTTCAGTGCCAGTTTGGATTGGATTGTCTGGGAAGCAAGGAGCCATTTAAGACTTTTGAGAGCAATATAGGCCAAGCTTTCCTAGCGTGGAGGGAAAACATTTTGGGTAGCTGAAGCCAGGAGGGCACAGCTGTGACTTGATATTTCTTCTACTTGCAGAGATCCCAGTGCCCTAGCTGTGCTGATTTGTCTGGAACTTCTGTGGTAACTCTGGAAGCTTTTCCTGGTAGTCAAGAGAGGGTGACATCCTGGGGCCTGTGACATTTCCAGGGGCACTCATGGCCCTCTCTGCTCTGCTTCTCCTCCTGCTGCTGACCAGAGCATGGGAAACAGCCCTGGATTGGGCAGTGGGTGTGTGGTGCTTCTCTTTCCCAATAAAGGCTGGTGCTGACCTCTTGTCTGTGCTGTTTGAGGGCTCAGATGATATGGGAGAGCTAGAGGGTATGAGTGTACTTGTGGGATTGCACGATTTACATATTTAGGACAGATGGGTAATCCATTCTTTGTGACGACTCTGAAAATGGGTTTTGGTTGGGTGTGGCTAGGGGAGCGATGGGTGGAAACTAAACTGAGAGTGACTTGCCTTAGATGTCTTTCTCAAGCCCTGGTGGGGGTGGAGGTCAGTCTCTTTTAGACCTGCTGACCTTCTTCTTTTATCGGAGAATGTAGGTTGAGGGTGGAACAGGGGTGAGTGGCTAGTTTTTTTTATTTTATTTATTTTATTTTTTTGAGATGTATTTTTCTGTTGCCCAGGCTGGAGTGCAGTGGCGCAATCTTGGCTCACTGCACCCTCTGCCTCCCGGGTTCAAGCGATTCTCTTGCCTCAGTCTCCTGAGTAGCTGGGACTACAGGCACGCTACTATGCCCTACTAATTTTTGTATTTTTAGTAGAGGTGGGGTTTCATGATGGCCAGGCTTGTCTTGAACTCCTGACCTCAGGCGATCCACCTGTCTCAGCCTCCCAAAGTGCTGGGATTATAGGCGTGAGCCACTGTGCCCGGCAGAGTGGCTAGTTTCTTGTAGTTGCTGGAATGTTCCCACCTTGGACCTCCTTCCTTGAGGGCCAGCCCTTGGCTCCAAGACAAGCAGTTTGTCCCCTCCAGGTAGCTTTATTTTAGGGAGGGGATGTCCCTAGGTTCTTGGGACCAAGACAATTTTTTAAAGTTATGTTTTTTATTTATATGAAATGGATTATATTGTGTATCTTGGAGATCTTTCATGTCATCATATATATTCTTTTAATAGAACTCTATGAATGGGTAATTTATTTAATTAGTTATCTTTTTTTTTTTTGAGACGAAATCTTGCTCTGTTGCCTAGGCGGGAGTGCAGTGGCGCGATCTCTGCTCAGTGCAACCTTCGCCTCCTGGGTTCAAGCAATTCTCGTGCCTCAGCCTTCTGAGTAGTTGTGCCTTTGACTGTTGTAGTAGAAACCCTGTCTACTAAAAATACAAAAATTAGTCAGGTGTGGTGCTGTGATAATATGATTAAAAAAAAAAACAACTATGTGCATGTATTTGAGTTTTTAAATAAACAACAAAATGATAAAACAGTGGAAGAGGGATCTTCCAAAATGTTCAGCAGCCCATCACACAGACACTGACCCTTCCCAGTTCCCTGCAACATGATCCTGGAGTCATGGATGTTCCTGGTATGGCCACTGTAAGGTTCATGCCAACCACTGTTTTTTGAATCAGGCAACATTGACATACACCTACTCTACTCAAAAGATGAATGTTCCGAACCAGGTAGAAACCAGAATTTCACATGCCAGAATGAAAATAAGGGGGAGAAGTCACAAAAACTCAGCAGTGGCCGGACACAGTGGCTCACACCTGTAATCCCAACACTTTGGGAGGCTGAGGCAGGCAGATCACTTGAGATCAGGAGTTCGAGACCAGCCTGGCCAATACGGTGAAACCCCATTTCTACTAAAAATACAAAAATTAGCCAGGTGTGGTGGTGCGTGCCTGTAATCTCAGCTACTCGAGAGGCTGAGGCAGGAGAATTACTTGAACCCAGGAGGTGGAAGTTCCAAGTGAGCTGAGATCCTGCCGTTGCACTCCAGCCCGGGCAACAAGAGCGAAACCCCGTCTCAAAAGAAAAAAGAAAAAAAAAATCAGTAGGGTAGAACTTTCAATGAAAAACAACAGTCTGGGAATCCTAAAATATTGCAGAATGATGTTCTGTCAGGGTGGAGAGTGGGAATGGAGGACAGGTGTGAGCCCCAGGCACAGCTCAGGCTGAGCAATGGGAGAGCTGCTCCTTGCAGACCTTTCCTCCTTGTCCGGAGGCTCACCCTTTCCGGTGGGAGCTGCTGACCTGCTTACAGAGAGAGAGAGAGAGAGAGAGATAGACAGAGATAGAGATGAGATAGAGATAGAGAGATAGATATATAGAGAGATAGAGATAGAGATGAGAGAGAGAGATGAGATAGATATATATATATAGAGAGATAGAGATAGGGATGAGAGAGAGAAAGAGAGAGATGAGAGTGCTAAAGGGTTACATTTGAAGGAAGAGAGAGAGAGATGAGAGAGAGTGCTGAAGGGTTACATTTGAAGGACGAGAGAGAGAGAGAGAGAGAGAGAGAGAGAACGAGAGGGAGTGCTGAAGGGTTAAATTTGAAAGCTGGAGGTCAAAGGCTGAGCTGGGGCCAAATTCCCACCCCCAGGTCTTTCTGGGCAGCTTTCTCTACTGTTGAACCCTGAACTAAAGAAGCTGTTAGAACCTTTCCTTCCTCAGGGTTTAAGTCCATTTTAGCCTTGGTCCTGGGGTGGAAATGACCCGGGAGCAGGTCTCAGTGGACCCTGATCCTACTCTCTCACTTTGCACCCCAAAATTAGCCTTCGACCAGGTTGAAAAGCCACCCTCCTCCCCCACCCTACTCCTCAGCTTCCTCATCATGGGCAGGAATGTCTGGGGCTCCAGTGTGGGCTGAGAAAGACTTGTTCTTTGACCAGAACCACGCAGCTCCTCCCTTCCCCACCCCACTTCTTCACCATCTGGTTGTAGAGATCTCAGACTCCATATGTGCCCTTGGCCCCAGCAATACTATGGGCCCCTGCAGCCTCCACTGCTCCCGTGGGGGCATGATGATGTTGCTAAGGCGTGTAAGTGGGGTGAGGAAAGCAGGAAGCCCAGAGCGCATCCTGGCAGTGGGTTGCTCTTGAGTTGGGAGAGGTGTCTTGCCTTTCGTATGCAAGTTAAGCCTTCTCCTCAAGGGATTGTGTGGAGAAGCCTAGCTTCCTACAGATTCAGCAATATAAGCAAAGAAGAGACCATGTGACTGGTAAAAATTCTTTGCTGTGTGTTTCATGTTCGGCTCACTAGAGGGCAGCAGAAGTCTGTCATAGACCATTTCCAGGCGAGAGACTCAAAAGGCATTCTCAAAGATAAAGTGAAAGCTTGCTATCAGCTGCTTGCTATCAGCGCACCTGGCCCAATTTAGTAATATTATAAATGATCATTCTTCATTTACCTTTCTCTTGTTTTTCTTTTTCAGCTTTCCTGCAAGTTCAGAGCTGTTTATATGCTTAGGATCACAAGTCTTTTTTGTTATTCTTTTTCTCCTCCTCACTTTCCTCCTTCTCGTTTTTATTTGTTAATTTGCTGTTGTTTTCTTAAAAATAGGATTCATAAGCATTATTGAGATATTTAAACAGTATAGAAAAGTTCAAAGAAGAAGTGTGAATGATGTAAAAGAATATTTGTGTACACTGAAGAAGCAATGAAAAAAATTACTATCTGAAAGATGGTGAAGAGGTTTTATCTTTTTCCTTTCAGCTTGTATTTTACTTTAAAGGGATTCATATGCAGGTTTGTTACATGTGCTAATTGCGTGTCTTGGGGGTTTGGTGTACAGAAAATTCTATCACCCAGGTAATGAGCATAATATCAGATAGATAGTTTTTTAATCCTCACTCTCCTATTGCCCTCCACCCTAAGTAGGCCCCAGTGTCTGTTGTTCCCTGGTGATGACATTTGAAACCATCAAGATCGCTAATGCACCAAAAAAAAAAAAAAAGATCTCCCTCCCCATAGGCGACCATTGTTAACACGCTTGTGAAGGTCCTTTCAGACTTGCTTTATGCATATATGCAAATGTTGATATGGGTAGAATCATCCTGTAATAGGCTTTTGTCATTCAACAAAATAATAGATCGATATGATTTTTAATTGTTAAGGTGTTCAATTTTTAAATATTTCCTTATTTATTATATTTAACAAGGTTCTGGAACTCTGTAGCCATTGCTTGCCTTGTTTTCCATGATCTTTGCTAAATGGCTTCAAAGGCTTTTACATTCTTTCTCTTTTTTTTTGAGACAGGGTTTTACTCTGTCACCCAGGCTGGAGTACAGTGGCTCAAACATGGCCCGCTGTTGCCTTGACTTCCTGGGCTCAAGCAATCCTTCTGCTTCAGCCTCCGAAGTAGCTGGGACCACAGGTGTGCACCACCATACCTGGCTAATTTTTCAGTTTTTGTAGAGATGGGGTCTCACTATGTTTCCCAGGCTAAGGCTTTTACTTTCAATCTTAGTTTAGTTAAAGCAACAGGTGTATTTGATGATAAAGCCTCCATTCTTTCTGCAACACTTTTTGGCTTGCAGGTAGATTGCTATTTCTTGATATACAGTATTCTTGGTTTTAATTTTTTGGTTTTTCCATTGTGCTGTACTTCAGTGTATAGGTTACATCTTTCCATGTTCAATACTTTCCCAGTTTTAATATTTTTTCCTTTAAACATAGGCTTCTCTTTTCAGTACTCTCTCACCTGAAGCCAGATAATATAAACAACTTGATCTCTTCTCTCTCTTGTTTTCCTCTTCCTTCTTAGCACTGAAACTCAAAACCAGAGCAAGCCTGCCCCACCGGATGGCCCAGAACATTAGGGTCCCAAATAATGAACTGTTTAAGTCACGTGATGTAAAATTAAACATTTATACTAAAATTAAAATAGTTTCTTTCTAGTTTTCTTGATTGCAAATTCTGGTTAAGTTCATTCAAGCTGAGCTTGTCCGTTGCTTGCTGATGCTTGAAGTGTGTGCTTAGCCTAGCAGCTGGGTAAGCCTGCCCTGCTCTGGAATGGAGCCCTCCTCTAACTGGATGGTTGGGCATAAGGGTTCTTGGTTACCATCAACAGAAAGATATTGGCTAACTTGGGCAAAAGACGGTGAGCTGGAAGGAAATTGAGGTTCTTATGATTTATGCAAAGCCAGGGATCCATGGTAGGAAATTGACAGCACTCTGGAGGGTCAAGAGGCAGGAAGCAGGTCATCTAGGCGGGAAGAGTTGGGTCACAGTGACGCTGCTGTGACAGCGATGTTCTATTTCTCTTTCCCCCTTCTCTCAAGATTGAGACTTCCTGAAAGAGAGAGAATATATGTAATTACTCATTCAGGGTTTCGCAGCCTTTTATCCTGTTAATATTTTGGGCTGGATAATTATTTGCTGTGGGGCCGTCCTGGGTAGTATATGATGTTTAGCAGCAGCCCTGGCTGCTTTTCACTAGATGCCAGTATCTCTCCCTGTCATTTGTTACCAACAAATGTTTCCAGATGTTGCCAAAATGTCCCCTGGGGGGCAAAATCGCCCCTGGTTGAGAACCTAGAGAAAAGACTTGCTTCTCTGGCTTGTTTGGGTTAGCAGGCACCTGAAATTCACCCTCACAACAAGACATCATAGAACAGGGTAAGAGAATTCCTTGAAAGGAGATAGGCTGCTATTAGGAAGGAGAAAGGGATACTTAACATCTCACTGTGAGTCTTTAGAGCCGTATAGATTCCTGATGAGGGTATTTCACATTTTTTTTTTTTTTTTTTTTGAGACGGAGTCTCACGCTGTTGCCCAGGCTGGAGTGCAGTGGCGCGATCTCGGCTCACTGCAAGCTCCGCCTCCCGGGTTCCCGCCATTCTCCTGCCTCAGCCTCCTGAGTAGCTGGGACTACAGGCGCCCGCCACCGCGCCCGGCTAATTTTTTGTATTTTTAGTAGAGACGGGGTTTCACTGTGGTCTCGATCTCCTGACCTTGTGATCCGCCCGCCTCGGCCTCCCAAAGTGCTGGGATTACAGGCCCGGCCTATTTCACATTTTACGGGTAGCAGTTGTAGATGTAGAAGAAACCTTCATTCAAGTAGCCAGGGAAGTAGATCTCCTTTCCTGATAGCTCCTGACTTTTCACAGACTACAACTTGTGCACTGAGAAAGCAAATCACCGGAGTTGTTAAAATGCAAATTCCAATGCAGTAGGTTTCAGGTGGGTCTGAGATTCTGTATAAATAACAAGCTTCCAGGTGGTGCTGATTCTGCTTTTTTTTTTTTTTTAAAGTATTCTTATGTTACGTTTTCCGTTTTTTCATCTAATCAGTTTTAAAAGATCACAAAAGTAATACTTGCTTGTTTTAAAAAAAATCAAAATATTTTTTCACCAAACTAATGCTTAAAAAATAATTGAGACCGGGTGTGGTGGCTCATGTCTGTAATCCCAGCACTTTGAGAGGCTGAGGTGGGTGGATCACCTGAGGTCAGGAGTTTGAGACCAGCCTGGCCAACGTGGTAAAACCCCATCTCTACAAAAAATACAAAAATGAGCTGGGCTTGGTGGTGGGCGCCTGTAATCCCAGCTACTCTGGAGGCTGAGGCAAGAGAATTGCTTGAACCCGGGAGGCAGAGGTTGCAGTGAGCTGAGATCACGCTACTGCATTCCAGCCTGGGCAACAGAGTGAGACTCTGTCTCAAAAAAAAAAAAAAAAAAAAAAAAAAGACAAAATCTGTAGAGTAACTTGGTATCTCAACCTTGCCTGGCTGTGGGCTGCCAGGCAGGGCCTGAGAGTTCTCACCTAGGCTGGGCCCTGGTACTAATGGCTGCCTGTTTCACAAGGGACTGCTTTATCTAAGTCTTTCTTTTTCAGGAAGAAGGACACCCACCCTGGTACCTGGTCCCTGGTGAGAGGTGAGTGATGGAGTGGGGTGCCCTGAGGGTTTCCTTCTTTAATTATAGAAAGGAAGCATGTAGCATGGCAATTGTGTCCCAGGGCTGGAACAGGGGGTAGGAGGGCTCCTGCAAGACCTTAGGACTATAGTGCCAGGACATAACTCACTACATGGAAGCCTGGGTTCTGGTGCCCATGAGCTCCAAGGCCTCCAGTGTCCTGCAGTGCCTCCTGGACTGGAGGTGCCAAGGAGCCCAGAAATGCTTCTGCAATGGCCAGGGGTCTGTCTGTAAGAATGTCATCTTGAGTTCATCCTCTTCTGAAACCTCTTCTCTCGCAGCCCAACTGCAGAGGCCTAGGGTCTTTGTTCATCTTCCATTTTTTTTTCTTGTAAAGTTTCTGCTTACCTGTCTCTGGCTCCTGTCCTCTTAATTTCTGGCACCCAGCCCTGTCTCCTTAAGAAGTCTGGGCCTCACTTTTGTATTTCAGACCACTAGGATGGTCCTGGCTATACCCAAAAGTGTTAAAATGATTTGTGGCACTGTCAAGACCATTGGGACAAATCCCCTTTGCCCAATGATGTCTCTTTATTGATATATGTATATATACTTATTTTTTTGAGACACAATCTTGCTCTGTTGCCCAGACTGAAGTGCAGTGGCCCAATCTCAGCTCACTGCAAACTCTGCCCTCTGCCTCCTGGGTTCAAGTGATACTCCTGCCTCAGCTTCCTAAGTAGCGGGGATTACAGACATGCACCACCACATCTGGCTAATTTTTGTATTTTTACTAGATACGAGGTTTCGCCATGTTGGCCAGGCTGGTCTCAAACTCCTGGCCTCAAGTGATCCACCTGCCTTGGCCTTGTGCTGGGATTATAGGTGTGAACTACTGTGCCAGTCAGATTTTTCTTTTTTTGGTATTGAGTTGTTTGAGTTTCTTATATATTTTAAATTCCTGTTGTTGTTGTTGCCTTTTTTTTTTGTAGAGACAGGGTCTTGCTATGGTGCCTGGGCTGGTCTCAAATTCCTGGCTTCAAGTGATCCTCCTGCCTCTGTCTCAAAGTGCTGGGATTATAGGCGTGAGCCACTGTGCACAGCCTAGTCCCTTGTTGATGAGTAGTTTGGAAATATTTTCTTCCATCCTGTAGCCTGTCTTTTTTTTTTTTTTTTTGAGACAGAGTCTCACTCTGTCGCCCATGTTGGAGTGCAGTGCTGCAATCATGGCTCACTGAAACCTCCACCTCCTGGGTTCAAGTGAGTCTTGTGCCTCAGCCTCCCGAGTAGCTGGGATTACAGGTGTGCACCACCACATCTGGCTAATTTTTATATTTTTAATAGAGACAGTGTTTTACCATGTTGGCTAGATTGGTCTCAAACTCCCTACCTCAGGTTCAGGTGATCTGCCTGCCTTGGCCTCCAAAGTGTGGGGATTAAAGGCAACTGGCCTTTGCCGTGCAGAAACCTTTTTTTTTGAGATGAAGTCTTGCTCTTGTCACCCAGTCTGGAGTGCAATGGCATGATCTCATCTCACTGCAACCTCCACCTCCCGGGTTCAAGTGACTCTCCTCCCTCAGCTTCCTGAATAGCTGGGATTATAGGTGCATATCACCATGCCCAGCTAATTTTTTGTATTTTAAGTAGATATGGGGTTTCACCATGTTGGCCAGGCTGGTCTTGAACTCCTGACCTCAGGTGATCCACCCACCTCAGCCTCCCAAAGTGCTGAGATTACAGGCATGAACCACCACGCCTGGCCATAGAAACTTTTTTTTTTTTTGAGACGGAGTCTCGCTCTGTCGCCCAGGCTGGAGTGCAGTGGCCAAATCTCAGCTCACTGCAAGCTCCGCTTCCTGGGTTTATGCCATTCTCCTGCCTCAGCCTCCAGAGTAGCTGGGACTATAGGTGCTCGCCACCTCGCCCGGCTAGTTTCTTGTATTTTTTTTAGTAGAGACGGGGTTTCACCATGTTAGCCAGGATGATCTCAATCTCCTGACCTCGTGATCCTCCCGTCTCGGCCTCCCAAAGTGCTGGGATTACAGGCTTGAGCCACCGTGCCTGGCCCGGCCATAGAAACTTTTTAATAATGTAATCCCATTTGTTTATTTTTGCTTCTGTTGCTTGTGCTTTTGAGGTCTTACCCAGAAAATCTTTGCCAAGACCAATGTCCCAACTAATGTTTTCTTCTAGTAGTTTTGTAGTTTCAGGCATTAGATTTTAGTATTTAATCAATTTTTATTTGATTTTTGCATATGGTAAAATATTGCAATCTAATTTCATTCTTCTGCATATAGATATCCAGCTTTCTCAGCACCATTTATTAACAAGATTGTCCTTTCCCCAACATACATTCTTGGCACCTTTGTCAAAAATGAGTTGTCTCAAAAAAATTAGCCGGGCATGGCAGTGTGTACCTGTTAGTCCCAGCTGCTAGGGAGGCTGAGGCAGGAGAATGGCGTGAACCCCAGAGGCGGAGCTTGCAGTGAGCTGAGTTTGTGCCACTGCACTCCAGTCGGGGTAACAGAGTAAGACTCTCTCTCTCTCTCTCTCTCTCTCACGCACACACACACACATACACACACACACACACACACACGAGTTGTCTGTATGTGCATGAGTTAATTTCCGGGTTTTCTTTTTTTTTTTTTTTTTTTTTTTTTTTGAGACGGAGTCTGGCTCTGTCGTCCAGGCTGGAGTACAGTGGCCGGATCTCAGCTCACTGCAAGCTCCGCCTCCCGGGTTTACGCCATTCTCCTGTCTCAGCCTCCCGAGTAGCTGGGACTATAGGCGCCCGCCACCTCGCCCGGCTAGTTTTTGTATTTTTTAGTAGAGACGGGGTTTCACCGTGTTAGCCAGGATGGTCTCGATCTCCTGACCTCGTGATTCGCCCGTCTCGGCCTCCCAAAGTGCTGGGATTACAGGCTTGAGCCACTGCGCCCGGCCAATTTCCGGGTTTTCTATTCTGTTCCATTGGTCTATGTGTCTGTTTTTGTGCCAATACCATGCTGTTTTGGTTACTATAGCTTTGGTTACTATAGCTTTGTTGTATAATTTGAATTCAGGTAGTGTGATACCTCCAGCTTTGTTGTTTTTGCTCAGGACCGCTTTAGCTATTTGGGGTCTTTTGTCATTCCATGCAAATTTTGAAATTTTATTTTCTGTTTATGTGAAGAATGCCATTGATATTTTAATAGAGATTGTATTGAATCTGAAGATCACTTTGGATATTATGGGCATTTTAACAATATTAATTATTATGACCTATGAGCATGGGATATCTTTCTATTTTTTAGTGTCCTCTTCAGTTTCTTTCATTAGCATTTTATAGTTTTCCTTGTGGAGATCTTTTACTTCTTCTAATTAATTTATTCCTAGGGTTTTTTTTTGTGTGGCTATTGTAAAGGAGATTGCTTTCTTGGTTTCTTTTTCAGATAGATTATTGTTAGCATATAGAAATACTACTGATTTTTGTATGTTGATTTTGTATCCTGTAATTTTACTAACTTTTTTGATTAGTTCTAAGAATTTTTTGGTGTGGTAGGTTTTTCTAAATATAAGCTCATGTCATGTGTGTACAAGGCTAATTTGACTTCTTCCTTTCCAATTTGGATACCCTTTATTTCTTTCTCTTGCCTAATTGCTCTAGCTGGGATTTCCAGTACTATGTTGAATAACAGTGGTGAAAGTGGCATCATTATCTTGTTTCAGACCTTAGTGGAAAGGCTTTCACTTTTTCCCCATTCCATATGATATTAGCTATGTGCTTGTCACGTATGGCCTTTATTACATTGAGGTATGTTCTTTCTATATCCAATTTCTTGAGACTTTTATCATGAAGTGATGTTGAATTTTATCAAATGCTGTTTCACCATCTACTGAAATGATCATATGGCTCTTTTGATTCTGTTGATGGGATGTATCACATTTATTGATTTGTATGTGTTGAACTATCCTTGCATCTGGGGATGAATCCCATTTGATCATGGTGAATGATCTTTTTTTTTGAGACAGAGTCTCACCCTGTTGCCCAGGCTGGAGTGCAGTGGCACGATCTTGGCTCACTGCAGCCTCCACCTCCTGGGTTCAAGTGATCCTTATGCCTCGGCCTCCTGAGTAGCTAGGATTACAGGCATGTGCCACCACCCTGACTAATTTTCGTATTTTTAGTAGAGACAGGGTTTTGCCATGTTGGCCAGGCTGGTCTTGAACTCCAGGTCTCAAGTCATCCACCTGCCTTAGTCTCTTGGTCTCCCAAAGTGCTGGGATTACAGGCGTGAGCCACTGTGCCTGGCCACAGGCTACTTCTTGCCTCGTAGAATGAGTTTGGAAGTATTCCCTCTTCAATTTTTTAGAATAATTTGAGTAGAATTTGTATAATTCTTCTTTAAATATTTGGTAGAATTCAGCAGTAAAACCATCAGGTCATGTGCTTTTCTTTAAAGAGAGATGTTTAATTTCTGCTTTCATCTCATTACTCATAGTTGGCCTGCTTATGTTTTCTGATTCTTTATGATTCAATTTTAGTAAGTTGTATGTGTCAAATAATTTATCTTTTTAGTTTTCCAATTTATTGGTGTGTAGTTTTCCATAATAGCCTCTAATGATCCAGGCCAGATGTGGTGGCTCACGCCTGTAATCTTAGCACTTTGGGAGGCTGAGGCAGGTGGATCACCTGAGGTCGGGAGTTTAAGACCAGCCTGACCAACATGGAGAAACCTTGTCTCTACTAAAAATACAAAATTAGCTGGGCGTGGTGGCACATGCCTGTAATCCTAGCTACCTGGGAGGCTGAGGCAGGAGAATCGCTTGAACCCGGGAGGTGGAGGTTGCAGTGAGCTGAGATCGCACCATTGCACTCCAGCCTGGGCAACAAGAGCAAAACTCTGTCTCAGGGGGAAAAATAAGTCTCTAATGATTCTTTGTATTTCTGCAGTATCAGTTGTAATGTGTCCTTTTTCATCCCTGATTTTATTTATTTGGTCTTTGTTTTTTCTCGGCTGGTCTAGCTAAAGGTTTGCCAATTTTGTTATCTTTTCAAAAAACAACTTTTTGTTTTGTTTATCTTTTGTATTATAATTTTTTTTTCTTCCTCCCACCACTTTTCTTTTTTTTTTTTTTTGAGACAAGGTCTGGCTCTATCACCCAGGCTGGAGTGCAGTGGTGCCATCTCGGCTCATGCAACCTCTGTCTCCCAGCTGAGGCCATCATCCTACCTTAACCTCTCAAGTAACTGGGACTACAGGCATGCACCACCATGCCTTGCCAATTTTGTATTTTAAGTAGAGGTGGAGTTTCGCCATGTTGTCCAGGCTGGTCTTAAACTTGTGAACTCAAGCAATCTGCCTGTTTTGGCCTCCCAAAGTGCCGGGATTACAGGCATGAGCCACTGGACCTGACCTTTTGTATTATTATTATTTTTTGAGGTAGAATTTTGCTCTTGTTGCCCAGGCTAGAGTGCAATGGCATGATATCGGCTTACTGCAATGTCTACCTCCTGGGTTCAAGTGATTCTCCTGCCTCAGCCTCCCAAGTAGCTTGGATTATAGGTGTGCACCACCACACCTGGCTAATTTTGTATTTTTAGTAGAGATGGGGTTTCACCATGTTGGCCAGGCTGGTCTCAAATTCCTGACCTCAGGTGATCCACCCACCTTGGCCTCCCAAAGTGCTGGGATTACAGGTGTGAGCCATTGGGCCAGGCCATCTTTTGTATTTTTTTAATAGACAAGTTTTGCTATGTTGCCCAGGCTGGTCTTGAACTCCTGGCCTCAAGTGATCCTCCTGCCTTGGCCCCCTAAAGTTCTGGGATTATAGGCGTGAGCCACTACGCCTACTCTTTGGGGCTTTTTAAACCAGAAATCAGAATCTTCTTAAGCCACTTTTAATTTCTGTCCCATATGTAATAGGATCTTTTCCTTTCAGTTTCTCCAGTGGTCAAATATGACTCAGGGGAAGAAGCCAAAGTCAGAACCAAAATCTTTTCATTCTGTCTTTGGTTTGTACTCTGAGATATTGGTTTATATTTTTACCTTTGTTACTCTTCTATCAGTGACTTTCTCCTCAAAATATCTCACTTGAATTTAATGTGAAACCCACTTGGGTTTCTTGTGGATTTGTGTCCTGTATTAGTCCTTGGGTATGTGGTTTTCTATGAAGGTGTGCAATGTACATATATCTTTCTGCCTTTTTACTAATCTTTGTGGATACTTGTAAAATATTCCTTCAGCACTACAGACAGTACACACATACCCTTTTCTTAGATGAAAATTTAGGATTGATTGAAAAGGAAACTTGGGCAATTATTCAAGTGGCCAGAAGAAATCTGAAAACTTGAGGCTAGAATGAACTTTGGGTCATTGTTGTCGGTAATTCTTTGTCTCCAGAGAATATTTTACTTATATTAATTCTTTGGACTATAGTTTTGAAAGACTTAAAAAATTGTACTTGAATCTTGTTTATGTAACACTGTTTTTTATGGTAATCAGAGGAAAGAAAATCTTCAGAATCCATGAATAGGCACCATGACATTCAGGCCCAAGAACAAAGTTTTATCTGGACATAGCAAGGTCTGAGATTCTAGACTTTGCCTTAATACCTAGAAGCTAACAGAACATTCTTGTTTCCTTTGTCTCTTTTTTTGCACAGGAGTAACTCCTGGGAGCAGAACTAAGTGACGTCTTTAACACGTACTTTTTGCTAATTCCCATGATTTCTCCTAGGATATGCCCATAATTCAGGATCAGGGGTTACCAGTGTTGAGATCGAGCTAGAATACCCACAAGTGGCTTCACTCTGAGCTACAGTCTATTATACTGTTTATGGCCCTTAGAACACTGGCATAGGCTATTCATATCAATAGATTCATTTGTGAGGCTTAGTCTTTGACAAGAATATGAATAAGACAGAAAAGAGGGGAGTGGCCCTTCGTACTCTGAGAGTAGAGGTTCACTTTGGTTCAAGACTCATAGCTCTCAGCTGTAAAGTCACAATTTCTATATGGCTGGTACCTGGGGCACTGAAGATATTTCCCTAGAATATGATCATTTTTTGTCGGTTGAATGCCCTTTGATTTGGAGCAGATGAAAGAATTTGATAATGATTATCTTGGTGCCACCTACATGCAAATCCCACTGAGGTCAGCGACAAAATACAGAAAGAAATTCAGTTTTGGCAAGTCATGCCCAGGAGATATCAATAATGATTGCCTTTACATACACTGATGCATTACATGGATAGGTTGGTCCCTGCAGAGAGGTCATTTGCAGTATATGTTGGAAGAATCTAGAATGGGGGAGATGAATGAATACAGACCAGAGCTGACATACAGAAAATTTTCAGTTAAGGTTTTATATATCTAATTAGTATGAAAGGTAAACCTGGGCAAGGAAATTAGAAAGAATTCAGAATTCAAAATTTTTTAAGAAATAATCCAATTTATCTTCTCAGATTAACGTTGGCATGATTTTTCATAGAGCATACTCTTTTTTTCCTTGTTTCCTCCTTCTGTCGTATTAAGGCCCTATTGACTTCGGTCCCTGTTAATAAATAAATAAATTTAGTGATTATTATGGTCATTGGTATCAATAAGGACCCAAACAATGGGTCCTTAACATCTCAGCAGAACTTCACAGCTCTCTTTAATACTAATGTTCCTCCTGACCCATGCATCTATACATAAAATATTAATGAGCAAACATAGTACTAGACTTTGAGAATATGCAGATGAAGGAAGTGATATCTCTGCTCTTGCATGTAAGACCATTGTTTAGCTATTCTTTATAGTGGATACTGAATCATGATCCTCGTCTTCTCCCACTCTTCTGACATTCTCATAGCTTTTCATTTAACTGTGAAACAATAAAATGTTGAACACAATCTCAAAGAGCTGATGCCATCATGGTAGTATTGAGATGCTGGTGGGGAGCTAGGAGCTCTGGATCCGTGTCCTTCTTCTGAGTGAATCTGGCCAAGTCAGTAGCCTCTCTGAGCTTTATTTTTGTTTTTATTTTTTTGAGATGGAGTCTCGCTCTTGTGGCCCAGGCTGGACTGCAGTGGCATGATCTTGGCTCACTGCAACCTCTCCCTCCCGGGTTCAAGTGATTCTCCTGCCTCAGCCTCCTGACTAGCTGGGATTACAGGCACCCGCCACCACGCCTGGCTAATTTTTTGTATTTTTAGTAGAGACAGGGTTTCACCGTGTTAGCCAGGATGGTCTCGATCTCCTGACCTCATGATCTGCCTGCATCTGCCTCCCAAAGTGCTGGGATTACAGGCATGAGCCACCACGCCTGGCTATCTCTGTCTGTCTGTCTGTCTCTCTCTCTCTCTCTCTCTCTCTCTCTCTATATATATATATATATATATATATATATTTTTTTTTTTTTTTTAAATGGAAGTCTTGCTGTATTGCCTAGGCTGGTCTTGAATGTTGGGTTCAAGTGATCTTCCTGCCTCAGCTTCCCAAGTAGCTGGGATTACAGATGCACACCACTGTGCCTGGCTGGACTTCAATTTTCACAATTTCAAGAGTGTTATTAAATTAAGTGACCTGAGAAACTTATGCCTATGACTGATTATAGTGACATTTAAGTGACCTGAGAAATTAATGCCTATGACATAATGATTAAAAAATAATTTTTAATAATTTTTATTACCCCAACTTAGGTATAATTTCTTGCCTCCCTGCTCATTGCCCTAGGCTTTCATTTGCTTTTTCCTTAAAAAAGCTTTGATCCCTAGTGTTTGGTGTCATTGAGGGTTGGGTAAGATATCCAGAGACTTACTTTTCAGTAATACAAAATTTTTCACAGATATATTTCTGTTTAAAGTTGTTTCTGTTGCCTCCACAGCCACTGAAGACAAAGGGCTCACATAAAAATGTCAAAGTGTTGTAGTAGAATCTGGTCAAATGTATTTTACAGGTGCCCTTCATTGGAGGATAGTTGCAGTATTCTGTGAATGAGAATTCCAGAGTCAGGTTTTCTTTACTACCTTTTTGACATTCTTGTTCTCACAGGCTCAGACTACTAAAACTTTCAACCCACATAAATCTAGCTAATTTTACCTCTGGGGAACAAGACAGAGTTCCCTAAGCATATGGGGAAATTATTCCAGACTACAGACTGGGTCCATGACGCAGAGAGAAATAGAGGACAATGAGGTACTTACACTACTTTAGAGCTGAAAACAAGAAAGACCTGAGGTTTCCTTCATCCTTCCCAGTAAACATAGCCCATTTCCTGACTCTCCACATGCTTCCCATGTCACTGGAAGTGAACAAATCATCGGCTTCCTCAAGGACACAGTTCAGAGCCCTTACTTTTGCTTTCTCCTCCCCGCCCGCTAGAGTCTGTACAAATACACAAGCTGAAAAGACCTCTCACCCACTACACCTACCCTGAAGGACAGGTTTAAAATGTCCACTCCTGCAGATCTTCCTTTCCTCCGTCAGTCTGTTTCCTCTCCTATCCAGCCCCACTTTTGCCTACTCATCCAGACTCACCTGGTTTTTCTGAGACCATGGAGATTAAGTGGTCAGAGCAGAAGCCATGATAACCGAGTGGGAGACAGAGAAAGAGTTAATGTTAGTCTTCTTGAAGCCCAACGGCAATTCCTTTTTTCTTTTTATTTTTTAATTGAGATGGAGCCTCGCTGTGTCGCCCAGGAGGGAGTGTAGTGGCGCTATCTCGGCTCTCGTTGCAACCTCTGCTGCCCGGGTTCAAGTGATTCTTGTGCCTCAGCCTCCTGAGTAGCTGGGACTACAGGTGTGCACCACCACGCCTTGCTAATTTTTGTATTTTTAGTACCCACGGGGTTTTGCCACGTTGGCCAGGCTGTTCTCGAACTCCTGACCTCAGGTGATCCACCTGCCTTGACCTCCCAAAGTGCTGGGATTACAAGGGTGAGCCACTGCGCCTGGCCACCGAATTGCAATTCTCATCCATGATTGGGAACTGCCCCTTTTGCCTTGAGTGTTTCATAGATGCTCATATGAATTTGAATGAAGAACAAATTAATTTAAATAAGTAGGGTGGGAGTGCTCTATACATATATGGGAGAATGATGGCCTCTGCATATCTGTATCAGTGGAATATAACGTAGCGGTTCTACACATATGTGTTGAATAGACTTAAAACTCATCTAATGCACAGACACACACCCCAACAAAGGAATTTCGTGGACTCCTCTGAAATCAATCCCATTTTCATAACCCCTACTCTTATACTGAAATCTCATGGATAAAACTTAAGTTGATTCTACCTTCTGTCTTCCTCCTTCTCCACTCCATAGAGGAAACTCAATGTAATTCTCTGAATCAGATGTCCTAGAGCCATATGGTTTGAGATAAAAAGGGGACTTGATTCTAATTACTGGCAGCAACATCACCCAGGCTGCCCAGACCTCCCTCTCCTTCACAGTGTCACACTGGTCTGCCCTTTCTGTTTTTCTTTACCTCCAAGATGTCCACTTTCACATAACTGTTTTCTGAGTTGTAGAGGAAATATGTCCCCTGAAGGTGTGTGGAGAAGCATGGACAAGATGAGGAGCCATAGAGAAAAGTGAGCCCATTCAGGCTTCATGGTGTTGCAGACAGCAGATAGAAGAATCCTGGACTTGGCTGAAATTATATCTGAAGGGTTGGCTCTCCTTCTCATGTGAGAAGTTGAATTCATATCTCTGATTTTTATCTTCCCAGGGCTTAAGCCTGGGCAGGGTTCTGGTGCATCCAGAATCAGCCTTGTGAGCAGGACAGTAAGTTCTTGGGTACCCAGCCATGCAGCTTGAAAGACCATGCCTTGTCAGAGCCCTACTGATTAACCTCAGCCTTCCCGCCTTCTTTCCTCCACATCTAGGGATCATGACCACTTATCGCTCAGGACATCAACATCTCTATAATGAACAGTTGTAAATAAATTCTTACCAATGCTTTAATATATACATGTGAATACCTGAAAGCAAATTAACTAAGGCTTCAACCTAAGAAACTGGAACAAAACAGCAAAGTAAGTAAAGGGAAAGTAGACAGAGGATAATTGAAGAAAGTAGTTGAAATTAGTGAATTAGAAAAAAAGAAACCCTAAAATTGCCAAATAAAACTAAAAGTCTGTACTTTAAAAATATCATTAAAATAGACAAAACTGCCAAGAATGGCTGGAAAAAACATAGAAGAAATAAACACGTTCAGTAATAGAAATGTGAAATGGATAGAACTCAAACATAGAGGAGAGAAAAAATTTACCAGGAAATAGTCTTGCTCCTGATCTTAAAGGAAAACTTTTAAATTTCTCCCATTAAGTTTGATGCTATCTCTGGGTTTTTCATAAATGTGCTTTTTTAGGTTGAGGAAGTTCCCTTCTATTCTTAATTTGAGGAGTGTTTTTATCATAAAAGGGTGACAGATTTTTGTCAATTTTTTTTTCTGTGTCTATTGAGTTGATTATGTTGGTTATGTCCTTTGCTGTGTTAAAGTGGTATATTACATTGGTTTCTGCATGCTTGAATAACCTTGCATTCTTGGGACAAATTCCATTGGATTTGATTATGGTGTGTAATCTTTTTTTTATATGTGGCTGAATCTTTTTACTAATAGTTTTTGAGAATTTTTGTGCCTATGTTCATAGGGACTATTGGTCTGTAGTTTTCTTTTTTTATGATATCTTTGTCTGTAGTACTGGCCTCACAGAATGAGTTGGAAAGTATTCCATCCTCTTCTATATTTTGGAAGAGTTTGTAAATTATTAGAGTTAATTCTCTAAAAGTTTAGTAGAGTTCTCCATTGAAATCATCTGAGCTTGGGCTTTCCTTTGTGGAATATTTTTTGATTAGTGATTTGGTGTCTACTCTTTATAGATCTATTCACATTTCCCATTTATTTTAAGTCAGTTTTGGTAGTTGTTGTCTTTTTAAGAATTTGTTCATTTCATCTAAGTTATCTAATTTTTTAGCATACAGATATTCCCAGGATTCCTTTACAATCATTTTAATTTCTGGATGTGTTTGCTTCCACCAAGAGTGTGCGCCTTGTCCAGCTCGAGTACGGCTGTAGGTATCCCTGGGCAGCGACCCCTCCTGGCTCAGTGTGAGGACAGGAATCTGCTAAGGCTCCGTAGCCAACTTGCTAGGCCTCGGTCTGTCCAGCACTAGTTTAAGAGCGGGAGAATCTAGCTTCAAACTGCACCTCTGCTTGTGACCTTGCACAAGCCTCTACCTGGCTTTGGGCCTTGGTACCCATCTTGGCTGATTGATTAAGATGCCCTACAAGTTTCCTTTTAGTTTTGACAATGTTTCCTGTATTCACCTAGGGCAGGGATTCTAAACTGATTTTAGATATTAGGGGCCTCTTTGAGAATGGTTTGCCCTTTTCTTAGAAACACGCTTCACTGGGTGCCGTGGCTCACACCTGTAATCCCAGCACCTTGGGAGGTGGAGGCAGGCAGATCACTTGAGGCCAGGAGTTCAAGACCCACCTGGCCAACATGGTGAAACCCTGTCTCTACTAAAAATACAAAAATTAGCTGGGCATGGTGGTGTGTGCCTGTAATCCTGGCTACTTGGGAGGCTGAGGCAGGAGAACTGTTGGAACCTGGGAGACGGAGGCTGGCCACTGTACTCCGGCCTAGGTGACAGAGTGAGACTCCATCTCAAAAAAAAAAAAAAAAAAAAAAATTACAATACTGTGAATAGCCACAACTGTGAAGTTAGGAAAGCCCAGTTGAAGCAAGAGATGGGTAGTGCTTCATCTAGCCAAAGAGTTTGAAGTGGTTCTGGAAACTTTGGTGGTGGTCTTGG
Source organism: Macaca fascicularis (assembly GCF_037993035.2). Taxonomy (NCBI): domain Eukaryota; kingdom Metazoa; phylum Chordata; class Mammalia; order Primates; family Cercopithecidae; genus Macaca; species Macaca fascicularis. The sequence goes on along the minus strand of NC_088384.1, from coordinate 101,786,440 downwards.
AGGTGGCTTTAGTGGGAATGACAACTTTGGTCATGGAGGAAGCTTCAGTGGTTGTGGTGGCTTTGGTGGCAGGCATGGTGGTGGTGGATATGGTGGCAATGGGGATGGCTATAATGGATTTGGTAATGACGGAAGCAATTTTGGAGGTAGTGGAAGCTACAATGATTTTGGCAATTACAACAATCAGTCTTCAAATTTTGGATTCATGAAGGGAGGCAACTTTGGAGGCAGAAGCTCTGACCCCTATGGTGGTGGAGGCCAATACTTTGCCAAACCACAAAACCAAGGTGGCCATGGAGGTTCCAGTAGCAGTAGTAGCTATGGCCGTGGCAGAAGATTTTAATTACTTCTAGGAAACAAAGCTTAGCAGGAGAGGAGAGCCAGAGAAGTGACAGGGAAGCCACAGGTTACAACAGATCTGTGAATGTAGCCAAGCACAGTGGTGGCAGGGCCTAGCTGCTACAAAGAAGACATGCTTTAGACAAATATTCATGTGTATGGGCAAAAAACTCGAGGACTGTATTTGTGACTAATTGAATAACATGTTTTTTTAGTCTCTGTTCTGTGGAAAGTATAAAGCATTCCAACAAAGGGTTTTAATGTAGATTTTTTTTTTTGTTGCACCTGTGCTGTTGATTGCTAAATGTCTGACCATGTGCTGAATAAATCTGTCTTTTCTTTTTTTAAAATGTACTTCTAGTTATAATTTTTGTCTTAAAGTCTATGTATTAGGGTACTCCAGAGGAACAGAACCAATGAAACAAAACCAATGTTAGAGAATTGGCTTGTGTGATTGTAGGGATGGACAAATCTGAAATTTGCAGGGCATGCTCGCAGGCTGGAGATTCAGGAAAGAGGTGATGTTGCAGTTTTGAGTTCAAAGGCAGTCTGGAGTCAGAATGCCTCCTTCCTCTGTGGGACCTCAGTCTGTTTCCTCTTAAGGCTTTCAACTGATTGGATGAGGCCCACCTGCATCATGAAGGGTAATCTCTTTTACTCAAAGTCTACAAATTTAAATATCAATCATATATGTGTGTGTGTGTGTGTGTGTGTGTATATATATATATATATATATTTTTTTTTTTTTTTTTTTTTTTTTTGAGACAGAGTCTCACTCTGTTGCCAAGGCTGGAGTGCAATGGTGCTATCTTGGCTCACTTCAACCTCTGCTGCCTGTGTTCAAGCAATTCTCCTGCCTCAGCCTCCCAAGTAGCTAGGATTACAAGCACCCACCACCACGACTGGCTAATTTTTTTTTTGTATTTTTAGTAGAGATGGGGTTTCACCATGTTGGCCAGGCTGGTCTTGAACTCCTGATCTCAGCTGATCTGCCCACCTTGGTCTCCCAAAGTGCTGGGATTACAGGCGTGAGCCACCGCCTTCCACAATGGTTGAGCTAATTGAATTCCCACCAACAGTGTAAAAGCGTTCTTATTTCTCTGCAACCTCTTCAGCATCACCATTCCGACTAGCATGAGATGGTATCTCACTGTGGTTTTGATTTGCATTTCTCTAATGATCGGTGATGTTGAGCTTTTTTACATATGTTTGTTGGCTGCATATATATCTTCTTTTTTTTTTTTTTTTTTTGAGACAGAGTCTCACTCTGTCACCCAGGCTGGAGTGCAGTGGCCGGATCTCAGCTCACTACAAGCTCTGCCTCCCAGGTATACGCCATTCTCCTGCCTCAGCCTCCCAAATAGCTGGGACTACAGGCGCCCGCCACCTCGCCCGGCTAGTTTTTTGTATTTTTAGTAGAGACAGGGTTTCACTGTGTTAGCCAGGCTGGTCTCGATCTCCTGACCTCGTGATCCGCCCGTCTCGGCCTCCCAAAGTGCTGGGATTACAGGCTTGAGCCACCGTGCCCGGCCTATATCTTTTTTTTTTTTTTTTTTTTTTTTGAGGCGGAGTCTCGCTCTGTTGCCCAGGCTGGAGTGCAGTGGCGCGATCTCGGCTCACTGCAAGCTCCGCCTCCCGGGTTCCCGCCATTCTCCTGCCTCAGCCTCCCGAGTAGCTGGGACTACAGGCGCCGCCACCACGCCCGGCTAATTTTTTTTGTATTTTTAGTGGAGACGGGGTTTCATTGTGTTAGCCAGGATGGTCTCGATCTCCTGACCTCGTGATCCGCCCGTCTCGGCCTCCCAAAGTGCTGGGATTACAGGCTTGAGCCACCGCGCCCGGCCTATATCTTCTTTTGAGAAGTATCTGTTCATGTCCTTTGCCCACTTTTTAATGGGATTGTTTGTTCTTTTCTTGTAAGTTTGTTTAAGTTCTTTGTAGATTCCTGATATTAGACCTTTGTCAGATGGATAGATTGCAAAAATGTACTCCATATTTGTAAGTTGCCTGTTCAGTCTGATGATAATTTCTTTTGCTGTGCAGAAGCTCTTTAGTTTAATTAGATCTCATTTGTCAATTTTTGCTTTTGTTGCAATTGCTTTTTTTTTTTTAAATTTTGTATTTTTTTTTTTTTTTGGTTGCAATTGCTTTTGGCAATTTCACCATGAAATCTTTGCCCATGGCTATGTCCTGAATGGTATTGCCTAGATTTTCTTCTAGGGTTTTTATAGTTTTGGGTTTTACATTTAAGTCTTTAATACATCTTGAGTTAATTCTTGTATGACGTGTAGGGAAAGAGTCCAGTGTCAATTGTCTGCATATGGGTAGCCAATTCTCCCAGCACCATTTATTAAATAGGGAATCCTTCTCTCATTGCTTTTTTTTTGGTCAGGTTTGTCAAAGATCAGATGGTTGTAGTTATGTGGTCTTATTTCTGATTTCTCTATTCTGTTCCATTGTTCTATGTGTCTGTTCTTATACCAGTGCCATGCTGTTTTGGTTATTGTACCCTTGTAGTATAGTTTGAAGTCTGGTAACATGATGCCTCCAGCTTTGTTCTTTTTGCATAGGATTTCTTTGGCTATTTGGACTCTTCTTTGGTTCCATATGAATTTTAAAATAGTTTTTTTTCTAATTTTATGAAGAACATCAATAGTAGTTTAATGGGAATAGCATTGAATCTATAAATTACTCTGGGCAATATGGCCATTTTCACAATATTGATTCTTTCCATCCATGAGCATGGAATGTTTGTCCATTTTTTGTGTCCTGTCTGATTTCCTTGAGCAGTGGTTTGTGCTAGGAATCCAGGCTTGAACCACTGAGCCTGTCCTCCTTCTTATGCTTTTGCACTTTAATAGCTTAGCTCCCCAAAGCCCAGTTCTTTTTTTTTTTTTTTTTTTTTTTTTGAGATGGAGTCTCGCTCTGTCACCCAAGCTGGAGTGCAGTGGCCGGATCTCAGCTCACTGCAAGCTCCGCCTCCTGGGTTTATGCCATTCTCCTGCCTCAGCCTCCCCAGTAGCTGGGACTACAGGTGCCCGCCACCTTGCCTGGCTAGTTTTTTGTACTTTTTAGTAGAGACGGGGTTTCACCGTGTTAGCCAGGATGGTCTCGATCTCCTGACCTTGTGATCCGCCTGCCTAGGCCTCCCAAAGTGCTGGGATTACAGGCTTGAGCCACCGCGCCCGGCCAGCCCAGTTCTTTTAACTTGTGCTGCTCTTGGTGGATTCAATGGGGGTGGTGGTGGTGGTATTAGATAATTCCAGAGAAGAGACTTTACAGTGATACAGCCTGGGCTTCCTTACTTCATTTGCTTCTTCCTAAATGACATTATTTCTCTATCTTCCTCCCCCCACCTCCAACCAGAGAAAATATCTACACTTCTGTCCTAGATGTATTTTCTGTGAACCTTTCTTCCTCTTAGTTTTAGTCACACTCCTATATACACTAAGTCACACTCCTATATACACTAAATACACTAAGGGGATTTAGTGTATATAGGAGAAAGAGAAAACAGTAAACTCTGTGTCTGGCTAGGTCAGTTGCACCTGTTTTTATACTTCCCACTTCTTTTATGCTTTTATACTTCTCTAGCTGGACTCTGGAACGACCATGATGTTATCTCAAACACCTCTGTGGTATTTTGTGGCTGTTAGTGATTTGGCAAGAGAGCAGGCAATGACTGATCCAGATCTTTGTAGCGGGAAGAACAACACAACTCAAAAGCCTCAAAAGCTCTAACTCAACATATTTTCTCACTTAAGCCTCAAAAGCTCTAACTCAACATATTTTCTCACTTTTGATGCTCAGCAATCTGTACAGGCATCTATTTCCTTTTCTCACCAGGATACAATTGCCTTCTTTCCTCAGAGGATGCTTAGTCTTGACTTTATTCATATCTGTACACCCCTGTTTACTTCTCTGACTTTTCAAGGAGTTGGCTGAAGTAGGAAGCAAACAGGCTCCCGAAATATGCTATCTTGTTCCTGAAAGACTGTCTGGTTCTGGGACACCCAGTTTCATGATTCATAACAGGAAAATCTCAGAACGTCTATGTATGTGGACTAACTGGATTAGTCTCATCTCTATTATTTTAGGGTCTTGCAGCTGTCTGGGGCTCAAGAATGATCTGTAATTTTAGGATCTTCATTGAAGTTGAAATACACTAGAATCAACTGGGTTATTAGCACTTTACCTGCTCAGAGTAAACCCTGTTTGGTCGAGGCTATGATCTTGTAGTTACCAAAATTTTTGCAGAAAAACTTCTTAATTTAGGATATTGATCTTCCTAGTCTTAAGATGGAGCAGAGATCAGGCTTGTGTGTCTAGTTATGGTCTCGCTGGTTTACAATGTTGGCCCTAGCTACCGCTGTTCCAGGCTGTGATTCACAGGTGAGAGATTGGCTTTGTCTATAAGATGGACATGGTAGGTGTGCAGAGGGCAATAACAGGTGGCAGGATAGGTTTTCCTACTTCAGTGCAGGTTCAGTTTGGATGAAAAAATTCAGAGGTGAAGTGGGCAACCTGTAAATCTTACAGCTAGGCTGATCATGGCCATGCCAAACCCTGTAGCATTATATGCAGAAGATTTGGGAACCTGTGTTTGGATAATCATTTTTTGGTAGCTGAAACACAGTCACTGGACTGAAGTTGAGGATTCTCTTCCAGAAGGACTGACAATAATCAAGTCAAATAGCAATGACAGAGGTCCATATAATTACTCCTAAACAGGGACCAGGTTGGAAGGTAATTAAACTAATTGAGGGACTTGAATCAGGAAACATGACAAAGAAAAATTTGTTATGAGTACAGGGACATTTCACATAAGTGTGCAGTTCACCGCTAGGTTTGATTTCAAGATCAAAAGGGAGTATAGGTTTGGTACTTTGGTCCCACTAACCAGTTCAATTTGACAGGGGAGGTCATGCAAACCTGTACAGATTGGGCTTGTCAAACCTGAAACAGTTTAGGATAAAGTAAGCTAAGTGTGCATATGTGAGGGATGGCTCAGGAGTGAGGGGGAAATCAATGGATGGGACCAGTTGACATTTCAGCTCTGCAAATCTAGATAAGACAAGTGGAGAGAAATTAAGAGAGCCAGGGCTGACACAAAGACTCTTTCATTCTAATGGTCATACAGTTAATTTCCAGGAAAGACAAAACTAGGGTCAGGAAAATAGCAAACAGGTGGAAGCTTAAAGTATTATGGAAATATTACAAAGATTTCAAAATTGGTCTGAATTTTCTTGTGTCTGTATTTCGGATGGTGCAGCAGACAACTTCCTGAGTTCACGTCCTCTCATCTCCTGTTTAAGCAAAGGAAAGAAAAACCCAAATCAGTGTTACAGGTTTTGGAAGATCTCCCTGGATTAATGTAGGTCATTTTTTTATCCTAGGGAAAGCACAGAGGATGCCTTCTATCTCAATGTTTCCCTTATTTTATTGATTAATCTTTCACTTTTTCATTCACTTAACACTTAATCATCGCTTAGTATGTGCCAGGCACTGCAAAGATCCACTAGGAATATAAAATAAACAAAACAACATTTCTGCTTTCTAGTTACTCCCAAGGCCACTCTCCAGCCAGTTCTCCTGGGAATTAGCCAAACCACAGCCCTGTTAGGCACCATTGACCTTCTATTTCCAATGATGGGGAAATAGTCAAGCATGGGCTGGGAGCTTAGTTGTATAAAGCAGCAAGTTGCTATGGAGAGTTCAAACGTATGAGAGTGCAAGAATTTGGTTTGGGTGACCTTATCCATGTAAGATGGTCAAGACCATTGTGACCATCAGCTCTGGTTACAAACCTTGCTATGCCATTTAATAATGTGACCTCGAGATGCTTGGTTACTTGTACCGTACTTGGTTTCTTCATCTGTCAAATAAAAATAATGACATACGTCTACCTTGATATAATTTTAAATTATATCAATATATGTTAATTGCTTAGTGCAGTGCCTGACACACAGTAATTGTCCAATAGATGGTGGCTATTATTTTCTCTCTGGACATTTGATTTCCTAACTGCAAAACGAGCAAATGATCCTGACAGCCCACCCAAATGTGTGTTTTTTTTTTTTTTTATTTTTTTTTTATTTTTTTTTTTAAGATGGAGTTCTGCTCTTTTTGCCCAGGCTGGAGCATAATGGATGGTGCAATCTCGGCTCACCACAACCTCCGCCTCCCGGGTTCAAGCGATTCTCCTGCCTCAGCCTCCCGAGTAGCTGGGATTACAGACATGCACCACCATGCCTGGCTAATTTTGTATTTTTAGTAGAGATGGGATTTCTCCATGTTGGTCAGGCTGGTCTCGATCTCCCAACCTCAGGTGATCCGCCTACCTCGGCCTCCCAAAGTGCTGGGATTACAGGCATGAGCCACCATGCCCGGCCTTTTAAAACTTTTTATTAGAGCAATCCTCCCTCTTCCCACTCCAAGCAAGGTTAGCCCCTGATCAATTTTCCCTATCTTAGGATGTCAAAACCTCTTCTTTTACTCACCCCAAGGACCAAGGACAGGATTAGATTCATTCCGGTGGTTTGTATTTTGTAACACAGGTTACATCACAATCTAATTTAAGCTTGAAGTTGTTAAGGTTGCCATCACAGCCAGAGAAGACAAAAGATTCACATCTTTTGGAGGTTCTGTTGTAGAAATATCTAAAGTGAACTTCATAGCAGCTTCCAACATTCATGTCCAATTTGCAGGGATCTGCATGAGAGGTTCCCATTGAGTTAGCGGGAATTGGTTAGGACCCAGCAGGAGAACTTGTCTTTATGGGCCCTTAAAAATTCCTACCTTTAGCCTGGAACTATTCTCATATTCAAGGACTCTGAAAGACATCTGGTTTTCTTTTGGAATTAGTTACTTGGAAAAGTTGCCCTTGCACAATGCAAATTGGTTACAATTTCAGGTTGTTGTCATGAGCAGTGTATTGGAAAAGGAGAAGTAGTGATCAGTGAAAAAGGAGGTTCCACCACTAGCTTGTGCAGGGCGATGAGGTTCCCTACATTTCATATCTTACAGTTTATTAAAGTACGATATCCTCCTGCTTCCCCACATCAACTTCCTTTCCTTTTAATTGCCCACATTGGACGTGCAATTCAGAGTGCCTCCTCCCCAGTTTTCATACATTCACTACACTACCTATACTTCAAAATTTAGGTAACCGTGCCTGCTGCTATCCTCAAAGCAGGATGCATACTAAAATGCTAAAATGCATAACCTTGGGGTGATGCTCTTTCATTCTCATACCCCGTCATCTTCTCCTTTCTTGCCTTCCCAGAGGCAAACCCTCTGTTTTTATTGTTAAGAGTTGGGTAGTAAGTGGTTGGAACAGCCACAATCATGGTTGCATTGACAATCCAGCAATTGTTACCCACCTTACTCAAGCAGCCAGCCTGGAATTTACTCTCTGGTAAAGTTATATGCATAATCTTATTTCATACTCACAAATACCCTCTGCAGCAGGCACTTTTCTGGTCTTCATTTTACACACGGGGAAACTGAGACTAAGAGAATAAGTGGTTGAGTAACTTGTCCAAGGGCACACATCTGCTAAGTGAACAGGACCAGAACTTGGAATGTCTGACTTATGGTATAAACTGTGCTACTTTCTTATCCGCTGGAAGCGCTGAGCCTGCACACACTACAGAAGAAAGTCTCATTGCCTCTCACATTTACATTGTGAGCTCCTCTGAACAGGAATCATCTGTCCGAGAGTTCTAGATATGTCCATAGCCCAGATACTGAAAATGTCTTAATATGCTCTGTCTCCCACCCCCTTTCTCTCTCATCCCAATACATACTCTTCAATGGTCTGGGATCTTTGAAATTTGTCACAAAACCTCTGATTCAAAATCCTTCCAGTCCTTTGGACCTCCTGTAAAAGACTGGAAAGGACTTTGTGTCATTTCTGTTTTTTCTCATCAAACATCCAAAGGACCCCTAGTGTAAGTAATGCCCTGAGCTAAGGGATTAAGTGTCTACGGGTATTGAGTCAAAGGGTTAAGTGTCTATGGGTATTGAGTCAAGGGACTAAGTGTCTATGGGTATTGCCATGAAAGGAAGACCTTCCTGGACTACCTAGATAACACAGTTTTCTCCCAATACCTTCTCCCTCACTCATAATTGACCTTTGGATTTATTTTCTGCCTTAGCTTCATACCTTTGAGGTCTCCACATATCTTCTCAGCAATTTTATTAACACCACCCAATAATAGGGTATTCAATGAGCAGAAGATGAAGAACCTTAGAAGAAATCCCAGCTTGGCAGACTTCATGGTGCAGCAAGCAGCAGGCAGGATAGTTGTGGTATTACCTGATGTTATATTTTGGGCTTGATACTTGAGACGGCTGAGCCCACCTACCCCAAGGGCCAGGACTGGACATTACTAGGTGTTGAGTTGAACAGTGAGTGCTTGGGTACCCAGCCATGAAGCTGAAGGCCCCAAACTGATTAGACCTTTGATAGCGAGTCCCATGTTCATCTAGAAGCAATAGAAACTTAAGGATCAGAGCTTCTGCATATATTTAATCATGAAGGGTAGAATCATCAGAGCAAGGAATTAAAAAAGGATTTCTTCCTTTCTCTTTTTGGCCTTCTTCCTTTCTCTTTTTGGCCTTTTATGCACAGAAGAAACTAATCATGGCACAAGAGAAACAGTGCAGTAAGCACTATAATAATAGTAACAGGGTTGGTTATAACCTAGAGTACTACTTAATTCCAGGTGCTATTTTTAAGTAATTTATATATACTTAATATACCCTATGAAGTAGGTACAATTATTACCATCATTTATAGATGAAATGGAAACAGAGATTAGGTTACATGTACAAGGTCGCTCATTTATTATGCGGTAGAGACAAGATTTGAATTTGGCTTCAGAGTTTTTGTTCTTAGTTACACTACACTATGCTATCTAGGAACATGAGGACATCTTGGATCTGTTTTCTCCTAAGAGTTTTGAAATTTTGGCTTACATTTACACCCTAAAACCACCTGATGTTGATTTTTTGGTAAAGGTATAACATAAGGATCCTTTTTCATTTTTCAGTGATCCCAGACCCGTTTATTAACGAGTTCCTCTTCTATTCAACTGCAAAATAATTTTGCTTAATTACATGGGATTGCTTCTGAGCTCTTTATTTCACTCCACTGTATACCCCCACTGCAAAGCCACACTTAATCTCTTGAACTTTGTTTATCTTAGGATTTTGTATTTTCATATAAATTTTAGTTAGTTTGTCAAGTTATTCAAAAGACCTGTTTTGGGCCAGGTGCAGTGGCTCATGCATGTAATCCCAGCACTTTGGGAGGCTGAGGTGGGTGGATCACATGAGGCCAGGAGTTGGAGACCAGCCTGGTCAACATGGCAAAACCCTGTCTCTACTAAAAATACAAAAATTAGCTGGTTATGGTGGCGAGTTCCTGTAATCCCAGCTCCTTGGGAGGCTGAGGCATGAGAATCGCTTGAAACGGGAGGCAGAGGTTGTAGTGAGCTGAGACTGCTATTGCACTCCAGCCTGGGTGACAGACCAAGACTCTGACTCAAAAAAAAAAAAAACCCAAAAACAAAAGACCTATTTCAGATATTCATTTGAATTGCATTGGATCTACAGATCAACTTGAAAAGAATCATATCATTATAATATTGTCTTTGATATATATATATATATTTCCATCTATTTAGATCTTCATTAATATTTTAAAGAAAGGTTTGGCCTGGTGCCGTGGCTCATGCCTGTAATCCCAGAACTTTGGGAGGCCGAGGCAGGTGGATCACGAGGTCAGGAGATCGAGACCCTCCTAGCTAACATGGTGAAACCCCGTCTCTACTGAAAATACAAAAAAAAATTAGTCAGGCATGGTGGCGCATACCTGTAATCCCAGCTACTCTGGAGGCTGAGGCAGGAGAATGGCGTGAACCCGGGAGGCGGAGGTTGTAGTGAGCCGAGATAGCGCCACTGTACTCCATCCAACCTGGGCGACAGAGCAAGACTCCGTCTCAAAAGAAAAAAAAAAGTTTATGATATTTCTAATGCATGTATTACAATCTTATTTACATTTTTAACATTATTGTAAATGCTGTCTTTAAAAAAAACTTCAACTTTTATTTTAAGTTCAGTGGTACATGTGCAGGATGTGCAGGTTTGTTACATACATAAACATGTGCCATGGTGATTTGCTGCACAGATCATCCCTACACCTAGGTATTAAGCCCAGCATTCACCAGGTATTCTTCCTGATGTTCTCCCTCTCCCTACCACCCCCATGATGTGCTCCAATGTGTGTTGTTCCCCTTGTGTGTCCATGTGTTCTCATCATTCAGCTACCACTTATAAGTGAGAAAATGCGGTGTTTGGTTTTCTGCTCCTGTGTTAGCTTGCTGAGGATAACTGCTTCCAACTCCATCCATATCCCTACAAAGGACATGATCTCATTTCTTTTTATGGCTGCATAGAATTCCATGGTGTGTGTGTATATATGTATACACACACACATATATATATACACTATATATATACACTATATATATGTGTGTGTGTGTGTATATATGTGTGTGTGTATATATATATATATATATAACATTTTCTTTATCCAGTCTATCATTGATGGGCATTTGGATTGATTCCATGTCTTTGCTATTGTGAATAGTGTTGCAATGAACATATGCATGCATGTGTCTTTATAACAGAATGATTTATATTCCTTTGGGTATATACCCAGTAATGGGATTATTGGGTTAGATGGTATTTCTGCCTCTAGATCTTTGAGGAATCTCCACACTGTTTTCCACAATGGTTGAACTAATTTACACTCCCACCAACAGTGTAAAAGTGTTCCTTTTTCTCTGCAACCTCTCCAGCATCTGGGTTTTTTTTTTTGTTTTGTTTTTAACTTTTTAACAATCACCATTCTGACTGGCATGAGATGGTATCTCATTGTGGTTTTGATTTTCATTTCTCTAATGATCAGTGATGTTGAGCCTTGTTTCATATGTTTGTTGGCCACATATATGTCTTCTTTTGAGAAGTGCCTGTTCGTGTCCTTTGCCCACTTTTTAATGGGATTGTTTGTTTTTTCTTATAAATTTGTTTAAGTTCCTTGTAGACTCAGGATACTAGACCTTTGTTAGATGGATAGATTGCAAAAATGTCCTCCATTTCTGTAGGTTGTCTGTTCACTCTGATGATAGTTTCTTTTGCTGTGCAGAAGCTCTGTAATTTAATTAGATCCCGTTTGTCAATTTTTGCTTTTGTTACAATTGCTTTGGTGTTTTCATCCTGAAATCTTCGCCCATGCTTATGTCCTGAATGGTATTGCCTAGATTTTCTTCTAGGGTTTTTATAGCTTTGGGTTTTACATTTAAGTCTTTAATCCATTTTGAGTTAATTCTTGTATGAGGTATAAGGAAGGGGTCCAGTTTCAATTTTCTGCATATGGCTAGCCAATTTTTTCAGCACCATTTGTTAATTAGGGAATCCTTTTCTCATTGCTCGTTTTTGTCAGGTTTGCTGAAGATCAGATGGTTGTAGATGTGCAGTCTTATTTCTGAGTTCTCTCTATTCTGTTCCATTTTTCTATGTGTCTGTTCTCATACCAGTACCGTGCTGTTTTGGTTATTGTAGCCTTGAAGTATAGCTTGAAGTTGGGTAGCATGATGCCTCTAGCTTTGTTCTTTTTGCTTAGGATTGTCTTGGCTGTTCAGGCTCTTTTTTTTTTGGTTCCATATGAATTTTAAAATAGATTTTCTAATTCTATGAAGAATGTCAATGGTAGTTTAATGAGAATAGCATTGAATCTATAAATTACTTTGGGTAGTATGGCCATTTGCATGACATTGATTCTTCCTATCCATAAGCATGGAATGTTTTTCCATTTCTTTTTTTGTATCTTCTGTGATTTCCTTGAGCAGTGGTTTGTGGTTCTCCTTGAAGAAGCCCATTACTTGTTAGCTGTATTCCTAGGTATTTTATTCTTTTTGTGTCAATTGTGAATGGGAGTTCATTTATGATTTGGCTGTCTGCTTGCCTGTTTTTGGAATATATGGGAATGCTAGCAATTTTTGCATTCAGATTTTGTATCCTGAGAGTTTGCTGAAGTTGTTTATCAGGTTAAGATGCTTTTGGGCTAAGACAATGGGGTTTTCTATATCTAGGATTATGTCATCTGCAAACAAAGATAATTTGACTTCCTGTCTTCCTGTTTGAATGTGCTTTATTTCTTTCTCTTGCCTGATTGCCCTGGCCAGAACTTCCAATACTACATTGAATAAGGAGTGATGAGAGAGGGTATCCTTTTTCTTGTGCTGGTTTTCAAGGGGGAATGCTTCCAGCTTTTGCCCATTCAGTATGATATTGGCTGTGGGTTTGTCATACATGGCCTTACTATTTTGAGGTATGTTCCTTCAATATCTAGTTCATTGAGCGTTTTTAACATGAAGGGATGTTGAATTTTATTGAAGGCCTTTTCTGTGTTTATTGAGATAATCATGTGGTTTTTGTCTTTAGCTCTATTTATGTGATGAATCACATTTATTGATTTGCGTATGTTGAACCAATGTTGCATCCTGGGGATGAAGCCAACTTGATCATGGTGGATAAGCTTTTTGATATGCTCCTGGATTTGGTTTGCCAGTATTTTATTGAGGACTTTTGCATCAATGTTCATCAGGGTTATTGGTCTGAAGTTTCCTTTTTTTGTTGTATCTCTGCCAGGTTTTGGTATCAGGATGATGCTGGCTTCATAAAATGAGTTAGGGAGGAGTCCCTCCTTTTCAGTTTTTTGGAATAGTTTCAGTAGAAATGGTACCAGCTTTTCTTTTTTTCCTTTTCCTTTTCCTTTTTTTTTTTTTTTTGTATTGAGATGGAGTCTCATTCTGTCACCCAGGCTGGAATGCAGTGGTGTGATTTCGGCTCACTGCAACCCCTGCCTCCCAGATTCAAGTGATTCTCCTGCCTCAGCCCCCTGAGTATCTGGGATTACAGGCTTACATCACCATGCCTGGCTAGTTTTTGTATTTTTAGTAGAGACCTGCCTCAGCCTCCAAAACTGTTAGGATTACAGGTGTGAGCCACTGTGCCTGACTGGTATCAGCTTTTCTTTTTACCCCTGGTAGAATTCAGCTGTGAATCCATCTGGTCCTGGGCTTTTTGTTGTTGTTGTTGTTGTTGTTGTTAGGCTATTTATTACTGTCTCAGTTTCAGAACTCATTATTGCTCTATTCAGAATTTCGATTTTTTTCCTGGTTCAGTCTGGGGAGGGTGTATGTGTCCAGGAATTTATCAATTTCTTCTGGATTTTCTATTTTATGTGCATAGAGGTGTTTATAGTGTTCTCTAATGGTAGTTTGCGTTTCTGTGGGGTCAGTGGTAATGTCTTCCTTATCATTTCTAATTGTGTTTATTTGATTCTTCTCTCTTTTCTTCTTTATTAGTCTACCTTGCAGTGTATCAATTTTATTGATTTTTTCCCCCCTAAAATCAGCTCCTGGATTTGTTCATTTTTTGAAGAGGTTTTTTGTGTCTTTGTCTCCTTCAGTTCAGCTCTAATTTTGGTTATTTCTTGTTTTCTTCTAGTTTTGGGGTTTGTTTGCTCTTGGTTCTTTGCTTCTTTTAGTTGTAATGTTAAATCGTTAACTTGAGATCTTAGAGGTGGGCATTTAATGCTATAAATTTCCCTCTCAACACTGCTTTAGCTAGATCCTAGAGATTCTGGTATGTTATCGCTTGGTTCTCATTAGTTTCAAAGAACTTCTTGATTTCTGCCTTAATCTTATCATTTACCTAGGAGCAGATTGTTCAATTTCCATGTAGTTGTGTTGTTTTGAGTGAATTTCTTAATCTTGAATCCTAATTTGATTGTGCTGTGGTCTGAGAGACTGTTATGATTTCAGTTCTTTTGAATTTGTTGAGGAGTGATTTACTTTTGATTATGTAATCAATTTTGGAGTAAGTGCCATGTGGTGATAAGAAGAATGCATATTCTGTTGCTTTTGGGTGGAAAATTCTGTAGATATGTATCAGGTCTGCTTGATTCAGAGCTGAGTTCAAGTCCTGAATATCTTTATTAATTTTCTGTCTTGATAAGCTGTCTAACATTGTCAGTGGGGTGTTAAAGTCCCCCACTATTATTGTGTGGGAGTCTAAGTCTTTTCATAGGTCTCTAAGAACTTGCTTTATGAATCTGGGTGGTCCTGTATTGGGTGCATATATATTTAGTATAGTTAGCTCTTCTTGTTGAATTGAACCCTTTACCATTATATAGTGCCCTTCTTTGTCTTTTTAAAGTCTTTGTTGGTTTAAAGTCTCTTTTCTCAGAAACTAGGATTGCAACCCCTGCTTTTTCCTGTTTTCCATTTGCTTGGTAAATTTTCCTCCATCCCTTTATTTTGAACCCATGTGTGTCTTTGCATGTGAGACAGCATACTGATGGGTCTTGGCTCTTTATCCAGCTTGCCACTCTGTCTTTTAATTGGGGGCATTTAGCCATTCACATTTAAGGTTAGCATTATGTGTAAATTTGATCCTGTCATCATGATGCTAGCTGGTTATTTTGCAGACTTGTTTATATGGTTGCTTCATAGTGTCAGTGGTCTGTGTGCTTCTGTACACAGTGTGTTTTTGTAGTGGCTGGTAATGGCTTTTCCTTTCTATATTTAGTGCTTCCTTCCTTCCTTGCAAGGTGCTCTTGCAAGACAGGCCTGGTGGTGATGAATTCTCTCAGCATTTGCTTGTCTGAAAAGAATCTTATTTCTCCTTTGCTTATGAAGCTTAGTTTGGCAAGATATGAAATTCTGGGTTGGAAATTCTTTTCTTTAAGAATGTTGAGTATTGGCCCCCAATCTCTTCTGGCTCGCAGGGTTTCTGCTGAAAGGTTCACTGTTAGTCTGATGGACTTCCCTTTGAAGGTGACCTGGCCTTTCTCTCTGGCTGCCTTTAACATTTTTATTCATTTTGACCTTGGAGAATCTGATTATTATGTTTCTTGGGGTTGATCTTCTCATGGGGTATCTTAGTGGGGCTCTCTGCATTTCCTGAATTTGAATGTTGGCCTGCCTTGCTAGGTTGTGGAAGTTCTCCTGGATGATATCCTGAAGTATGTTTTCCAACTTGATTCCATTCTCTCCATCTCTTTCAGGTACCCCAATCAGTCATAGGTTCAGTTTTTTTTTTCCCCCAAGACGGAGTTTCATTCTTACACCCAGGCTGTGGTGAAGTGGTGTAATCTCGGCTCACTGCAATCTCTGCCCCCTGGGTTCAAGCGATTCTCCTGCCTCTGCCTCCTGAGTAGCTGGGACTACAGGCACCTGCCACCATGCCCAGCTAATTTTTGCATTTTTAGTAGAGATGGGGTTTCGCCATGTTGGCCAGGCTGGTCTCGAACTCCTGACCTCAGGTGATCTACCCGCCTTGGACTCCCGAAGTTCTAGGATTACAGGCGTGAGCCACCGTGCCTGGCCGGTTCAGTCTTTTTACATAATCCCATTTTTCTCAGAGTTTTTATTCTTTGCTTTTCATTCTTTTTTTCTCTATTCTTGTCTGCCTCTATTATTTCAGAAAGATAGTCTTCAGGCTCTGAGATCCTTTCCTCTGCTTGGTCTATTCTGCTATTGATACTTGTGATTGCACTGTGAAGTTCTCATGTTGCATTTTATAGCTCCATCAGGTCAGTTATGTTCCTCTCTAAACTGGCTGCTCTGGTTGTCAGCTCCTGTGTTGTTTTATCATGATTCCTAGCTTCTTTGCATTGGGTTACAACATGCTCCTTTAGCTCAGCAAAGTTCATTATTACCCACCTTCTGAAGCCTACTTCTGTCCTCTCAGCCTCAGCCCAGTTCTGTGCCCTTGCTAGAAAGGTATTGTGGTCATTTGGAGAAGAGGCATTCTTGCTTTTTGAGTTTTCAGCATTTTTGCATTGATTTTTTTCCTCTTATTTGTGGGCTTATCTACCTTAGGTTTTCTGTGGTTGCTGACCTTTGAGTGGGGTTTTTTTTGGTGGGGTTTTTGTTGTTGTTGTTTTCTGTTTGTTTGTTTTTCTTTTAACAGGCCACTGACTGTTAGCACCTGTAGGGCTGCTGCGGCTTTCTGGGGGTCCACTCCAGACCTTAGTTGCCTTGGCTTTTCCTGTAACTCTGGGTATCACCAGTGAAGGCTGTAAAATAGCAAAGCCCACTTCTCCTCTGGAAGCTCCATCCCAGGGGGGTACTGATCTGTTGCTGGCCTGAATGCTCCTGTAGGAGGTGTCTGGAGACCCCTGTTGGGAGGTCTCACCCAGTCAGGAGAAATGGGATCAGGGACCTGCTTACAGAAGCAGTCTGGCTACTTTTTGGTAGAGCAGGTGTGCTGTGTTGGTGGGGACCCTTCCTTGTCTGGACCACCTAGACTCTCCAGAGCTGACAGTCTGGAACAGCTAAGTCAACTCAACTGCAGAGATGGTGGCCACCCCTCCCTCTAGGAGCTCCATCCCAGGGAGAGATCAAAATTCTGTCTGTATAAGCCTGGCTGGGGTGACTGAGGGCTCCCAGCAGGGAGGTCCCACCCAGCTGTGGCTGGAACTCCAAGCCAGCAGGTCCCAACTTGTAAGGTGCTGTGGAGGTGGAGCCTGCAGAATGATGCTGCTTGGCTCCCTGGATTCAGCCTCCTTCCTAGGGGAGTGCACAGATGGATCTGCCCCCTTGTTGGGGATCCTGGGGCCAGAGTATGTAAAACTCTTGGGTCTCTATGTGTGCCGGAGTGGCTGCTCTGCTGAGACTCCACACAGCTCTGTGTATTGAATCCAAGGAGCTCGTCATGTAAGGCTCATGAGGGGATCTCCTCATCTGCAGATTGCAAAGATCTGTGGGAGGAATGTGATTTCCCAGGCAGGGTCGCACACTCACTCACTGCCTCCCTTGTTTGGGGATGGGGGTTCCTTTGGCTCCATGTTGCTCCAGGTGGGCCATCACTCCACCTTGCTTTTCTTCGCTCTCCATGGGTTGAACTGATTGCTTAGTCAGTCCCAGTGTGAGAACCTGGATACTTCAGTTGAAGGTTGCTTCACTTGCTGCTCTCCTTCCTTGGCAGTGCTGTGACTGCAGCTGCCTGTAATTGGCCATCTTAAATGGTATCTTTAAACATTACATTTCTTTCTGTTTTTTTCTGGTGTACAAAAATGCAATTCATTTTATATATTAATCTGTTTTTTTTTTTTGAGACGGAGTCTCGCTCTGTAGCCGAGGTAGGAGTGCAGTGGTGCGATCTCGGCTCACTGCAAGCTCCGCTTCCCGGGTTCATGCCATTCTCCTGCCTCAGCCTCCCGAGTAGTTGTGACTACAGGCACCCGCCACCATGCCTGGCTAATGTTTTGTATTTTTAGTAGAGACGGGGTTTCACCGTGTTAGCCAGGATGGTCTCGATCTCCTGACCTCGTGATCCGCCTGCCTTGTAATCCCAGAGTGCTGGGATTACAGGCGTGAGTCACTGCACCCAGCCATATATTAATCTTATATCTAGTCACCTTCCTATGTTCTCTTGTTATTTCTAAATAATTTGTATGTGGTTCTCTTTGCCTTCTACAAAAATAGGCAGTTATCATCTGTGACTAATGATGGTTTTGTGCCTTCTATTCCAATTATGAATGCTTTAAATTTCTATTTTTTAACATTGCTCTAGCTAGAATCTTTAGTACATTGTGGCATAGAAGCTGTGTAGTGGTCATCCCTGTCTTTTTTTCTTGTAGATTTTAAGGGAATGCTTCTAATAGTTTCACACCTGTAAGAATGATGTCTACTGTAGGTTTTACTTAAAAAAAAAATGCCTACACTTTATCTTGTTAAGGATACTCCCTTATATTCCCAGTGTGTTAAAAATGTAAAATGTCAGAATTTGAATTTTGTAAAACTATGTTTTGCATCTGTTGGGATTATCACATGGCTTTTAAATTATTATACAGTGAATTATATTCATAGTTTTTTCTCATTTTTACTCTTGCATTTCTGGGATAAAGTTGCTTATACTAAATAATCTTTTTATACACTACTGAATTTAGTTTGCTAATATGCTGTATAAGATTTTTCTATCTACGTTTTGTGAATTAGATTGGCTGGTAATTTTCATTTCTCATGCTCTCCTTATTTGGTTTGAGCACTAAGACTATATTGGCCTCAAAGACTGAATTCAGGAATAGTCATTTCTAGTCGCTGGATGATTTCATATAAGATTGAAATGATCTATTTGATTGAACTTTTCTGAAAATTGTGTGGACTTGGTGTTTTCTGTTTTAGGAGATTGTTTCTACTTAGTAAACTTGTTTAATGGCTTCCTATTCCTTCTTCTTCTTTTTTTTTTTTTGAAATGGAGTCTCGCTCTGTTGTCCAGGCTGGAGTGCAGTGGCATGATCTTGGCTCACTGCAACCTCTGCCCCCTGGGTTCAAGCAATTTTCCTGCCTCAGCCTCCTGAGTAGTTGGGATTATAGGTGTGCGCCACCATGCCTGGCTAATTTTTGTATTTTTAGTAGAGACAGGGTTTCACTATGTTGGCCAAGTTGGTCTTGAACTCCTGACCTCATGATCTGCCTGCCTCGGCCTCCCAAAGTGCTGGGATTACAGGCGTGAGCCACTGTGCCCAGCCCCTATTCTTTCTTTTTTCAAATTTTATTTTATTGTGGTAAAAGCACTTGACATGAAGTCTACTGTTTTAACATATTTTTAAGTGTATAGTATGTTTTTGTTGACTATAGGTACTGTGTTGTATACTAGATCCCTAGAACTTATTTCTTTTGCTTGACTGAAACTTTATGCCTGTTAACTGCTAATTACCCATTTCACCTCCACCCAGGCCCTGACAACCACTGTTTCACTGTTGATTCTATAAATTTTACTGCTTTAGATTCTTCTTATAAGTGGAGTCATGAAGTATTTATCTTCCTGTGACTGGCTTTTTTCACTTAGCATAATGTCCTCAAGGTTCATCTATGTTGTAACATGTTACAGAATTTCCTTTTTTAAAGGCTGAATAGTATTCCAATGTATGCATATACTACATTTCAAAAAATGCCTTCATCTGTCAATGTAATAAGATTGTTTTCACATCTTGGCTGTTGTGACTAGTGCTGCAATGAACATAGAAGTGCTAAGTGCTAATATCTCTTTGAGATCCTAATTTCAATAATTTTGAATAAATATTCAAAAGTGGGATCAGTGGATCATATGGTAGTTCTATTTTTAATTTTAAAAGGAACATTCACTCTGTTTTCCATAGTGGCTGCACCATTTTGAATTCCCACTAACGGTGTGCAAGGGTTTCCTTTTCTCCACATCTTTGCCAACACTTATCTTTTGACTTTTTGATAATAGGCACCTGGCAAGTGTGATATGATAGCTCATATGGTTTTTATTTGCATTTTCCTAATGATTAATGATGTTGAACATCTTTTCATAGACTTGTTGGCCATTAGTATGTCTTTGAAAAAATGTCTATTCAGGGCCTTTTACTATTTTTTAATTGTGTTTTTTTTTGTTATTGAGTTGTAGGAGTTCCTTATATATTTTGTATATTAACTGTTATCAAATGCATTTTTTACAAAGGTTTTCTCCATTCCATAGGTTGCATTCTCATTTTGTTGATTGTTTCCTTTGCTGTGCAGAAAGTGTAGTCCCCCTTGTTTATTTGTGTTTTTGTTTCTTGTGCTTTTGGTTTCAGATTAAAAAATCATTGTCCAGACCAATGGAACTTTGTCCCTGTTTTCTTCTAAGAGTTTTACAGTTTCAAGTCTTATGTTTAAGTCTTTCATCTATTTTGAATTGATTTTTGTGTATGGTGTGAGTTTTCCCAATATCATTTACTGAAGAGATTATCCTTTCCCTGTTGTATATTCTTGGTGCCTTTGCTGGAAGTTAGTTGACCATATCTGCATGGGTTTAATTCTGGGCTCTGTATTCTGTTTCATTGCCATATGTGTCTGTTTTTTATGCTAGTACCATACTTTTTGGATTACTGTAGTTTTGCAATATAGTTTAAAATCAGGAAGTGTGATGCTTCCAGCTTTGTTCTTTTTGCTCAGAATTTCTTTAGCTATTCAGTGTCTTTTGTAGCTCACATGAATTTTAGGATTATTTTTTCTATTTCTGTGAAAAATATCATTGGAATTTTGATAGATATTGCATTGAATCTGTAGAGTAATTTGGGCATTATGAACATTTTAACAATATTAATTTTTCCAACACATGAACATGGGATATCTTTTCATTTTTTGTGTCTCATCTATAATTTCTTTTATCAATATTCTGTAGTTTTTAGTGTACAGATCCTTCATCTCTTTGGTTATATTTACTTCTATTTTATTCTTTTTCATGCTATTGTAAATGGGATTATTTTTCTTGATTTCTTTTATGGATAGTTTACAGTTAGTGTAGAGAAATTCAACTAATTTTTGTATATTGATTATTTTATCCTGCACCTTTATTGAATTTGTTTATTAGTTCCAACAGATATTTTTGTTATTGAGTCTTTAGAGTTTTATACACATAAGATGCCATCTGTAAACAGAGACAATTTTCCTATTGTCTCTGTTTCCTTCTCCTTTCATACTTGGATGCCTTTTATTTCTTTTTCTTGCCTAATTGTTCTGGATAGGATTTCAAGTATTTTGTTGAATAGAAGTGGTGAGAGTGGGCATCCTTGTCTTATTCCTGATCTTAGAGGCAAAGCTTTTAGCTTTTCATTATTGAGTATGATGTTAGCTATGGGCTTGTTATATACGTCCTTTATTATATGGAGGTACATGGCTTGTATACCTAATTTGTTGAGAGTTTTTACTATGAAAAAAATGTTGAATTTTTCTCAAGTACTTTTCTTTTCTTTCTTTCTTTTTTTCCTTTTTGAGACAGAGTTTTACTCTTTCATCCAGGCTGGAGTGAAGCAGCATGATCTCAGCTCACTGCATCCTCCTGAGAGTCAAACAATTCTCCTGCCTCAATATTTTAGCATTTTATCCTTTCTCCCCTCATTAAAAGGTACTTACTTATTGAGCTCCTACTATATTTCAGTAACTATTCTCAATGTTGGGTATATAGAGACGAATTAAACAAAGTTTTGTCCTCAAAACTTGTATACGAGTCTTGGCTCTGAGCCTGGAAAGCAGAACCCATGAACAAACAAGATTTCACCTTCAAAATTGTAAATTCCATTCCTAACACAGCCAAACCCACCTTTCCCAGCAAACCTAAAATTATGTTGCATTGTTGACTAAGCACTTAAAGGAGACAATGACAGAGTGACAGGGGTGCTCTCCAGAGGGCCACAGTCTTCATATTATTCATATTTATCTTCTTCCCAGGTGACAGCAAGAAAAGGTGACTCTTCTTTCATTGTGTCTCCCAAGCCTCCTTATTGACTTGGTATAGCCCCTACTGAACTACTGATCTTTCACCATCTCTGCTGGGATGGACTTAGAAGATAACTCCCAGCAAGAATTTGCAAGATATCCATAAGCATCGTTATTTTTTGACCAGTTTTATTCTGGCTTCATTGTGGCCACATTCTTGTCTCTTAGCTTTTCATCTTTATTCACTCCCCTGGGGAAGAGTTGGACCTACCTATTAGAGCATCTTTTCCAACATTCCCCATGCCTGTCACTTGTTCTTAATAAACTAAATAAACTCATGGTTGGCTGAAGCATCCCTTCAAGATTTCATCCTGGAGGGTCAGCCTGTCCTGTATGGTTATGTGTCAGGTACTTTCCAGTCCGGCCATGTTACCTTCAAAGCAAGTTCATACTGCTGAGTTACTGGTTACTTAAGCCTCCCAACCACCAGACTACAATCAAGAACTTAGTGTCACAAATTATGTAAGGTAAGTGGTGTTATCTCTATTTTAAGCATGAAAAATTCAAGTTTTGAAGAATTTAGATGACTGGCCATAGTAGCACAACTATGGTTAAGTGAAAAGTCATGGTGTATAGATTATATTCACTGATGAAGGGGTGATAATCCATTTTTCTTCTTCCTTAATGCCATTCCTTATATCTCACCCTTCGCAGTAAGTCCTCAAAATGTTAACAATAATCATAACCATTCATATTTCTGTCACAGTGCGTACAACATATTTTTATGCATATTATATCATTTGATCTTTTTGTATAGTCTTGTCCAAATGAAGAACAATTGCTTATGCTGTTTTCCTAATGAGGAACACAAGGCTCACTGGTACAGAGGTGAAGTAAAGGAGCCAAGCAGAGAAAGGCCCAGGCTTTGTGGAACTTGATGCTTGTATAATTATGGATATCTTGTTTTAGAAAAATAATGCAGAACTACTAACGCAAAATTAGGCACGTAAGTGAATATTTATTTGAAATGAAAAATAAATTGCAACAAGTTACAAACTTACAAAAGCTTACGAACACATTAAATATCATGAATCCCAGAAAAATAACACACTTTATTATTATTATTTTAAATACCTTCATAATACCTTTTTAATATTTTGTGGCTAATTATTTTTGATTGTCTCTTATGACTATAATTTTTATATCATTTCTATAGAGAGAACAGAAGGATAATTCAGTCTTTGCTCTAGCATGGTTGATCAAAAATTTAAAGTTATGGTTGGTAGTTTAGGAAAGATTATTTCCATTCCCATAACTTATCAGTAATGCCACATCTGTCATGTCCTCTGCAGTTTCTGGCTCAGGTGGTGCTACGTGCCTGGGGCAAGACCTTGGAGAGTTCTAGCCCTTTGATTTTGATTTCATGACACCTTATTGCAGCCTCTTAGTCACTGATCCATCTTTATCAGGTCCTCACCACCCCCACTGTGTCTGTCCTGGGTTCATGATATGGCCATGAAGACTTGAAGGCTGGCCCCAAGGAGGTTGCTGTGCAGTGTCTGGTTGATATTTCTCCCTGAGGTTAAATTTGGGATCAATTAGCCTGATGAGTGGAACCAAGGACACGTAATCAGTGAGGGTTGTCCAGATATTGATGTGATAGGTCCTTAAGACCACCACCAGGGCACAGACAGCATCCCTGGACTGGAACAGTGCTGTTTATCTCTATGCCAAAGTGGGGTTCCTGCTTCCTCTCCTCATTCCAGGAGGAAAGTGTGCTGAGCTTTGGAAGGGGCTCTTGCAAGTGTTGACCTAAAGTTTAAGCTTCAAGAGTTTTATGGTAGATTAGCCTTTATTGCCAAGCTAAAAAATGATTTGCAAGTTAGATATTGGGCCTCCAATTTCTTGCTTCTCAATACCTTCCTAAAGGTGGACCAAGAAAAAACTTTGTAGAGGCCTGTGGGGAAGGAAACACAATTAGTCCACTTGTTCTTCTGGATTCTTTAAACATTCATGGGTGATATCATGTTGGGTCTCTAGAGAATTACTGTCATTGAATTGTCTCTTGTCAGGCTATGCTTAGGAACTCCTTAAATAAATAGCCCCGAAAAACTTTTCCTGGAGTCTAACATGAGGCTGTCATAGAGGGTGCCCTCTGTCATGATGACCTTTAATTAGCCATCATTTTTTAGCCATCAGCTTTGTGTAGCTTAAAGCAATGCTTTCCATTAGAACTTTCTGTGTTCCATGTTTATAATGTGCAATATGGTAGCTACTAACCACATGTGGTTATTCAACACTTGAAATGGAAAGTAAGGCTAAGAAACTGATTGAATATTTTATTTTATTGTAATTCATATGAATTAACATTTAAATAGCCTCTTGTGACCAGTGCCTACAGTATTGGATAGATCAAACTCAGATTATTGAAACAGTGATAGCCAACCTGTATGTAAGAGACCTTCCTCACTCAGGTCAATTTGAACCACATATGGTCAGTTTCTGGTAGTAAAAGAGTCTATAGATTTTCTGAACAGTATTTCCTGCCCTGGACCAGGGGTCACTAGGGAGTGAGTCAGATTAGAATGGTGTCATTGAAGAGAAGAGCAAGATATGGACAAGATAATTTTATCTTGGGAAAAGTTCATTTAGAAGGGCTGCAATTGGAAGAAAAGTAGAATTGTGGGACTAGGTGACCACACATTTCCAGGTTGGTAACATTCATAGGGGATTTGCAGAGGGAAGCAAAGTCTTCCATAGTCACTCACTGGAAATTTAGTAGAGGAATTCAGATCTCTGTTAAATTAGCCTATCTTTCATCATGAGATTTAATCACATTATTTTGATGCAGTACTTTTTACCTTGTTCTCTCTTAAGAAGATATTTTGAAGATCAGTGAATACTGCGTTAACTTAAAACAAGTGCAATGTTCACTGATCACTGACTCAGAGAAATTAAAAAGCAACCAACCAAACAACTGGAGTTTAAGGTAGAAAGTACACTGTGATCCCTTTATAAAACAGGAATTTTGGATAAAGGAAGAATTGACAAGATGTGGATAATAATACGTTCTTCTTATATTCTCTGCCAGCAGTCTTCTATGTGCTTTGCATGTGTCCTTTTATTTCATCTTGATGACACAGCTAAGGGTTAGATATTTTCCATCTGCATTTTACAGATGGACACATTGGGGTTCCGAGGACTTAGGAGGTGCCCAGCATCACCAGGTCAGCAGGCCAGAGCTGGACTGTGTCCCAGAGTAGCTAGGACCCTTGACCATAGTACAGAGATATTACCCCATGTGAATGGATACCATCGGGCTTTCTTTTTTTGTTTTTTTAGCATATTGTAAGTTTTCATAAGTAAATATAGTTTTAAGAAAATAGTAGGCAGCTGATATTTGAGGGACTTTGGACTGTTCAGTGAAGATTTTCTTTGTAGGGAAAACTCATCAAATGTTAGAATTGATCTACTTTTTGTCAGCCTCTTCTCAACCCTATTTGAAAAGTCTGAATTGTATCCTTACTATGTGCAAGGCCTGGCGCTAGGTGCCAGGGTTCCATGGCAAAGAAGTCAGACACAGTTTCTGCTTTTATGGGACTCATACTCTAAACAAAGAAAATGCTAACTTGAACAATTATAAGAAAGTCTGATAAGGTTATGGTAGGACAAAGATAGGGCACTGCAAAAGACAAACAGAGGGACTAATTCTGTCTGGAGTGAACTGGTGAAGTTTCTATGGAGTGTTTAATTTAATAGGAACCTTGAAGCATGAGTAGGAGCTCATCAGCAGCATGGTGGGCTCACTAGAGCCTGGGCAAGTGCTCATGCGCCTAAACTGCTCCACTGGCCTCCACCTGCTACTATTTATCACGTTCCTTTGTACAGGGTTAATTAAAGGACTAAGATGAAAGACCACCATTCTAATTTGGAACATCTGGAGACATCAGAAGGCCCATTAGAAGACCCTAAACTTCTAATTTTTTCTTTCAAATACTCTGAAACAAAATCCACCAACTTATGAATACTATCTTTTTTTTTTGGTGGTGGAATTCCACAGGACTCCATTTTGTTCACTATTCTTGAAGCATCAGTAAAATAATAAAGATGATTCCCACTCCCTCTTTTTTTTTTGAGATGGAGTCTCACTCTGTTGCCCAGGCTGGGGTGCAATGGCGTGCTCTTGGCTCACAGCAACCTCCGCCTCCTGCGTTCAAGCAATTCTCCTGCCTCAGCCTCCTGAGTAGCTGGGATTCCAGGTGCGCACCATCATGCCCAACTAATTTTTGTATTTTCAGTAGAGACGGGGTTTCACCATGTTGGTCAGGCTGGTCTTGACCTCCTGACTTCGTGATCCGCCCACCTCAGCCTCCCAAAGTGCTGGGATTACAGGTGTGAGCCACTGCATCCGGCCCACTCCCTCTTTTTTCAGAGAAAAAACTGGAACCCAGAATGAGTGACCTTGTAAGTGAGTTGCTGACAGTTTCTACCTTTGCAGAGACCAAGTTCTTCCATCTACATGACCTTGTGTTGTCCTCCCAATACCCCAAGGCATGGATGTTTTCTTCATCTTTCAATGAGGGAGGTGACTGTCTCAGAGAGGTACAGTGAGCAGACCAAAGTCTCAGAGCGTGAAGGGCTCAGCTTGAGTCCTTGCCCAGGGTGCTGTTAACCCGGAGGCTGGAAGAGCTTGTTCCCTGACAAAGCCTCAGATCTGAGTGCCCTGGGTTCCCCCTGGGCCATGACTTGGTTCCTCATGTTGCTCTGTGTTGCAGAATTCATGCTGGACTGCACCCTGCCCCTTTCAGGGAGTGCAAAGATAGCCCTTGGAGGGGAATGATGGAGGAGGGGGCAATCAGGTAATGAGAGGCCATTCTGATCTTGTGGGAATGTGGTGCCCCTGGTGAGGGTACAGGAAGAAAGTGAGCATCCCTGGGAATCTCACACAAGGAAGGCCAGACCAAATCCCTCTACTTACAAAATGCGCTAGGAAATATGCCTCAGTTGGTAGGCATGATGACTTCTGAGCCCTTGGGTTTGTATCTGTAGAAGAAAAAGATTTTCAAATATTAACTGGTGAAGTTTTATTTTTAGAGATATATTTTTTTCTTTCAATTACTTCCACCATTAACATTAAACCATGAATCTCAGTTCTCTCGCTATAGGGAATGCAGAACCTCAAAAAACTCAATGACACCAAAGAGTTATATATATACTTCTGCATTCCAACGTAGAACATTGAAAGATGTGGAATTTAATTGCAAGGGCTAGTCTCTTCAAAAAGAAGTGGTTGCCTAATCGCCAGCATTCACAGCAATTATGTTGGCAAGTAATGTTTTAAAGCTTACATGGATTGTCTATTTTAACCTCACTATTATTATTCCAGTCTTAAAGATGAGGAAGTTGATGCCCAGAGAGAGGTTCATTAGCTTGTCTAAGGTCACTTATCTAAGAAGTGGTAGAGCCAGGATTTGAGCGCAGGTGTTTGGCTTTGAGCCCATGCTTAATCACTCTGCACATTATCTCATATGCTGGGTATTCTGCTCATGGTAGGGAATACAGCAGGGAACAAGACTGCCAGGCTTCCCTCAAGAGGCTCATTGGTTGAGTCTTTCACTGTGGGTCTTTTGAAATTTCATTTGGGCCTTGCAAAGTAGGAAAAAACAAGAGTCCTTATTTTACTCATGAGAAAAAGAAAGTAAAAAAGAAGGAATTGTCTTACTCAAGGTCATAGAAAGACATAGTTGCAAGATGGGATTAGAAACCATATGTCTCATCAGCACCCTATGTTCTTTCTGTGCCCTGGGAGCACACTCCATTTAGCAGGCTTGCGGCTAGTGTTAATGTCTGTACAATTAACCAAAACTTCCTTTGGGCTGGATCTCCAGAGCCCAAGAACACTGGTGGCCAAAGGATGGTGTCTTGTGAAAGGAGGGCAAGCAAAAGTGTAGGACAAATTTTGCTTTGGGATTTTGGTTACACCTGCAGGTAGAGTGTCCCTGGGATAAGGGTGGATTCTGGGTTGGGGGAAGGTCTGTGGATAAAGGGATTTGTGGGTGAGTTCAGAGAGGCAGAGACAGAGATTCATGGATGTGGTGATGGGATGTGGTGATTGGGAGGGGAGGAGGGCTTTTCTAATCAGGACTTTTATGGAAATTGCCCTTGGCATGTTGGCAACATGGCCACCAAGAAAAAAGAAAGGAGAGATCCAGCACAGTTGCTGGTAAGAGACTCTTCTGCTGGGCTCCCACCAGCAGCTCTAGGATCAGGCCTGGATATGAGATATCTCTTACCTCTTGCGCTTTTGAAGTGTATCTGATGAACAGACTATCCCACAGAAGGATGAACAGCACTGAAATCCTTTCTGGCAGTCTTCCTGCATTGTACACAGTTGAGTACAGTTTTCAGGCGCTGATATGCAGGGTGGAGGTTCCAAGATATACTCTGGAACACAGAACAAGTAAGAGAAGGGCCTCACCAACAGGCTGGAGTAATGTTCAGAACTCAGAAAGCCCAGGGAACTGCCAGGAAACCTGCCACCCTCATCTGCCTTGCATGGTTCCAGGGTGGTGGCATCAGGTTTGTCCTCAGCTGCTGCCTTCGTCTGAGTTCTGAGCAGGGAAGCAGGGCATGGATATTTTTTGATCAAGAATAGAGTTCGGTAGAACCCTGCACCCACTGGTCATTCACCATCCTTGTAGTTCAGATGCCAAGTCCCCATTGACTATGGTTGGATCGATATCAAGGGTATTAATGGTGTATGTGGTGAACAAGAAAGAGGTTTGTACGTTCGTTCTGTACTGACTCATTGTGTGTTCTTGAGCAAGTTGTAGAGCTTCTTGGTAACAACATAGTTTACCCTGGGGTTAACCTAATGTGGGTTATTTGTGTATAGGAATAATGAGTGAAAGGTAAGTTTTGGTAAAGGATGAAGACCAAGCAGTAAACTGAAGGTACTGGATCAGAGAGCTGGGACCCAATTCACAAATAAGTTCTGAGAATGACTTCTTTCGTGGTAAGAAGGGTGGGGATTTCAGAATGGGGTTCAAATATTCAGCTTCTTTTTCTTCCGTGGTGTCTCTCAGTCAGGAGGCCAGAGCACCAGGATGCCCCACTTTCTACTGTTAGAGAAGAATAAGCATCTTTGTGTTTACTTCCTATTTCCTCCCTTACCCCCAAGTATTTCAGTTCAAAGCTAAGACCTACCTGCCCCGGGAGATTCTTTCCTAAGGCCACAACCCACAGTCTCCTTTCTATTCCTGGACTCTAAGGATGGGCCCCATTAACCCCTTTCCCCAAGCCCTTCCAGGTCCTAATTTTTGTATCTTGTGACTCTCCCTTTCTTTGGGGGCAAAAGTCAAAAGTGGGGCATTCTATTGCCCATCTGTGGGTCTATTGCTCTGCAAATATTTGCAATTAGAAGGAAATCTATAGGATATTATGATGGTTTGAAAGGAATGAATGAAGAAAGAGGTCATGACTATAACTGTAGAAGCAAATGGCACCAGAATTGGGGTAAAATAAGCTGAGGTCCAAGCTGTTGACAATTTAACAGAGACCAATAACTAGTACTCACCCCTGGCCTCTCAGCTCTTCTGTAGCTCACTGGGGCACTGCAAGAAATTGGAACTAGTCCACACTTTGAAGAGCCTGGGGCTCAATAGAGCAGTTTAGGGATAGACACCATGATCCAGAGATCTCAGAGAGGTCACCCTTTTCAAGTCTTGACCCCTCTTCTGGGTATCTGGTCCCAACTTCACTCACAGCACTTACCAGCCTTTTAGAAAGCCTCTTTGTGCCTTTCCTCAAATTCTGATTTTTCAATTAACTCTACCCTGGGCACTCCTATTTTCTTGTAGCTTGCTCAGTCCCTCTTAGTCCTACAAACCTACGTGACTTTTCTGAAACTTCTAAAGCAGGATCTAGCCTCCCTAGACACATGAGCTACCACACATATCCCTCTTCTGAGCCACCAGTATTCTGAAGATGTTTTCCCCATAGAAAAGTGGATGTATGATGAATAACAGTTCTTTTCCCACTTGGTATTGGCTAAGGTCAACATTACTATAGCTAGAGCTCTTTTGAGTTGAGCTGGGCAGTGGTGGCTACTGAGATGGACTCTACACTGTCCCATTGATGCTAATTGCCGGTAATTCTGCAGTACCTCTGGAGTTTGAAAATGTGGAATAAAATGCAAAACTTCCTTTCCTTCCTTCCCAAAACATCCTTCAAGGCCAAGATTATGTAGATTCCAGCTTGAGTTCTACCAACTTTGTTGTCTCTCTGTTTTAATGCTTGAAAAGGGAATCCAAGCATACATGAAGGAGCCATGGACAGCAAGACTAAGCTGGATGATGAAGCTGATCACGTTTACAGCATTTAATATTACTGAGCATTTACCATGGTTTAGTAAGAGTGAGCTATGTCTGCATGCATTATCTGTTCTCCTCCAACGATCCCCATATAATTGTGTTCATTATAAGGATAAAAACCTAAGACCCAGATACTTTGCCCAAGGTCACTCAGCAACAGAGCAGGGATTCAAACCTAGATCTTGCCAATAATAAAGCTTGGGCCCTTGAACATGACACTGTATTTTTCCAAGAGGTGTGACAGACTGTCAGCCCTCAGATTCTCTCCTGTCCACAAATGTTACTTCCCTCCTTGGGCCCAGACCCAGCACCTACTCAGAACACGCTCCTTGGGACTCCCAGGCACCAGCTGCAGTGCTAGGCAGAACACCACCAGGAACTGGAGAGGCAGCACAGGCTTCATGGTGCCAGTGGGACGGGTGAGTAAGTTCTGGCCAAGGATTGCTGGGTTTGACCAGGCACTGCTGTGACGAGAAGAGAAGGAAAGAGGGCAAAGTGGAGGCCCAGTGTGATTAGCCTTTCACCGTGTACTCCAATCAAAGCAGGCAGGGCGGAAATCCAAGCACCTCCCAATCACACCCACTCCAGGGTCATATAGTGTTTTCATATCCTCCTTTATCCCTCTAGTCTTGACCTTGCTATCTCTTTCATCTGTATCTAGATCTTATTCATATCCCTTAACATTTTAAATAATTTTTCCCTGTGGAAATTGTACATGTCTTTGTTATATTTATTCACAGAGGATTGAATTTTTTTTTTTTTTTTTTTTTTTGGTGGAGTCACTCTGTCACACAGGCTGGAGTACAGTGGTGCGATCTCGGCTCACTGCAGCCTCCTCCTCCTGGGTTCAAGCAATTCCTGAGTCGCTGGGATTACAGGTGTGTACCACCACGTCCAGCTAATTGTTGTATTTTCAGTAGAGACAGGGTTTCACTGGGGTTATCCAGGCTAGTCTTGGACTCCTGACCTCAGGTGATCCACCCTCGTCAGCCTCTCAAAGTGCTAGGATTACAGATGAGAGCCACCGTGCCCGGTCTGAGGCTTGAAGTTTTAAAAGGAAATTGTAAATGGTATCATAACTTTTCAATTAATTCCTTTTGTTTACTGCTCATGTAGAGAAGTTAACTTTCCAGTTGGCTCAAAAATCTCCACCATAACAATTATTTGACCTCACTGAAACCAACAAACATTGACTCTTCACTTCCCTATTTTATAGTCCTCCCCTCTAGGTGATTACTTTTCTTTCTATCAATGTAGGATTCAGAACCTGTCATTTAAATCTCCTTGTTTGAATCTGCCTACAAAAACTGCAGCCCTGAGTGAATCCAACCATCAATTTCATTGAAGCTTGAACCTAGGCAGATATTTGTTGCTGGGGGAAAATAATTCAACTGTGCTACTAAACAGCACAATAGATGCATCATCACCAGACCAAAAAGGGTTTGGTAGTCTTACTAAGTTTCTTCAACTAAGTAAGCCAGGGTTCCCACTCTCTACAAATACTATTTCAAACTTGCTTTCCTCTCTTTAAACCTTGGATCTTTTCTTCTTTCAATGAATCTGTAGCTAGTTAGCTTGCTAAATTCTCCCGTTGTTTATTATGGTTTCTTTGTGTGTTCTCTTCAGTGTTTATCATATCCAAATAAGAACAGTTATAGTTTTCTTCTTCAAACTTTAAGCCATTTTTAATGCCTCACTGTGCTGGCTAGGCCCTTGAGTACATCATCATCTGTAAGTGGTGATAGTGTGTATTTTTGTCTGATACCCGATTTAAAATGAAAACTTCTTGTTTTCTCTTTTAGAACTGTCTCCACTTTAGTGTCTCATAAGCACCCTCTATCAGGTTTAGAAAGTTTTCTTTCATTCCTAATATAACAAGAAATTTTAAATTAGTTTATGTCAGATTATGTGTATTGCTTTTTTCTGTGTATATTGAGATGATAACATTTTTATCTCCTTTAATCTGTTAATGCGTTGAACATTCAGATTTTCAAACATTAAGCCATTTCTATGGTAATATAAGGTGATCATTAAATATTATCATTTTTATATTGTTTGGTTCAGTTTTCTATTTTGGAGGTATTTTACATCTATGTTCATAATGAACTGGGCCTGTAATTTTTCTCTCTCATATTGTCCTTGCCTGGTTTGGTAGCAAGTTTATGCTGACTTCATAGGATGTGCTGAGTAGCAGCCCTTCTTTATCAATTCTCTGGAAATTCTTGATTTAAGATAATTAGTTACTTGAACTCTCAACTCTGTTTTTCTTGCACAAATATACTCATTTGCACCTTGTTGTTTTCATTTAACAATATATCCTGAAAACTGCTCTCCAGTAGTTCATAACGATTTTTCCTCTATTACAGCTGCATTTGACATCCCTTGCACATGCACCTTAGTCATATAGCCAGTCTCCTATATTTAGGCATTTAGGTAGTTTCCAAGATTTTGCTATTATAAATAATGCTGCAATGGACAATGATGCATAATTTTCTGTATCGTTGGAGGTATAATATCAGTACATTTCTAAAAGTGTGATAGTTGGTTAAAAGGATAAATGCATGGCCGGGCGCAGTGGCTCATGCCTGTAATCCCAGCCCTTGGGAGGCTGAGGCGGGCAGATCATGAGGTCAGAAGTTCGAGACCAGCCTGGTCAACATGGTGAAACCCCTTCTCTACTAAAAATACAAAAAATTAGACAAGCATGGTGGCAAGCGCCTGTAGTCCCAGCTACTCAGGAGGCTGAGGCAGAAGAATCACTTGAACCTGGGAGGCGGAGGTTGCAGTGAGCCAACATCAAGCCACTGCACTCCAGCCTGGGCAACAGAGCTGGACTTCGTCTCAAAAGAAAAAAAAAAAGGATAAATGCACATATAGTTTGGCAAGATATTGCCCATTTCTACTTCGTAAAGATTATACCTTTTTGTAATGCCACCAACAATGTGAGTGTGCATGTTTCCTACAGTCTCACTAACAGAACGGGTTGTCATGCTTTTGAATTTTCGCCAAAACAATTGGGTGAGAAATGTTATTTCTGTAGTTTTTGAGGTTCATTTACTATGTAGCATGCACCAGTACTTCATTCCATTTTATGGGTGAATAATACTCCATTGTATATATATATCACAATTGTTTATCCATTCATCTGTTGATGGACATTTCAGCTGTTTCCTTGCTTTGGCAATTGCAAATAATGCAGCTATGAACATTTGTAGATGAATTTTTTTGAGTATATATTTTTAATTCATTTGGGTAAATATTTGGGAGTAGTAAATATCTGGGTCATATGTTTAACCTTGTATGTTTACTTTTTTGAGGAAACTCCAAACTCTTTCCACAGTGGCTGAACCATTTAATACTTCTATCAGCAATGCATGAGGGTTCCAATTTCTCCACATGCTTGCCAACACTTATTATTTTCCTTTTTAAAAATTATAGCCGGTCAAGAGAATGTGAAGTGGTATCTCGTGGTTTTTATTTGTATTTCCCTAATAACTAATGATGTTGAGCATATTTCCCTCTCCCTCTACCTCTCCCTCTTCTCCTTCTTCTCCTTCTCCTCCTTCTTCTTCCCCTTCTTCTCCTTCTTCTTCTTCCTCTTCCTCTTCCTCTTCTTTTTTTGATGGATTCTCGCTCTGTTGCCCAAGCTGGAGTGCAGTGGTATGATCTCAGCTCACTGCAACCTCCGCCTCCTGGGTTCGAGAGATTCTCCTGCCTCAGCGTCCTGAGTAGCTGGGTTTGCAGGCGCCCGCCACCACACCTGACAAATTTTTGTATTTTTAGTAAAAATGGGGTTTCACCATGTTGGCAAAGCTGGTCTTGAACTCCTGACCTCAGGTAATCCACCTGCCTTGGCCTCCTGAAGTCCTAGGCTTACAAGCATGAGCCACTGTGCCCAGCTGATATTGAGCATATTTTCATGTGCTTGTTGATCATTTTTATATCTTCTTTGAAGAAATGTATATTCAAGTCCTTTGCCCATTTTGTAATTGGGTTTTTTTTTCCCCCTTGAATTGTAAGAGTTCTTTAATATATTCTGGATGCTCTTATCAGATAGATGATTTTTTCAAATATTTTCTCCCATTCCATAGGCTGTCTTTTCACTTTTTTGATAGTCATTTGAAGCACAAAAGTTTTTAACTTTGATGAAGTCAGATTTTTTTTCTTTTGTTACTGTGCTTTTGGTGTCTTTTCTAAGAATCCATTGCCCAATCCAAAGTCATGAAGATTTACTTCTATATTTCTTCTAATAATTTTGTAGCTTTTATATTTAAATCATTGGCTTATTTTTGAATCAGGAAGTGTGAATTCTACCTTTTCAAGATTGCTTTGGCTATTCAAGCCTCTTGCAGTTTTGTAACTTAAGGATCAGCTTTTCTATTTCTCAAATAAAGAAAAATCTGGGCAGGCGTGGTGGCTCACGCCTATAATCCCAGCACTTTGGGAGGCCGAGGCAGGTGGTCACCTGAGGCCAGGAGTTTGAGACCAGCCTGGCCAACAGAGTGAAACCCCATCTCTACTAAAAATATAAAATTTAGCCAGGAGTGGTGGCGCATGCTGGTAGTCCCTCTACTCAGGAGGCTGAAGCAGGAGAATTGCTTGAACCTGGGAGGCGGAGGTTGCATTGAGCTGAGCTTCCGCCACTGCACTCCAGCCTGGGTGACAGAACGAGACTCCATCTCAAAAAAAAAAAAAAAAAAAAAAAAAAATTCTGTTGGAACTTGATTGGAATTGCATTGTAATGCTGTCTTAATGATTTTAAGTCTTCCAATACAGAATATGGGATGTTGGCCAGGTGTGGTGGCTCACGCCTGTAATCCCAGCACTTTGAGAGGCCAAGGCAGGTGGTTTGCTTGAGCTCAGGAGTTCGAGATCAGCCTGGGCAACGTGGCAAAATCCTGTCTCTACAGAAAATACAAAAATTAGCTGGGCGTAGTGGCATGCGCCTACAGTCCCAGCACCTGGGAGGTAGAGGTTGCAGTGAGCCAAGATCACACCACTGCACTCCAGCCTGGGTGACAGAGCCAGACCTTGTCTCAAAAAAAATAAAAAAGATGGAATGTCTTTCTATTTCTTGAGGTCTTCTATAATTTCTTTCAGCAATGTTCTGTATTTTGTGGTATACAAGTCTTTTACCTCTATGGTTAAATTTACTTCTAGGTATTCTATCCTTTCATAGCCTGTTATAAATCAAATTGTTTCCTTAATTTCCTTTTTGGATTGCTCATTGCTGGTGTTTACAAAAACAGCTGAGATAGTTTTACTTTCTTCCCAATTTGGATGACTTTTATTTCTTTTTATTACTTAATTGCTTTGGTTAGAACTCCATTACAGTGTTGACTAGTGGTGGTGAAAGATGCTTCATCGTCTTATTTCTGATCTTGGGAGAAAGATTTTGATCTTTCACAATTGAGTATAATGATCATTGTATATAGTTTTTTAATCATGTTAAGGAAGTCCTTTATTTCCTAGTTTTCTGAATTTTTTTTAATCATAGAAGGGTGGTGAATTTTGTGAAATGCTTTTTTTGTATCAATTAAGATTGGAAAACTTTGAGAAGGATTGGTGTTAATCAAAAAAAGTTTAGTATAGATTTTATCAGTGAAGTCATCTAGCCCTAGGCATTCCTTTGTTGAAGAGAGTTGTGTGTGTTTTTCAAAAATTACTGATTCTATCTCTTTATTTGTTATAGGTCTGTTAATATTTTCTATTCCTTCTCAAGTCAGTCTTGGTGATTTGTGAGTTTCTAGAAATTTGTCCATTTCCTCCAGGTTATCTAATTTGTTGGTATAAAATTGTTATAGTATTCTCTTACAATTTTTTTTAGTTCTGTAAAGTTGGTGGTGATGTCCCACTCTAATTTCTGATATTAGTTATTTGTGTCTTTTCTCTTTTCTTCTTAGTCAATCTAGCTAAAGATTTTCAATTTTATGGATATTTAAAAAAAACCAAGTTTTGGTCTTGTTGATTCTTTTTATTGGTTTTGTCTTTCCTATTTCATTTGTCTGTTTTCAAATGTTTATTATTTCCTTCCTTCTGCTAGCTTTGGGTGTAGTTTGTTCTTCTCTTTCTAGTTTCATATGATGTAAAGTCAGGTTGTTGATTTGAGATCTTTTTTTTTTTTGAGACAGAATCTCACTCTGTCGCCTAGGCTGGAGTGCAGTGGCGTGATCTTGGCTCACTGCACCTCTGCCTCCTGGGTTCAAGTGATTCTCCTGCCTCAGACTCCTGAGTAGCTGGGACTACAAGGCTCGTACCACCACACCCAGCTAATTTTTTGTATTTTTAGTAGAGATGGGGTTTCACCATGTTAGCCAGGATGGTCTCGATCTCCTGACCTCATGACCTACCTGCCTCAGCCTCCCAAAGTGCTGGGATTACAGGCGTGAGCCACTGCGCCTGGCCGAGATCTTTCTTTTTTAATGTAAGTATTCACAGTTATAGATTTTTCTACCCTGAGAACTACTTTTACTACATCTCATAAGTTTTTGTATATTGTGTTTTGTGTTTTTGCTTTCATTCGTTCGAAAGTTTTTTTCTAAGTAATTGGGACTACAGGTGCATACCACCATGCCCAGTTAGTATTTGTAGAGACAGGGTCTTGTTATGTTGCCCAGGCTGGTCTTGAATTCCTGGGCTCAAGTGATCCACCCACCTCAGCCTCTCAAAGTGCTGGGATTACAGGTGTGAGTCAACATGCCTGGCTCAAAGTGTTTTCTAATTTCCGTTGTGATTTATTCTTTGACTCATTGGTTGTTAAAGAGTGTATTAATTTCACATTTTTGAGAATTTTCCAGTTTTCCTTCTCTTATTGATTTCAGCTTTGTTCCATTGTGGCTGGAGAAGATAGTTTGTATAATTTCAATCTTTTTTTTTTTTTTGAGACGGAGTCTTGCTCTGTCACCAGGCTGGAGTGCAGTGGCGCGATCTCAGCTCACTGCAACCTCTGCCTCCTGAGTTCAAGTGATTCTCCTGCCTCCAAATGATTCTCCTGCCTCAGCCTCCTCAGTAGCTGGGATTACAGGCATCTGCCACCACACCAGGCTAATTTTTGTATTTTTAGTAGAGACAGGATTTCACCATGTTGGCCAGGATGGTCTCCATCTCTTGACCTTGTGATCCGCCCGCCTCAGCCTCCCAAGGTGCTGGGATTACAGGTGTGAGCCACCGCGCCTGGCCTGTATAATTTCAATCTTTTAAAATTTATTTAGGCTTGTTTTGTGGCCTAACATGTAGTTTATCCTGGAGAATGTTCCATATGTGCTTGAGAAGAATATGCATTCCCTTCTTGTCTTAGGTCTGTCTTAGGTTTATAGTGTTGTTTAGTACCCTATTTCCTTATTGATTTTTCTGTCTGCGTATTCTATTCATTATTGAAAGAGGGCCTGGAATGCTTTCCAACACCAACAACCAATTCTCCTATCTCTGGACACCAACTGGGTGTTCCAAAATTTAATTTAATTCTGACACTAACTACTTGAAGTTAGTGCAGACCCCATAGCTTATAGGCTTGATTTCACAAGAGTACTCCCAACTTCAGGTGCCAGTTGCAAGTCTTGGGCCTCCTGCACTTTTGATCTACTGGCTATAAATCAGGGGCTCCCACAATCCCATCTGAAAGTTTGATAATTTGCTGGAACAGCTCACAGAACTCAGGAAACACTTTACTTAAAGTTTATCAGTTTATTATAAAGGATACAAATGAATAACCAGATGAAGTAAGTAGGGTGAGCTTCAGAAGGGTTCCAAGCACAGGAGTTTCTGTCTTTGTGAGTTGGGTGTGCCACCCTTCTGGCACATGGATATGTTCACCAATTCAGAAGCTCATCAAATCTTATTGTTTAAGAGTTTTTATAGAGCTTCAACTCCTTCCTTCTTTAACTTCCTGGAGGAGAGTGGGTGGGTCTAAAAGTTCCAACCCTCTAATCACTTGATTTTTCTGGTGACCAGCTCCAACCTGAGGCTACCTAGGGGCCCCACTCCAAGTAACCTCATTAGCAGAAACTCAGGTGGAATCAAAAGGGGCTCCTTATGAATAACAAAAGACACACCTATCACTCAGGAAATTCCAAGAGTTTTAGGAATCTTGTGCCAGCAACTGGGGACAAAGATCAAATATATTTCTTATTATGCCATGATGGGATATTGAACTCTCCAACTATTACTGTAGTGCTATGTCTCCCTTCAATCCTGTCAGTGTTTGCTTCATATATTTTGAAGCTCTATCGCTTGGTGTGTATATGTTTATAATTTTTATATCTTTTTGATGAATTGGCCCTTTTATCAATATATAATCATGATTTTGGTTCTTTTAACAATATTTGACACAATGTGTATTTTGTTTGACTCTAATATAATAATCACAGCTCTTTTTGCTACTATTTGCCATATGCAGAAAATTGAAACTGGGTCTCTTCCTTATGCCTTATACAAAAATTAACTCAAGATGCATTAAAGGCTTAAATATAAAACCCCAAACTATAAAAGCTCTAGAAGAAAATCTGGGCAATACCATTCAGGACATAGGCATGGGCAAAGATTTCATGACAAAATCACCAAAAGCAATTGCGACAAAAGCAGAAATTGACAAATGGGATCTAATTAAACTAAAGAGCTTCTGTACAGCAAAATAAACTATCATCAGAGTGAACAGACAACCTACAAAATGGGAGAAAATGTTTGCAATCTATCCACCTGACAAAGGTCTAGTATCCTGAGTCTACAAGGAACTTAAATTTATAAGAAAAAACAAACAATCCCATTAAAAAGTGGGCAAAGGACACGAGCAGACACTTCTCAAAAGAAGACATATATGCAGCCAATAAACATGAAAAAAAGCTCAACATCAGAGTAATGCAAAT
Organism: Macaca fascicularis; assembly: GCF_037993035.2. Lineage (NCBI taxonomy): Eukaryota > Metazoa > Chordata > Mammalia > Primates > Cercopithecidae > Macaca > Macaca fascicularis. The sequence continues at coordinate 101,747,560 of NC_088384.1, read as the reverse complement.
CAAAACCATGATGAGATACCATCTCATGCCAGTCACAATGGAGGTTATTAAAAAGTCAAGAAACTACAGATGCTGGTGAGGTTGTAGAGAAATAGGAATGCTCTCACGCTGTTGGTAGGAATGTAAATTAGTTCAACCATTGTGGAAGACAATATGATGATTCCTCAGAGATTTAGAACCAGAAATACCATTTGACCCAGCAACCCCATTACTGGGTATATACCTAAAGGAATAGAATCATTCTGTTATAAAGACACGTGCATGCGTATGTTCATTGCAGCACTATTCACAATAGCAAAGACATGAAATTAACCCAAATGCCCATCAATGATAGACTGGATAAAGAAAATGTGATAAATATACACCATGGAATACTATGTGGCCATAAAAAGGAATGAGATCATGTTCTTTGCAGAGACATGGATGGAACTGGAAGCCATTTATCCTCAGCAAACTAATGAAGGAACAGAAAACCAAACACTCCATGTTCTCACTTATAAGTGGGAGCTGAACAATGAGGACACATGGACACAGGGAGGGAAACAACACACCCTGGGGCCTGTCAAGGGAGGGAGAGCATCAGGATAAATAGCTAATGCATGCTGGGCTTGATACCTGGGTGATGGGTTGATAGGTGCAGCAAACCCCCATGGCACATGCAACAAACCTGCACATCCTGCACATTTACCCCAGAACTTAAAATAATATTAAAAATATAGCTCAATCATATAGGGTTTTGTGTAATGAATTGTTAAGAATAATTTATAATTAGGCCGAGTGTGGTGGCTCACGCCTGTAATCCCAACACTTTGGGAGGTTGAGATGGGTGGATCAATTGAGATCAGGAGTTTGAGATGAACCTGACCAACATGGCAGAAACCCATCTCTACTAAAAATACAAAAATTATCTGGGTGTGATGGCACGTGCCTGTAATCCCAGCTAGTCAGGAGGCTGAGGTGCGAATTGCTTGAACTCGGAAGGTGGAGGTTGCAGTGAGCCAAGATCACGCCACTGCACTCCAGCCTGGTGTGGAGTGAGGCTCTGTCTAAAAGAAAAAAAAGGAATTTATAATGAACACATCCATTATGTGCAAATAGTCACCTCTTAAAGGGGCTCATGATATGATTTCTGCCTTCACAACTATGGAAATTGGAGTGTCTATCTGTAGCTACCCTCACCCCCCCCCCAAAAAAAAAACTTATGTCGTTTCTTTTTGAGAAATAATGACATTGTAAATATTTGCATGACTAAATAAAGGTGGCAGAAGGTAGGTAACAAAGGATAGGTGATTCAAAAATGAGAAAATAAAAGATGGTTTACAGAAGAACTAAAAGAGAATGTAATAAAATATAGGTTAATTCTAAGCGCCTTTTAAAAAATGATATTTTTTCTTTTCTTTTTTTCTGTAAAGCATTTTGTAACTAGAAAGCAGAAATAAATAGTACCTTTCAGAAAAGAAAAACTCTGTTAGCAAGAACACAGGACTGGTTATGTGAGAAGAGGCGTCATTCCTGCAAAAGCCCTATCCTGTATGGAGAAGGACAGGGTTAGGAGAAGGCAAAGGCAGGAAGCAAGGACTCTTGCTCTGCCCTGACTTGGCCAGTGGAGGCAGCGAGGACTGAAGATCATTCCTTCTTTCTTTCCTTCCCTCTCCACAGGCAGCTCTGCAGGGAAGTCTGTGACTGCCTGGCCAGACTTAGGGCTCACGTTCTGGTCAGAGTCATGGCATCCCAGTCTCTGCTGCCTGTCCTGGTTCTCTGTGTGCTGCTGCTGCTTCAGGCCCAGGGAGGATACTATGACAAGATGAGGATGCAGAGTAGGTGATGGGCTGCTGGATGGGTGAGGGGGAGTTGGGTAGGGGGAACGGAGGAGATGTGTCCAGTCTGAGTAGGACCTAGGAGCTGGAACCTTTCTGCATATCCAGCTCTGGCCACAATGCTGTGCAGACTCTGGACTGTCCCAAACCATGACCCTCCAACCCCTTTACCTGGCCTTGGGATCAGTAGCGGGAATGAAGGGGGAACCTACATCTTTTGTTGTTTGCTCCCAATACTTAGAGACAAATGGTACATCCCATAGTGAAAGGTGTACCAGGACTGAGAATCCAATGGGAAAGCAAGACAATTATTCTTTGATTTATGCACATCTGTGAGCAGTAAACATCTAGAAGTGGTTATGAGGGTAGGTGTAGGTGTAGAAATGGGTATAAGTGTAGGGTAAAAAGGACATAGAGCAATGAAAAGTTGGGATATACAGGGAAAAGTTAAGTGTATCATCAAAGGAGCCAGGAGAGTGGTGGTGGGAAGGGATATTAGGGACAGTGACAGTGAGGAGAGGAAAGGGAGGGATGAAAGGCAAGTTCATCTTCTTGTCTGGGCTCTGCAAATTCTGGAGAATAGGGGAGGGCTTGGAAATGTCTCAGGCCTCTTTGAGCTCTCAGGGTCAAACTGTAGATTCTATGGGGGCAACTTCACTAAGGTGACTCCTATGGGAGTGACTTCACCATGATTAATGGGGAGACAGAGTTCTGAATGCAAGTGTATGGTGAGGGTCCAGGAAACCCAGGCATTGAGGTCTACTGGGGTGAGATGCAGAGCAGGGAGACAGAATTTAAGATACTGCCAATCACTAGGATTGGTGATGGGCCGGAAGGAAGTTCCCTGAAGAATCCAGGAGAGTTGTAGTGGTCAGGGGGGCCTTGGTTCTGGGGCCATGGAGGAACTTCAAGCTTGAGAAGGGTGCTCTGTAGGTGCATGGTTTCATTGACCCTGCTTCTGCACCATTTCAGGAATCAAGGTCTGTGAGAAGCGACCCAGCATAGATCTATGCATCCACCACTGTTCATATTTCCAAAAGTGTGAAGCAAATAACATATGCTGTTCAGCCTTCTGTGGGAACGTTTGCATGAGCATCCTGTGAGTGGGAGAGTGGGCTGGGATGTGCATCCTGCTCCCTGAACCCTTCCATCCGAGACTGTGCCCACATCCGAAGCGCAACGACATCAAACCATTAGCACAAGAACGTCAACAGGAATGCCACCCTCCCTGCTGTCTGAACTCCCTGTCCCTGTCAAATAAACCAGAACAAATGCCCAGGGATCCTGCCTCTTTTGCTGCCACTACAGGTGATCATTGAGAGCCCACTGTAGCCCCCACAGGTGCCCCGCTTGTCTTGTGTCCTGGTCTTCAATTTCTCTCCCTGGTTATGCTTCTCTACCCTCCCTCTTCCTCTTTGGCCCATGTATCCCTGCCAGCCCTCAGGAGGCCCAGCCCCTTGCTGTTTTGCTCACTGAGCCAGTACTCCCAGGGGGAGGAACTGCTCATGTGCAGCATCTCCTGATGCTAAGAACATTTCTCACCCTGGAGTCAGAAGGACCCATTAAGCATGAGATGGGTGGTAGTTAGAACCCGAGGTGAAGAGTGGGAGGCCTCCAAGCACTGCTTTGGTCTCCTTAGCCTTGGTGCACCCCCACCTCATACTCCCCAATCTCTTTCTGAGCTTCAGATTGCTCTCTCTTTACAATGAGGATAATGAGTCCCAGGAAGGCCAGCGACATGCCTAAGGCCATAAGAGAGTGAGAGGATATGATGTGGCCGGAAGAGAATGTTTCCTCTGGGCTCACTTTTTGCTCAGTTCTCTCCATTACCTGAGACCAGAGGCATCCTAGTGAGAGTGAGTGCCTGCACCAACCCCAAACTTCCTCCTATCCTGCACCCACCAACATGGCTGCTCCTCTAATGGGACCCAATTTGGGTCTCAGGATTGAACACTCCAGCACTTTCCATTAACTGGATAGTCCCTATCTTTCCCAAGCCCTCTTCCTTAGGGGCTCATTCTCTTTTCTTTTGATCAAGAGGAACACCAAAGGGTGGGAAACAGGTGGTTCATGCTGCTGTTGCTAAGGAGTAATTGACACAGAGTGGCAGTGGATCTTGCCTGTCATCCTACTGTGAGTTAGTGGAAATTAACCACTGTGGTACAGACTCTCCCTTACTCTGCAATCGCTTCTCCTCTGAAGTGATCCTGGGGCTAGATCCAGGGTTGGGTCACATGTGGCTAATCAGAACACGGAGTCAAATGTGAAGAAGTTTCAGGAGGACAGGCCATGCCCAGAGGCAGGTGTGCAGTGTTATGCTCCAATCTAGTGCTTCTTGCTGGGCTGTTTGATGAAAGAGACATCAGAGAAGAAAACTTCCCACATCAGACCAGAGGCTGTGAGCCACCTCTGAGGCATCACCAGGCTCTGGGTATCTCAGGTTTGTCTTCACCTTTCTCAAGAGCTTTTCTTGGACAAGGGGTCTTAGAAAAGAGATCATCATCAACCACCAACATAGACATCATCAGAGGTAGGTGGGCTATAAGGGCATGGTCTCTAAGAGATCTTATTTGGTGCTTCCTCAGATAGCCTCCCTTAGCAAGCGTCATCTCAGGCCATCTCCAAACACTGCTAGGAGACACTATTAAGAGAGGCAAATTTACCTGTCAGGGACCGTATAGAGAATAACCTCCCCCATTCAAGTTCAGTGCACTGTACCATGTGGACATGCCATGGGTGTCAGGTTGACCTATTCCATGTCACTGGCGTGAGCATCATAGACTATGAATTTTACTGGAAGCAGTTGCTCTGCTTTCTTCTAATCACTGGTGCCCTGACTTGTGTTTTGGAGAGCTCTCTGGACAACTCACAGTGCCCCAGGGAACTCAAAGCTGAAAGGAGTGCCCATTTGGTTATGACTGTGTGCTCTCTCTTCTATGAAAACATCTATGTGCTCTCATATTGTGTAAAATAAGGTAGTGAGGACTCTTAGAAGAACATGAATGTCTTGGAGGCAGAGGAAGAAGCAAAGGCAAATTTTTCCAAAATCTGGATCTCCAAAATGTCAAATTCTAGCCTGAAAAGAATCAGAGATGAGGCCTGTTGTGTTTGAGAGCAAACACATAGTCTTATGGTTGCCACTGCTTTTGCATTGTTTGTTCTCTTTATATCTCCTAGGCTGTGTTGCTTTTTGAAGTGAATGTAAATGGGAAGACTCTAGAAGGATACTGCCATCTCATGTATGCAACATGACACTGATCTGTCCCTACCTTGTTTCTGTACTTTGGCTGCATTTGATGCTCACAGGTGGTTCTATACCAATGTCGTCACCAGCAATGTTTGTCCCTCCCCTACTTCTGTTAACAGTCTGCATTATTCCAAACTCAGAATGCCTAATTCATGAACTACAGGATTATTTGAAATGTAAAGTTGCATTTGGTGATTGTGATTTCTTCCACCATGAAATGCATGTTGGCACAAAAATAGTTAGAATGTTCATGCTGTGAAAGATTCAAGGGAAGTCTCCTATCCAGAAGTTATTGTTACCAAGCCTAAAGGCTTACCCTTAGATGATTTCAGCAACATGTTGAAATAGGAGACTCATGACTCTCCCTTCACCCACAAAGAAACAAACTGAACAAACTATTCAGTGATTGATTCTCTCTGAAAAAAGACAGAAACCAATCGAGAGAGTTCTACACATTGGGCAACTGAGAAAAAACATCTGCATCAAATGAGTGGGAAAAGCTGAGGTGCACTCAGGCATGAACTTCACCTTGGACACTGCCATACAACCAGGAAAGGAATCCCTAATACACAACTTCTCCCTGTAGAGAGGAGGGTTTGAGTCTCACATATAGTACTTTATCTCCGAAATTCCCTATGGTTCGGCTCAATTAATCAACTCTGGAAGTGGAGGGGATTAGGAATATGTAAGTCTTTGTGACCTACAGGAAAAAAGCAGTGGTTTTATGCTACAGAACAAGAACTTCCAGGGGCCTCACTCTCTGGAGGCAGTGCAGAGAAGGGCTTAAAAAATGCAGCTTCTTGTTTTTCTCTGGGAGGGGTTTATGACACTCTTCTAGGGGCTACTTGGTGCCTGGGCTTCTAATTAACTTGCATTAATTAACTTGCATTGGGGAGTTAAAGAGGCAAATAGCCTGCTGGTAGCCTCAGAAAGCAGATTGGCACTTCCCAAGCCTTTTTCCCTGGCTCACCCCAGTGATAACTCCAGGTCTATTACTCCTTCTTGAAGAGAGTTTGTCCACATGTAGAATGCCTCAACTTTTGCAGCTTCTACTGGAAGGATTGCACTCTAAAACTCCCAGCTCTAGGAGCAGAGAGTACTAGGCATATGAGAATCTCTCTAGACCACAGACAAAAATGGTAGATTTATACAGGTGCACATGTACTTCTGGGGGCCTCAAAATCTTTGAGCAGTACAGAAAAGTACATTAAAAATGCTGTTCCCTGTTTCTCCCTGTGAGGGGTTTATGCCATGCATTGAGTGGCCCAACTTTTATAGCAGCTACCACCTGAACTGAAACCTCCTAGCTCTACAAGTTGAAGGGATTATGCATATGCAAGTCTTTCCAGATCGCATACAATTTTTTTTTTTTTTTTGACAGAGTCTCGCTCTGCCACCCAGGCTGGAGCACAGTGGCATAATCTTGACTCACTGCAACCTTCACCTCCTGGGTTCAAGCGGTTCTCCTGTCTCAGCCTCCTGGGTAGCTGGGACTACAGGCATGCACCACCATGTCCGGCTAATATTTTGTATTTTTAGTAGAGACAACGTTTCACCATGTTGGCCAGGATGGTCTTGAACTCCTGACCTCAAGTGATCCACCCACTTCAGCCTCCCAAAGTGCTGGGATTGCAGGTGTGAACAATTGCACCCAGGCAAAAAGGTGGTTTTAAATGGGCATAATAACACTTCCAGGGGCTACATCTCCTGGGAGCAGTGCAGAAAAGGGACTAGAATGCTCAGCTCCTATTTTCTCTCTGCAAGGGGTTTCCTGCTTACTCTTTTGGTGGCTACTTGATGACCTTGCTTTTAATGAATTTGCATTGAGGACCTAAGGGGAGAAAGAGTAGCTCCCTGTCATCCTGAGCTTGAGCTAAGCACTTTCTGACCCTTTCCTTTGGTTCATCCCAGTGATAAATCCAGTTGACCCATTCTTCCTGGAAGAAGCTTGTCCATGTACTGACTACAAAAACTTCTATAGTTTCCATCCAAGGGACTGTCTCCTTATCAATCTACCTTTGGGGACTAATGGGGCTTTGCATTCCCAATGAGACTTTGCATTCCTAAGTGGCCTGGGACTATAGAAAACAAAGACATGGGCATACAACGGGCCCACTTTCAGTGTGTATTAGTCCATTCTATCATTGCTGTAAAGAAATACTCAAGACTGCATAATTTATAAAGAAAAGAGGTTTAATTGGCTCATGGTTCTATGGGCTATACAAGAAGCATAGCAGCATCTGCTTCTGAGGAGGGCTCAGGGAACTTTTACTCATGGCAGAAGACAAAGCCAGAGCAGGCATCTTCACATGACTGGAGTAGGAGCGGAGTGGGGGAGGTACTATATACTTTTAAACTACCACATCTCATGATAACTCACTCACTATCATGAGAATAGCACCAAAGAGATGGTGTTAAACCATTCATGAAGGATCTACCCCCACGATCCAATCACCTCTCACCAGGCCCACCTCCAACATTGCAGATTACAACTTGACATGAGATTTGGATGGGGACACAGATTCTAACCATATCAAGCAGCTATCTCTCCAGGATCAGAGGGTGCAGTTTGAACACAAATACAGGCATTTGTCACAGATTATCTCTCCAGCTTAGTGCAGAGAGAGGGAGAGATAAATACCGGCACTCACCTTCGCCATAGGATGGAAGAAACTGGAATACTCACTACCCCTGCCATACATGCAAAAAGACAGAGAAAGTTTTAAAAACAGTGAGGAAATAGTGAATTGTTACACACAAGAGAACTCTCCCTTAGATTATCAGCAGATTTTTCAGCAGAAACTTTGTAGGCCAGAAGGAGGTGGGATGTTATATTAAAAATCCTGAATAAACCAACCCTGTCAACCAAGAATACTATACCCAGAAATCTTTTCTTTCAAAAATGAAGGGGTGATAAAGACTTTCTCAGACAAACAGGAACTGAGACAGTTTATCACTACTAGACTTGCCTTGCAAGAAGTGTTAAAGGGAGTTCTTCAAACTGAAGAAGAGGACACTAATTAGTGACTGGAAAACATATGAAAGTATAACATTCACTGATAAAAGTAAATAATTGTGAAATCCAAAATACTCTGATACTGTAATGGCAGTGGGTAAATAAATTATATCTTTAATAACATTAAAAGACAAAGCTATTTAAAACAATGAAACCTGAAATAATTTGTTAAGGGATACAAATTATAAAAAGATACAAATTGTGACACCAAAAACTTAAGACAAATTTTCTCTTGTCTGAGGCCAGCTTGCCTTCTCTTCATTCTGGGTTCCACTATTACCTAAAGAGTGTCCTTAGTGCCTGCCTCACAGCCCAGAACAAGGATATGAGCTGCAGAGAGTGACAATACAAGAAAGGCTACTCTGTGGATGTGTCTCTGGTGCAAGAGCTGGTTTGCCCGGTCCTGGAGAATTTTCCCAGGATGGGGAAAACCGTGTGCTTCTTAATCCTTCCCTGATATCTCAGTACTAAACTAGGAAGTGATGTCAACAAGATGGCAGAATAGATCTCCTGGGATCACTCCCTGACACTAAAATAAAATGAAAAACTATTCAAAGACAAGAATGCCACCCTGAATACACCAGAACTTGAGAAGTGGAGAAACCTCTTGGACTCATAGACTTGAGAGAAACAGTGACAGGTAAGAGAAACGGTCATTTCGACCTGTGCCACCCCCTCTCCCAGGCCATCATAATACCACTCACAGAGAACTTCCCTAGACCCAAATTTGCTGAGATGAGAAGAAGGAATTGGAGGTGGATATTTGATCTTCCCACTTGTCTAGGAATCTTAATGTTAAGTCCACTCCAGTTTCATCCCACTAGAGAACCAAGATGGCTGAACAACCTGGGGTGAATTGGGGACAAAGAGTAGGGCACTGATTGCAGCAACTGGCATGTGGATCTTGGTGGTTTTTCAGTGCTTTGATCAGTGGGGATGCCACATTGAAGAGACTGGGTGGGGCCAGAGTTTTGTAGGGGACAAAATTTATGGGAAGGCCCAAATCCACAAGCCCAGGGGCACATGTGAAGCCTTTCCCTGGCCCACAAACAACCAAAAGGTCAAGATTTTCAGTACCCACCTAAGTTTTTCCCATACTGAGAAACAACAGCAGGGCAGCAATATAGTGCCAGGGCATTCAAGCTCTGGTGCTCACTATAAGTTTTCCTCATGCTGGGAAACAATGACAGGGCAATGAGTTAGGTCCAGTGTAATGTTTTAGTTCTGATGCTCACTATTAAGCCCTCTCTACAGTGTGAAGCAACAACAGGCCAATGTTTAAGTTCTAATACTAAGAAGTAAAGGTCTAACACCATCAAAGAGCACCTGCAAAAACTGGAAGAGTTGGCAGTCTCCTCAAATATGCAGGCATCCATGTAAAGATACAAGGATTGTGAAAACTCAGGAATATTCAATACCATCAAAAGAAACCAACAAAGCTCCAGGAATGGTCCCAGAAGAATTGAAGATTTATAGAAACAGTGAAAACAAACAAACAAACAAACAAACAAATAGAAATGCTAGTAATAAAGAATAAAATAATTGAACTGAAAAACTTATTAGAAAACTTCAACAGCAGACTTGAGCAAACAGAGAAATTAGCAAGCTTGAAGACAGAACATTTGAAATCACCAATCAGAGGAACAAAAAGAAAAAGCAAAAAAAAAAAAAAATGAAGAAGGTCTACAAGAATTATGGGACATCATCAGGCAAATTAACCTCTGCATAATTGGAATTCCTGGAGAAGACAAGAGAGAAAGAGGCCACAAAGCATATTTAAAGAAATAATGGCTGAAAATTTCCCAAATCTGGGGAAAGATGACAGCATCCAGGTGCAGAAAGCTCAGAAGTCACCAATGAAATTCAACCCAAACAGGAAATCCACAAGACATATAATAATAAAATTATCAAAAATCAAAGACAGAAAGAATACTCAAAGTAGGAAGAAAAAACAAACATATTACATTAGATGAAGGCTCAATATGGCTTTCACAGAAACCCTGAAGACCAGATGACAGTGGGATGTTATATTCGAAGTGCTGAAGGAAAAACCTGCTAACTCTCAAAAATCTACCCTTCAAACATGAAGGACAGATTAGAGACTTTCCTAAACAAACAAAAGCAGAGAGAATTAACCAACACTAGATTTGTCTCACAAGAAATGCCAAAAGGACTGTTTCATGTGAGGGCCATATGTGCAAAGTAGCCCCCAAATGCTGAAGGAGCCAAGAAACCAAAAAACAACCAGAGAAATCCAGTTTGTCAGTAAAGTGTGTTTTTACTAGAGGAACTTACAGACAGGTATCCTATGTTGAAGTGGAAGAATCAATATTGGTAAAAGGTCCATCCTATCCAAAGTGATCTACAGATTCAGTGCAATCCATATTAATATTCTAATGTCATTCTTCACAGAAATAGAAAGAAATAATCTGAAACTTCATATGGAACCACAGGAGACCCAGAATAGCCAAGGCCAACTTTACCAAAAAGAACAAAGATAGAGGCATCACACTGCTGGATTTCAAAATATATTACAAAGGTATAGTAATAAAAACAGCATGCTATTGGCATAAAAACAGACACATCAACTGATGGAATAGGTTAGAGATTTCAGAAATAAGCCCATACATTTATGGTCAATTGATTTTCAACAAGGACCCAAAGAACACACAATGGTGAAAGGACAGTACCTTCAATAATTGGTGTGGGCAAAACTATATCTACATGCAGAAGAATGAAAATGGACCCTTATCTTACCTCTTATACTAGAATAAACTCAAAATCAATTATAGACTTAAATGTAAGACATGCAACTGTAAAAACTACTAGAAGAAAACATAGTGGGAAAGCTTCATGACATTGGTCTTGGCAGTGATTTCTTGGATATGATCCCCCAAAGCACAAGCAACAAAAGCAAAAATAGAGAAATAATATTGTATTAAACTAAAAGGCTTCTGCACAGCAAAGGAAACAACACGGTGAAGACACACCCCACATATTGGGAGAAACTATTTGAATGATAAATCAGATAAGGAGCTAATATCCAAAATATGTAAGAAACTCAAACTACTCAAAAGCAAGAAAACAAATAACCCTTTTAAAAAAAATGGGCAGAGGACCTGAATACACATTTCTTAAAAGAAGACATACAAATGGCCAACAGATATATACAAAAATGTTCAACATTTCTTTTTATTTATTTTTACTTGTTGTTGACAAAGCTCAGATCAACATTTTTAATCATCAGATAAATACAAATAAAAACCACAATGAAATATTACTTCACGCCTGGTAGATTGGCTATTATCAACAGTATGAAAGATAAATGTTGGCAAGTATGTGGAGAAAAGGGAATCCTTGCACACTGTGGGAATGTAGATTGGTACAGCCATTTTGGAAAACAGCATGGAGGGTCCTCAGAAAATGAAAAATAGAATTATATGTTCCAGCAATCCCACTTCCGAGTGTACATCCAAAGACATTGAAGTCAGCATGTCAAAAGATATCTGCACTCCAGTGTTCACTGTGGCATTATTCACAATAGCCAAGATATGGAATCAACCTAGGTATTCATCATCAGATAGATGGATTAAAATGTGGTATATATAGACAATGGACTACTATTCAGCCTTAAAAAAGGAAATTCTGTTATTTGTGACAACATGGATGAACCTGGAGAACATTATGATAAGTGAAATAAGCCTGGCACAGAAAGGCAAATTATGCATAACCTCACTTACATGTGGACTCTAAAATTAAAGTCCAGCTCACAGAAGTAGAGAGTGGAATGGTAGTTACCAGAAGCTGGAGGAGGGGGTGAACCGGGAAAGGGATTCTGTTGATGAAAGGATATGAAATTTTGATTAGACAGGAGAAATAAGCTGTAGGGGTCTATTGCACAGTATGGTGATTATGATAAATAGTAACACATTATATATTTTAAAATTACTAAAAGAGTAGATTTTAAATATTTTTACCACATTATAAAAGATAACTATGTCAGGTGATAGATTTGTTAATTAGCTTGATTTAATAATCCACAATGTAAACATGTCAAAACATCACATTGTACCTCATAAATATATATCATTATTATTTGTCAATTAAAAATAAAATTTAAAGAAGGAATTGGATTGAACGCACTGGCAAAAAATGTTGGTACAACATAAACTTACTCAAAAGTTTAGTAAATTTTAAAATTTACTAAAAATTAAATTAAAGTTTTAATTGCATGGTTCCTTTGCTCTCCACTTTGTGTACTATTACTATTAATTACTGATAATAAATCTACTTGAGATGTTGTTAAAAAACCACATCATTTAGCTCACTTAATTCTAATAGTAGGCAATGAGATATACTCTATTATTACAAGCATACCTCATTTTATTGTGCCTCTTAGATATTGCAGGTGCAAATTGAAGATTTGTGGCAATCCTGCCTTGAGCAGGTTTATCAGTGTTTTTTTTTTTGTTATTGTTATTTTTTTTGAGATGGAATCTCGCTCTGTCGCCCAGGCTGGAGTGCAGTGGCACAATCTCCGCTCACTGCAAGCTCCACCTCCTGGGTTCACGCCATTCTCCTACCTCAGTCTCTTGAGTAGCTGGGACTACAGGTGCCCGCCACCACGCCGGGCTAAATTTTTGTGTTTTTAGTAGAGATGGGGTTTCACCGTATTAGCCAGGATGGTCTCGACCTGCTGACCTTGTGATTCATCCACCTTGGCCTCCCAACATGCTGGGACTACAGGCGTGAGCCACCGCTCCCAGCCTTCAGTGTCATTTTTTGAAAAGTATGTGATCATTTAGTGGCTCTGTGTCACATTTTGGTAATTTTCATAATATTTCCAACGTTTTCGTGATGATTATATCTGTTATTATGACGTGTGATCAGTGGTCCTTGATTGTAATTGTTTTGGGGCACAGTGCCCGTATAAGATGATGAGCTTAATTAATAAATGTGTGTGTTCTGACTGCTTCACTGACCAGCTTTTTCCCTATCTCTCTCCCTCTTCTTGGGCCTTCATATTCTCTGAGACACAACAATATTGAAATTAGACCAGTTAATAACCCTGCAATGGTCTTCAAGTGTTCAAATGAAAGGAAGAGTCACACATCTCTCACTTTAAATCAAAAGCTAGGAATGATAAAGCTTAGTGAGGAAGGCATGTCGAAAGCTGAGACAGGCTGAAAACTAGGTCACTTGCATCAGTTAGCCAAGTTGGGAATGCAAAGAAAAAGTTCTTGAATGAAATCAAAAGGGCTACTCCAGTGCACACATGAATGATAAGAAGGAAAAACAGCCTTTTGCTGATATGAAGAAAGTTTTAGTGGTCTGAATAGAATGGCAAACCATCCACAACATTCTCTTAAGATAAAGCCTAATCCAGAGAAAGACTATAACTCTTTTCAATTCTATTGAGGCTGAGAGGTGAGGAAGCTGCAGAAGAGAAGTTAGCAGTGGTTGGTTCATGAGATTAAGAAAGAGGCAATTCCCATAAAATAAAAGAGCAAGGTGAAGCAGCAAGCAATGATGTAGAAACTGCAGCAGGTTACCCAGAAGATCTAGTTAAAATAAGTGATGAAGGTGTCTATGCTAAACAATAGATGTTCAATGTGGAGGAAGCAGCCTTCTGTTGGAAGAAGATGCCATCTAGGACTGTCTTAGCTAGAGAGCACAGGACAACTCTTGTGTTAGGGGCTGGTGCAGCTGGTGACCTTAAGTTGAAGCCAATGCTCATCTACCATTCTGAAAATCCCCAGTCCCTTCAGAATTATACGAAATCTATTCTGCCTGCACTCTAGAAATGAAACAACCAAGCCTAGATGATAGCACATCTATTTACATGATGATTTATATTAAGTCTGTGTTCGAGACCTACTGCTCAGAAAAGAAGTTTTCTTTCAAAATATTACTGCACGTTGACAATGTGCCTGGTCACTCATGAGCTCTGATGGAGATGTACAAGAAGATTAATGTTGTTTTCATGCTTGCTAACACAACATTCATTCTTCAGCTCCTAGAGCAAGGGGCAATTTTAACTTTCAAGTCTGACTGCTTAAAAAATACATTTTATAAGGCCATAGATGCCATAGATAGTGATTTCACTCATGGATCTTGGGAAAGTAAGTTGAAAACCTTCTGGAAATAATTCACCATTCTAGATGAACATTCATGATTGACAGGAGAAGGCTAAAATATCAATACTAAAAGAAGTTTGGGAGAAATTGATTCCAACTCTCATGAATCACTTTGAAGGGTGTAAGACTTCAGTGGAATAAGTAACCTCGGCTGTGGTGGACATAACAAGAGAACTAGAGTTAAAGTTGAGCCCGAAGATGTGATTGAATTCCTGGAATCTCATGATAAAACCTGAATGGATGAGAAAATAATGTGGTTTATTGAGATGGAAACTTCTCCTAGTAAGCATGCTGAGGAAGGAAATGAATGGTTGAAATGACAACAAATGATTTAGAATATCACATAAACTTAGTTGATAAAGCAATGGGAGGATTCGAGAGGATTGACTCTAATTTTGAAAGAGGTTCTACTGTGGGCAAAATGCTATCAAACAACATTGCATGCTACAGCACAATTGTTCGTGAAGGGCAGTCAATCAATGTGGCAAACTTCATTGCCTTATTTTAAGACATTTCTGCAGCTACCCTAACTTTCAGTAGCCACCACCCTGATGAGTCAGCAGCCATCAACACCAAGGCAAGGCCTTCCACTAACAAAAAGATTTTGACTTGCTGAAGGTTCAGATAATCGTTAACATTTTTAGCAATACAGTATTCTTTTTTTTTTTTTTTGCCTTTCCCACTCTTAGGCTCAAGGGGTACATGTGCAGGTTTGTTAGATGGATAAATTGTGTGTGGGAGTTTGGTGTACAGATAATTTTGTCATCCAGGTAATAAGCATAATCCACGATAGGTAGTTTTTCAATCCGACCCTCCTACCAACTTCCACCCTAAAATAGGTCCCAGTGTCTAGTGTTCCCTTCTTTGTGCCTGTGTGTACTCAATGGTTAGCTCACACTTATGTGAGAATGTGTGGTATTTGGTTTTCTGTTCCTGCTTAATTCGCTTAGGATAATGGCCTCCAGCTCCATCCATGTGTCTGCAAAGGCCATGATCTTGTTTTTAAAAATAGTTGTGTAGTATTCCATGGTGTATACATACCACATGTTCTTTATCCAGTTCACCATTGATGGGCACCTAGGTTGGTTCCATGTCTTTGCTATTGTGAACAGTGCTGTGATGAACATATGCAGGCATATGTCTTTATGGTAGAACAATTTCTATTCCCTTGGGTATATACTCAGTAATGGAATTGCTGGGTCAAATGGTAGTTCTATTTCAAGTTCTCTGAGAGATCTCCAGACTGCTTTTCACAGTGGCTGAAATAATTTACACCACCAGCTGTGTATAAGCATTCCCTTTTCTCCACACCAGCCATTCCTACTGGTGTGAGATAGTATCTCATTGTGGTTTTGAATTGCATTTCCCTAATGATTAGTGATGCTGAGCATTTTTATCATATGCTTTTTGGCCACATGTATGTTTTCTTTTGAGAAGGGTCCATTCATGTCCTTTGCCCATTTTAAATTTTTTTGTTTGTTTTTTGCTTGTTTGTTTTTTGCTTGTTGATATAAGTTCCTTATAGATTCTGGATATTAGACCTTTGTTGGATGCATAGTTTGCAAATATTTTTTCCCATTCTGTAGGTTGTCATTTACTCTCCTGATAGCTTCTTTTCCAGTGCAGAAGCTCTTCGGTTTAGTTAGGTCCCACTTGTCAATTTTTGTTTTGGTTGCAACTGCTTGTAGAGTTTTTATCATGAAGTCCGGGCCAATGTCCAGAATGGCATTTTCTAGATTTTCTTCTAGGGTCTTTATAGCTTTAGATTTTACATTTATGTCTTTAATCCATCTTGTGTTGATTTTTGTATATGGTGAAAAGTGAGGGTCCAGTTTCATTCTTCTGCATATGGTTAGCCAGTTATGCCAGTAGCATTTGTTGAATAGGAAGTCCTTTTCTCATTGCTTGTTTTTGTCAGCTTTGTTGAACATCAGATGGTTGTAGGTGTGTGGCTTTATTTCTGGGTTCTCTATTCTGTTTCATTTGTTAATGATTCTGATTTTGTACCACTACTATGCTGTTTTGGTTATTGTAGGCTTGTAGTATAGTTTGAAGTCCAGAAGTATCATGCCTCCACCTTTGGTCTTTTTGCTTAGAATTGTTTTGGCTATTCAGGCCCTTTTTGCTTCCAAATGAATTTTCGAATGGCTTTTTCTGATTCTGTGAAAAATGTTCGTAGTTTGTATACAGGAATAACATTGAATCTGTAAATTGCTTTGGGCAGTATGACTATTTTAACAATACTGACCCTTCCTATCCATGAGCATAGAATGTTTTTCTGTTTGTTTGTGTTGTCTCTGATATAGTGTTTTATAATTCTTATTGTAAAGATCTTTCACCTCCCTGGTGAGCTGTATTCCTAGGTATTTTATTCTTATTGTGGCTATTGTGAATGGGATTGTATTCTTGATTTGACTCTCAGCTTGGACGTATTTCTCTGCATTTCATGTGAGTGAAACGCTGCTAGAAATGCTGCTGATTTTTGTACATTGATTTTGTATCTTGAACCATTGCTGAAGTGGTTTATCAGATCTAGAAGCTTTTGGGCAGAAACTACAGGGTTTTCTAGGCTTGTATTGTCTGTGAAGAGACATAGTTTGACTTCCTCTCTTCCTATTTAGATGACTTTTATTTCTTTCTCATGCATGATTGCTCTGGCTAGACTTCAATACTATATTGAGTAGGAGTGGTAAGAGTGGGCATCCTTGTCTTGTTCCGCTTCTCAAGAGGAATGCTTCCAGCTTTTGTCAATTCAGTATGATGTTGGCTGTGGGATTGTCAGAGATGACTGTTATTATTTTGTGGTATGTACCTTTGATGTCTGGTTTGTTGAGGGTTTTTAACATGAAAGAACGTTAAATTTTATCAAAAGCCTCTTCTGCATCTATTAAGATGATCATTTTTTTAAAAGTTCGGTTTATGTGATGAATCACATGTATTGATTTGCATATGTTGAATCAACCTTGCTTCCCAGGGATAAAGCCTACTTGATTGTGGTGAATTAGTTTTTTTTTGGGGGGGGTGGGTATTGCAGGGAGCTCCCAACAGGAAACAATGTGGTGGATTAGCTTTTTGATGTACTACTGAATTTGGTTTGCTAGTATTTTGTTTAGGATTTTTACATCTATGTTCATCAGTGATAATGGTCTGAAGTTTTCTTTTTCTGTTGTGTCTCTGCCAGGTTTTGATGTTAGAATGATGCTAACCTCATAGAATGAATTAGGGAGGAGTCCCTCCTCCTCAATTTTTTGGAATAATTTCAGTAGGATTGGCACCAGCTCTTCTTTATATATCTGGTAGAATTTGGCTATGAATCCATCTGGTCCAAGGCTTTTTCTGGTTGGTAAGTTTTTTTTTTTTTTAAATTACTGATTAAATTTTGGTACTTGTTATTGGTCTGTTAAATTTCATCCTGGTTTAATCTTGGGAGTTTGTATGATTCCACTAGTTTATCAATTTTGTATAGGTTTTCTAGTTTGTGTGCATAGTGGTGTTTGTAATAGTCTCCGATGTTTGTTTGTATTTTTATGGGGTCAGTGGTAATATCTCCTTTGTTATTTTTGATTGTGTTTATCTGGATTTTCCCCTTCATTATTAGTCTAACTAGTGGTCTACCAGTCTTATTTATCCTTCAAAGAACCAACCTTTGGTTTCATTGATCTTTCGTATGGTTTCTCTTATCTCCATTTTGTTCATTTCAGCTCTAATTTTGGTTATTTCTTTTCTTCTACTAGCTTTGGGGTTGGTTTGCTCTTGTTTTTCAAGTTCCTCTAGGTGTAATGTTAGGTTAGTTGGAGATATTCCTAACTTTTTGATGTGGGCATTTAGTGCTATAAACTTTCCTGTCAACACTGCTCTAATTGTGTCCCAGAGATTTTGGTATGTTGTATCTTTGTTCTTATTAGTTTTAAAAAACTTCCTGATTTCTTTCTTAATTTTGTTGTTTACAAAAAAGTCATTCAGGAACAGGAGCATGTACTAACAAGCACATGTAAGTGTGTGGTTTTGAGAGATGTTGTTATTGATTTCTATCAATAAAGTACTTTTGGATTAAGATATGTACACTGTTTTTATACATAATGCTGTCACACACTTAGTAGATTACAGTATAGTGTAAACATATCGTTTTATATATATGCACTGAGAAACCAAAATATTTGTTCAACTCACTTTATTAGGGTGGCCTGGAACTGAATCTGTAATATCTTTGAGGTATGCCTATACTCTCATTTTTCCATGTGACTAAATGGAGTTTTTCCATAAGTGAAATGAGTTACCCAAGGTCATGGAGTTAGCAAATGATAAAGATGGTTTTCTAATTTTAATTTTAATTTTTTAGTATCTGCCTCTGTAAAGATGTGTTTTAAGTTTCCATCGGATGAGTGTAAAGCCTGCGATTGTGGCACTAGACAACTGTGAATAGTCAATAACCTGCTGGCTCCTCCGACTTACCATCTATCTGAATCCTCTGAATGTCTATTGTCAGGGTCAAGATGAAGGAAATGGTCTGACGTTTTCAGAGCATTTCTTTTCTTTTCTTTTTAACGGAGTCTCACTCTGTCACCCAGACTGGAGTGCAGTGGCGCGATCTCAGATCACTGCAAGCTCCGCCTCCTGAGTTCACGCCATTCTCCTGCTCAGCCTCCTGAGTAGCTGGGACTACAGGTGCCCGCCACCATGCCCAGCTAATTTTTTGTATTTTTAGTAGAGACGGGGTAGTCATCGTGTTAGCCAGGATGGTCTCGATCTCCTGACCTCATGATCTGCCCGCCTCGGCCTCCCAAAGTGCTGGGATTACAAGTGTGAGCCACCGCACCCAGCCCAGACCATTTCTTTGTTGGTGCAAGTATAGCCTAAATGTTATGAAGAGAGAATTGGTAATATTTATGCACAGATTGAATTATGTGTATTTCTAACTTACGTGTATTTCTACTTTTATTGGCTTTCCTAAGGAATAAATAAATAAATACTCAAGGATTTAGTTATAATTATGTAACTAATAGTGAATTTCTACAATAGGGAAAAACTGGAACCACCAAACTTGTCAACAACTGGTGATTAGTTGGCAGAGTAATCTACCAATTTATGAAATTTTTGAAAATATTTAGGAATACAGGAAAGCATTTATTGTAAAGGTTAAACATAAAAATATTCACAGGATTATCCACTATGTAAAAACATATATGTATATAAGAAAAAGTCTACTAGAATATATGCACAAATGTTAGCACAGGGTGACAAGATTAACAGTTATTTTTAAATTTAATTGTCATTTTCATATTTTTACAAGATTTATGCACTAAGCATGAGTTGCTCTTGTATTAGTACAAGAGCAAAAAATGACATCCTGAAAAGAAACCTTTTTTTTTTTCCTATGGAGAGAAGTCAATGATATAAAATGATGGGGGGGTCCCAGGAAGAGGCCAAAGCCAAAAATATATTTTAAAGTGGGAAGAGGCAAGGAAATAGAACTAGAGAAGAAAATGTTAGTATGATCCACAGGCTTTGCTTCTCTCCCACTTTCCCACTTTCTCATCCCAACCAAACAACTCTGGGAATATTCCTAGACCCAGTCACGACTTACTCAGAGCCTCTCACAGTGAGCTCAGCTCCTGAAATTTCCCTTCCCATTCTGCCCCTGTGCTAGCACTGTAAGGGTGCCTAGAGAGAGGGCTCTTGGTGATGGGAATAAGCCCAAGATGTATCGTGGCTCTGAGACCCAGGAAAAGTTGTGGGCTTCACCATCTTGCACACCTGGCTCTGGATTCACTTCCTGTCAAATCTTGTATCTATCACTTATTGGCTGTGTGGCCTTGGGCAAGTTGCTTAGCGCCTCAGTGCTTCAGTTTCTGCATCTGCAAAATATAAATGTTTAGCACTAAACTCACTGGGTCATTAAGAGTATTGGTTAATACATGTTAAATATTTGACTCATAGTGAATTTGGTGTTCAGCTGGGTGATTCTGAATACTTCAATAAGTGTTTTATTGGTTTATTTAACAAACCGTACATAGCACTGCTTATATGCCAGACATTGGGTCTCAGTGCTTAACACAAAATAACTTATGGAATCCTCCCAAAAATCCTATGAAGAAAGTACTGCTATTCTCACTTTAAAAAAGAGGAAATTGAGGCACAGAGATGATTAGTGACTTTCCTAGAGTAAGTGGGAGGTAGGATTTGAGTTTAGTTTAAGTCTACATATTTAAAATCTACATGTTATGTGACATTTTCCAAGCCCTCTTGGAAGAGATCTCTCTTTTCCTCACAAAAGTCACAAGAGATTGCTGATAAGGTGGTGTTAGGCTGATGCTAGCAATGGAGAAGTTAATATAAAGATGGATGAGACTTTATGAAGGTCCTCACACAATGTTAGAAAAAAATAGATCACCCAGACTTGTGTCTGAGTGTCCACAATCAACCAGACTTGTGTGTGTGTTGGGGAGGAGAGGATTCTGCAGGTCCACAGTGTTCTGTCTCTATCTATATTGCCTGCAGCAAAAAGAAGAAAGTATTCCTTGAATAGGAATTCAGGGACAATGTTCTATATGTACCGAACTTATGGTTTGGGACAGAACTTACAGATCTGCCACGACCAGAAGCATGACTAAGATCTGCATAATTGATTTGTTCTGCTCACCACCTACTCACTGTGTAGGGGCTCTGCAGTTCCTAGAGGCAAGGAAGAAGAGCCACCAGTCAAGTAGGTATCAGCACCTCCAACTCCAACATCTTCAAAGGTAGGTGGGGGTCAAGGTCCTGGGGCTGAAAGTGTGAGCCTGTAAAAGCTTTCACCTTTGTCTTGCTTGGATGGGTTCCCTGCCCTAATCATGCCCCTGCATCATGCCAACACTATCCCTCTATGGAATAAATTATTGTTTATGTTGTTCAAATGGAGAAACTGAGGCAGAGAACGATAACATGGATAGACATCGTGTGCCTCCATATGTGATATCCTGAGAAGGACACAGCATCACCTACATGCTATTCCCACCAAGAATACATAACTTATATCTAATCTTAAGGAAATCTCAGATAAACCCCAATTGAAGACTATTTAGTTCGAAGAAAAGGTTGGCTGTATTCTTCCAAAATTTGAACTTCATAAAAGACAAAGGACATTATTGGGTGAAATGATAAAATTTAATACTCATGATAGAATAGATAAAAGTATGTTTGATCAAGGTTAAATTTAACAAAGTTGATAACTGTAGTATGACCATGTAAGATAATGCTCAGGTTGTTAAGAAATACTCATGGAGGAGGCGGTTCCAAGATGGCCGAATAAGAACAGCTCTGGTCTGCAGCTCCCAGCGTGATTGATGCAGAAGATGGGTGATTTCTGCATTTCCAACTGAGGTACCTGGTTCATCTTACTGGGACTGGTTGGACAGTGGGTGCAGCCTATGGAGGGTGAGCCAAAGCAGAGTGTCGCCTCTGAGGGGTGTCGCCTCTGAGGGGTGTCGCCTCACCCAGGAAGTGCAAGGGGTCGGGGGATTTCCCTTTACTAGCCAAGGGAAGCTGTGACAGACTGTACCTGGAAAATCAGGACACTCCCACCCAAATACTGTGCTTTCCCCAAGGTCTTAACAACCGGCAGACAAAGAGATTCTTTTCCGGGCCTGGCTCAGTGGGTCCCACTCCGACAGAGCCTTGCTCACTGCAAGTACTGCAGTCTGAGATCGAACTGTGAGGTGGCAGCCTGGCTGGGGGAGGGGCATCCACCATTGCTGAGGCTTAAGTAGGTAAACAAAGCCGCCGGGAAGCTCGAACTAGGTGGAGCCCACCATAGCTCAGCGAGGCCTAGGCCTCTATAGTCTCCAACTCTGTGGGCAGGGCATATCTGAACAAAAGGCAACAGACAACTTCTGCAGACCTAAATGTCCTTGTCTGATAGCTCTGAAGAGAGCAGTGGTTTTCCCAGCATGGTGTTTGAGCTCTGAGAATGGACAGACTGCCTCCTCAAGTGGGTCCCTGACCCCTGTGTAGCCTAACTGGGAGTCACCTCCCAGTAGGGGCCGACAGACACCTCATATGGCCGAGTGCCCCTCTGGGACGAAGCTGCCAGAGGAAGGATCAGGCAGCAATATTTGCTATTCTGCAGCCTCTGCTGGTGATACCCAGGCAAACAGCATCTGGAGTGTACCTCCAGCAAACTCCAACAGACCTGCAGCTGAGGGACCTGACTGTTAGAAGGAAAATTAACAAACAGAAAGGAATAGCATCGACATCAACAAAATTTTAGACCAATATCCCTGATGAACATCAATGTGAAAATCCTCAATAAAATACTGGCAAACCGAATCCAGCAGCACATCAAAAAGCTTATCCACCATGATCAAATCGGCTTCATCCCTGAGATGCAAGGCTGGTTCAACATTTGCAAATCAACAAATGTAATCCATCACATAAACAGAACCAACAACAAAAGCCACATGATTATTTCAATAGATTTAGAAAAGGCCTTAGACAAAATTCAACAGCCCTTCATGCTAAAAACTCTCAATAAACTAGGTATTGATGGAACGTATCTCAAAATAATAAGAGATATTTATGACAGACCCACAGCCAATATCATACTGAATGGGCAAAAACTGGAAGCATTCCCTTTGAAAACCAGCACAAGACAGGGATGCCCTCTCTCACCACTCCTATTCAACATAGTATTGGAGGTTCTGGCCAGGGCAATCAGGTAAGAGAAAGAAATAAAGGGTATTCAATTAGGAAAAGAGGAAGTCAAGTTGTCCCTGTTTGCAGATGACATGATTGTATATTTAGAAAACCCTATCATCTCAGCCCTAAATCTCCTTAGGCTGATAAGCAACTTCAGCAAAGTCTCAGGATACAAAATTGATGTGCAAAAATCACAAGCATTCCTATACACCAATAACAGACAAACGGAGAGCCAAATCATGAGTGAACTCCCATTCACAATTTCTACAAAGAGAATAAAATACCTAGGAATCCACCTTACAAGGGATGTGAAGGACTTCTTCAAGAAGAACTACAAACCACTGCTCAATGAAATAAAAGAGGATGCAAACAAATGGAAGAACATTCCATGCTTATGGATAGGAAGAACTAACATCATGAAAATGGCCATACTTCCCAAGGTAATTTATAGATTCAATGTAATCCCCATCAAGTTACCAATGACTTTCTTCACAGAATTGGAAAAAACTACTTTAAAGTTCATATGGAACCAAAAAAGAGCCCTCACTGCCAAGACAATCCTAAGCAAAAAGAACAAAGCTGGAGGCATCACACTACCTGACTTCAAACTATTCTACAAGGCTACAGTAACCAAAACAGCATGGTACTGGTACCAAAACAGATATATAGACCAATGGAACAGAATAGAGGGCTCAGAAATAACACCACACATCTACAACCACCTGATCTTTGACAAATCTGACAAAAACAAGAAATGGGGAAAGGATTCCTTATTTAATAGATGGTGCTGGGAAAACTGGTTAGCCATATACAGAAAGCTGAAACTGGGTCCCTTCCTTACACCTTACACAAAAATTAATTCAAGATGGATTAAAGACTTAAATGTTAGACCTAAAACCATAAAACCCTAGAAGAAAACCCAGGCAATACCATTCAAGACACAGGCATGGGCAAGGACTTCATGACTAAAACACCAAAAGCAATGGCAATGAAAGCCAAAATTGACAAATGGGATCTAATTAATCTAAAGAGCTTCTGCACAGCAAAGGAAACTACCATCAGGGTGAACAGGCAACCTACAGAATTGGAGAAAATTTTTGCAATCTACCCATCTGACAAAGAGCTAATATCCAGAATCTACAAAGAACTCAAATTTATAAGAAAAAACTAAACAACCCCATCAAAAAGTGGGCAAAGAATATGAACAGACACTTCTCAAAAAAAGACATTTATGCAGCCAACAGACACATGAAAAAATGCTCATCATCATTAGTCATCAGGGAAATGCAAACCAAAACTGCAATGAGATACTATCTCACACCACTTAGAATGGAGATCATTAAAATATTAGGAAACAACAGATGCTGGAGAGGATGAGGAGAAATAGGAATGCTTTTACACTGTTGGTGGGAGTGTAAATTTGTTCAACCATTGTGGAAGACAGTGTGGCAATTCCTCAAGGTTCTAGAACTAGCAATGCCATTTGACCCAGCAATCCCATTACTGGGTATATACCCAAAGTATTATAAATCATGCTACTATAAAGACACATGCACATGTATGTTTATTGTGGCATTATTCATAATAGCAAAGACTTGGAACCAACCCAAATGTCCCTCAATGATAGACTTGATTAAGAAAATGTGGCACATATACACCATGGAGTACTATGCAGCCATAAAAAAGGATGAGTTCATGTCCTTTGTAGGGGCATGGATGAAGCTGGAAACCATAATTCTCAGCAAACTATCACAAGGACAGAAAACCAAACACCACATGTTATCACTCATAGGTGGGAATTGAACAATGAGAACACTAGGAGACAGGGTGGGGAGCATCACACACTGGAGCCTGTCAGGGGGTGGGGAGCTGGGGGAGGGATAGCATTCGGAGAAATACCTAATGTAAATGACGAGTTGATGGGTGCAGCAAACCAACATATTTCATGTATACCTATGTATCAAACCAGCACATTGTGCACATATACCCTAGAACTTAAAGTATTAAAAAAAAATACTCACGGAAGTATTTAAAAATGAGGGCCATGACAAATGAAACTTGCTCTCAAATTGCTCAAAAAATAAGAGAGGGAGAGAGAGGGAGAGAGAGAGAGAGAGGGAGAGAGGGAGAGAGGGAAAGGAAATAGGTGAATCTGGGTAAACGGTATGCAGATGATCTTTGTACTATTCTTACCCCTGTAAGTTTGAAATTATTTCCAAATAATAGCTTAAAGTGAGTTAAAGGCAACCCATTTTATGGCCCATGTGCCTCAATTTTTTTATTTTTCTGTTTTATAATTTTTCATATGTGCCAAGAGGAGAATAAATTTAGTCCTTCTCAAAGGCTTTGTACCTTTTAAAATGTCCGTAGGTACTATTCCTAATTTTGAGCCTTTGAAGGATTTCAACTGATTGATGCATATTTTCTTCTGCTTGGTTGAAAACATTGAAGCAAAAATGGGACTTTCAGGGAAAATTGGTTACTTGCAGGGAAGGGACAATATCTCTCCCATGATGGTGCAATTCATAGTATCCTATCCAGACTTCTCCTTTGTATCTGTTTCTCTCCTCTTTCTTTTTGTTTGGATTCAGGAGAGTGAAGGAGCAGGCTGGGAGTGAGAAAGGAGTGAAGAAAAAATTGATGAATTTTTTTTTTTGAACAGTACTTAACTCCCTCTTTCCAAGCCCTAACTCCCACCACCAATGAGCTGCCTGAAATAATAGCCAGCACTTATTTTGCATTTTTTGTGTTCTGAGTCCTAGAACCTTAAAAAATTTATTTTGTTCTCCTTTACACCAATCTCTATATAGCATATTGTATCTTTCTTTTATATACCTTATTTATTGCCTCTCCCTTGACTATAAAGCAAACTTTATGAGGGCAGGGATTTTTGTCAGCTTTGTCCTCTACTGTATCCTCATTGCTTATAATAGTGCCAGGCTTACAGTAGTCATTTAATATTTGTGGGATGAATGAATTTATGACAGATGAATGAAGGCTAGGACCTCAGTCAATCAGTAGAATTAATTCCAAGTAGGTTAAATAGTTGAAAGTTTTAAGAAGACCACTACAAAGTCAATGAAATTAAATAACTTCCATCCCTCTGGAGGAGAAAAGAGAGTTTAATAATAATAATAATAATAATAATAATAATAGCAGCCAACATTTATTTGCATGATCTGTGTGCCAGGCCCTATGCTCAGGGCTTCATGCATTCACAATGTGAATGTGATACTAATATAACTCTCATATTATATATTGGAAACTGAGGCCCTAAACTAAATGTGTTGGGATTGGGATTCATTTGGGCCCAGGTCTCTCTGATTCTAGTGTTCAGGTTTTGTTCTCTGTCCCATGCTATGCCAACAATTTTGTGTGGTGACAAATGAGGGATAATTTATCTCTTATAGTAAGACAACATGTGTATTCTATTGGTAAAATAAACCAATCCTGGTGGAGAAAAAGATAGAAACAACTATCCAGGTTATAAAATAGACAGTATACTTTACCTAGAATCTACAAATTTTAGATCTATAAATTTGTGATCTGAAGTTAATAATGAATTTAATAAAATTCCAATTGAAAGAATATCATCAATGACACCTTTTTCTAAAGAGAAGAAATTACAAATATTCAGCTGTCTTATGATGAATAGGAGCCCAGAGCCTGGTAGACTTGCTGGGTGGCTATTCCCAGAGGACAGATAACAATCACTATACCTCAGCTCTCAGGAAGCCATATCCATAAGAAAAGGGGAAGAGTACTACATCAAAGGAACACCTGGTGAGACAAAAGAATCTGAACAACAGCCTTCAGCCCTAGACCTTCCTTCTGACAGAGCCTACCCAAATGAGAAGGAACCAGAAAACCAACTCTGGTAATATGATGAAACAAGGCTCTTTAACACCCCCCCAAAATCACACTAGATCACCAGCAATGGATCCAAACCAAGAAGAAATCCCTGATTTACCTGAAAAAGAATTCAGGAGGTTAGTTATCAAGCTAATCAGGAAGGCACCAGAGAAAGGTAAAACCCGACGCAAGGAAAAAAAAAAAAAAAAAAAAAAAAAAAAAAAAAAAAAAAAAAGAAACAAGAAGTGAAAGGAGAAATATTCAAGGAAATAGAAAGCATAAAGAAAAAACAACACAAACTTCAGAAAACTTTGGACACACTTACAGAAATGCAAAATACTCTAGAAAGTCTCAGCAATAGAATTGAACAAGTAGAAGAAAAATTCAGAGCTTGAAGACAAGGTTTAATTAACCCAATCCAACAAAGACAAAGAAAAAAGAATAAGAAAATATGAACAAAGGCTCCAAGAAATCTGGGATTGTGTTAAACAACCAAACCTAAAATAATCAGTGTTCCTGAGGAAGAAGAGAAATCTAAGTTTGGAAAACATATGTGGGGGAATAATTGAGGAAAACTTCCCCAGCCTTGCTAGAGACCTAGACATCCAAATACAAGAAGCACAAAGAACACCTGGGAAATTAATCACAAAAAGATCATTGTTTAGGCACATTGTCATCAGGTTATCTAAAGTTAAGATGAAGGAAAGAATCTTAAGAGCTGTGAACAAAAGCACCAGGGAGCATATATAGGAAAACCTATCAGATTAATAGGAGATTTCTCAGTAGAAACCCTACAAGCGAGAAGGGATTGGGGCCATATCTTCAGCCTTCTCAAATAAAACAATTATCAGTCAAGAGTTTTGTATCCAGTGAAACTAAGCATCATATATGAAGGAAAGATAGTCTTTTTCAGACAAATGAATGCTGAGAGAATTCACCCCTATCAAACCACCACTACAAGAACTGCTAAAAGGAGCTCTAAATCTTGAAACAAATTCTGGAAACACATGTAAATGGCCTAAGTGCTCTACTGAAAAGATACAGACTGCAGAATGGAAAAATAATTCACAAACCAACTATCTGCTGACTTCAAGAGACTCACCTAACACATAAGGATTCACAACAAATTAAAGGGGTGGAAAGGGCATTTCATGCAAATGAACACCAAAAGTGAGCAGGGGTAGCTATTCTTATATCAGGCAAAATAAACTTTAAAGCAATGACAGTTAAAAAAGACAAAGAGGGACATTATGTAATGGTAAAAGACCTTGTCCAGCAGGAAAATATCACAATCCTAAACAAATATGCACCTGACACTGAAGCTCCCAAATTTATAAAACAATTACTAATAGACATAAGAAATGAGATAGACAGCAACACAAAATAGTGGGGGACTTCAATATTCCACTGAAAGCACTAGACAGATCATCAAGACAGAAAGTCGGCAAATAAACAATGGATTAAAACTATATCTTGGAACAAATGGACTTAACAGATAGATACAGAACATTCTATCCAACAACCGGATAATACGCATTCTATTCAACAACACATGGAACTTTCTGCAAGATAGATCATATGATAGGCACAAAACGAGCCTCAATAAATTTAAGAAAATTGGTCCAGGCGTGGTGGCTCATGCCTGTAATCCCAGCACTTTGGGAGGCTGAGGGGGGTGGATCACCTGAGGTCAGGAGTTCAAGACCAGCCTGGCCAACATGGTGGGACTCCATCTCTACTAAAAATATAAAAATTAGCCAGGAAAGGCCTGTAGTCCCAGCTACTCAGGAGGCTGAGGCATGATAATTGCTTGAACCCGGGAGGCAGAGGTTGTAGTAAGTCGAGATTGTACCACTGCACTCCAGCCTGGGTGACACAGCGAGACTCTGTTTCCAAAAATTAAAAATTAAAAAAAATAAATTTAAGAAAATTGAAATGATATCAAGCACTCTCTTATACCACAGTGGAATAAAACTGGAAATCAATTCCAAAAGGAGCTACAAAACCATGCAAATATATGGAAATTAAATAACCTGCTCCTGAATGATCATTGGGTCAAAAATGAAATCAAGATGGAAATTAAAAAATTATCTGAACTGAACAACAATAGTGACACAACCTATCAAAACCTCTGGGATAAAGCAAAGGCAGTGCTAAGAGGAAAGCTCATACCCCTAAATGCCTACATCAAAAAGACTGAAAAAGCCCAAATTGACATGCTAATGTCACACTTCAAGGGACTAGAGAAACAAGAACAAACCAAATCCAAACCCAGTAGAAGAAACCCCAGAAATAACATCACACATCTACAACCATCTGATCTTTGACAAACCTGAAAAAAGCAAGCAATGGGGAAAGGATTCCCTGTTTAATAAATGGTGTTGGGAAAACTGGCTAGCCATATGCAGAAAGTTGAAACTGGATCCTGTCCTTAACCTTATACAGAAATCAACTCAAGATGGATTAAAGACTTAAACACAAGACCTAAAACCATAAAAACCCTAGAAGAAAACCAAGGCAATACCATTCAGGAAATAGGAATGAGCAAAGGTTTCATGACTAAAACACCAAAAGCAATGGCAACAAAAGCCAAAATTGACAAATGGAATCTCATTAAACTAAAGAGCTTCTGCACAGCAAAAGAAACTGTCATCAGAGTGAACAGGCGACCTACAGAATTGGAGAAAATGTTTGCAATCTATCCATCTGGCAAAGGGCTAATATCCAGAATCTACAAAGAACTTAAACACATTTACAAGAAAACACCACACAACCCCATCAAAAAGTGGGCAAAGGATATGAACAAACACTTCTTAGAAGAAGAATTTATGCAGCCAACAAACATATGAAAAAAAGCTCATCATCACTGGTCATTACAGAAATGCAAATCAAAACCACAATGAGATACCATCTCACACCAGTTAGAATGGCGATCATTAAAAAGTCAGGAAACAACAGGTGCTAGAGAGGATGTGGAGAAATAGGAACACTTTTACACTGTTGGTGGGACTGTAAACTAGTTCAACTATTGTGGAAGACAGTGTGGTGATTCCTCAAGGATCTAGAACTAGAAATACCATTTGACCTAGCGATCCCATTACTGGGTATATACCCAAAGGATTATAACTCATGCTGCTATAAAGACGCATGCACACGTATGTTTATTGCAACCCTGTTAACCATAGAAAAGACTTGGAACTGACCCAAATGTCCATCAATGATAGACTGGATTAAGAAAATGTGGCACATATACACCATGGAATACTATACAGCCATAAAAAAGGATGAGTTCATGCCCTTTGTAGGAACATGGATGAAGCTGGAAACCATCATTCTCAGCAAACTAACACAAGAACAGAAAACCAAACACCGCATGTTCTCATAAGTGGAAGTTGAACAATGAGAACATATGGACACAGGGGGCAGGCCTCACACACCAGGGCCTGTTGAGGGGGTGGGAGGCTGGAGGAGGGATAGCATTAGGAGAAATACGGGTATCGCAAACCAACATGGCCCGTGTATACCTATGTAACAAACCTGCATGTTTTGCACATGTACTCCAGAACTTAAAGTGTAATAAAAAAAGAAAATAACTAAGATTAGAGCAGAATTAAATGAAATTGAAACAAAAAAAATACAAAAGATAAATGAAACAAAAAGCTGGTTTTTTGAAAAGATAAAAAAAAATTGATATACCATTAGCAAGATTAACCAAGAAAATAAGAGAGAAAATCCAAATAAGCTCATTAAGAAATGAAACGGGAGATATTACAACGGACACCACAGAAATACAAGCAATCATGTAAGGCTACTATGAACACTTTTACACACATACACTAGAAAACCTAGAAGAGGTGGATAAATTCCTGGAAAAATACAACTCTCCTAACTTAAATCAGGAAGAATTAGATACCCTGGACAGACCAAATAACAAGCAGAGAGATTGAAGATATTAGTCAAAGGGCACAAAGTTTCAGTTATACAAGATGGATACATCTCAGAGACCTGTTGTATAGCATAGTGTCCATAGTTAGCAATACTGTATTGCAAAGTTAAAAATTTGTTAAGATGACAGATCTTATTTTTACCGCGCACACACACACACACCAAATAATAAGTAAAGAGGCCAGTGGAAACTTTTGGAGGCGATGGATATGTTTATGGCCTAGATTGTGGTGATGATTACATGGGTGTATACTTGTCTTCAAACTCATTATAGTTGTATACACTAAAGATGTCTTTTTTTTTTTTTTTTTTGAGACGGAGTCTTGCTCTGTCGCCCAGGCTGGAGTGCAGTGGCTGGATCTCAGCTCACTGCAAACTCCGCCTCCCGGGTTTACGCCATTCTCCTGCCTCAGCCTCCCGAGTAGCTGGGACTACAGGTGCCCGCCACTTTGCCTGGCTAGTTTTTTTTTTTTTGTATTTTTTAGTAGAGACGGGGTTTCACCGTGTTAGCCAGGATGGTCTCGATTTCCTGACCTCGTGATTCGCCTGCCCCGGCCTCCCAAAGTGCTGGGATTACAGGGTTGAGCCACCGCGCCCGGCCAAGATGTCTTATAAATAGCTTTTTGTATGTCAGTTATGTCTTAATGAAGTAGTTTTTAAAAAGTCATTATATAACAGCAAGCTTATATAATTTTTGTTTTATAAAAAATCTGTATTTATATCTATGCAAATATGAAAGATAGAATATTGTACATCGATATACTGGAATAACTAGAAATATTTTCACTTTCTTCTATGTGCTTTTTTATGTTTTAAGAATTTTGTAAGCTAACACTTTAAATGTGCTCAGAACACTTAACATTAGCTTACTGTTGGGTAAAACTATCTAATACAAAGCTTATTTTATAATAAAGTGTTGAATAGCTCATGTAATGTATTTAATACTGTGCTGAAAATAAAAAAACATTAAAGAGAAAAATTAAGCATGGATGGAAAGGGGAAAAATTCTCATTCATGTGCAGGAGAATAGTATATTTGTTCACGGCTGCTTTAGTTTTATGGTTTCAACAGTGAAACTACTGCAGACAACCTGAATGTTCATTTTCATGAAGATGAATACATATTGTGTGACATATTCACAGAATGGAATATTATGTAACAGCAAAAACAAAAACAAAAACAAAAACAAAAAAAACAAGCAAAAAACCTCCAGAATGGTTGATGGGTACTTAAAGTACGATTTCTACTGGATGTGTATTGCTTTTGCACCATCATAAAGTTGAAAAGTTGTATGTCAAACCATCACAAGTTAAGGATCCTCTCTCTATGTATGGTGTATAATAGTATGTGTCACACAGTAGGTGTTCAATAAATGTTGAACACATTTTCAAAAAGAATTTGTTCAAACCAAATACTGCATATTCTCTCTTATAAGTGGGAGCTAAATGATGAGAACTCATGAACACAAAGAAGAAACAATAGACACTGGGGTCTACTTGAGGGTGAAGGGTGGGAGGAGGGAGAGGAGCAGAAAAGATGGCTGTTGGGTACTGGGCTTAATACCTGGGTGATGAAATAATCTGTACAACAAACTCTCACAACATGAGTTTTCCTGTGTAACAAACCTTCACATGTAGCCCAAACCTAAAATAAAAGATCAAAATTTTTTTTGTAAGTTGAATTTGAATTATGTTTTAATCAAAATAAGGCAACACATTACATTTTTTTCCAGTAAATGGAAAACATGAGGTGTGAGATGGAGAGATTCGTTTTGGCAAAGCTAACACTCAGCTTAGGTGTGCCAGTTGTTGGGTAGGCAGAGGGCAAGGGGGAATAGTGAGAAGATAGAGAATGAAGAAATTCGACAAGCACTTTCTCTTGCTTCACACCTCTCTTTCCCTATTTATATGTCTTGATCTCTAGCAGCAGCTGGGAAGAAAAACAATCCTTCCAACAACATATATTCAGACACATATGGTCAGCCTCATGAAGCTGTGGATACTCATGCTTATGACATTCGTCTGTACGGTGCTACTGTCTGTGCTGGGAGAAATGAGGAAGAAAAAATATTCCAGTAGGTGGTGAGGCTGGATTAAGGGCCACAGGAGTGGGATGAGCTTGTTTCTGAACAAGGGAGGGGGTTTCATGTCTGCTGTATCTGACTCAGGACCCACCTTCATAGGATCACCCATCAGAGAATCAGACAACTTTGTATGCACAGAGATTCAAGAAATCCCTAAGCTGAGGTCCTTTAATGCTTCCTCTTTTAACCTTGAAAATAGCAATATCTGTCTATCTCTCTCTCTCCATCTCTCTCTCTCTCTATCTATGTATCTATCTATATTTAAATATATATGAATATTTATATATATTCATATATATGAATATATATCATATATAAGATATATATTTAAATATATATATTTACACACACATATGTGTGTGTATATACACCATAAGCTATAAACATAAAAACATTTTCCAATGTTAGACTGTCTTTGAGGGTGAGATGTCAGTAAAGAGCTAATTCTGTGGCTCTATACTGGTATCTCTGTGAGCTAGCTGCGTATACTTTGTCACATGAGTACCAAATGGGCATTTCTTAATACATATCCTTAGTTTCAGTGGCAAGGCTTTCAGAATGTGAAAAGTTAGGAAAGAGGCTTGAGATCGGTTCTCAGTGGGGCAACCTCTCATATGATGAGAAAATGGGATGAATGGAGGGGCTAAGAAAACTGAGTGAGAGAGATAAGAATTTGAAGAGAGGCTGAGTTATTAAACACAGAGTCAGCAAGTAGGGAAAGAAAAAGGGAGAGAATCTGTTTCTTACTTGACCTGGCCTAGCTTCCCACACTGTGAAATTAGGCATTGCAATGAGGCTACAAGATATGCCAGGCCCTGAGATCTCCTGTTATGTAAATGTAGATTTCATAGGAGGGCACATGAATGCTGGGGATTGACTGAATTGTATCGTTGGGATGCTCAGAGAGGACCCAGAGGCCTGCAACACTGGTAAAGCCTGCAGAGGTCGAGAAGGAAAAGAGGTCAGTGAAGACGCAATGGGGTCAGTGAAGGTATAATGGCAGGAATTTGAGGAGGCTCATGAAGGCAATTCCCTTAAAAGGCAAATAGATACCTTGGTTGGGATTTGGGGCCCAGATTCCAGGAGGAACTGTTAAACATATGAAGGGCTTTTCTTTCCATGCTTGGCTGAAACGTACTATCAACCTTTGACCATCTCATCTAAATTTCAGGGAAGGAATTGTTACTTGAAGAGTGCTGGGGAAAGCCAAAGGTCAAAGAATGTACCAAGAAGTGTTCTAAAGCCTTTAGATGTAAAGACAAAAATTACACATGCTGCTGGACCTATTGTGGAAACATCTGCTGGATAAATGTCGTGAGTTGGGAGATGTTTGCTTGGGTGTATATCCTCACTGATTCTCATTCCCTTCCCAGAGGCTATTATTCCTAAACAGAAGACTGAGGTACCCCAAATTCTAGGTACAAAAATAACGGAAGACAATGTCCCTTTAACTTGGAAAGCAATTCACTGGCAAGTAAATCAAGACACCAGGTTAGACCCCATTGCTTCTTTCATTATATAATCAATACCTGTCTGTGTTGTCTTCTTTGTATTACACCATAGTTTCCTATTTTTTCCTAAATTTGTCTAGATTTCTAACCACTGCTTCCATAGTCAGACTTCTCCATGGGCCATTTGGCTCAGCCAGGCCCAAAGTCTCCACCTTTTTTTGTTCAATAGACCAATACCTCACCTACTCAGAAGTGGGCAACTCCTGTTGTTACGTTGAAGTATTCTTGTCCCATTGTCTGGTGAACATTGATACTATTAAGCGGGGGGAATGAATGCTTGTTTCTCAGAGTTCTCTAGCTTCTAAAAATCTAATCTTTTTCTTTTACAGAAAACCGATGAATATTACTAAAACCCTAGCTTCCCACCAGGCTGCCACCTGTGTGGGCGGGAAATGTTTAAGAGGTCTCATAGTAGTACCATGTGGCTACTTTTAGGAACACCAGTCTATTTTTACTGACAGCTGGACAGAATAAACTCAAAACACTTGACGAATAAACTCATTTACCAGTAGTGGCCTTGCCTTTTTTCAGATCATCCCACCACCCGTGAGTACCCTTATTACAAATCCCCAGTATTGTTCCTCTCCTACATTGTAGACGAGCTTCCAACTTTTGCCGTCCCATCTGATAAGCTTAGAACTGATAGGCTAATTTCATGGGCTTCACAGAACAGAATTTTATTTCTGTCCCATTTTTAATGTGGGGAATTTTCAGTAGCACTTTCACTCAGTAGGTTAGAGAGCAGGTCTTTGGTAAATGGTTTCTCACAGAGATATGGATAAACAATTCTTTCCATATATATGGAAAACTACTTTCCATATATACAAGTTTAAACAAATAAGTAAATAACTGGAAGATAATTTGAGTAAGGTTTCTAATTGTCAGACAAAAGAAATTACAAATAGGCTGAACTCAGGAGCCCCAGGCTCCAGGTCTGCCTAGCAGACTTGATCTCTGGGTCTGCTCTAGTGCCAGGTCAACTCTAGCGGCCCCAGTGGCAGACAGGCCCCAGCAGTCCTAGCTTCAGGCTAACCCCAACAGAATCATGTTCCAAGCCCATCCCAGGGCCAGGCAGACCCCAAGGCCCTAGTCTCTGGACCTTCTCCAGCACTGGGCTGGCCCTCATAGCTTCAGGCTTCAAGTCTACCTCAGCACCAGGTTGATTCCCACAGCCCTACTCCTCAGACCAGCACGTGCAGACTCAGCCTCCAGGCCAGGCCCTACAAATACAAGATCCAGGACCACTCAGTACTAAGTCAACCCCCGTGGCCTCAGGCTTCCCACCCATTCCAGTGCCAGATCAGCACCCCTGGCCTTAAACACCAGGAATATACTCACAGACACAAGCTCGGGCCTGCACAGTGCCAGGCCAGTCTTCATAGCACCACCCCCCACACTTGACTGGAGGTTCGAGAGTCTCAGCAGACTTCAGAACTGGACCAGCCTTCCTGGCTCTAGGCTCCAGGACAGCTCCAGTGACTCTAGGCACCAGGTCAGTGCCCATGATCTGAGGCTCCAGACCAGCCCTTGTGGACCAAACTTCACACTAGCCCTAGTACTAGGCTGGCTGTAGGCTCCAGGCCAGTCCATGTGCACCCAAGCTCCAGTGAACCCAGAGTCCAGACCTGATACAGCAGATCCAGGGTCCAGGCCCACCCCAGTAGAATTCAGTTCTAGGCCAGATCCCATAGACTAGGCTCCAAGAATACCCCTGCAGACATAAGCTCCAGGACAGCCCTGATGTACTCAGGCTCCGGACCCATCTTAATAGTCCCAGGTGCCATCCCCCTCCCAGAACTTGGCCAGACTCTGTAGATTCAGGCTTATGGCCCACCCCAGAGCCAGGTTAGCTCCTGTGTACCCAGGCATGAGGCTGGCCTTCAATGATACAAGGTCCAGGCCTGCCTTCATGAACCCTGGCTCCAACACCATTCCTGCAGACCCAATCAACAAATTCACCCCAGTGGATCCAGGCTTCAGGCCCAACCCTGTGGACTCAAGCACCAGGCCCACCCATCTCCTGACCCAGGAACCAGGCCAGCCTGCCTGAGGACTCCAGCAGCAAGTATGACCTTGGATCATGCCAGATGGCCTCTCCTGAACCTCTAGATGACTGATGAAGCGCTTCCCCAGAAAAAAACTAGTCTTCAAAGACTGAAATGTCCTTATTTCTTCAGATGCACACACATTAATGTAAGGCAATAAGAAAAAAACCAAAAAACCAAAAAAACAAAAAACACAAGGAGAACACCAAAAGAATACAGTGATCTCTTAGTAGCTGATACCAAAGGAATGGAGATACATGAACTACCTGACAGACAATTCAAAATAATTGTTTTAAGGAAACTCAGTGAACTTCAAGAAAATACAGAGAAACAATTCAATCAAATCAAGCAAACAATAAAATGACCAAAATGATAAATTTAATGAGATTGAAATTATAAAACATATCAAACAGAAATCAAATATCAATCAAACTGGAGCTAAAAAATACAATGAAATGAAAAATGGAATAGATGAGAAATTGAGCAGGAGAAAACACTTGTGAACTTGAAGATAGGTTATTTGAAAATATACAGTCAGAGAAGAAAAAGAGAATGAAAGGAATAAAGAAAACTTACAAGATTGCTGGGTGTAGTGGCCCATACCTGTAATCCCAGCACTTTGTGAGGCTGAGGTGGGAGTATCACTTGAGCCCAGGAGTTTGAGACTAGCCTGGGCAACAAATTAAGACCCCTACCCTCTACAAAAAAAATTAGCTGGGCATGGTGGCATGCATCTGTAGTCCCAGCTTCAGCTACTTGGGGGGCTGAGGTGGGAGTGTCACTTGAGCTTGGGAGGTCAAGGGTGCAGTGAGCCATGATTGTGCCACTGCACTCCACCCTGGGTGACAGAACTGAGGCCCTGTCTCAAAAACAAGCAAGTCTCAAGCAAACAAACAAGCAAACAAACAAACAAACAAACACAAAACTCAACAACAACAAAAAAGAAAGCTTACAGGGTTTGTGGAACAGCATCAAAAGATCAAATATTCAAGTTATGGGAGTTCATGAAGGAGAAGAGAAAGACAAAGGGGTAGAAAGTTAGTTAAAGAAATATTAGCAGAAAAATTTCCAAATTGGGAGACAAATATAAATATCCAGGTACAGGAAGGTCAAAATTGTCCGATGAAATTCAATCTAAATGAGACTACACCAGGACACATGATAACCAAACTGTCAAAAATTAAGGACAAAGAGAGGATCCTGAAAGCAGCAAGAGAAAATAAACAAATCTCATATAATAAAGTTCCAATAAGGTTAGTAGCAGATTTCTTGGCAGATACTTTACACGCCAGGAGCGAGAGAGATGATATATTATATTTAAAATGCTGGAGGAAAAAAACTATCAAGACCAAATACTATACCCTGCAAAGCTGTCCTTCAGAAATGAAGGAGAGAGAAAGACTTTCCCAGACAAACAAAAGCTGAGGGAGTTCACCATCACCAGACTGATTTTACAAGAAATACTAAAGGGAATATTCAAGCTTAATGTAAAATATACTAATTAGCAACACAAAACATATAAAACTCAATGGTCAAAGTAAGCACACAGTCAAATTCAGAATACTCTAATACTGAATGGTGGTGTGCAAATCACATATATCTTTAGTATGAAGGTTGAAAGACAAAGTTATTAAAATTAATAGCCATAATAATTTTTCAAGGACACACAATATAAAAAGATGTAAATTGTGATACCAAAAATTTAAAATGCAGGGCATGGTGGCAGCAGAGAAAAAGTGTATAGTTTTTTTTTTTTTTGAGACAGAGTCTTGCTCTGCTGCCCAGGCTGGAGCGCAGTGGAATGATCTCGGCTCACTGCCACCTCTGCCTTCTGGTTTCCAGTGATTCTTGTGTACCTCAACCTCCTGAGTAGCTGGGATTACAGGCATGTGCAACTATGCCCAACTAACTTTTTGTATTTTTAGTAGAGGTTTTGCTATGTTGGCCAGGCTGGCCTCAAGTGATCCACCTGCCTTGGCCTCCAAAGTGCTGGGATTACAGGCATAAGCCACTGCACCCACCCAGCGCCCCCCACTGCCTCCAAAAAAAAAGCTTATAGTTTTTTATGTTATCAAAGTTAAATTGTTATCAGTTTAAAATAGTCTATTATAACTCTAAGATTTTTTTGAAAGCCTCATGGTAAACACAAAGTGAAAACCAATAGCAGACATACATAAGATTGAAAGAACAGATTCAAATCACACCACTACAGAAAACCATCAAACC
Source organism: Macaca fascicularis (assembly GCF_037993035.2). Classification (NCBI taxonomy): domain Eukaryota; kingdom Metazoa; phylum Chordata; class Mammalia; order Primates; family Cercopithecidae; genus Macaca; species Macaca fascicularis. The sequence goes on along the minus strand of NC_088384.1, from coordinate 101,709,008 downwards.
ACAATGGAAGACAGTAAGAGAGGAAGAACAAAGGATCTGCAAAATAACCTGAAAACAACTAACAAAATGGCAGTAGGAAGCCCTTCCTTCTCAACAATTGCTTTGAATGTAATAGATTAAATTCTCCAATCAAAAGGCATGGAGTGACTGAATAGATAAAAAACAAGTCCCAATTATATGAAAGAGATTCACTTCACCTTTAAGGACACACATAGACTGAAGGTAAAGAGGTGGAAAAAGGTATTCCTTTTCCTTTTTCCAAAAGAGAAACCAAAAGAGCTCAAGGGTAGCTATGTTTATGTTGACAAAATAAACTTTAAGTCAAAAACTGTAATACAGGACAAAGAAAATGATTGTACAATGATAAAGACGTCAATTCATCAAGAAAATTTACCAATGGTAAATATCTATTCATCCAAGATTGAAGCATCTAAATATAAAGGAAACATTAAAAGATCTGAAGGGAGAGTTACACTATAATGTACAATAAAAAGGGACTTTAATATCCCAGTTTCAGCAATGAGCAGATCATGTAGACAGAAAATCAACAAGAAAACAACATAGTTGAACTAGATTTTAAACCAAATGGGCTAACAAACATATACAGAACATTCCATCCAACAGCAGCTGAATATATTTTCTTCTCAAGTGCACATGGAACAATTTCCAGGATAGATAATATATTTGGCCATAAAATAAGTTTCAACAAATTTACAAAGACTGAAGTCATATCAACTATATTTTCTGACCACAATGGTATAAAACTAGAAATCAATAAGAGGAGGAATTTCTGAAAATTCACAAACACATGGAAATTGAACAACATGCTCCTGAATAACCAGTGGGTCAATGAAGAAATTAAAAGAGAAATTACAAAATATCTTGAGCCAAACAAAACTGGAAACACAGCATACTAAAACTTAGGGGATGCAGCAAAAGCAATTCTAAGAGGAAAGTTTAGATAAGCAATAAATGTCCACATTAAGAAAGAAGAAAGATCTCAAGTAAACAATCTAATGTTATACATCAAGGAAGTAGAAAAATAAGAACAAACAAGTCCAACTTTAGCAGAAGGAAAAAAATAATAAAGATCAGAGCAAAAATAGATGTAATAGATAAATAAAATAGAAAAATAATAGAAAAGATCAGTGAAACTAAGAGTCAGGTGTTTGAAAAGCTAAATAAAATTGGCAAAACTTTAGGTAGACTATGAAAAATAAAGGGAAAAGACTAAAATAAATGAAATCAGAAAGAAAAAAGATATAACAACTGATACCAGATAAACAACAATGTACTGTAAGAGACTACTATAAACAATTATATACCAAAAAATTATATAAGCAAGAAGAAATGGGTAAATTCCTAGACACATAAACCTATCAAAACTGAATCATGAAGAAACTGGAAATCTGAAAAGACCAATAAAGAGTAAGGAGACTGAATCAATAATAAAACCTCCTATAAAAAAAAAAGAGCCCAGGATTTGAAGACTTTACTGCTGAATTCTACCAAACATTTATAAAGAATTAATATTGATCCTTCTAAAATCTTACAAAAAATGGAAGAAGAGGAAATACATCCAAACTCATTTTACAAGGTTAGCACTACCTTGATACCAAATCCAGACAAGGACACTACAAGAAAAGAAATTTATAGGCCAATACCCATAGCAAACATATATAATATGGCTTGAATATTTGTTCCAACCAATTCTCATGTTGAAATGTTATCCCCAGTGTTGGAGGTGGGGCCTGATGGGAAGTGTTTGGGTCATGGGGGCAGATCCCTCATGGCTTGGTGCTGTCCTCATGATGGTGAGTTCTCATGAGGTCTGGTTGTTTAAAAGTGTGTGGTACCTCCCTGCCCAATCTCTCTCTCTTGCCCCAGCTCTGGCCATGTGAAGTGCCTGCTCCTGCTTTGCCTTCTGCTATGAATAAAATCTCCCTGAGGCCTCCCCAGAATCCAAACACATTCTGGCACTATGCTTGCACAGCCTGCAGAACCGTGAGCCAAGTAAGCCTCTTTTCTTTATAAATTACCCAATCTTGAGTATTCCTTTTTGCAATGCAAGAACAGCCTAATAGAACAAATATAAGAATCTTTAACAAAGTCCTAGCCAACCTAATTCAATAACACATTAAACATATTATGTACCAAAATCAAGTGGGATTTATGTCTAGGATCCAATGATGATACAACATATACAAATCTATAAATGTGATATATCGCATTAATATAATGAAGGACAAAAACCATATGATCATCTCCTCAGATGCAGAAGAAACATTTGACAAAATTCAACATGCTGTCATGATAAGAACTTTCAATAAATTAGGTAGAGAAGGAACGTACCTCAATTCAATGAAGGCGATATATGAAAAGTCTACAACTTATATCAGGTTCAATGGTGGAAAGTTGAAAACTTTTCCTCTAATGTCAGGAATAAGGCAAGGATGCCCACTCTTTCTTGTCACTTCTATTCAACATAGTACTGAAAGTGCTAACTGGAGCAATTAGGCAGAGAAAGAAATAAAAGGCATGCAGACTGAAAAGAAAGAGGCTAATTTGTCCTTGTTTTCAGACGACATGCTCCGATATACAGAAAACCCTAAAACAACTGTTTAGAAATAATGGACAAATTTGATAAAGTTGCAGGGCATAAAATCAACATATGAAAAATCAGTAGCATTTCTATACAGTAAAAATGAACTATCAAAAGGGAAGTCTAGGAAAAATCCATTTACAATAGCTACCAAAAAAAAAGATACTTAGAAATAAATTTAAGCAAGGAGATTAAAAACTTGTACACTGGACACCGAAACATTGATGAAAGAAATGGAAGAAGACACAAATAAGTGGAGATATTCTGTTTTCACAGATTGGAAGAATTAATAATGTTGTTAAAATGTGCATACTACTCAAAGTGATCTACAGATGCAATGCGATCATGTCAAAATTCCAATGACATTTTTCACAGAAATAGGAAAATAAACCTTAAAATTTATATGAAATCACAAAGACCCCAAATTGCTAGAACTATCTTGGGCAAAAGCAAGAAAGCTGAACATATCACACTACCTGGTTTTAAAGTATATTACAAAGTAATAATAATTAAAACAGTATAATGCTGGCATTTAAAGCAGAAACATAGATCAAAGGAATATGACAGAGAACCTAGAAACAAACACAATCATTTATGGTCAATTGATTTTGACAAAGATACCAAGAAAACTCAATTGGCAAAGGACAGCCTCTTCAATAAAAGGGGTTGGCAAAACTGGATGCTCACATGCAGAGGAATGAAATTGGACCCTTATTTCACATCATATACAAAAATCAACTCTAAATGGATTAAATAATTAAATGTAAAACCTAAAACTGTAAAAGTGCTAGAATAAAACATAGAAGAAAAGCTCCATTACATTGGTCTTGGCAATGAGAACCAAAAATAGACAAGTGGGATAATATCAAACCACAAAGAAAAGAACTAACAGAGTTAAGAGACAACCTATGGAATGGGGAGAAAAGACTTAGAAACCATGCATCTGATAAGGGCTAATATCCAAAATATGTAAGGACCTCAAACAACTCAACAGAAAGCAAATAACCTTATTAAAAAATTGGCAAAGGACCAAAAGAAGACATATGGATAGCCAATAGGTAGATGAAAAAAAATGCTCAACATCACTAATCATCAGAGACATGCAGATTAAAACCATGATGAGTTATCACCTCACACCTACCTGTTAGAATGGTTGTTATCAATTAAACAAAATATCCTAGGGGCTGGCAAGGATATGAAGAAAAGGGAATTCTTGCACACTGTTGGTGTGAATGCAAATTAGTAACCCATATGGAAAATAGTATGGAAGTTCCTAAAAAAACCCTAAAAATAGAATTACCATATTATCCAGCAATTAGACTATTGGGTATACATCTAAAGAACATAAAATCAGTATGCCAAAGAGATATCTACACTCCATGTTCATTGCAGTGTTATTCATAACAGCCAAGACATGGAAGCAACCTAAGTGTCCATCAACAGATGAAGAGATAAATAAAATGTGGTGTATATATAAACAATAAAATATTATTCAGCTTTTAAAAAGAAGGAAATCCTGTCATTTCCAACAACATGACGAACCCAGAGAGCTTTATGTTAAGTAAAATAAGTAGGCACAGAAAGATAAATATCACAATCTCACTTTAATATGAAATCTAAAGAAATTCAATTCACAGAAACAGGGTAAAATGGGGTCTACTGGGGTCTGAGGGGTAGACGTTGGGGAGTTGTTGGAGATACAATATTTCAGTTAGATAGGAGAAGTAAGCTCAAGAGATTTGCTGTACAACATGGGGACTACAGTTAATGTATTGTATTCCTGAAGATTACTAAGAGAGTGGATTTTGAGTGTTCTCACCATAAAAAATAAGTGAGGTAATGCATATATTAATTAGTTAGATTTAGCCATTCCACAACGTATCCAGGTTTCAAAACATCATATTGTACATGATAAATATATACGGTTTTTTTTTTTTTTTTTTGAGACGGAGTCTCGCTCTGTCGCCCAGGCTGGAGTGCAGTGGCCGGATCTCGGCTCACTGCAAGCTCCGTGTCCCAAATTTATGCCATTCTCCTGCCTCAGCCTCCCGAGTAGCTGGGACTACAGGCGCCCGCCACCTTGCCCGGCTAGTTTTTTGTGTTTTTTAGTAAAGACGGGGTTTCACCGTGTTAGCCAGGATGGTCTCGATCTCCTGACCTTGTGATCCGCCCGTCTCGGCCTCCCAAAGTGCTGGGATTGCAGGCTTGAGCCACCGCGCCCGGCCACATATATGATTTTTTGTCAATTAAAACATAAATAAATTAATTTAAAAAACTATAGTCCAAGAAGTCTTTAAATAATAGAATACTTGAATCAACATGGCAAGGGGTCACCATGTACCAGCCACAATGATCCAGAATAGCCTCAGAAATCTGAAGTTTAGTGACTTTTCACTCAGATACTTACTTTTCTACCTTTTACCATCTGTCACTAAAAATTTTCAGGAAGTGAACTCTTCCCAAGTTAAGACACTGGACACGTGGGTATAATCCTAAAGAATGTATGTTTAATGGCAGAGTTATAAGAGACTTCCCCTAGATAGAAGACTGTCCTTGAATGCTTCATGTCATAGTTATTTTAACTATATTTTTGGCTAATGGACTTTTCTTGGTGATAGATATTGCACTCAGCACCTAAACCCAACCCTTGCATTTCAGATAACTTTCTGTACTGCATGATATAGGCATCCTGGGTTTGTTAGGATGAACTAGAGATTGGGGTGGGGCACATATTGCTGATGACAGCATCAGTATGGACTCACTGTGAGCATCAGCTGTGGCCAAAGTATGGAAATGAGGCAGGAGCTGCCCAACATCATGATATTTGAGGTGGGGAGTATCCTTTTAGGATGATCCCATCTGCATTGACATCTTGAAGGAGCATGTCTGGAGCATAGGAAGAGAACAAATAATGTAAAAGCAGTGGAAACCATAATGCCATGCATTTGGTCACCAACAGGCCAGACCTCATCTGTGATTCTCTGATGACTAGGACTTAACATTTTGGAGATCCAGATCTTGGCAGAATATGCATTTGATTCCTCCTATATCTCCATGAAGTTCAAGGTCTTCCAGGAGTCCTCACCACCCTACTGTAAATAATATGGAGGTATGCAGATGCTTCCATATAAGACAGAGCACACCGTCATAACCAAATGGGCACCTTTTCCAGCTGCAATATTCTAGGTGTAGCCTCTGAGTTCCCTGGGGCAGGGTAGGCTGTCCAGTGAGCTCTCTGGAACATAGGTCAGGACACCAGTGATTGGAGCAACTGCTTCTAGTAAAATTCATGGTTCATGGCACTTGCACCAGTGACAGGGAATAGAGCAGTTAGACACCTATAGTGTGTTTACATGGCAAAGTGCACTGGATTTGGACATGGAAGGTTACTCTCCATGTGGCCCCTGGCAGGTAACTTTGCCTCTCATTGTTTCTCTGTTTGTTTACTTGTTTATTTTGAGATGGAGTCTCACACTGTTACTCAGGCTAGAGTGCAATGGTGCAATCTTGGCTTACTGCAACCTCTGAATTCCAGGTTCAAGCGATTCTCCTGCCTCAGCCTCCTGAGTAGCTGGGACTACAGGTGTGTGCCACTACGCCTGGCTAATTTTTATATTTTCAGTAGAGATGAGGTTTCACCACATTGGCTAGGTCTCGAACTCCTGATCTCAGGTGATCCACCTGCCTCGGCCTCCCAAAATGCTGGAATTACAGGCATGAGCCACCGTGCCTGGCTAATTTTGCCTCTCTTAATGCAGACATACCTTGGAGATCAAGTTCGGATCCAACTGCCACAATAAAGAGAATCACACATATTTTTGGTTTCCTGCTGCATATAAAAGTTATGTTTACACTATACCATAATCTATTAAGTGTGCAATAGCATTATATGTTAAAAACAATGTATATAATTAAAAGTATTTTACTGCTAAAAATGCTAGTGATCATCTGACCTTCAGTGAGTCATAATTGTTTTGCTGGTAGAGAGTCTTGCCTCAATGTTGACGGCTACTGACTAACCAGGGTGGTGGTTACTAAAGTGACTATGGAAATTTCTTAAAATAAGACAACAATAAAGTTTGCTGCATCAGTTGACTATTTCTTTCATGAAAGACTTCTGTGTAGCATGTGATGTTGTTTGAATTTCTTTCCATGGAAGAATTTCTTTCAAAATTGGAGTCAATCTTCTCAAATCCCGCTACTGCTTTATCATAAGTTTATGTAATATTTTAAATCCATTGTTGTCATTTCAACAGTGTAATGATACAACTTTCATGGATGAGGAGTTGCTATTTTTTTTTTAAGAGACAGGGTGTTGCCCTACCACCCAGGCTAGAGTGCAGTGGTAAGGATCATAGCTCACTGTAGCCTCAAACTCCTGGGTTTAAGTGATCCTCCTGCCCCAGCCTCCCAAGTAGCAAAAATGTTTTCAGCATCCTTACCAGGAGAAGTTTCTAATTCAAGAAGCCACTTTCATTGCTCATCCATTAGAAGCAACTCCTTGTCTGGGTGCCATGGCTCATGCCTATAATCTCAGCACATCGGGAGGCCCAGGTAGGAGGATCACTTGAGGCCAGGAACTTGAGACCAGCCTGGGGAACTTAGGGAGACCTTGTCTTTACAAAAAAAAAAAAAAAAGAAAAAAAAGAAAAAAAAGCCAAGGGCAGTAGTGCATGCCTGTAGTTCTAGCTGCCAGGGAAGCTGAGGTGGGAGCGTAGCTCAAGCTGAAGAGTTCAAGACTGCAGTGAGCTCTGATCATGCCACTGTACTCCAGCCTGAGCAACTGAGTGAGATCCTATCTCTTAAAAAAAAAAAGTAACCCTTCATCCATTCAAGTTTTATCATGAGATTACAGCCATTCAATCACATTTTCAGGCTCAACTTCTAACTCTAGTTCTCTTGCTATTTCTATCACATCTGCAGTGACCTCCTCCATGAAGTCTTGAAACTCTCAAAATCAGCCATGAGAGTTGGAATCAGTTTCTTCCAAACTCCTGTTAGTGTTGATATTTTCACCTCTTGCTGTCGATCATGAATGTTCTTAATGGCATCTATCATGGTGAATCATTTTCAGAAAGTTTTCAATTTATTTTGCCCAGATCCATCAGAAGAATCACTATCTATGTCATCTATAGCCTTATAAAATGTGTTTCTTAAACAATAAGGCTTGAAAGTCAAAATCGCTTCTTGATCTATGGGCTGCAGAATGTATATTGTGTTAGCAGGCATGAAAACAATATTAGTCTCCTTGTACATCTCCATTGGAGCTCTTGGGTGACCAGGCATGTTGTCAATGAGCAGTAGTATTTTGAAACAAATCTTTTTTTTTGTAATTGAGCAGTAGGTGTCTAGGTGTCAAAAGTAGACTCAAAATATTCAGTGAACCATGTTGTAAATAGATGTGCTATCATCAAGATGGTGTCTCCTTTATAGAGCACAGACAGAGTAGATTTAGCAGAATTCTGAAGGGACCTGGGATTTTCAGATTGGTAAATGATCATCATTACCTTTAACTCAAAGTCACCAGCTGCATCAGCCCCTAACAAGAGAGTCAGCCTATCCTTTCAAGCTTCGAAGCCAGGCATTGACTTTTGCTCTCTAGTTATGCAAGTCTTAGATGACATCTTCCTACAGAATGCTGCTTTTTCCACACTGAACATCTGTTATTTAGTGTAGACATCTTCATCACTTTGCAAGATCTTCTGGGTAACTTGCTGCAACTTCTACATTAGCACTTGCTGCTTCACTTTGCACTTTTATATTATGTAGATGGCTTCTTTAAACCTCATGAAATAATCTCTGCTAACTTCCAACTTTTCTTCTGCAGCTTTCTCACCTCTTTCGCCTTCTGATATTGGAGCGAGAGAGCTAGGGCCTTTCTTTGGTTAAGTTTCTGGCTTAGGGGAATGTGGTGGCTAGTTTGATCTTCTGCCCAGACCACTAAAATTTTCTCCATATCAGCAATAAGGTTGTTTTGCTTTCTTATCATCCATGTGTTCACTGGAAATTATTGTTTTTAATTTCCTTCAACAACTTTTCCTTTGCATTCATATCTTGGCTAACTGGCACAAGAGGCCTAGCTTCTGGCATATCTTGGCTGCTGACATGCCTTCCTCACTAACTGTAATCATTTCCAGCTTTTCATTTAAAGTGAGAGACATAGAACCCTTCCTATCACTTGAACACTTAGAGACCATTGTGGAGTTATTAATTGGCCTAATTTTAATATTATTTTGTCTCAGGAAATAGAGAGGCCTAAGGAGAGGGAGAGAGATGAAGAAATGCCCAGTTGTTGGAGCAGTCAGAATACAAACATTTATCCATTAAATTCATTGTTTTTTAGGGGCGCAGTTCATAGTGCCCCAAAACAATTACAATAGTAATAACCAAGATTATGGATGACAGATCATCACAACAGATATGATAATAAAACAAGTTTGAAATTTTTTTTTTTTGAGATGGAGTTTCGCTCTTGTTGCCCAGGCTGCAGTGCAATGGCGAGATCTCAGCTCACTACAACCTTCACCTCCCAGGTTCAAGCAATTCTCTTGCCTCAGCCTCCCAAGTAACTGGGATTACAGGCATGCGCCACCACACTCAGCTAATTTTGTATTTTTATTAAAGACGGAATTTCACCATGTTGATCAGGCTGGTCTCGAACTCCTGATCTCAGGTGATTCACCTGCCTTGGCCTCCCAAAGTGCTGGGATTGCAGGCGTGAGTCACTGCACCCAGCAAGTTTGAAATATTTTGAGAATTACCAAAATGTGACACAGAGACATGAAGTAAGCACATGCTGTTGGAAAAACGGTGCCAGACGACTTGTTCGATGCAGAATTGCCACAAACCTTCAATTTGTATGAAACACTATAGCTGTGAAGTGCAATAGAGCAAGGCTCAATAAAAGCAGACATGCCTGTAGTGTCTAGGAGGCGTGTTTGGAGATGGCTTGAGAGGATGCTTGGTAAGGGAGGCTATCCAAGGAAATACCAAATAAGGTCTCTTGGAGATCATGCTCTTACAGCCCACCGACTACATTTGATGTCTGTTGGTGGTTGATGATGATCTCTTTCCTAAGACATCCTTGTCCAAGGGAAGCTCTTGAGAAAGGTGAAAACAAACCTGAGATACCCAAAGCCTGGTGATGCCTCAGAGGTGGCTCACAGCCTCTGGTCTGATGCGGGAAGTTTTCTTCTCTGATGTCTATTTCATTGAATGGCCCAGCAAGAAGCACTAGACTGGAGCATAACACTGCACACCTGCCTCTGGGCATGGCTTGTCCTCCTGAAACCTCTTCACGTTTGGCTTCATGTCCCAGTTAGCTACATGTGACCCAACCTTGGATCTAACCCCAGGATCATTTCAGAGGAGTTGCAATTACACAGAGTAGGAGATTCTGTACCACACTGATTAATTTCCACTAACTCACAGCAGGATGACAGGGAAGACCCATAGTCACTCTGTGCCAATTACTCCTTAGCAACAGCAGCATGAACCACCTGTTCCACATCCCTTAGTGTTCCTCTTGATCTAAAGAAAAGAGAATGAACTGGCCCCTAAGGAACAGGGCTTGGGAAAGATAGGGACTCTTCAGTTAATGGAAGGTACTGGAGTGTCAGATCCTGAGGCCTAAAATGGGTCCCATCAGAGGAGTAGCCATATTGGTGGGTGCTGGATAGGAGGAACTTTGGGGTTGGTGCAGGCACTCACTCTCACTAGGATGCCTCTGGTCTCAGGTAATGGAGAGAAGTGAGGAAAAAGTCAGCCTAGAAGAAACACCCTCTTCTGGCCACATCATATCCTCTCACTCTCTTGTGGCCTTGGGCTTGCTGGGCTTCTGGGACTCATTATCCTAATGATAAATAGACAGTAATGTGAACCTTACAGAGAGATTGGGGAGTATGGGATGGGGGTGCACCAAGGCTAAGGAGACCAAAGCAGTGCTTGGGGGTCTCCCACTCTTTACCTCGGGTTCTAACTGCCACCCATCTCATGCTTAAGGGTCCTTCTGACTCCAGAGTGAGAAATGTTCTTAGCATCAGGAGATGCTGCACATGAGCAGTTCGTCCCCCTGGGAGTACTGGTTCAGTGAGCAAAAACAGCAAGGGGCTGGGCCTCCTGAGGGCTGGCAGGGATATATGGGCCAAAGAGGGAGAGGGAGGGTAGAGAAGCATAGCCAGGGAGAGAAATTGAACACCAGGACACAAGACGAGTGGGGCGTCTGTGGGGGCTACAGTGGGCTCTCAATGATCACCTGTAGTGGCAGCGAAAGAGGCAGGATCCCTGAACATTTGTTCTGGTTTATTTGACAGGGACAAGGAGTTCAGACAGTAGGGAGGGCGGCATTCCTGTTGATGTTCTTATGCTGGTGACTTGAAGTCCTTGTGCTTCAGAGGTGGGCACAGTCTTGGATAGAGGAGTTGGGAAGCAGGATGCACATCCCAGCCCAGTCTCCCACTCACAGGGTGCTCATGCAAACATTCCCACAGTAGGTAGAACAGCATATGTTATTTGCTTGACAGTCTCGGTGAGATTCACAGAAGCGTTTGCATAGATATAGTTTAGGCCGTTCCTGGCAGACTTTAATTTCTGGGGATAGCTGTGTTTCTGAAAAGGAGGATAGAGGGGTAAATAAATGCAGCTTCCTAGAGAACATTTTTCTCAAGCTAAAGCTTCCTCCAAGACCCTTGAACCCAGGTCTCACTCATGACACTCCTGGATTCCTTCTTCATAGAACTACCTTCCTGCCCATCACCAAATCCTAGTGATTGGTCATATTTTAAATCCTGTCTCTCCACTGTACATCTTACCCCAATAGACCACAATGCCTGGACTTCCTGGACCTTCTCCATACACCAGCAATCAGAACTCCATCTCCCTTACTAGCCATGGCCTTGGTGAAGTCACCACCATAGAATCTATAGTCTGATCCTGAGAGCTCAAAGAAGCATGAGACGTCTTTCAAACCCTCTCCTAGTCTCTGAGTAGTAGAACTCAGAGATGAGGATCAACTTGCCTCTTTTCTCTCCTTCTCTTCTGCTCACTGTCACTGTCTCTAGTCTTCCTGCCCCTTCTTTAGTTTCCTTTCCACCACCACTCTCCTTGTCCGTTTGATGATAACCTTAACTTGGGTCTGTGTACCCCAACTTTTGCTTGTCTTATGTCCTATTTCCCTACACTTATATCCATTCTACACCTACACCTACTGTCATAACCACTTCTGAATCTTTACTCCTCACAAATATGCATAAATCAACTAATTGTCTTCTTTCCCACTGGATTCTCAGCCCTGGTGTACCTTTCACTATGGTATGTGCCATTTATCTCTAAGTATTGAGAAGGAACAGCAAAATATGTAGGTTTCTTCTTCATTCCCATTACTATACCCAGGGCCAGCTAAGGGGCTGGAGGGCCATGATTTGGGACAGTCCAGAGTTTACACAACATTGTGGTCACAGCTGGATATGCAGAGAGTTTTCAACTCCTAGGTCCTACTCAGACTGGACACAGGCCCTCCATTCCCCCTACCCAATTCCCCCTCACCCATCCAGTGGCCCATCACCTACTCTGCGTCCTCTTCTTGTCACGGTATCCTCCCTGGGCCTGAAGCAGCAACACACAGAGAACCAGGACAGGCAGCAGAGTCTGGGATGGCATGACTCTGACCAGAGCGTGGGCCTTAAGTCTGACCAGGTTGTCACAGACTTCCCTGCAGAGCTGCCTGTGGAGAGTGAAGGAAAGAAAGAAGGAATGATCTTTAGCTCCTCACTGCCTCCACTGGCCAAGTTGGGGCAGAGCAAGAGAGTCTTGGCTTCCTCCTTTTGTTTGCCCCTAGCCCTGTCCTTCTTCACCTGGGATAGGGCTTCTGCAGGAATGACGCCTCCTCCTCTCACATTACCAGTCTTGTGTTCTTGCTGATAGAATGAAAGATATCATTTATTTCTGCTTCCTAACTAAAAAATGTTTTATGGAAAAAAGAAAAGAAAAAATATATTTTTAGAAAGAGTTGCTTAGAATTAACTGATGTTTCACTGCATTATCTTTTAGTTGCCCTCCATATTTAATATAAACAATCCTTTTAATATAAACATCTTTTGTTACCTATTTTTGCCAGCCTTATTTAATCATGTAAGTATTTCTCAAAATGTGGATTTTCATAATTGCACAGCTCTCACTTAAATGCTAATAATCAAGTATTTGTATTGTACTAATTACTAATAATCTAAAGAATGTCATATTGAACATCTTTATTTATAAATCTTTTATTTCTTTAGACTAAGAGAGCTAGAATTCCTGAGTGAAAGAGTATCTGTTTCATATATAAACGTATATAAACACATACACACATATACATATACAAATTTAAATACACATATACACACAGAAAGAAGGACTATTGTAGGGCATGGGACAGAAGGGCTAATGGGGAGACATAGTAAATATCTTAGAGCTCAGACAGGGGGAGAGACCTATCAGTCAAAGGCTTGGCAGGCTGTCCAAGAGGAGGTGGTCACTGACCTTGAATATCATAAAGAAAATGAACTCTCAGAAGTGAAGATGTTTCTTCTTCCCTAATAGGAGAGAGAGGGGACAACCTGGGGTCACTGGACTCCCAGTAGGCATGGAAGCTGGGAAGAAGATCACCCTCTTCCTCTGATGATGATAATCTTCTAAAGATTTGAACCTCATTCTGACATTCTGAACTCCTAATGCAGTCTCCTTCAGTCCACAGTTGTAATTTACATTCAAAGGAAGCTCTGTAGCCTTTCCCCATATCTCACCTTATGCACTTCTTCCTCTGTATCCTTTGCGATATCCTTTATAATTCAAAAATTCTGATATTTGTACCTATAGTTTAGAGAGTAGTGTTTGAGTATTTGACCCTTCCCAAAGGCTCCCTCTTTCCTAGTTTTTCTTTTTGTCCACTCATAAATGAACAATTTAGAGACTGGATGCCATCATAATTATCCTAGCAAAGAGGGATTATGTAGAGGAGAATCATCATCTCAGACAGAAGTTGCATTTTCCTTACCCAACCACCTTGCAGCCAGTGCCACATTGTAAATATTTCGGCTAACAGACTTGTCACTACTAGATCAAGACCCTAAGAAGATGGGCAAGTCTCTTTCACACTCTTTTTCTTTTCCACCAGCTCAGTTTAGATGAAAACAAGGTTCTAGATTCTAGTGAAGCCAAAAGATGAAAGGAGCCTGGGTCCTTGACTCCTTTTATCACATGAAAAAAGGGATACCCATTGTTTTAGAATACTCATCTTGAATTATTATTTGAGCAAGAAATAAAAAAGTATATTGTATTTCAGCCATTATGTGATGGAGGCTTTCTGTTAAAGCAGTCTAGTCAACATTGTGGCAGGCTCAAGTACTGACAAATTTATAAGGGGAAGGATTTATGGGTATATAGAAGGACTTTATACTTTCAAATTATTGATAGAGTAGTATTTAGTAAAGAGATGGGTAATTTGAACTTTATGATTAATAAGCTTGACTTAATTAAAATATACAGAAGTCTGCATAGAAAAAGTAAAGTAATACATTTTTCTCAAGCACAAATAAAACATGTACAAAAGTGACTATATATTAAGCTATAAAAAAGTCTGAACAAAATTTTAAATAATTATATCACAAAGGACAATTTCAGACTATAATGGAAATATTTAGGAATTAGTCTAAAAAAAGACAATTACTCGAAACTGAACAGAAATTTCAAAATAAAATTTATAAGTCAGAGCTTCCAGATGGCTACCACTGAACACTTAGAGGTTGTTGGAGAGCAGCATGCTCATGGAGGGCATGGAAGCTCTCTAGCCTTTCCCCCATATCTCACCTTATGCACCTCTTCCTCTGTATCCTTTGTGATATTCTTTATAATTCAAAAACCTAGAGGAAATGGATAAATTCTTGGACACATACAACCTACCAACACTGAACCAAAAAGAAATAGAAGAACCTGAACAGACGAATAACAAGTAAGGAGACTGAATCTGTGATAAAAAGTCTCCCCCAAAACAAAAGTCCAGAACCATATGGCTTTACCACCAAATTCTATGACCCTTTAAATATAAATTAATACCAATTCTTCTCAAACGATTCCAAAAAATTGATGCAGAGGGAATTCTTCTTAGCTCACTTTTATGAGGCCTGCATAACCTAAATACCAAAACCAGACAGCAACAAGACAACATAAAGAAACCCACAGGCCAATATTCCTGATGAAAATAGGTGCAAAAATCCTCAACAAAATACTAACAAACCCAATTCAACAACACAAAAAAAAGATAATGTAGCATGATCAAGTGGGATTTATCATAGGAATGCAAGAATGGCTCAATGTAGACAAATCAATAAATGTGATACTTCACATCAACAGAATCAGGGACAAAACCACATGGTAATCTCAGTAGATACAGAAAAAGCATTTGATAAAATTCAACACCACTTTATGATAAAAACTTTCAATAAACTATGTGTGAAAGGAAAGCACCTCCACATAATAAATGTCATATATGACAAACCCATAGCTAACAATGCACTTAATGGGGAAAAACTGAAAACTTTTCCTCTAAGAACTGAAAGAAGATATGGGGGAACGGCTAGGGAGCTTCCATCCGCCTCCATGAGCATGCTGCTCACTTTACCCACTCTTATTCAACATAGTACTGGAAGTCCTAGTTAGATCAATCAGGAAAGAGAAAACAATGAAGGACATTACATTTGGAAAAGAGGAAGTCATATTTACCCTATTTGCAGACGAGCTCTTATGTAGAGAAAAACTTAAAGACTCTACCAAGAAACTTGAAGAACTCATAAACAAATTCAGTAAAGTTGCAGAATACAAAATAAACATACAAGTCAGTGGTGTTTCTGTGCACAATAAGCCAGCTAAAAAAAGAGACAAAGAGGGCAATCCCATTTATAACAGCTACAAACAAATACTTAGGAATAAATTTAACCAAGGAGATAAAAGACTTCTACATTGAAAACTACAAAACACTGATAAAAGAAATTGAAGAGGATAAAACAAATGGAAAAGCTTCCCATGCTCATGGATGGAAAGAATTAATATTGTTAAAATTACCACACTACCCCAAACCATCTACAGAGTCAATGCAATCCCTATTAAAATACCAGTGACATTCTTCACAGTAATATAAAATAAATCCTAAAATATGTATGGAACCACAAACATCCCAGAATAGCCAAAGCAATCTTTAACAAAAAGAACAAAGCTGGAGGGAACAGGCTTCAAGACTTCTAAATATACTACCAAGCTGTAGTAACGAAAATAACATGGCACTGGCATAAAAACAGACACGTAGACTAATGGAATAGAATAGATAACTTAGGGCCAGGTGCAGTGGCTCAAGCCTGTAATCCCAGCACTTTGGGAGACCGAGGCAGGTGGATCACGTGAGGTCAGGTGTTCGAGATCAGCCTGGCCAACATAGCAAAACCCTGTCTCTACTAAAAGTACAAAAATTAGATGAACATGGCGGTGCACGCCTGTAGTCCCAGTTACTCGACTCCAGAGGCTGAGGCAGGAGAATCACTTGAACCTGGGAGGCAGAGGTTCCAGTGAGCTGAGATTGTGCCACTGTACTCCAGCCTGGGCAACAAGAGCAAGACTCTGTATCAAAAAAAAAAAAAAAAAAAAAAAAAAAAAAAAAGAGAATAAAGAACCTAGAAATAACTCCATGCGTCTATAGCCAACTGATTTTTGACAAAGATGCCAAGAACACTCACTGGGGAAAGGATGGTCTCTTCAGTAAATGGTGCTAGGAAAACTGGATATCCATATGCAGACTAATGAAATTAGACCTTCACCTCTCACTCTATACAAAAATCAGCTAAAAATGGATCAAAGGTCTAAAGGTAAAACCTGAAACTGTAAAACTACTAGAAGAAAACATAGGGGAAACACTGTAAGACATTTCATGATCTTACAAAAAGATTTTTAATGTAAGATCTCAAAACCATGGGCAACAAAAGCAAAAATAGGTAAATTGGATTATATCAAACTAAAAAGCTGCTGCACAGCAAAGGAAACAATCAACAGATTGAAAAGACAATCTACAGAATGAGAGAAAATATTTTCAAAGTATTTGATATGGTTTGGTTGTGTCTCCACCCAAATCTCATCTTGAACTCTAATCCCCATGTGTGGAGGGAGAGGGATCTGGTAGGAGGTAATTGGATCATAAGGGCAGTTTCCCCCATGCTGTTCTTGTGATAGTGAGGGAGTTGTCATGAGATCTGATTGTTTAAAAGGTGCAGTTTCCCCCGCATGAGCTCTCTCTCCTGCCACCATGTAAGATGTGCCTTGCTTCCCCTTCACCTTCTGACATGATTTTAAGTTTCCTGAGGCCTCCCCAGCCATGTGGAACTGTGAGTAAATTAAACCTCTTTTGTTTATAAATTACCCAGTCTCAGGTAATATCTTTATAGCAATGTGAGAATAAACTAATACACTATTCATTTGACAGGGGATTAATATCCAGAATATACAAGAAACTCAAACATCTCAACAGCAAAAACACAAACAATCCAATTTAAAAAATGGGCAAATGATCTGAACAGACAATTCACAAAAGAAGACATATAAATGACCAACAAATATATGAAAAAAATGACTTTTCATTGTTCTCTCAACATCACTAATCATCAGGCAAATGCAAGTGAAAACTATAATGAGGTATCATCTCACACCAGTCAGGATTGCTCCAATAATAAGAAAATGACAAAAAATAACAAGTGCTGTTGACCATGTGGAGAAAGGGGAACTGTTATACACTGTTGGTGGAAATATAAATTAGTACAGTCACTATGGAGAATGGTATCTCAATTTCTCAAAAGCCTACATATAGAACTCCATTACCTTATGACCCAGCAATCCCACTACTAGGCATTTATCCAAAGGAAAGGAAATCAGCATATCAACATATGTACCCCCATGTTTATTGCAGCACTATTCACAATAGCCAAGATACAGACTCAACTTAGGTGTCTAATAACAGAGGAATGGAGAAAGAAAATATGATATATATACACAATACAATCCTATTCAACCATAAAAAGGAATAAAATCCTGTTGTTCAAGGCACCATGGCTGAAACTGGAGGACTTTATGTTCTGTGAAATAGCCAGGAACAGAAAATTAAACACTACATATTCTCACTCATATCTGGAAAAAGGTCGATCTCATGGAAGTAAAAAGTAGAACAGCAGGTACCGGAAGCTGGGAAGCATAGTGGGAGGGGAAGATTGGGAGAGATTTTTTTTTTTTTTTTTTTTTGAGATAGAGTCTCGCTCTGTTGCTCAGGCTGGAGTGCAGTGGGGCGATCTCGGCTCCCTGCAACTTCTACCTCCCAGGTTCAAGCGATTCTCCTGCCTCAGCCTCCCGAGTAGCTGGGACTACAGGCATGCGCCACCATGCCTGGCTAATTTTTGTATTTTTTGTAGAGATGGGTGTGTCACCATGCTGGTCAGGCTGGTCTCGAACACCTGACCTTGTGATCTGCCTGCCTCAGCCTTCCAACGTGCTGGGATTACAGGTGTGAGCCACCGCACCCAGTGGGAGAGATTTGTTAAAGGATACAATGTCATAGCTGGACAGGAGGAATAAGTTCTAGTGTTCTATAGCACTGTAGGATGAGCATATGTAAGAATAATATATTATATAATTTCAAATAGCTAGAAGGAAGATATTGAACGTTCCTAACACAAAGAAATGATAAATGTTTGAGATGACGGGTATGCTAATTACCTTGATCTGATCACTATACATTATACATATTGAAACATCACTATGTATCACATAAATATGTAAAATTACTACTTGTCAATTTGAAATTTTTTTTTTTTTTTTTTTTGAGAGAGAGTTTCACTCTTCTTGCCCAGGCTGGAGTGAAGTGGCACAATCTCGGCTCACTGCAGCCTCTGCCCCCCGAGTTAAAGTGATTCTCCTGCCTCAACCTTCTGAGCAGCTGGGATTATAGGTGCCTGCCACCACACCTGGCTAACTTTTGTATTTTTAGTAGACATGGGTTTTCACCATGTTGGCCAGGCTGGTCCCAAACTCCTGATCTCAGGTGGTCCACCTTCCTCGGCCTCCCAGAGTGTTAGGATTACAGGCATGAGCCACCACGCCTGGCCTAAAAACATTCAAAACCTATGCCACAGATCTGATTTTTCTGCTTAAACAGAAAAGAATAAGAGGAGTTGCTTGATGTGCCATCTGAAATAAAGGTGCAAGAAAATCCAGATTAATTTTGGGATCTTTGTAACAATCCCCAAATCCTTGAAGCTTCTATCTGTTTGCCATTTTCCTGGCCTAATTTTGTCTTTCTTGGCGAATAATTGTATGATCATTAAAATGAAATGTGTCAGCTCGGGCTCCTCTGAATTTCTCTCTGAGTGTTTTACCCAGATCTTCACAGTTAGATTGTCAGCTGGTCCCATCCATTAGTTTCCTTCTCACTCCTGAGCTCTTTCTCAAACATGCACACTCAGCTTAACTTAACCTAAACTGTTTTAGGTTTGACAAGCCGAATCTGTGTAGGTTTGTATCACCTCCCCCATCAAGTTGAGCTGGTTAATGGAATGAGAGTAACAAACCTATGCTTCCTTTTGGCCTTCAGATCAAACCTAGCAGTGAACATCACATTTACATGAAATGTTTCTGCCCTCACACTGAATGACTCATAGCAAAAATACAGAATTAATTAAAATGATGCATAAAATAGACATAATTAATATATTTAAATAGATTAGAGTAGATATTGGCATCATTTATTTCTGGATTTTGATGGCTATGTTGTGTTTATGTAGAAGAACTTGTCTTTCTTTATAGAAAATGTATATGACAGCATTGGGGGTGATTGGGCACCAGTAAGCAACTTACTCTCAAATGTTTCAGGGAAAAGAAAAGTTATTTTTACTGTACTTTCAGCTTTTCTCCTACTTTAAGATTGTTTCAAAATAAAAAAGAAGATTAAGGTATGTGGAAGTGAGAGGTGTAAGTGTAAACATCCAAATAGTAGTTCTAAAAGAAAAAGATTTAGCAGGTTAAAAAATATTTAATGAAACAATGCATTAAAGTTGCCCCAAATTAGAGAACTATTAAAGAGCTCAGACTGGAAATGATCATAAAAGAATAGAGTAAGAAAACTAGCATATCTAACCACATTATAAGATGTAGGAACATCAAATACAAAGAAATTTTAAAATATCCTATGGAGAAAGAATAGATCATCCAAAGAAGAAAAATAATCATACTGAGATTATACTTTCAAATAGTGACAATAGGACAATAAATCAATAGAGTAGCATTTTCAAGATGTTTAAGGTAAAAACTTTTTGAGTGAAAATTTATATCCTGAACTTTTAAAATATGAGGGCACAATAAAATTGTTCTAAGACATACAAAGCATCAGAATGCTTACCACACAAAGACCCTTTTTGAAAGCCTGCTTGAAGGATGTGCTCCACTAGGAAAATAAATCTAGAATGATTGTACAAAAGTATATGGGCAAAATGAGTGAATACGCTGGGGTTCCCAAGGCTATCCCTAGGTTCAGTGCTTTGCTAGGAGGACTCACAGGACTCAGCATATAGTTTTTCTTGCAGCTATGATTTATTACAGTGAAAGGCTACAAAGCAAAGTCAACAAAGGGAAAAGGTGCAAGGGGCAAAGTCCAGAGGAAATCAGGTGCATGCTTCCAAGTGTCTTCTCCCATTGACCGGTGGAGTCACATAGGGCATGCTGAATTCCCCCATCCATCAGTTGTGACAACGTGTGTGAAGTGTTGTCTACCAGGGGAGCTCATGAGTGACAAACACAATGTCCAGGGTTTCTACTGGGGGCACGTCATATAGCAGCTTCTGCCTAGCATATACCAAAATTCCAGACTCCCAAAGTAAAAGCAGATATCTACCATAAACCGTGTTTTTTGTACAAATGGTTGAGGCACAGAGAGCCATACTTGTTTGTTCTGAGAACAATGGGAACTTTCTCAAAATTCAGGCTTATGGATGCCAACCAAGAGCCAACCTTGTAAGCAGGATTTGTAAAGATAGCAACTGCAGGCCTGCCATGTCAGCAGTTTTGCACAGTGAGACGTCAATTCATAAAGTTTGGTGTTGTCTAAAAATTTAGGGATTAAGAACAAAGTGGAAGGAAGAGATAGAAAGAATAAGAGAATAAAACACCAATATCCATTATAATCATGAACTAAAAACTGTCTAGAAAATATCAACAAGGTCAGAAGGTAAACTAAAGGGAACAGTTAGCATACTGAAAGAGCTGTCTTATTTTAGGAAAACTTACAAATTTTGGAAATCTTTAAGACTATATGGAAAAGTAATGTGGGCTTAAATAAAAAATCCTCTGAGGAATCAGAATACAACAATGGCTTTTAAAATAGTAGAAGATATTTCATCCATCCAATAGATGCCTGAAGAGAGAAATAAAAACAAATATTTAAAAAGCATGATGAATAAAAAATATGAAATAAGATGCCAGAGATAGGCCCTAACATAAGATTATTTTCTATAAGAATATTTATTAAAGGTAAATGGGTTAGAGACATTTATTAAAAGACAGAGACTCTCAGATTAAAATTTTTAAATGATTTAACAATGTGTGGTTTCCCAAAAGTAAAGAAGTAATTTAAAATAAAGGAATAAAAAAGGATGCTCCACCAAATATGAATTAAAAAGAAAGATGATATAACAATTTAAATATCATACAATATAATTAACGTTCAACATAGAGGACACTACACAATTTAGACAAGAATATTTTATATTGGTAAAGAAAAAACAGATCAAGAAACCTTAACATATGTGTACACACACACATGCACACAAAACGGCCTCAATAAATAAAAATAAATTATCTATACAAAGTTGTAGACTGAGCAGGTTGTTTTGTTTGAGACAGAGTATCACTCTGTCACCCAGGCTGGAGTGCAGTGGTGCTATCTTGGCTCACTGCAACCTCTGTCTCCTGGGTTCAAGTGATTCTCATGCCTCAGCCTCCCGAATAGCTGGGATTACAGGTGTACACCACTGCACCCAGCTAATTTTTGTAATTTTAGTGGAGACGGGGTTTCTCCATGTTGGCCAGCCTGGTCTCAAACTCCTTGCCTCAAGCAATCCACCCACCTCGGCCTCCAAAAGTACTGGTGTAAGCCACCGCACCTGGCCCAATTGAGCAGGTTTGAGTGCTTAGTTACAATGACCTAGATTTCAAAGAAAGTCTCAAAAATTCCAAATGATTAATGCCATACAATATTTTCTTTTGAAAATGTGGGAAAATAGAAAATCAATACCAAAAGCAAATCCTATATGTCTGAAAAATAAATAATGCTACTTAATAATCCATGGCTCTCATACTTAAAAATACAAAGTCTTTAAACTGGATGATCATAACTATACTTACATGCCTGCCTTCTTTCCTCTTTTGTGCTGTTTTTCTTTTCTTTTCTTTTTTTTTTTTTTTTTTTGAGACAGAAGCTCTGTGGCCCAGGCTGGAGTGCAATGGTGCGATCTTGACTCACCGCAACCTCCACCTCCTGGGTTCGAGTAATTCTCCTTCCTCAGCCTCCCGAGTAGCTGGGATTATAGGTGCCTACCACCACACCAGGCTAATTTTCTGTATTTTTAGTAGAGACGAGGTTTCACCATGTTGGTCAGGCTGTTTTCGAACTCCTGACCTCAGGTAATCCAACCGCCTCAGCCTCCCAAAGTGCTGGGATTACAAGCATGAGCCACCACACCCAGCTGTGCTATTTTTCATGTATATTACATGTTTATGTTTTAAGCCTAACAATACAATTGAATGATTATTATCATTGTTTTAAACAATTGTCACTCCAATCTGTTAAAAAATATTAATATCAAATTTTATATTTACCTACATAATTACTTTTATCTGTTCTCTTTGTTTCTTAATATAGATCTCATTACTACCTGATGTCTTTTCTTTTTAGCTTTAGGATTTTCTCTAGTATTTCTTGAAAGGCAGACCTGCTAGCAACAAATTCTCTCAGTCTTTGTTTTTCTGGGAATGTCTTTATTTTACTTTCATCAGGAAAGGATAGTTTTGCCGGATATAGAATTATTGGATACAGTATTTCAGATATTGCATTGGGAAATTCTCAACTAAAATAGAAGGGTGTACAGATTGTCCTAAATTCTGCATAGCTTGATCCAGAATCATGAGTGGCAGGAGTCCTTGGCACTCCTCAGCTACTCATTAGTGACCGTGCTCCTCAGACAGACCATCAAGGATCTACAGCATCTGGGCCACACAGAGCAAAAGACTATGATTGTCATGCATGGAGCATCATTTTCCTGCCATATAAATAAATGTCTTAGAAATCCATAATTCAATCACTCTAGGTTTGGCACCATTTTCAGTCCCTGTCAAAATTTCCTTCAGTTTGTTCCCATACCTTTTTACCTTGGTTCCAAAGCTCTTTGCCTCCTGCCCACTTGACTGTTCTGTTTTCTAATGAGCTAGTGATCTCCAAATCATATGTATTTTGTGCCCAATATAATGCCCTTCCCTGACATTTGGTGAGCAAATCCCTCTGCACCTCAAGCAACAAGCTCATGGCAAGAACTTGGTGCTGGATTTGGTCACGTCACTTCCTTCATTTGCTAGGTGGTCATCTACTTTTTCTAAAATTCTTCTTATTCAGTCTCTTTTTAGCTACATAAAAGTCAGAGGGCATTTGCTGGGAGATCATGGTATGATTTTATTGGTAAGAGAAAATCAATACTGAGAAAGATGGAAGGACAGACAAGATGTCAAAGGTCAATGTAGACTGTTTCCAACTTCCTATGTATAAATGGACTGAGAAGTATTTGCGAAAGACCTTGGGAACATGTACTTTGGGTCTTCTGGGGGTGGCCTGAGCCGCAATCCAGGTACACAATGTTCTTCCCAGCTTATCAGAAGATCCCACCTGCACCTAAGAAAATTGAGTACGTCTGGATGGGTGAATATCAAAGGAAAGAATCTGTGATACAGCCAACATGTAGTTTCTGGGTAGAAATTAAAAATCGGTCACAACCAAAATCACCATTAAGTTCCTGGCCTTTGAACATTGTTTTTCTGCTCTTCTGCCCCCAGTTTGAGCCCCACTTCAAACAACTTCATAATAAGAGGCCAGACAAAAGAGCTGTCAGTCAGTTACTACAGACACTCAACTCAGACACCTTCAGAGGTAGGTGAGGATAAAGGTCTTGATACATGAGCTTCTATTTGTGGCTTGCTTGGAATAATTCCTAGCCCAGATGGTGTTACTATTCCTGTGAAGTAGGGATTATTGTCGCTTTTGTTCAAATAAGAAAATTGAGAGGGGGTGACATGAGCTGTCTGAGGTTCCATAGGTAAAAGGGACAGAAACAAAACAAGATTGCAGCATTTCTGACACTAAATCTAGCACACTCATCTTTAACATTATCTGGAAAGCCCAGGATTCCACATTCTGTGTCTTTCTGATCCTGGGGGTCTTTGAATTGTCCTGCAGTTTGTCTTAGGATGACCAAAGAATTCACAGCACTCTGTATATGAGAAGTTGAGAAGTACCCAGCCTGGGCATAATGATGTTTCTCTTGTCTGGGATCATTTAGTACACTTGGGGGTGTGCAAAAAGGGGACTAGGCATCCTTAGATTCCTGAATACCTTTAAGGGGGAAGGGGCAAGTAAGAAATTAAGAAAACTAGAGTAAGAATGAGGCCGTGTGAATGAACAGATTTCAAAGCTCCGGAAAACTTGGGTCTGGGGTGGTATTTTGGAATACAAAGAAACAGCCTCATGGAACCCAATGCTTTGGATTTATGGTGTTCCTGTCACTGTATATCAGTATTCCTCCTTCTTTATGCAAAGGGCTGGTACCAGGAATCCAGAGGCCTACTGAAATCCATGCCCACTTTCACCCAGTTACCTCATCCCTCACATCCCCGGCTGTAAGCAGATAACAGAGTATCTCCATGGTTCACCAGTCTTGCCATGTGCTGGTATATTCACATAATCAGAAGAACACTCTGAGGTTCTCAAGGACTCAGGCTCAAGGAATGGGTGTCTTACCATTGCTAGCTAGCAAGAGCAGGAGACTAGGGAGAGAAAGGAAAGGAGAAGTAGAAGCCCTGAAATTGCAGAAGATCAGATATTTGGGGTGGGCAGGGGGAGGGGTGGTTCTACTCTTAGATGCTTATTCCTGCCCTTCAAGCTTCTCCATTAAGAACCTGTGTCTCTACCAGCTTACCTAAGCATGACTCAATGAAGTTGCCAAGTTAAGTTGTTGCTCTTGCCTCTGCTCAAATCTCTTAAAAATGATTGCCTAAAAGTCAATACATCTAATGACATGTGCCTAAAACTTGTATTTTTCAGCTTCCAAATTTCACAGAAGCTAAGAGGAGAATACATTTTCAAAGCCTCCTTTGAAAAATTCGGCATGTTTAAAATTTTTCTAGTATTACCCCTGCTT
The DNA here is from genome assembly GCF_037993035.2 of Macaca fascicularis. NCBI lineage: Eukaryota > Metazoa > Chordata > Mammalia > Primates > Cercopithecidae > Macaca > Macaca fascicularis. The sequence continues at coordinate 101,683,889 of NC_088384.1, read as the reverse complement.
TTGAGCAGAGTCATTTTGGTGGATTCATCTAGAGCAGCATTGTTCAGTAGAACTTTCTGTGATGATGGAAGTGCTCCGTCCCTGAGAAATAAGGAATATTAAATAGGACACACAAGAAATCAAAGGTTCATGTAAACTGTTCCCATTGTCCCATGTATGAATGGATTGAGATGCATCAGAGAAAGACTTTGGGGACAATAGCCACTAACTAAATGTGGCCACTGAATACTTGAAATGACTGGAAACTGAATTTTGATTTAATTTAATGAGTTTAAATAGTCATATGTGGCCAGTGGCTACCACACTGAACAGCACAGAGAAATCTCTTTTGCTTCACTGAAAACTTCTGAACAAATATAAAGACTTTCAGGCAGAGGGAAAATCACTGCCTTGTTACATGCAATTCATGTCAGAATTTTATCCTTTTCTTTGACTCTTGTTTCCCTTCCTATTTGGTTCTACAAAGGTAGAGCAACAGATAGAGAATGAGGGGGGTAGATGGGAGAAGGCTGGGAAGTTTCAGTTGTAATTAGGCTCCTCTTCCACTCTTCTATTATTTATAGTTCAAATTTTTCTCTTTTCTAATTATAGTGGCTTAAACACTTGAAAATAATGTTAAAAAGTAGGCCTAATAGTGCATATCTTTTTTTCCTATTTCTAATTTTAATGGGAGTACTTTCAGTTTTATAATGTGGAATGCTGGCTTTTGGATTGCAATAGTTACATTGTTACAGTGTTAAGAAAATGTCTATCTATTCCATTTTATTAAGATTTTTCTGCTGTTCCCATACTCCAGTTCCCCTTACCCCTCAGCTGTCACTCAGCTGCAGGCTATTTTATTTTCTTCCGTTTCCTTATTTTTCTCCTTACCACTTATTACCATCTATGCATTTCCTTATCTTGTTTAACTAGAATGCCAGCTGTATGAATGGGGGGATTTTTGTCTGTTTTGTTCACCACTATATTCTAATACCTAGAACTTGGAATATAGTTAGGCACTTAATAAGTACTTACTGAGTGAATGAACTTCTCCGTTCTCCCTCCACACACAGAGGCATAGATTCTAAGCAGATTAAAAGGTTAAGTGTAAAAAAAAGTAAAAATAAAACAATTGTAATTGAAAATAGTTTTCGAATATCTAGAGGAGGATATTCTGAGCTTAATGCTAACAGTTAACATTTATGAAGTGTATACTATATTCCAGGTCCTATGCTTAGTGTTTCATACATATTCTTTAATCTTCCCAGTGACCCTATGAGATGAGTATTGATATTTTTTCTATACTATGGATGGGGAAAACCAGGCTCTGGGGATTATGTGACTGGCCCAGGCTCCACGGCTAGAAGTTGGTGGGGTTGGGATTCTAGTTCAAGCCTATCTGACTCCGGAGCCCATGTTCTTTCCTCTGTAAAATATCTATCAGCAAATAGTGTGGTGATGAAAATGACTTTTGTATAGCCTAGAGTAGAACAAGGGGTGGAGGGACATGCATTTGATATCCAGTAGGTGGAAATGTAACCTAACCCTTAGTGAGAAAAATGTGGTGGCAAGTATCCAAAGTCTGGGAAATACAATGTCTTTTGCCTAGAAATCTTTCTTCATTAACTCATGCTATAAAAATAACAATATATGTACCAAAGCTTTAACTATAAGGAGGTTCATCAGAACATTTTTATAAGAAGAAATTGACACTATTCAGGTCTTGATGCTATGAGGAAACGATAATAATTATGGCTGAATTCTTGTCACGACTTATATGTTGTGAGCATATTTTTGCCTCCCTGTATATTTTATTCAGAATTGTTAGTTTATTTCCTTGCTTCTTCAGGAAAATTTAGGTAGGTCTCCGCAAATTTTATGTGATTCTCCAGTCATGAAACATCTTCTCAATATAATAAGTTAAATGTCCAGGTCCATGAAATTAGTCACAACTCCATAAATTGTTCAGAACTATGGATTCCTCCCTCCTTCAGAAGCTCCAGTTATGGAACAGGATGTGGTGAATCTCTTTCCCCCGCCGCCCGCCCCCTGCTCTGGTTCTTTGTAATTCTATTCCTTTCCTCCACCCACTCCGGACTAAAGCAAGTTTCTGTCTCCTAGGGATAGAGGGAGGACGAACCAATAAGAGGAGTAGGAAAGTTCTTGTATAATAGATATTATCATGAGCTGGTTCTGTGCTTCTGGTCTTGACTCTTTCATGGGAGATTTCAAGGGTTCATTGGAGACATCAAATGTCGTCTGGCTATTTACAGTTCAGATACTTCGTAAATTAGAGCCCTCTTCTCTGCTACTACAGGCCACTTTGGCCAGATTTAAAGTCACCCTTTAAAGTCTTCAGTCATGATTCAAACACAAGTCTACTGTGTTCCCATAGACTTCTGGGATCACATAGCAAGCTCAATGAGTAGTATCATAAAACCTTTTTTTTCAACTTGGAATTAGAAGGCAGCATTCCGGGTTTCATGAGCAAAGCTTTTTACCAATAAAATCTTTGAAATCTCTACAATTCCTCCAACTTTGGACCATCTTAGTGCATTAAAGTTTTGAGTCCCCTAACAGTTCTCAGCCATCATCTTTTCTCAAGTCCTGTTATCTGTCTGTAATTCCTTCTTAAATTGCTTTAGTGCCTTTTGTCTTAGGATCTTCACTAAAACTTCTTTATATCATCATGTTTCATATGCTTTAAAATAAAATATCAGGACACTGATGTGTCCAATTTCATAAAAATAATGACAACAATATAAAAGTATAGACATATATTGATTATCTCTAGATGGTGGAATTACTAATGCTTATTTATTTCCTCTTTGTATTTTTTGTTTTACAAATTGTATAATCTGAAGATTTATTGTTTTTAATCAGAAAGGAGCAATTCATTTTAAAAAGAAGTAATTTTGCAAAGGAAGGGGTATGTAATATGAGATGAGAAGAAACCTGGGGAAGTCACTGGCTAGCCTGGGAATTAGTTGGTATGCTACTGGGTACTAGAAAGGGAAAGAATAACATGATAGTCATAAGCACTTTCCCCCTGTTGCTTATCCTATTCTCCTCAATCCATTTTCTACCTCTAGCAGCACTGGGAAAAGACTTGTCTTCTGCCAGAACGTAACCCAAACACACACAGAGACCACCATGAAGCCCTGGATTCTTCCACTCATCATGTTCATCTCTGGAGTTGTGATGCTTCTGCCTGTATTGGGAAGCCTCTGGACCAGAGATCCCCGTGGGTGGTGTGAAAAGGGAGGGGGTGCTCTGCCCAGTTCTGGGATGTCTATCGTAGCTAATTCAGGGTCTGCATTTCAAGAATCAGCCTTTAAAGGATCTCTCCTTAAGTAGAGATATTCAAGCAAGATTAGGTTAGATATTCCCAATGCCTTTAAGTTTTCTCTCTCAGCTCTGAAAGCAGCACTAGGTATGTGAAAAGGGAACATATCTTTTGTCTATATTACATCAGTTAGCAGGAAATAATATTTTCCAATGTCAGACCAGTAGAGGAAAAACCAACACAGCTTCCCTCCAAGCCCATATTTTCAGAACCTTTGTGCCTCAGTTGGGTGAGCCTCTGATGAATGACAAAAGGGTAATATTTAACACGTTAATTTAGTTGGAGGGGAAGAGTCTTTTAGAACATGAAAAATGGAAAAGACAAATAAAGGATCCTTAGTGGGTCAAAGTTTGGGTTCATACAATAAGAAAGTGTGGACAACAAAGACACTGAGCAGGAGGGTTGTGGGCCAGGAAAAAAAATGAAATTTATGGACTGATGGCTTAGGTGGCATCATCAGGGAAACAATAGAAGGGGAGAAAAATGGCCGGGCGCAGTGGCTCAGACCTGTAATCCCAGCACTTTGGGAGGCCGAGGTGGGCAGATCACAAGGTCAGGGGTTCGAGACTGCCCAGCCAACATGGTGAAACCCTGTCTCTATTAAGATAGAAAAAATTAGCCAGGCATGATGGCATGCTCCTGTAATCCCAGCTACTTGGGAGGCTGAGGCAGGAGAATCGCTTGATCCTGGGAAGTGGAGGTTGCAGTGAGCCGAGATTGTGCCATTGCACCCCAGCCTGGGCAACAGGGCAAGACTCTGTCTCAAAAAAATAAAGAAAAAGAAAAAAAAGAAGGGGAGAAAAACAAGTTTCTATTCTCCCTTGGTTCAGTTTCCCATTCTGCAAATTGGCTATGGAAATTGGGGTTAGAGCATATTGCAGGCCCTGAAATCTAAGGTTACATGAGAATAAATTTGGTGGTTGGTGTCATGCATGGTCAGGGTGTCCCAGGCCCTATCTTTAGAGTCTGAAATACTGTAGGGACATGTAGATGGAGGAACACAGGCCATGCAAGGATGGTGTTGTGACAAGACACTGGTTATATACTTTGAGGAAGGGATTTTCTTGGTAGGCAGAGAAATACTTTGTGACTTGGAGCTCAAGTTTCAGAAGGGATTGCTAAGCTTAAAAAGGGTTTCTTGTCTGAGTTGTGAATAGATGGACCCTGCTAACTTCTTCCATCTCAGTTCTAGACCTGATACAACAAACTGAGCAGTGCTGGGTACAGCCTCCATATAAGTACTGTGAGAAAAGGTGTACTAAAATAAGGACCTGTATACGTCCAAATCATACATGCTGCTGGACCTACTGTGGAAACATCTGCTTAGACAATGAGTGAGTTGCTTGGGGTGGGAAGGCTAGGGCCTTGGCATGCTTCATCACTGCTCCTTACCCACTATTCCAAAGACTGCAGCCACCCAAATCCTGATTAAAGAATCAGGCAGCAAAAGACAATGTCCTCCTTTCTCCAAACCTAGGCTGCTCCTTACTGCAAAATAAACCAAGACACCGACATGAGGTCCTCTACTTTTTTCTTCACTCTTATTCAGTTCCCTTTGCTTCCCTCAAAGCATCACCCATCAGTTCATACATCCCTTCTTTATCCAAAGTTCCGATTATTAACTACTTAGTTGGGCCTCTCCACGGGCTCTCTACTCTCAGCCAGGCCCAAGAAGACCTAGTATTTATCTGTCTGTTCAGTTGGCAAACTTCTTGGGGGAAATTGCTTAAAAGTGGGTAACTTCTGATTTAACAGAAAAATTGCTGTCCTTTTTATCTGGGGCCCAGGGTGCTATTAATTTTAGAAATGGATTTCTCCCAGGATTCCTGACTTTTGATTAACTTTTCTCTTCTAGAGAGCCCCTTAAATCAATGCTAGACCCCTAGATTCTATTGGTTGATCACTACTGTGGGCTGAAGGATGAACATCTGGTCTAAGAAGAGTGCTGCCTAATTCCTTCTTGGGACACCCACTGGTTCTAGCTAGTAACCTTTCTGCTATTTCCTTGACCTCTTTACCCTGAAGCTTTTGTCAAATAAATTGCTACAGCAACCTCAGGGCTCTGCGTATTTTTAAAAAAATTCCTCCCTATGACTTAATTTCTCTCATTGTAATCCTCAGCAGTCCCAACAGTTGTTCCCATTCAATCATGAGCAGAGGTGCCCAGTTCTGCCTTCCCAGTTAGACCCATGAATGAACCAGTTTGGTTAATTGCTGGAGCAAATATTCAAGCAGATTTATACAAATCTCATGGGGTTAATACAGTTAACCCATGAGAGGTTATTCTCATTCACAATGCATTTCACTGAGGGTGGTCAGTGGGCAGTTATCCCTGCCATAATTCAAGGAATGTAGCTCCTTAAATCTGTAGCTCTGTCATCTCCCAGGGGCTTCTCTACTGGTTCCTCTATATCCAACTAGAAGTAGGGAAAGAAAGGCATCATGGGGGCTCATACAGAAGCTTTTAAAGGGCTAGGCCTAGAAGCAAAGTTTATTGTTTTAATCTATATTCCATTGACCATAATATAGTCACATGGTCCCACATATTTGCAAAGGAGATTGGGAAACGTAATCTAGCTGTTTTCTCAAGAAGAACAGAAAATGGGATTTGGCAAGTACTTGGCAATCTGTGACCTGTCTACTCATGCAAAGCCAGACTCCTCAACACAGACCCAAGACCTTGGCCTCCATATCACCCTGTCCAATGAAACAAGTATCACTCCAGTAAGAAGATAATGTATGCTGTCATTAGAGAAAGCATTTATGCCTTCCAGGTTGGTACCATGAGCTTCCAGAATGGACTCTGCCTTCTGTCATACCTAATCCCCTCTTATTCCTGCCAGGTCAGTTCTGTTTGCCTGGAAATTTTACCTGAGTAATATTACTCATATCCTATGATTTCAGGTAATGCAAGGAAGACTTTCTTGCCCATATTGTTTCCCCAGATTATGTGAAATTTTTCACCATTTTTCATTAGTCTCTTGATCATTTTTAAAATGTAACTTCCCCTGAATGAGGAGATCACAGTGCTCTCACTATACTTCCAGTCATGTGTTTCTCCCTGGGGCAGAGGACCAAATATGCTTACCTAGACAGATGGGTCAGAATGTCACATCTGTCAACTTTGTAGCCCAAGGAAAGGCTATACAGCTTTAGAGAATATGATGCAGCAATGACTAAGGCCAGGCAAGGGACTAGGGCCTAATAGATTGTTAGTTAGGACCTTAGAGCTCTGTGGAATGAAAAGGGACAATAATTCAGGATCTAAGGGCTCAGGTGAACATCTTTCACAAGTGGAGCTTTGTCCTGATATTGAGAAAGAGATTGGACTTAGAGCTCTTTAGAGTAAAGAAGTTTATTCCTTCCTGACAAAAAGTAGAGACAAACAAAAGGTTAGGGAATCCCCAAATGAAGGACTAGGAAAAGAACCAGTTATCCTCTTGGATAACCTACTTAGACCTTATGTCTCTTTCATACATTCATCTGCCAAGCCTGGGTCATGAAGGGAGGAAGGGAGAGAAGTTGCTTGACCAACATTAGCAAAAGACTAATTGTCACAGATAAGTGGAAGGAGATCAAAGGGATCAGTAAAATGCAGCCATATGAAGAGCACAACTACATAGACATATACACAATGGCTGTGGATTATATACACTGAGAGCCAACTAAGCTTTCAGCCATGCCACTGAAGAAGATATGAAGCCCAAATTGCTTTTCCTTGTCAGGGTGGCTAATGTTAATAAATGTCAGATAGAATTTTTGGGGAAAGAATATCAGAATCCTTGTTATTAAAACTGAAGTGGTTATAAATCCTGAAACTGTCACCTGTGACTATAACCCATCACTTCTGTCTAGTGGCATAAAGTATATATGCCAATGAGTCATTATAGAAGACACCTCTTAGTAACCTACCCAAATTCCCTTTACTGGTGTGTGCACTCATCTCAGAGCTCCTGCAAGTGTTGTGGTTAATAATGTACATCAGGAACCTTCTCCAGAGAATAGTCTTTGGTTGATGGGAGTTACCTCAGCCAGAAATGCCTGCCTCTGGGGGCAGTGTATGCCTAATACAGAGAAACAGAAACTGGCACCCTGTCCAATATTCTGACTTTTTTCAGGGCTGCCTAAGGGACTGGTTTTTGTCTCACCTGGCTGAAAGCACTGATGGAAGAATCAGCAAATTCAAAGAACACATCATGACTTGTTCTTTAGCTAGTCAAAGGTGAATACAGAAAAAAAGAATGAAAAAGAGTGAAGAAAGACTAAGGGCTTTATGGGGCACAATCAAATAGACCAATATATGTATTATGGGAATACCAGAATAAGGAGAGAGAGATAAAAGAGTATAAAGCTTACTTTAAAAAATAATGTTGCCGGGCGTGGTGGCTCACGCCTGTAATCCCAGCACTTTGGGAGGCCGAGGCGGGCGGATCACAAGGTCAGGAGATCGAGACCACGGTGAAACCCTGTCTCTACTAAAAATACAAAAAATTAGCCGGGCGCGGTTGTGGGCGCCTGTAGTCCCAGCTACTCGGGAGGCTGAGGCAGGAGAATGGTGTGAACCCGGGAGGCGGAGCTTGCAGTGAGCCGAGATCGCGCCACTGCACTCCAGCCTGGGCGACAGAGCGAGACTCCGTCTCAAAAAAAAAATGTCTGAGGCCAGGCACAGTGGCAATGTCTGAGGCTGGGCATGGTGTCTCACGCCTGTAATCCAAGCACTTTGGGAGGCCAAGGTGGGTGGATCACAAGGTCAAGAGATCGAGACCATCCTCACCAACATAGTGACACCCTATCTCTACTAAAAATATAAAAATTAGCTGGGTGTGGTGGTGCGTGCCTGCAGTCCCAGCTACCTGGGAGGCTGAGGCAGGAGAATCACTTGAACCCAAGAGGCGGAGGTTGCAGTGAGCCAAGATCACGGCACTGCACTCCAGCCTGGTGACAGAGTGAGACTCTGCCTCAAAATAACAACAACAACAACGACAACAACAACAACAACAACAATAATAATGTCTGAAAACTTCCCAGATGTTCATAAGTCAATATCTGAATTTATGAAGCTCAAAAGTTCCCAAATATGATCAATCCAAATAAGGCTACAATGAAATACATTTAATCAAATTGTTAAAAGCCTGGGTTAAGGAAGGAATTCTGAAAGCAGTAAGAGAAAAGCAACTCATCACGTATAAGGGAACCCCCATACAATTAACAGCGGATTTCTCAGCAGATAACTTGCAAGCCAGGAGGGAGTGAGATGACATAATCAAAGTAGTGTGAGAAAAAACTTGCCAACTAAGATTACTATACCTAGCAAAATTATCTTTTAAAAATAAACTACTGATAAAACATTTCCTAGACAAAAACTGAGGGAGTTTGTCACCACTAGCCTGCCTTATAAGAAATCTTTAGGGGGTTCTTCAAATTGAAATGAAAGGTTGGGCACAGTGGCTCACATCTATAATCCCAGCACTTTGGGAGGCTGAGGTGGGAGGATTATTTTAGGTCAGGAGTTTGAGACCAGCCTGGCTAACATGGTGAAACCTCATCTGTACTAAAAAAAAAAAAAAAAAATACAAAAATTAGCTGGGTATGATGGTGTGTGCCTGTAAGTCAGAGGGTCTCTTCTATTTTCACATAGTGCCCTGAAGAGTCTTTTAAAATCTAGGAGCCCTCCATCTGCAGTTCTGTGGATTTTATCAAGAGCATTCCCCAGAGGGGCAAAAATCTGTTTTGACTTCTGTGGGAACACAGGAGGTTTTTTGTAATGGACAGATGAAGGTGAGGTGGGGTGTATCCCATGGGTATAGTAGGGGCAAGTAATAGATTTATTAGTTACAACTAACAACTAATAGTTGTTCCAAGTAACAGCCACTATTAATAGTTGTTCAAAGAAACATTAATCTAGGCTGGTGTGTTTCAACCCAGATAAGCAGCAGCATGGGACCTGTCTCCTGGAACTATTTTGTTCCTTGTCAGTCTGCTCCAGACACTCTTCCTTTGTGCTAAGTGCAGAGGCCAAGAATCCAGGGCATCACTCCATGCCCTATTCCTACCCTCACTCGGATCAACCTCTGCCTAACTTATTGCTTTTGCTACCTGGGACACTGCATCATCGGAATGTCACTAATGTCCCATCTGCATGGTTTGTGCCCAAACCAAGATGAGAACAGATCAGCAGTATCTCAGATATGAGACATCCAGTGATGCTGTTGCATCAACAGAATAGTTAGGGAGCTGATCTCTGTGCCTAGGCCCTGCTGCTGGGCTTTATGCCAAGCAAAGGCAAGGTTGCTTGTGTCAACAGGAACAAAATGAGAAGGATTTTCAGAAGTCCCCCTAACTAAGGACAATTTTCCATTATCTGAATGCCCCACAATTAAAGTTTTATTCATTAGGGTTAATTTTCTTTTCTTTTTTTTTTGAGACAGAGTCTCACTCTGTCTTCCAGTTTGGAGTGCAGTGGTGTGATCTTCTCAGCTTACTGCAATCTCCACCTCCCAGGTTCAAGCATTCTCATGCCTCAGCCTCTCAAGTAGCTGGGATTACAGGTGCATGCCACTGCACCTGGCTAATTTTGGTATATTTAGTAGAGATGGGGTTTTGCCATGTTAGCCAGGTTAGTCTTCAACTGCTGTCCTCAAGTGATCTGCCTGCCTCGGCCTCCCAAAGTGCTGGGTGGGGCCTCCCAGTGGGAATCTCAGTATCCCCAGCCAGGGGTTTATGGATAGGACACTGGATAACCTTGAGAGGAGCTCCTAGGAGGAGGGACAGCGGTGGTATTGTGAATCAATGATCTTAGTCTTTTCTGCCTACTGGCTCTGGAGAGTCAGGGCAGCCCAGATGAGGGCGATTCCCCCCAGTGTGGCACACCCACCCCTTCAAGGGAGAAATATTGCTTATTTAAGTGGGTTTCTGACCCTACTCCTCCTAAGTGAGACCTCTTAACAGAAGTCTCCACACATCTCATACAGGAGTGTTTCAGCTGGCATCAGGCCAGTGCCCCTCTAAGACAGAGCTCTCAGAGGAAGGAGCAGCTTGGCATCTTTGCTGGTCTGCAGCCTCCACTGGTGATAACTCCAGGGATGGGAGGGACCCAGGCAAATAGCGACTGGAATGGATAACAAGCAAACTGCAGCAGTCCTACAGAAGAGGAGCCTGACTGCTAAAAGAAAAGCAAACAGAATACAACAGCATCAAGAAAAAGGCACCACAAAAAACTCCATTCAAATGTCAGCAGCCTCAAAGATCAAAGGTAGATAAACCCATGAAGATGAGAAAGAATCAATGCAAAAATACTGAAACCTCAAAAAGCCAAAGTGCCTCTTCTCCTTCAGAGAGTTGCAACACGTCTCTAGCAAGGGCACAGAACTGGGCTGAGACTGAGATGGATGAATTGACAGAAGTAGGCTTAGGAAGATGGGTAATAACAAACTTCACTGAGCGAAAGGATTATGTTCTAACTCACAGCAAAGAAGCTAAGAACCATAATAAAACATCACAGGTGCTGTTAATCAGAATAAGAACTTTAGAGAGGAACATAAGTGATCTGATGGAGCTGAAAAACACAACATGAGAATTTCATAATGCAAACACAAGTATCAATAGCTGAGTAGACCAAGTGGAAGAAAGGATAGCAGAGCTTGAAGACTATCTTGCTGAAATAAGGCAGGCAGACAAGATTAGAGAAAAAAGAATGAAAAGGAATGAACAAAACCTCCAAGAATTATGGGACTATGTTAAAAAACTGAACCTACGAATGATAGGGGTACCTGAAAGAGACTGGGAGAATGAAACTAAGTAGGAAAATACACTTCAGGATATCATCCAGGAAAACTTCCCCAACCTAGCAAGACAGGCCAACATTCAAATTCAGGAAATCCAGAGAACCCCAGTAAAATACTCCACGAGAAGATCAGCCCTGACACATAATCATCAGATTCTCCAACGTCAAAATGAAAACAAAAATGGTAAGGGCAACCAGAGAGAAGGACCAGGTTACCTATAAAGGGAAGCCCATCAGACTAACAGCAGACATCTCAGCAGAAACCCTACAAGCCAGAAGAGATCGGGGGCCAATTTTAAACACCCTTAAAGCAAAGAATTTCCAACCTAGAATTTAATATCCGGCCAAGCTGAGCTTCCTAAGTGAAGGAGAAATAAAATCTTTTTCAGACAAGCAAATGCTGAGGGAATTTGTCACCACCAGGTCTGCCTTGCAAGAACTTCTGAAGGAAGCACTAAATATGGAAGGAAAAACCAATATCAGCCACTACAAAAAACACACTGAAATACACAGTGGAGTGACACTATGAAGCAAATGCCTAAACAAGTTTGCAAAATAACCAACAGGCATCATGATGTCAGGATCAAATTCACACATAACAATATTAACTTTAAATGTAAATGGGCTAAATGCCCCCAGTTAAAAGACACAGAGTGGCAAGCTGGATAAAGAGTCAAAATCCACCTGTGTGCTGTATTCAAGAGATGCATTATAATAAAAAAGAAAATAATCAAAATTCTAAAAATAAAAGTACAATGACAAAAATAAAATAATCAGTGTATGGTATTTAGAGAAGACTGGACCCAGCTGAAGAGAGGTTGATCAAACCGAAAGATAAGTTAGCAGAGCATATCCAGACTAAAACAGGGAGAGGAAAATAATACTAAAAAATATAGAAAAGAGTGAATGTGACAGATAGCATATAGTGAGAGAACTAACATATGTGTAATTGGAGATCCAGAAGGAGAAGAAAGACAGAATAGAGCAAAGAAATGGAAAATGGCTGAGAATTTGGTAAAGTGATATAAGACATCAAGCTACACATTAAAGTAGCCCTCTGAGACCAGTGAACACCTAGGCACATCACAGCAAAACCATATTTAGGTATATCTGTTTTAATTTTACTTGAAGCCAAAGCAAAGAGAAAAATCTTAAAATCTAGCGGAAAAAAAGACATGCCTTTAAAGAATAACAGTAAGACTGATAGCTGTCTTCCCAATGGAAACAATGAAAGGGAGAAGACAATGGAATGATATCTTTAACATGCTGACAGAAAATAATGCTAACCTAGAATTCTATACCTAAGAAAAAAATCTTCCAAAAATAAGACCAGAACTAAGGTATTTTCAGACAAAGACAGAAAATTCATCACAAGCACTTTCACATGGAAAGAAATATCAGGCCAGGCACAGTGGCTCAAATCTGCAGTCCCAGCACTTTGGGAGGCCAAGGTGGGTGTATCACTTGAGGTCAGGAGTTCAAGACAAGCCTGGCTAACATGGTGAAACCTCATCTCTACTAAAAATACAAAAATTATCTGGGTGCGGTGGCACATGCTTGTAGTCCCAGCTACATGGGAGGATGAGGCAGGAGAATTGCTTGAACCCAGGAGGTGGAGGCTGCAGTGAGCCAAGATCACGCCACTGCACTCCAGCCTGGGTGACAGAGTGAGACTCTGTCTCAAAAAAAAAAAAAAAAAAAATGAGATGAAATATCAGAGATTTATGTAGGCAAATGAAAGATTATCCTAGACATAAACAAGATAATGAAAGAAGGAATGAAGAAAAACAGAAAGGGAAAATATGTACATAAATCTTATTAGTGGTTCCCAAGTCAGGGCAATTGTGCCCACTAGGGGACATCTGGCAATGTTTGAAGACATTTTTAATTGTCACATCTTGGGGGTTGGTGCTACTGACATCTAGTGGATAGAGACCAAGGATGCTGCTAAACATCCGTAATACATGGAACTGCCTTTTACAACAAATAAATATATGGCCCAAAACATCAACAGGGCCAAAATTGAGATATCTTTACTTAAGTTACTATTGACTATACAGCCCAATAATAGTAATTTCCATGGAATTTAGATTTATGTAGAATCATAGTACATTAAGAAAAACACAAAAGATGTGAGTACTTGGAGGTAAAATGTTTGAAAATTTTTGCATTGCCTGGGATGCAAATTTTATTTTATACCCTAATAAGTCCAAGATGAATTTTGTAATGTAAAAGAATAAATAACTAACAAGTCAATGAGGGGGGCAGTGTTAATGATATTATAGGAAAAAAACTTGATTAATCCAAAGTGAAAGAAGGATAAAAAGAAAAATAGAACAGCTGTCGGACAACAGAATTTGCATAGTAATTGGTTGATACAAACCCAAAAGTATCATTTATTGCATTAAACACAAACAGACCTAATATTCCAAATAAGAGACAAAGACTGTCAGAGTGAATGAACAAAAACTAATGCAGTTTAAGACATCTGTCTTAAATATAAGGTTTGAAAGATCTAACTTAAAGTTTGAAAGTTGAAGGATGTAAGCAAGTATACCATGCAAATGCTAACCAAATACTGCGAGTATGAATATGTTAATATCAGACAAAGTAGCCTTTAAAGCAAGAAGCATTATTAGAGATAAAACCGGACATTTCATGATGATGAAATTGTCAATCCACTACAAACATATAGTAGGTTACAATGTGATTTATCTAGCAATATGGCATCAAATACATTAAGCAAAAATTGGCAGAACAAAAAATAAAAATAAAAATCACAGTGGAAGTTAGAAGGAAGAAAATAAAAAGGAAAAAGTGAATGAAGTAAAAACACACATTTAAAGTATATATTTAAATTTGTAAGTCACACTATAGATTTAAATGTCAAAAATATAACGTAAGATGCTAGAAGATAACACAGAAGTATATCTTCGTAACTTTGGCGCAGGAAATACTTCTTAAATGGGAAACAAAAATACTAACCATAGGGGAAAAGATGGATAAACTGAACTACATTAAAATAAGAATTTCTGTTTATTGGAAGATAAATAAAAGAGAGTGAAAAAGCAAACTACAGAGTGAGAGAAGATATTTGCAATATGCATATCTATTAAGGGACTCATATCCAGTGTATGTAAAGAATGCATAATAAATAAGAAAAGGGCATAAAATTGAAAAATGAGCAAAAAGATTCAACCAGGCAATTTATAAAAAACAATATCCAAATGTTCAATAAAAGGTAATAAAAAGGTGCCCAACTTGATTAGTTATCAGGAAAATGCAAATTCAAATCACAAGACACACACATAACAGAAGGGCTAAAATTGCAGAAAAATCAGCATCACTGGTAGTCTCATATTCTGCTGATGAGAATGTATACTGATATAACCAATTTGGAAAATTGTTTGGCAGATCTTCTAAAGTTGAACATATGCATATCCTACGACCCAACAATTCCACTTCTAGGTATATATCCAACAGGAATATCTATATGTATGCCCACTGCCATATATAAAAGTGGTCATAGAAACTTTCATAAGACTCTAACTTGGAGACAATCCAAGTATCTATCAAAAGTGGAATGGATTAAATATTATATTCATTTGATGGAGTATTATATAACAATGAAATTGAATGAACAATATCCACAATATAGATGGACTTTTGAAACATGATGTTGAGCAAAAGAAACCAGACACAAAATAATACACACTGTATTATTCCATTTACATAAAGTTTAAAATAGGCAAGTCTAATTGACGGTGATAAAATTTAAAATAGTGATGACCTTTTCTTGGAAAAGAGAAGAGGAATATTATGTGATGATCTCTTTCTTGATCTGGGTGGTGTCTAGATGGGTACGTTTATGTAGTAAAAATCCACTAATGATTTATGTACTTATGTGCAGTATACATAAAGAAAACAGTACTTGCTCCCAAAATCATTTTATAGAAAATAAATTATTTCTGCAATATTTGATTAAATGAAAAAAGTTAAAAAATGCATGCATAATCTGAGGCAAATTTGATGAAAAACACATATATAGATATAGATTATATATGAGTAGAGGTAAAGATTAGATATAAATTCAGATGATATGTGTATTGATACAGTAAAAAAACTGGACACATGTACTAAATTATCAACAGTTATTATCTCTAGGTAAGGAAGAACTACTATCTCATTACTTCTCTTTGTTCTTTTCTGTTTTTCAAATGTATTTTTTTCAAATTTCTAAAATTAAAAAAAAGTTGTGGAGAATTTATTTCTGCAATGAGAGGAGTATGAGCTATAAGAAAAGGGAAGTACTTTGTGAGAAGCCAGTGCCCACCCCGGGAGTGATGGCCAGAGGAGGGGAGGAGGCAGAACCAGATAAGGTAGTGAGAGTCAAGTCACACGTTCTCGAAACTCCTCATCTGGAACCCTTTTCTACTCCCAGCAGAGCCTGGTAAAATCCTGAGTCTCCTGCCAGCTTTACTCAGATGTCCAATTGCTGATACTCCTCTGCATCATGGTTCTGCCAGTGTCAGGAGAATGGAAAGAAAGAGTTTTTTCCTGTAATGGAATTTTCAGATTACTGTATGTGTTCTGGCTGGGCTTCAAAATGAAGAGTGGGTGGAAAACAAAAAGACTTTTCCCAGTCCTATTGCAGAGAGGTGCCAGGGGCTGGCAACATACAAAAACATGGCTTTTTAGAAAATCAGAATCCCTGAAGAAAACTAAATGTTTAGTTTTCAAGCTTGAAGATCTCCTGATGCTGCAAGTAATGCGATGTTTTTATGTGTGTTTGGGGGACTGTGGCGCCCTCACTGAGTTTTTGTATAGGAGGACACTTACCAAGGAAGAGCACCACCAGGTTCAGAGCCTGCATGGAGAGTTCCTAGCTCATAAACTGAGGAGGATATAAACTGAGGAGTTTATGTCCTCAGTTAAGAGTTCCAAAGATGAACACCAAATTGGGAAAGGACTACTAATTATTTCTTGAAACATGCCATTTTATTAGGATTGAATATTTCAAAACGTTGGGCGTAAAAAGGAGAAATAAAATGCATGCTCGATGGAGAGAAGGTTGGAGCCACTGGGATAACAAAAGTGAAATCTTCAGAAGAATTGAGGGTAAGGTGGTGAGTAGATATCGAGTGATAAATATGGGTAGGGAAGAGCTGAGTCTTTCGGGGCCATTTCAGCCAGAAGTGGAGAGGTGAAGGTGGAAGGCAATTTTTTTCCTACTTTGAGATTCAATTCCTCCCACCCTGTAAAATGGGGGACTAGAAAGTGCCTCAGAACTAGTTGCTCTAAGAATTGAACTCAGGTTCTGTGAGTTTAAATTCCATGGGGGTGACCTCATAGCGGCTGGGTTGTTGAAGGGAGGATGACTGGGGACTGAAGCTTTACTCCAGAAGCCAACAACAACAACAACAACAACAACACACACACACATTAAAAAAAAAAAAAAAAAAAAAAAAAAAGGCAAAGAAAACCACCCAGATCCTTGAGCTGGGGAGAGGAAGAAGGGAAATAGGGAAATCAATGGAGTGGGTCCTGTAGCATCGGAGGGGCTGATAATAGTGAGAAACACCCTCCTGGGTGTTACTGCTTATGTACTCCTTCTCAGTTTTATTAAAGCCAAAACTGAAATGCTGCACAAAGATTCTCACTGATAGGCAGAACCTTCTGCAAGTTACACTCAGAATCTCAAATTCGTCATTAATGCAGCAAAGCCTTCTGCGGAAATGTCTGCTTGCTTCTTGAAGACTGGTAAGATCTAAGAAGCACCTTTCCCTCTTCATCCAGTTCTCAAAAATTATGGATTCTTAGGTTGTGGGGAGACAGACAGCAGAATGCTATGCCTCCTCAGTCCCAGCACCCAATCCAATCTGGGGCCTCTGCTTCTTCATCCTGTCCCCAGACTCCCCACATTCCTCTTGTAGGTCTGCTTGATTTAGCCAAACCCTAGGAGGTCTGGCATTTATGTCTCTGCTCATTGAACTTAAAACATCCTGGGAGAATCCTTGTGTGGGCATCTCTTAAGCCCCAGAAAAACATCCCTGCCCACAGGGTTTGGGAGGATTAATTATGCTTAAATGGATATGTTTTCACCAGATTGTGTAGCTACTGAATTCCTACCCCTTCTGACTTCTAGAGAGCAGAAAGTTGGACTAGAAAATCAGCAATATGATTTCCTGTGTTGAGCCCCAAAACCACCAGTTAGAGTTGGAGGATACCTTGGAGATCTTGGAAGAACCCTGCATGATCTCCTATACCACCATCGTCTTGCCCAGTTGTGGGTGGGGGAGTGGGCTCAGAGCAATGTCTCTTCTGCCTGCCAACTCACTTTCCTGAGCTATTACATGAACAGCCTCAAGTTCTTCCCAAATAAGCTGTGACATTAATCCACGATCTCTGTTTCTCCTTCTGTAGTCCCACAACAAATTTGCTACCCCAAATATTTGCTCTCACTGCACTTTTCCCCTAAGTCCCCAGGTCCCACCTCCTAGTTTGGATCTCCCTGCCTTCTTACTCTTTAGAAGCTTGGCCTCCTTAGCTAAGACTTCTGGACTCTACTTACCATTTTTCATTTCATTGACTAACATCCCTGGGGAAAACAGCTTATAGGTGGGATGTTCTTATGGTTACACAAAACACTATCCCTCTGAGTTCCTCAAACCTGGGTGCAGTCTTTCTCACATTATTTCAGGCCTATGATTCTGGTAGGTCCCCACAAGCTATCTCCCTTTCTAACAAATCCATGGAGATACAATCTTACATTAAAATGACAGCACGAGTGGTCTGGAGTTGAAAGGAGATGCTGTTGGCCTCTCCACCCAAATTCTCTTCCTAGACAATGCATCATTTGTTACTATTGTTTATTTAACCATTTGGGATCTACAGGGATCTTTTCAAAGGCAAATACTGCTAGAAAGAATAAGCAACTTTCAGAGGGTTAAGAGAGCCTGTCATGTGTTCAGATTGCGGCAAGGGCCACTTTGCATGAGTGGAGGTATCACTAATTATATCTCTTGGCTTAGAGCCCAAGGAAAGGGTACGTCATGTGATCCAAACAAAGCCAGCATTCCTTCTTCCAGGAAGCCAGAGAGGGGCATGACAAGAAAGGAGCACTGGGACATATAATCAGTTCCTTGAAGTATGGAGAGAGGGGTTGCTGTGGGTTGTGGTATCAGGGCAGGCTTCCTGGAAGAAGGAGTGCTTCCTTTTACCTTGAGGGATGGAGAGAAATTGCTATGCCTCAGAGTGAAAGGTATGTTTTCCTCCCTGACAGGATTAAATATAGAATGGGGGGAGAAGCAAGGGAATTTGGTTGAAATGAAAGGCTAGTATCCCCCAACTTGACAAAAACAGATGAAGCTACAGACAAGTTTGGATCACGACTCTTAGAAACTATTCCCAATAAAACACCCCCCCCAAAATATTGTCCAAAATACTGAAAATGCATGACTCTTTAAATCAATGAGTCATTGGCAAGAAAGAGGAATTCTTAAAAGCCAAAAATGACATGAAGGCCTCACTCCAGAAAGATAAGGAAATGCTTTAGTTAGAGGCTTCCCTGGGGGTATCTGCCAATGCCTGGTAATCTGTGGTTTGAATTTTAGTGGGCCCCTGGCAAGGGCAAGAAAAAAGAGCAAAGCCCTAAGCAATGTGAAAAGTCAGATCAGAAATCTCACTCATAAGGACCCCCAAATGCTGACACATTAATAAATGAATGAAACAGAAACACACACATGCACGACTGTGGTAAAGGAACTTGCCTGTCTTGGCTTTGGCTCTCAACAAAGTGGGAAAAAAGACTATTCTGGGCTGGGTGCGGTGGCTCATGCCTGTAATCCCAGCACTTTGGGAGGCAGATGTGGGTGAATCACGAGGCCAGGAGTTCGAGATCGGCCTGACCAACATGGTGAAACCCCGTCTCTACTAAAAATACAAAAAAATTAGCCAGGCGTGGTGGTGCATGCCTATAATACCAGCTATTCAGGAGGTTGAGGCAGGAGAATCACTTGAACCTGGGAGACAGAGGTTGCAGTGAGCTGAGATAGCGCCACTGCACTCCAGCCTGGGGGACAGAGCAAGACTCCATCTCCAAAAAAAAAAGGAAAAAAAGACTATTCTGAGAATTTGTAACTGCAGCCTCATTTCCTTCCATGAGAGCAGAGTAGGAAAACCGGCACATGTGCATAGTCTGAGAAATCTAAAGCTATGAATTTAATTCAAAATAGCGTGAGCTGTTAGGGAAAAATTGAGGACAAATTGATTCAGAAGAATGCTCTTTTAAACACAGGAATCCAAGAAATTCCACAAAGTATCGTTACATACGTAAACTTCCCTTAAATATACACTCTCACAATAAAAAAATCACTCAGATCTTAAGAAAACAAGATGAAAAAAATCAAGAAAAACAACCAACAGCAGAGGTCCACAAAGACTTCAGATATTGGAGTTACTGTATTGTATAGTAGTGAGTTATTGTATTGTAAGAAAGGAACATAAAAAAAGGATTCCTGATTCTGTCTTTGAGGTAGGAAGGGCACGTGATAAAGACATTCATTCAAAAGGTAAAAGACAAACCAATAAGGGTTTCAGAAGATTACCCTGGATCCTGGAAGATGTTTATAATACATATAGCTGAGGAAAGACGCGACTCCAGTAGAAATCAGCAAGAAAAAGTCAGACAACCCCAGAGAACAATGAGCAAAACAGTTGCACGGAAAATCAAAGAGAGGATATGCGAGTGGTTAATAAAGATCTAAAAAGGTGCTCAACCTCATTAATAGTCAAGAAATTTAAATTAAGTCCACAATGATGTATTTCTATACTCATAGCAGGATGGTAAAAATGAAAAGATTCTGACAATGCTACATACAGCATAGATACGGAACAATAGGAACTCTAAACTACCAATGGCAAGGCTGTGAATTGGTCCCAACTCTTTGGGAAATACCTTGGTATCAGCTTGAGAAGCTGAAGATATGCATACCCTGCAACCCATCATTCCCTATCCTGGATGTATAACCTACAAGAACACCTGCCCACGTGCTCCAGCAAATGCACACAGAGTGTTCATAGCAGCATTATTCTTTTTTTTACATGAATAAAATTTTTAATTTTTTTGACATTTAAAAACATTTATGAATTCATTTAACATAATAAACTTATTACATATTGATATAAATAACATTTTAATTTAGAAAATCCTAGTTTTTAAAATTATACTTTAAGTTCTGGAATATACGTGCAGAACATGTTACATACATGCTAGGTATATACATAGCAGCTTTATTCTTAACAGTTGCAAACTATAAGCAACTCGGTAGAGATGTGTGTAGTCATACAATAGATGGCACAGCAATGAAAATTGACAAAATACAGCTACCCACAACAATGTGGATGAAATTCATGAATATAATGTTGAACACACAAAGCCAGGCACAAAAGAATACATTCCAACTGACTCCATTGATATAGAACAGAAGCAGACAAGAACCAAAACCTATTTAAGGGAATACATACCAGCTTGAAAATGTAAAAAAGAAAGTCACTACCATTAGCTGCCTTCGAGAGCATAGGAAGGGGCTGTATTGAAAAAGAATAAGCAAGGAGCAGAAAGTGTTGGAAATCTTTTACTCAATCTCAGTGATAGTTTAATGAGTGGTCACTTCATAATAGTTCTTTAGACCGAACATTAATGTTTCATGCATATTTTTATCTTTGTATTTTTTTTCACAATGCATATTTTCACAAAAAGGAAAAGTAGTTCTTCCTTGTTTTGTCTCCTTTTCTTTACTAACCGAACTAGTCAGTCCTAAAGCCATTAGATAGGCAGAACAAGGTAGGCGTTTGCCCCAAGGGGAAGGGAGCCATGGCTGGCTCCGTGTGGGCATCAGAGCCGGAACAGGTCAAGGAGGGCGCCTCTGTAGGAGGGCTGCTGGCATGGTGTGCTGGAGCCAGGGGTAGATGAGAATGTCCAGTGAGGAGGCAAGAAGCAGCATAGCATGGAGACCAGTCTGCCCATGTTGAGAAAGGCATCCCCCTGGGGCTATAGGGGCAGACTGGCACAGAATGAGAGCCTGAGTGGGGTGACGAGAGTGTCCAGGTGGGGGAGCAGATGAGGGAGGAGCCTCAGAGCTGGAGCAAAGTGAGGAAGCTGTCTCCATAGGGAGAAGGCCTGATGTGGACTGTCCGAACTGAAGGAGGGTGAGGAGGGTGTCTATGGGGGTGGGCAGCCAGACATGGAGGGTCAGAGCCCAAGGAGATGAGGAGGATACGTAGAAGTTAGGGTGGTTGGCTGTGGGGAGTTGGGCCAAGCATAGTGAGGAGGGGTTCCACAGAACAGGGCTGTTTTGTGTCAGGAATCAGAGCCTAAGCAGGGTGAAGAAGGCATCAATGGATCAAGCGATTCTCCTGCCTTAGCCTCCCCAGTAGCTGGAACTACAGGCGTGCGCCACCACGCCCGGCTAATTTTTGCATTTTTAGTAGAGACGGGGTTTCAGCATGTTGGCCAGGTTGGTCTCGAATGCATCCTGATATGGCTGTTGGAGCCCAAGTAGGGTAAGTTGGGCATCTTTGAGTGGCCCAGTGTGGAGGGTGAGAGCCTGAGTAGGGTAAAGTTTGATTTTTTTAAAAAAAACAAACATGTAATATGTATCTACACATTTTCAAAAAATTAAAACAGGAGTAATAGTGATAGGTTATATTATTATTCACAACTATTCATTCCATCTTCCCTTTAAGAGGACACTCCTGCCCATTACCTTGCAATTTCAGAACCGCCTGTGGAAGGAAGACATATTTCTGTCTCATTGACTGTGGGTTTGCTGTCGGCTGTGCTTTGTCTATTGGAATATGAGCGGACGTAGCATATGCATTGTGAATTTTGCACTATGAGTTTCTGCCAGCTCCTTTGTGCTTCCCCTCTGCCAGGAGAAGGGGCCTAATCCACATAGAGGCTGCTGCTTTAGTCTTGGTCCCACAGCCTTGAGTAGAGCCCCCGCCTGGAACAAGGCAGTAGACAATTTGCCTAGGAAGTCTTTTGTTGTGGCAAGTCATGGAGAGCTCAAAGTTATTTGTCCCCAAAGTAATAAAAATACAGTTGATTCCCGTTACTTGGGGGTAGTTATGTTCTGTAAAGTCACTGTGAACACCAGATTAGCAAATACTGAGCCACTGCTCAGGGAAAGTGCAAGCCTCTGACCACACATTTTCATCATTTGATCAATACATAACCCTGTTTTATGTGTGCTTCTGTCTGAAGACACATGATATAGATGGTAATTAGAAGGTGCACACAGAAGGCTTCTGGGAGGCTGGCTACTTTCTATTTTTTAACCTATGTGGTTAATTATTAAAAAAAACTATACATAATTTTTTTTTTTTTTTTTTGAGAGGGAATCTCTCTGTCCCCCAGGCTGGAGCATAGTGGTGTGATCTCGGCTCTCTGCAATCTCTACCTTCCGGGTTCAAGGGATTCTCCTGCCTTAGCCTCCCGAGTAGTTGGGACTACAGGTGTGCACCACCACACCCGGCTAATTTTTATATTTTTGGTAGAGACGGGGTTTCACTGTGTTGGCCAGGCTGGTCTTGAACTCCTGAACACAGGTGATCTGCCTGCCTCAGCCTCTCAAAGTGCTGGGATTACAGGCGTGAGCCACCACGCTGGCCCTGTCTTTATTTTTTAAACGTGTATATAGGCGCAGTGGCTCATGTCTGTAATTCCAGCACTGTGGGAGGCTGAGGCAGGCGGATCCCTAGGTCAGGAGATTGAGACCATCCTGGCCAACTCAGTGAAACCTCGTCTCTACTAAAAATACAAAAAATTAGCAGGGCATGGTGGCAGATGCCTGTAATCCCAGTTACTCGGGAGGCTGAGGCAGGAGAATGGCTTGAACCCAGAAGGTGGAGGTTGCAGTGAGCTGAGATCGCACCACTGCACTCCAGCCTAGTGACAGAGTGAGACTCTGTCTCAAAAAAAACAAAAAAACAAAAAAACAAAACCAAAAAAACCCCACATACCTTATATAATATATATTATTGTTTCGTTAACATTGAATTGTGGCTGAAAGCCCTGTGACTCATGCCTGAACCAAGCTTATCTAACACAGGTAATTTCTTCGTAAGCCACATCGTAGGCCTCTTGCTCTTAGGACACTTGACAGCACTTTAGTAACTCTTGGCGGCCATTTTAAACAGCAAACTCACCAATAAAAAGCACACAAATGTGAAAAATGTGACACTAAATCGACTGCAAAAAGGAAGTTTGTTTATAGTAGTAGAAGAGCTTAAACAAGCAGAGCATTGTCTTGTTTGACTTCAGCTGGGAATGTGTATGTTGCGTGACTCAAGTTTTTTGCCACTCTGCACATATCCTGAATGACCACAAAAGCATCATGAGTATTGATTTTTGGGTGATAAATACATTTCAACAGGTAGGCAAATTTGCAAGTACAGAATCTGAATAATGAGGACTGAGAGTAGGTAACTCATAATAAGATTGTAGAAATGAATCCAAATATGTCATTGGTACCTGCAAATGTCAATTAATAATTGACAATTGGTAATAATTGCTGGACTGGATTTTTACTGTGTAGATTTACACTATTTGAAGGATAAACTTAAAATGTAAGTAGAATGGTTGAATGCAAAAGAATGGAAAAAAGACTAGGTAAATGCAAACAAAGAAGAGAAAGTATAGTTTGATTAATATTAGGCAATAGAAAACTCTAAGTCCAGGCACATTGGCTCACGCCTGTAATCCAACACTTTGGGAGGCCGAGGCAGGCAGATTGCTTGAGGCCAGGAGTTCAAGACCAGCCTGGGCAACATGGCAAGACCCCGTCTCTACTAAAATTACAAAAATTACAGGCATGGTGGCACATGCCTGTAATCCCAGCTACTTGGGAGGCTGAGGCACAAGAATCATTTGAACCCAGGAGGGGGAGGTTGGAGTGAGCCAAGATCATGCCACGGCACTCCAGCCTGGGAGAAAGAGAGAGGGAGATTCTGTCTAAAAAAAAAAAAGAAAACTCTAAGATGAAGTTTTATCTTTAAGGATAAAGGAAGGCTTGCTAGATAATGGTAAAAGACTCAGTTCACCAGGAATGCATTTGTATTTACCTAAACCAATCAAATCAGGATATATTAAAGCAAACATTGACATCATTATGGGCATAAATTGAGAAATCTATAACTGTATTGAGGGCCCTTGACACACCTTTCTCAATCATTGACAGATCAAAAGGGCAAAAAATGTAAAAGATTTTAACAACACAATATGGAGATACATATGGAGTTCTGTACTCAATATTTAGAGACTATCTTTCCCCAGTGTCAGAATGTAGATATCTGACTAGGCAGCATTTAGAAGATAATATCTTTGGACGAGGCTTACCAATTTACTTACTGACTCTGCCTGAACTTAGGGCAAGGTGTATTAAAGAGACTTATGGAGCTAGTGGTCCTCCTCAAGGTCTACTTCTTAGTAACTGAGGCTAGAGGCACATATCTGGTTGAGTAGCCTCGCAACAGAACATGCTATGCTACGGGGATGAGGAGGGGTGTAAGCTAGGAGCTCTCAGTCATGGAGACGGGGGGGGGCTGGGGCTGGGCAAGTGCCTAATGGGGGAGAACTAAGGGGTAGTGCGATGTAATGGAGTTATAGTGGGCCCTTACCTGTAGTTCCTAAATATTGTAACCTGGGAATTCACACTGTTCCCCCAGCTCCTGGCCAGCTGTAGATCTTTCAATTGCAAAATGCTGCTCAGTTTTCTGCAAAGTGCAACCTCTGCTATTTGGGGAAGCTGGGCAAAAAGGTAGGTTCTGGGTAGTATGGGATTTTAACAATATTGATTCTTCTAATCCATACGAAATATGAACATGAAATATCTTTTCATTTATTTATGTCTTCTCCAATTTCTTTCACTAGTTTTCAGTGTACAGATCTCACATATCCTTTATTAAATTTACTCCTAAGTATTTTTTATGCTATTGTAAATGGGATTGTTTTAATTTGGTTTTCAGGTAGTTTGTTGCTAGTGTGTAGAAATGCTACTGATTTTTGTATGTTGATTTTGTATCCTGAAAGTTTAATAAATTACTTAATCAGTTCTAACAGTTTTTCGGTGTGAAGTCTTTAGGGTTTTCTATATATAGGATCCTGTCATAAGTAAACAGAGGCAATTTCACCGCTTTCTTCCCTATTTGGTGACTTTTATTTATTTTTCTTGCTAATTGCACTGGCCAGGGCTTTCAGTACCACGTTGATTAAAAGTGGTAAAAATTGGCATTCTTATCTTGTTCCTGATCTCAGAGAAAAAACTTTCAACTTTTCAGTGTTGAGTATAAGAGTGGTGGGCTTGTCATATCTGGACTTTACCGTGTTGATGTATATTCCTTCTATACCTAACTTGTTGAAAATTTTTATCATAAAAATGTTGAATTTTGTCAAATGCATTTCTGCATCTACTGAGATGATCATATTATTTATATCACTAGTTCTTTTAAGATGGTGCACCACATTGATTGCTTTGAATATGTTGAAGCATTCTTGCATTCAAATGATAAATCCTACTTGATCATGGTGAATGATACTTTGTTTTTCTTTTATTTGGAGACAGGGTCTCGCTTTGTCACCCAGGCTAGAGTGCAGTGGCACGATCTTGGCTCACTGCAACCTCTGCCACCCAGGTTCAAGTAATTCTTGTGCCTCAGCCTCTCAAGTAGCTGGGATTATGGGGATGTGTCATCACGCCTGGCTACTGTTTTTTTTTTTTGTATTTTTAGTAGAGACAGGGTTTTGCCCTGTTGGCCAGGCTGGTCTCGAATGCCTAGCCTCAAGTGATCTGCCCACCTTGGCCTCCCAAATTGCTGGGATTACAGGTGTGACCCACCATGCCTGGCTGTGAATGATACTTTTAATGTGCTGTTGAATACAGTTTGCTTATATATTTTTTTGAGAATTTTTGCCTCTATGTACATCATGGATATTGGCCTGTAATTTTCTTTTCTTGTAGTGTCTTTGCATGGCTTGGTATTAGAATAATGCTGGCCTCATAAAATGAACTTGAAAAAATTCCCTCCACTTCAATTTTTTGGAAACATTTGAGGAGGATTAGCATTAGTTCTTAATGCTAATCCCAGAAATAAATCTAGGAAACCCAGAAATAAATCTATACACTTATCGTTAATTGATTTTTGATAAAGGTGCCATGAACACACAATGGAGACTGTCTCTGATAAATGGTCTTGGGAAAACTGGAAATTCACATGTAGAAAAATAAAATTGAACCCTTATTGCACACCATGCAAAAAAATCAACCCAATGGGTAAAGAAAATGTAGTATATATACACCATGGAATACTACTCAGCCATAAAAAATCATGAAATAATGTATTTTGCAGCAACTTGGATGGAGCTGGAGGCCATTATTCTAAGTGAAGAAACTCAGTAATGGAAAACCAAATACCATATGTTTTCACTTACAAGTTGAGTTAACCTATGGGTATGCAAAGTTATACAGTGTGATATGATGGACTTTGGAGACTCAGAAGGGAGGAATGTAGGAGGGCAGAGAAGGATAAAAAAAAGAACTACATATTAGGTACAATGTACACTACTTGGGGACTGGTGCACTAAAATCTCAGACTTCACCACTATACAATCCATTCATATAACCAAAAACCACTTGTGCCCCAAAAGCCACTGAAACACAAAATATGCATATATTTTTAAAAAATCAACTCAAAATGGACAAAAGATCTAACCACAATGGCTGAAACTATAAAACTCTGGAAGAAAACCTAGGGGGAAAGCTCCATTATATTGCTATGGGCAATGATTTCTTAGATATGACCCTAAAAGCA
Source organism: Macaca fascicularis (assembly GCF_037993035.2). Taxonomy (NCBI): domain Eukaryota; kingdom Metazoa; phylum Chordata; class Mammalia; order Primates; family Cercopithecidae; genus Macaca; species Macaca fascicularis. Next base: position 101,656,911 of record NC_088384.1, on the reverse strand, counting down.
CAAGGAACAGAAGTAAAAATATACAAGTGAGATTACATTAAATTACAAAGTGTTTGCACAGCAAAGAAAATAATCAACAGTCAGGAGACAACTCATAGAGTGAGAGAAAATATTTGCAAACCATACTATGATGAGGGGTTAATATTCAAAACATATAAAGAACTCCATCAACTCGATAGTAAGAAAACAACTCAATTTAAAAATGGGCAAAGGACTTGAATAGACATTTCTTAAAAGAAGGCATGCAAAGGCTGGGCATGGTGGCTCACACCTGTAATCCCAGCATTTTGGGAGGCCAAGGCAGGAAGATCACTTGAGGTCAGGAGTTCAAGACTAGCCTGGCCAACATGGTGAAACCCTGTCTCTACTAAAAGCACAAAAATTAGCTAGGCATAATGGCGCATGCCTGTAGTCCCAGCTACTCAGGAGAATCACTTTGTTTAGTAGAGACGGAGTTTCACTGTGTTAGCCAGGATGGTCTTGATCTCCTGACTTTGTGATCTGCCGGCATCCGCCTCCCAAAGTGCTGGGTTTACAGGTGTGAGCTAACTCGCCCGGCCTATTCTGGGCTAAGGTTTTTCATTTAATTTTTTTTTTTTTTTGTAGAGACAGGGTCTTGTTATGTTGCCCAGGTGGGTCTTGAACTCCTGGGCTCAAATGATCCTCCTGTCTTGGCCTCCCAAAGTACTGAGATTACAAACATGAGCCACTGTGCCCAGAACCTGGTATATTATTTATATAGCACATTTGTGTCCGTGTATTCCAAGTCTGTCCTAGTTCTTCAGAGCCCCTACTTAGCAACTCTTGCAATCATGCTCATTTGTTACCTGTAAGACCTGTGTTTTGTAGTCTCTTGCCCAAACAAACCCCAGTCCAACCAAAATGGATTCATTCTGTGTCAAAGTTGCCAGATTTAGAAAATAAAAATAGAGGATGACCAGTTAAATCTGAATGTCAGATAAACATCAAATAATTTTTTAGTAGAACTATGTTCCTTATATTACATGGGATATACTTATGCTAAAATTATAAATGGACATCCTCTATTATGTTTGGCAATTCTATTAATTTGTGTTTCTCCCCCGCCTCCATCCCATGAGATCTGCTTTCTTCTAACTGACTGCATCTGATCAACTGATTCTCAAGACTGGGTTAACAGACGTTTTCAGGTTAAAGGGTAAAATTTCAAACCCATAGAGTGACTTGATAATAAAAATGTAAAGCACCAGAGGGCCTTTTGGCTAATCTTTTAGGGGAACTAAAGGAATGATTTACACAGTCTCTGACTAGGGAACTCAAAAGCTAAAATGGTAATAGGAACATTTTTTGGCATTCACTGTTGCCATTCATTATTTGTTAATTGACTAAAATACAATAAACACTGATTTACAAGCCAGCTTTACAAAAATAGTTCAAGTAATTCTTGTGTCTATGAGGTAGGAGTTATTATTGTTTCTTTTATGACAAACTGAGGCTCAGTGAGGTGAAGTGACTGAGCCCAGGCCACACAGTCAGTAAGTGGTGGATTAAGGATGTGAACTCAGGTCTAACTCTGAATGCTATGTTTCCTACCACTCCATACCACTTCATTAAATCTTCTTAATCCTCACAATGACAACAAAGCTTCCAGGTTAACTGCATTGTTCCCATTTTCTAGATGAGGAAACAGAGGATCCAAGATATGCTGCTATAAGGGATTGAGCCACGCCCAAAATCAAGATCACTATGTTTGGGATCATAATTTCCATGACCAAAGAGTACAGGCACTATTGTAAAATTTGAAGAGGATACATGATTAGAACTCCCCCAACAAGAAAGATCGGGGAGATAAATTGTCACAGTCTTTACTTTTAGGCAGCTGCATGGTATGGCTTCAGGAACTCTGGAAGAGACTCTATTCCAAGATACCACCATAGCTTTCTCAGTATCTGAAGTTCCACCAGTACAGACGTATATTTTGGCATACAGATGTTTTCTCTGTCTCTTGCTTCCTCTTTCTCCCTCTACCCACCTCTTACATTTTTGAAATGAATGCATTCTAAAAGTTAATACAGTAAGGGATTATTAGTTTTTCATGCCTTAAAATAAAAAATACATAAGGATCACAAAAACGCATGTGGGAAATGGGGGCTTGAGTAGGTGGGGGAAGCTCATCTGTTCATCTGGTTGCCTGGGAGTATCATAAGATCCTAGGCTTGGATAGTAACAGAAGGAATGAAAGGAATTTCTTTGTTAACCCGAGGTCATCTGAGATCGTTCTTGCTTCTGGTGCACCAAGATCCAGTAGAGTGTGCCCAGGCCCTCTGGAAAATCTCATACCATCCATTTCTGTCATCAGTGGAGCAAAGAAAAGATGCTCACTAGTGTCTGGGGTTGCCCCTGGAGTGACTGTGGGCAAACCAGCTCTGCAACTGTGCCAAACAAATTCTTGTGATCATTTAAGTGTGGCCTCTTACCCAGGAGCAAAACAATAGGCAAGTGTCTGTGTAGCACAAAGTATAGCACCATGGCAAGGTATGGGGATTGGTCAGGGTCCTGAAACGGAATGTCTTAGATGCACCGTAACTCACCATCTGACCTCAGACAGACCCCTTCCCCATGCTGGTGTCAGTCTTCTTACCTGTGAACTAAAGGGACCTGGTGGATCATCTCTAAGGTTCCTCTGCACACACTTTGTGTCTCTCTCTGGATTGTGCTTAACTCCCACCTCTCTTCTCATCCACACAGGCACCTTCCTCTCTACAGCTCCACCTTCTCCTGGAGGAATGTAGCCTTCCTGCTGCTTCTCTCCCTTGCTTTGGAGTGGACATCTGCATTGCTGCACAAGAAGAACAAACGTGAGTTCAAAAAACCTGCAGCCATTCTTCCTTAGAAAGTATTCTTGAGGATGAGGGTTAGACATGAGGCCAGCGCCAGTGTCAGATGAGGCCCCCTCTGCCGTGGATTTGGGGCCACAGAAAGCTACCCCTGCTCACCACCCTGGCCCTCCACATACTTTCCTTACTTGTTCCCCCCAAATTATTTCCCTAACTTTTCCATATGTATATATGGAAGGAGACTATGTATATAGTTTGCATCTACTGGGGATGCTTCCCAGAGATATGGTCTCATCTGTCTTATGATATCACTCAACACATACTTCTTGGGTGATCACATTCATTCCCACTGCACACACATACACAAACACACACACACAAGTTTAATTTTTTTTAAATTAATAAGTCACTAGGCATGAGCCTGAGAGGAGAGGACCAGTGAGGAGGCTGTTGCAGTAGTTGAGAAGAGACAAGGGATGAGATCAGGTGCTGATCTGAGGGAGTGGTAGTAAAGAGAGGCAGGAGACAGGGTTTGGAGAGAGGTTTAGGAGACAGAGTTGACCCAAGTCCATGACTGACAGGATACTGGGGTGGCAGAGAGGAAGGAGTGCATCTCTGGATTCTAATAACAGACTGGACCTGTTGATGCCAAATGTCAAGATGCGGAATAGAAAGTAAGGTAGTGCTTGGGCATAAGGAGGTAATAGTTCTGTTTTAAATATGTTAGAACAGACGTGCTTCTGCGATGCTTAGATGGTGTTTTTCCCAGGCAGGTCGAAATGAGTCTTTAGTTTGGAATAGAGGATGAGTCTGGAGGAAGAGATGAGAATCAGAGTTGGGATTGTGGGAATGAGTGGGATCACCCAGGAAGTATGTGTCAAGTAATGTCAGAAGACAGTTGAGACCAGATGTCTGGGAAGCATCCCCAGTAGATGCAGAGAAACCTGTGAGGTGTGCTTATACACACAAGCAAGTGGTTAAGAAGAGCTGACAAGAAACGGAGGCGGGGTTTTTATTAATAAGTGAGAGTTCAAGCTGGCAATGGGGAAAGGAGCTTCAACGACACAAACCCAGTCTGATTTGCCAAACTCTCTGTCTGCTAAACCTAGAACAATGGTTCCCAAGGAACAGCCTACCTCCTGGTGCCCACTGCCTGCTTTAGGATCACCTGAGGTTCTTTTTAAAAAGTGGAGTCCCAAAGATGCACTTTCTAGAGATTCTGATTCAGCCTAGAGTTTATATTTTCTGAAACATGCATAGATGATTTTGATGTACACTCCAAATTAGGAACCACATACTCTTCTTAGCTTCAGCCCATTCCTGGAGGGATCATTAATGACAAGAAGTATTGTTGGAAAGTACTCAAAGTCTCAGTGGCCAGTCCTCAGGGAAGATGTGGGGCTCCTTAAGTTAGTCCTGGACTGTAAATCCCAGACTTGCCCCTAATGCATTGTATTATCTTATCGTACCTCATTTCTTTTAATCTGTGAAATCAGAAGTTTGGTACCAATGATAATAGAGTTCTTTCCATTCCAAAGTTCTACAGTTCCAAAACTCAGTAGTATCTGAAAGGATCATGCCTCTCTGGCCAGATTCCATTGGAGGGATACTCAGTTTAGAATCATGGAGACACATTAAATGCTATATGAGCCATCCTTTGCTACCTAACAAATTGTCTGTGGGTCAGAAGTCTGGCATTGCGCATCTGGGTTCTTTGCTCCGGTTCTTTCCAGGCTGAGATTGAAATGTCAGCCAGGGCTGTAGTTCTCATTTGGGATGCAAGGTCCTCTCCCAAGCTCGCTGGTTGTAGCAGAATCGTTTCCTTGGAGTTGTAGGACTGAGGCTACTTTACTGGCTGTCACTTCTAGATGCCACCCTCATGCCTTGGCACTTGGCCTCAACAATCTCCAAAGCTACGAATAGCTTGTTAGATGCTTCTCATCATTTGAATCTCTCTGATCAATTCTTCTCTACCAACCAGAAGAAAGCTCTGCTTTTCAAGGACCTAATTGACTAGGTCTGGGCCAGAGATGAGACCTTAAGATTAGAGATTCTCTCTAATCTTAAGGTCAACTAACTTGGGTCTTTAATTTTTCTGCAAAATCCCTTCACAGCATTGCCTAGATTAGTGTTTGATTCAATAATCAGAAGTTGGGAATCTTGAGGGTGCAACTTTAGATTCTACCTACCACAAGCACTGAAATCAGGAAGCCATGTCTAGCCTCAAAAAGGAAGGAAGCATGGCCATACCACCCTGAAAATACCTGATTTTGTCTGATCTCAAAAGGTAAGCAGGGTCAGACCTGGTTAGTACTTGGATGGGAGGCTGACTGGAAACACTGGGTGCTATAGTTTTTTTCCCCTTGCCTCTTCTAGTTTTTAGTAAAAAAAATAAAAATAAAAATAAAAGGTAGGAAGCAACTCCATATCTGCCAAGGTCTTACCCCAGGCATTATAGACATCACCCCATTGAACTCTTATAATCAACCTGTAAGGCAGGAATTGTCATTCTCATTTTAAAGATGGAAAATATAACTCAGATGAAGGGAAATACTTTCCCAAGATTATTTAGTTGGTTAGTGTTGGAGCCAGGCTCCCGAGCCAGATCTGCCTGACTATAATGCTTCTTCCACTCCACCATTTCTTACTTCTTAGAGGTAAATTAAAAATCATACAACTGAGTTCAGATCGGTCTTGAGTTTACCAGGAGTCAAGGGTCAAATCAGGCCTCCTGACCTCTACTTCCATGGTGTTTCCACCAGTCTTTACTAGTTTCTTTTATCAACTAGAGACAAAGGAATTAAGAATTAAAATATTAGCTTTCAAGAAGAGAGAAACTCTTTTGAATTTAGGGCCTTGGTCCCTTCCTAACCCCTTGCCCTGGAATCCAACATGCTTCTCCTTCAGTTCTTCTTGGACACAAATTCCTGATTCAGATCCATTTGAATGAATCTGAGTGCTGAGAAACAGAACTAGCCCCTGAATAGAAGCAGAGCAAGAGCTAAGAATTGAAGGTAGAGGATAGGGCTGAGAGAATTTCACTACACGCCTTTGCCATAGGAGAAAAAAAGCTGAAATTCTGAATGAATGTGAGTTTGGACATTTCTTTCTTGCAGAGAAACCAGGGTTGTGTCCCAAAGAGAGGCTCGCTTGTACCGCTGAACTTCCGAATTCATGTAACACAGATTTTGACTGCCAGGAATACCTAAAGTGCTGCCTTTTTGCCTGTCAGAAGAAATGCATGGATCCCTTTCAAGGTAGTGATGTCCAGGCTGAGGACAGAGGTTTCCCACTTCTTGCTCTGTCCAAAACTGGCTGAGGGATTCCCTTGGATGGCAGGACAAGGACCCAGGGCCTGTGCTCTTCTCATTCTCTTATTCAATGCCTAACCCTCAAGTACAAATCATAAGTCTAGGCATGGTGACCATCAACTACCATAATATTGATGCTGGTCTTCTTGGGTCCCACATTCAATCATTCACAAATAACTAATACTTGTTGCATGCTCACTCTGTTCAAGAGACTATTATGGCACTGTGACAAAATGAAACCTCAGTCAGCTTAGATGCTGGCATTGTTTTTCAGACTCTTTGATCTTCAAGGAGGTTTTCTGGTAACTCAATGTATTGGGCATCTATCCAATATGTGTGGGGAACTGTGTGCTTTTTAAAAAGATTCATTTATTCATTCACTCATACATTTATCCACTCATCAAATATCTGTTGTTAACGCCCTTTGAAAAGACCACCAGAATACACCTGTAGTTGAACAAGTTGGGTTTAGTACTCATTGAAGTGAGGGAAAATATTCACCCTAGACAAGTTTGAGGCATTTCAGTAAGAAGCTGTTAGAAAGAATCTATTATAGGATTTAGGCTTTGATTGGGTAACTCGGGGGAGGGTCTAAAGAAGTGAGAGTTTGCTCTAGATTGAGTGCTGTCAGAAAGCGGGGGCAATTCTATGACTGGCTATCCCAGGGAATCTTAACTATACAGAATGCAGACCAGACTGAGGATAAAGCTGTGATTGATGGTAGAGAAGCGTAAGTCACTCATGTTAGCTTAGAAGGGGATGGGTGTTTGGTATTTTGCAGGTTTCATGGTGATCTTGTTTTTGTCTCACTTCATCATGATCTCAGAGTGACTTTGTTTGATATAAATGTTCTAGGAGATTTTTAGATCTCCAACAGAGAATCCATGTTGCTTAGCTGGGAGTGTCAGATCAGTTTTCAGACGTCAGGGGCTGTCTCTTCCTTGGTATTTCATTCTTTCTAGGTACTAGGCACTTTGTTAGGCACTTAGGATGCAAAAGTAATTGCAGTTTTGGACCGTGAATTTTAAATCATTATAACTATGTTCAAACAAATCTTTATTGGCTGGGCATGGTGGCTTATACCTGTAATCCCAGCACTTTGGGAGGCCAAGGCGGGCGGATCACCTGATGTCAGGAGTTCAAGACCAGTCTGACCAACATGGTGAAACCCTGTCTCTACTAAAAATACAAAAATTAGCTGGGCATGGTGGGGGGTGCCTGTAATCCCAGCTACTCAGGAGGCTGAAGCAGGAGAATTGCTTGAACTAGGGAGGCAGAGGTTGCAGTAAGCTGAGATCACACCATTGCACTGCGGCCTGGGTGACACAGCGAGATTCCTTCTCAAAAAACAAAACAAAACAAAACAAAACACATCTTTATTAATCAAAATAGGAACGATTACAATCAACACATTTTTGCCAAAGAGAAATAAGTTTGTGTAGCGTAAAAATCCATGTTTCAGGATTTGACAAACTCTTGGAAAACATTTTCTGCATCCTGCTGTTTGTGGATGTGTTTTCCCTGCAAAAAGTGTTGAGATGCTTGAAGAAGTGGTATTTGGTTGGCGAGAGGTCAGATGAATATGGTGGATGAAGCAAAACTTTGTAGCCCAATTCATTCAACTTTTGTGTTGGTTGTGTGATGTGTGGTTGGGTGTTGTTGTGGAGAAGAATTGGCCCTTTCTGGCTGCCAGTTGGTCCAATGTGGACCAATGCTGGCTGTAGGCACTGTAGTTTTCAGTGCATCTCATTGATTTGCTGAGCATACTTCTCAGATGTAGTGGTTTTGCCAAGATTCAGAAAGCTATAGTGGATCAGACCAGCAGCAGACCACCAAACAATGACCATGACCTTTCTTTGGTGCAAGTTTGGCTTTGGGAAGTGTTTTTGAGCTTCTTCTCGGTCCAGCCACTGAGCTGGTCATCACTGGTTGTCGTGTAAAATCCACTTTTCATTGCATGTCACAATTGGATTGAGAAATAGTTTGTTGTTGTTGCATAGAGTAAGAGATGACCCTTCAAACCAATTTATTTTTTAAATTTTTGCTCAGCTCATGAGGCATCCACCTATCGAGCTTTTCACCTTTCCAATTTACTTCAAATGCTGAATGACCATAGAATGGTCAACGTTGAGTTCTTCGGCAACTTCTTGTGTAGTTGTAAGAGGATCAACCTTGATGACTGCTCTTAATTGGTCATTGTCAACTTCCAATAGCCAGCCACTATGCTGCTCATCTTCAAGGCCCTCGTCTCCTTTGCAAAACTTCCTGAACCATCACTGCGTTGTACATTTCTTAGCAGTTCCCAGGCTAAATGTGTTGTTGATGTTGCAAGTTGTCTCTGCTGCTTTAAGACCCATTTTCAACTCAAATAAGAAAATCACTCGAATTTGTTTTTTGTCTAACATAATTTCCATAGTCTAAAATAAATATAAAGAGCAAATAATAAGTCATTAGCAAAAGTACATGAAGCAAGAAATGTGCATTAAAATGATGTATAATATAGCCACATTTATTTAAGAATGTATTCTAATATCAAACAGCAAATTTCAACAATGCAAAAACCACAATTACTTTTGCACCAACCTAATAGTTGCTGAACAAGTCTTGCCCTACCAAAGCTCAGTACAATGGAGAAGAAAGATCAGCTCCAAAGTACAAGATTCTTATATGCACCTTGTAATATTCTTTGCAAGGAAGGAGTGATGCTCAGAGGTGCCATACAACATAGACTAGTAGTAGTAGAACTGGGACCAGAACCTATGCCTTTTTTTTCCCCTGCCATGGCTCCTTTTTTGACGTGGGTGATAACACCAGGAGTTATGACAAATGCTAGGGAACTGACCCTGTTCTTTTATCTCTACTCTTCATGTCCTTCCTTCCTTGCTTCCTGACTTCAGAACCCTGCACGCTACCTGTGAGACAAGGAAACTGTAATCATGATGCACAGCGCTGGTATTTTGACTTTAAAAATTATCGCTGCACACCCTTCACATACAGGGGCTGCAAAGGGAATGCCAACAACTTCTTGAGTGAGAATGACTGCAGAACGGCCTGCATGTTAGTTGGTGAGACCCATATTCTGGAAATCTGAGGGTCTAGTTTAACTAGAAATAGTATACCAGTGAGGTTATAGGCTCAGGATTTGAGGTTAAAGTTCCTTGGTTCAAGACTTAACTCTGTCATTCACTGGCTGGGAGGTCTTGGGCCAGTTGCCTGCCTTTATAAGCTTCAGTTTCCTTGTCTATAGAATGAGGTTAATAACAGTATTTACTTAATGGAGGGGCTCTGCCAAAAATGAGATAGTGTATAGAAAATGTTAATAGATCTTGGCCAATGTGACCCAAAAGCCAGGTGTGCTCCCTTGGAAGAAGGTGTTTCCTCATGATAGTAACCTGTTGAGCATCATACTGAGGATTTGTGTAAGAATGGAATCCCATGGAGTAAGTGTCCACACTGGAGGTGGAGAGTAGGGTGGGGTGAAGGTGAAGGCTGTGGATTTATTCCTTAGTATAATGGTCATCACCAGCAATGTTGAGAGACAGTGTCCTACCAAACTTAGAAGTAAAATGACCTGAATTAAAATCTGACTTTTCCCACTTGCTGCTTTCTTCACTTCTTTGAGTTTCAGTTCCCTCTTCTGTAATTCTGGAGTCACAGCAAACAGCTCATTGAGTTGTTGGTAGGATTATACATTATTTAAAACACAAAGACTTGATATAGTGGGGGTCCCGTGGTGTGGGTTCACTAAATGGTAACAATTGAGATGGTGACCAGTGATCTTCACAATGCAACACTGTGTGATTTATGAGGCAGCATTGCAATTTTGACCACAGATTGTGAGGCAAGCTGAAAAATGTACCATTACTACCACTTTACAGATGAGAGAACAGAGGCAGAGAGGTAAAGTTAGTTGCCTGAGGACCCACAGTTGGTCAGGAGTAGGGGTGGAATTTTAATTCCATGGACCCATGGGCCTGAACGTCCAAGGCAATCCTGGGACCTGACTTGAAACTAAGACCACAAGCTTCCCTTCATGGGAAGCTCTAAGGAATCATGATGCTGTGGATAAGACCCTTGTCTCCTCTCCCAGGAGCCATCAGGAAGAGGAGGCCAGGGAAATGGGCTTGGGTCGGTATGTGGAAAATTTAGGTTAAGACTCAGAGGCAACCTGATAATACCTCTGGGAGTTCAACACATCATAGCCTGAGCCTGACCTGGGAAGCCCTTGTAGAATTTGCAGTCAGATGAGGAAAAGAGCATACATGCACAAAACCCCAAAGAACTGATTTAAATACCACTTATGTCCTAATGACTCACAAAATTGTGTTTCCAGCCCTAATCTGACTCCCAAACTCCACTATCTGCTCTACATCTCCACTTGGACCTCGCGAACATCTCATGATGAACTTGCTTAAACAGAACCTTGGGCCAGGCACAGTAGTTTACACCCATAATCCCAGCACTTTGGGAGGCTGAGGCAAGAGGATCACTTGGGCTCAGGAGTTTGAGACCAGCCTAGGCAGCATAGTGAGACCCAATTTCTACGATCAACAACAAAAAAACAAAAACAAAAAAAAAACCAAAAACACAACAACAAAAAAACAGGCATAGTGTCACGCGCCTGTGGTCCCAGCTACTCAGGAGGCTGGGAAGATCACTTGAGAAGGTAGGAAGATCACTTGAGCTGGGGAAGTTGAGGCTTAGTTGGGTGACAGTGGGAAACCCTGTCTAAAAAAAGAAAAATAAGCTAAACATAAACATAAACCAGTACCTCTTACCATCACTCCCCTAACGCAAACCTGTTCTATCCATGCTTCTCATCTTGATTGAAAAACTTCACAATCACACTTGATGCCTCTCTTTATCAATTAACATCCATTAGTTAGGAAATAATTTTAGTTCTACCTTGAAAGTAGATCCCAAATCTGTTAAAACCTTACCACCTCCGCAGCTGCCACCCTGATCTGAGGAGCCATCTTCTTACTTGGATTACCCCAAAAGCCTCCTAAAATGTCTCCTTGCTTCTATCCTCCTTACAATCTATTATCAAAACAGTAGTTACAATGACCCTTTCAAAACATGAGTCAGGCCATATCACTTATCTACTGAGAACACTGCGATGGATCCCCATTTCATTCTAATAAAACCAAATACCCTAAAATGGCTTACACTGATTTGTGTAGATTTCACATAATTATCCCCATTTTATAGAGAAGGAAACTCACTAAGTAGCAGGACTGGGACTTTACCATGGGGCTTAAGGCACCAAGCCCAGCACGCTCTCTACCACATCCCATGATGTGATGAGACATTTCATTCTTCCACAGCCTATTGGAGATGGATAGGGTAGGGTGAACCAAGTTGCAGAAAGGGATACTAGCTTTGAAGAGAAGGAAAGGCTCTTTGAAGGGTGGTGGGATGGAGGTGAGGTTTTAAGAAGCTCACATTTGCTCTTATTTTAGTTAAGGATGGACAATGCCCACTCTTCCCTGTCACTGGACGTAAGGAGTGTCCACCTTCATGTCACAGTGACATCGATTGTCCCCAGACAGACAAATGTTGTGAATCCAGGTGTGGCTTTGTTTGTGCCAGGGCCTGGACAGGTAAGGACTGGGGATATACCTCCCAAATCTATTGTGCATGTGGCAAGGATGCCATGTTGTCTCATGGAGTGGGGGGGGGGGTGTCTTGAACCTCGGATGCCCCTTGGGCTCATCTTTGAGGATCCTTTGGAGCCCCTTTTAATGCCCAACAAGTTATATTGACCTCTGAAGACTATTGTGCTATTCTTCAAAGCCAATAATTCATAGTATTGCTCTCTATTCTTCCCCAGGAAAACTTATTTTTTCCGAGTCTCATTCCTCAATGACTTGCAAGGTGACAATATTCACCAATTCATAAAAGATTCATAACCATGAGGTGTATTCCTAATAAGCCTTCATGTCTGCACAGAACTTCAGAGCATGCACATCATATTCATATTGTGTAAGACAGGCTGGGGAAAACATCAGTAGCAAATGATGTTGGATAGAAGCCAACTTTCCTGCCTCCTATAAGGCAGGTGTTTACTCCCCTGTGTAGTCCCAGGGATTGTCCAGGTATGGCTTTAAGGTTCTAAGGTTCAGTATAGCGTGGTGGCAGGAGTCAAAGGCTTTTCAACCTACTTCAACTTTTCTACTGGCTTTCTATGTGGCATTGGGCAACTCATTTCCCTCTAAATACTCCTCAATGCCTACAATTTATAAAACAAGAAGGTTCTGTGTGCTATCTAATACTCCTGCTACTTGTGGTTTTCTGGGGTTATATAACCCAGATCCATTAATTCTGTAGCAGCAGACAGGAATCCTATCAGATGGTACAAGTCAGAGATGGCAAGACTTTTCTTGATGCTCCTCAAGTTATCATAGAAAGTTGATACTCTGCCTCCTCCAGTCTATTGTTACTATAGGGGGAAAGGCAAGAATCTTAATCAGAATAAAACCTTGTTTGAGTTTCCCAAGATTCCCCAAATTTGTCTCAAATTATGACCAGGTATTTCAAGGTCAAGTGTTTTCTTTTACCCCATAAAGTCAAACAAGGTTTCTGCCCACGCAAGCCCTTGCTATGTGCCCAGATCGATAAACCCAGGTGCCTGCAGGATGATGAGTGCCCATTGGTGGAAAAGTGCTGCTCACTTTGTGGACTGAAATGTACGGATCCCAGGCATTGAATAGTAAGTAGAAAATATTATCATCAAAATCATTAATTATGAGTAGCATAATAAAGACCTGTCAGTTTTGTCTTGCATCCAACTTGCCAAATTATCTTAAGTATCACAATATTGAATGATGTTACTTTGATTTTATATATAATCCCATCATCTGAAAGTGATGATATATTTGACTTTTTTCAACTTCATGACTTTATTTTCTTGTCTTCTTGTGTTGTATAGAAGCTCCAAAATAATAATGAAAATAAAGGCAATGGCATCCATCCTTGTCTAGTTCCTTATTTTAAAGTCAATGTCTCCTGCAATATAAAAAGATATTTGTTGTTGAATTTGGAATGCATAAGTTTTATTGCACTTAAATTATTTTCTTTTTTCTTTTCTTTTTTTTTTTGAGATGGAGTTTTGCTCTTGTTGCCCAGGTGTGATCTCGGCTCACTGCAATCTCTCCTTCCCGGGTTCAAGTGATTCTCCTGCCTCAGCCTCCCAAGTAGCTGGGATTACAAGCGCCTACCAACATGCCTGGCTAATTTTTTGTATTTTTAGTAAAGACGGGGTTTCACCATGTTGGCCAGGCTGGTCGCTAACTCCTGACCTCGGGTGATCCACCCGCCTCGGCCTCCCAAAGTGCTGGCATCACAGGTGGGAGCCACCGTGCCTGGCCAGTTATTTTCTTTTTAAGCTTATTTCCTGTCCATTTATAGCTACTACTGAAAATGACTGCTGAATTTTATCAAATACCTTTTAAGCATACAGTCACATAATTATTTTTCTCTTCTAATTTGTTGGCATAATAAATTATTAAATTTTCTTGAGTCATCCTTGCATTCTTAATAAACTTAATTGCAGTGTGTTGTATCAATATATTATTGGTTCTTTTTAGCTAATAGTATAGTTTGAATTTTCACATCTATAGTCAAAAGAAAAATAGGTCTTTTTAAATTTGTTTTTCCTATTTGGGTCATATTACTTTCAAAAAATGAGTATGGGAACTAATTGGGCAACCTATCTACTTTTTCTATGCTCTGAAATATTTTACATAATATAGCAATTCAGTGTTTTTTGAAGGCTACCAAAATTCAGCTCCAAAAGCATCTAGATCAGGTTCTTTCTAGTGGTATATTTTAGTAATTTTTAAATATTTTGTCTTATAGTCTGCAGATTTTCTACCTCCTCTTCTGCAAATTTTGGTCTTTTGTATTTTGGTAAAATTGATCCATTTTCCCTATATTTTCACATGTATTACTTTAGAGTAGTATACATTGTTCTCTAGATAATTCTTTTTAATTTTCGTTAATGCTTTTACTTGTACATTCATGTTTCCACCCACCTATTTACTCACTAATTATTCAATCCCTTTACTTACCTATCCATTCACTCAACACATATGCAAATACCCAATCCCCACTCACCTATCCCTCCTATCCTTCCACTGACACACTTTTCAACTTAGCTCTTTGCCCACTCCATATGTCTATCCACTTACCTTTCTTACTCATCTTTCTTCTACAGACTCACTTGTCCATCTAGCCTTTAGTTAATCCTCCTATTATTGACCTCTCTCCTCTCCCTTTCTCTGCACACACACGCACACACTCTTTCATACCCATCAAAATACATATTCATCATTTCTATACTTAACTCTCTCCATCCACATACCAATGCACTTATCCACCTTTCATTCAAACAGCCTCCATCAATAGGCCCACCTATCCCATCACTACCCTATCCATCTTTACATTCAATTCAATCCACTTATTCACCCAATCATCCACCCATCCATAATCCATGCATTCATGTATCAAATATCCATGCTTTCTTCACTAATCTTTCTCCCTGCTCAACCATCTTCCCACTTATCACTCTACCGGCCACCCATCCATCCACATAGCTACCTACCTATTCACACACCTACCAATCCCCCCACCTACCTTGCTCATCCAGCAAGATGTACCTGAGTGTTTATTTGGGGTCTATTCATGTTTTAAGCACTGCGTTCTAGACAGAGACCTGTTTGATGGAGTTTGGAGCTTACCTGGGGGAGCAAATATATAACTTAGTAATACAGTTAGAGGCAGAGGGAACAACACAGGAAGGCAGTGACAGAGAATCAGTCCATGTGACAGGTCTTGGGCTAATGAAAAAGCAGGAGGTGTCAGGTACAGGCTGGTCTGGTTGGTTCTCGTTGGGGTCCCCTGTTCTAAGCACAGGATTGTTCCTGGGAGAGAATTGGCCTGGAGGCAGAGGTAGGACACCATGCCCCTCAATGAGAGAGGATGAAGAAAGGAGAGGCAAAACCCCAGATGGGTCCTCACCCAGCCTCCTCCAAGAAATTATTGGAGAGAAGGAGCCAAAACCATGATTCATCCCAAGTCCCAAAGACATAAATTTTATTTCATTTGCTTGGAAAGTGAGACGCATGGATGGGCCTGAAAATTAGGCAAGACAGAATGGAATGAAACAACCAGAAAGATAGTTAATTTATTTTCAATAAAATTTATGAAAAAATGCAGCCCTAATTGGGGACCCTGGGTACCATTTAGAAATATACTGACTTTGTGGGTGTTCAGCCTCTGTCTCCACTAAAGACATTACTTCATTCCTTTAGACTCACCCTTCCTCTCTACCTTCAACTCTACAGGAAAATATTATATCCACACCAACATCAAAACATGCCCTAGTGTCCTCTGGCAAGAACTTTCATGCTCAGTTCCCTCTTAATCTTATTTCTCACACTCACTTGCTGGGTGACATTTAGTCAGTATCCTCACTTCTGTGGGCCTTATGATTCCCATCTATAAAATGAGAAATAGGGCTTGATGGTCCCTCAGAGCACTTCCACTTAGATATTCCAGTTTTCACTCTCTCCTGGGCTGAGTTTGTTAGAATATGGGAAATGAAATGAGTGAAACAGCACTGCTTAGGACATCTTGCTTGTTCATTAGAAATTCTAGCCAGGCCTGGTGGCTCATGCTTGTAATCCCAACTCTTTGGGAGGCTTAGCGGGCAAATTGCTTGAGGCCAGGAAGTGGAGACCAGCCTGGCCAAGGGCGATACCTCATCTCTACTAAAAAATACAAAAATTAGCAGTGCATGGTGGTGCATGCCTGTAATCCCAGCTACTCAGGAGGCTGAGGCACAAATTGCCTGAACTGGTGAGGTAGAGGTTGCAGTCAGCTGAGATTGTGCCACTGCACTCCAGCCTGGATGACACAACAAAACTGTCTTTAAAAAATAAAAGAAAAGAAAAGAAAAGAAAAGAAAAGAAAGGAAAGGAGAAGAGAAGAGAAGACAAGAGAAGACAAGAGAAGAGAAGAGCAAAACAAAGAACAATTCAAATTTGGTAGTCTCTTTAAGTGAGATTGTCAAGTTGGTGGCATGGGACTGTTATGGGGGCTCTGTCTCTGATACTAAATTTTGTGACCATATAGTCACTCTCTGATGATAAGGTTGTCTTTCTCTGGCCTGTGTCTGTCATGTAGGAATATTTGGAGAACAAACTTGCCCCAAAAGGGTAACACCTAGTTTGAGAAGAAAACGGGAGCCCTAGGGGTAACACTTACTCTGGAAAGAGTGTCTCTCTCCTTCCCAGGACTGGCTGAGTGGCCGGTGAAGATTCCATGGCTGTAGGAATGGAAAGCTGTCCAAGTACCCCAGCACCTCTTTCCCACAGCTCCTCTCCTAGCCCAGTTAGAATCCCCAAAGTCTGCTGTGTTACTGAACTTTATTCCACTGTAGTCTCTCAGGCAAATCCCTTCATGACATAGTTCCTCAGCTATGAAGGAGCTTGCATTGATGATAAAGGCTCCCTCTAAGATCTGATATTCTCTCTTGCTCTCAGAGCCACGAAACTTTGAGAAACAGTTTCTGAAGACTCTGCTATCAGCCTGATTCCTCCCCTACACCCTGCTCTGTGGCAAATCTTTATTCTTTGGCCTTAGTCAATGAATATGAGTGAACCAAAGATAAAACCAAAGACAGAAGGATGGGAGGAAACTGTGGAAGAGGGAGAAAGGAACACAGAGACCATGGGGAAAGAGAAACAGACTTAGGCACAGAGAGGCACAGATAAACAATGAGATACCAATAGACCGACAGGGACACATTGTCAGAGACAAGCAGAAGGGGTGCGCCCATAAGTGCGCACGTACGATGGAAAATGAATGAAGAATGAGGACACTCCACCACTCTCCAAGTTAACAAGATGAAGACCCAAGATGGCGGCATTCACTCTGAAGGCAGCCTGGAAAGTGGGAGACAAGCTTTGTCCACTCCCTGGGGTTGACTAGAGCCCTCAGCCCAGTGCAGCCTAGGGGTGCAAGGATCAAGATCCATTCGATGAGAGACCCTTCCTCCCAAGCTGTGAGCTGTGGGTGCCAGTTAGTCCCATTTGTGACCTTGGGAACTTAGTGTTCCCAGAAGAAAGGGGGTGGCCGGCTTGTCTCCAGTTCTTATATCCAAGGTGCAGCAGCTGAGTATTCCAAATTCTGGAACCACCAGAAAGGCTGGCCTCTCTTCAGCATGGGATCTTCGGGACTTTTGAGCCTCCTGGTGCTATTCATCCTCTTAGCGAATGTCCAGGGACCTGGTCTGACTGATTGGTTATTTCCCAGTAAGTATTGGCCTCAGCCCTTACCCTAGAGAGAGGGGAGTCTGCTGGGAGGAAGGAACAGGGAACAACTCTTCAGATCTGGGTTGCTTTCCACCATCTTAGCCCAGGTCTCGGGTTGGGAGAGGAGAGAGATCTTTGTAAGATCCCTCCTGTGGAAGATCCCTTCTGGGAATGCAGTAACCCCGACTTAGGCAATCCCCACTTTCAGCCCCTTTGAAGTGGAGGGCCTTTATCAAGGAGGTGGAGGAGAGTCATAGGATCTAGCTTTCAGGGGAGTTGCTACAGGAATCCGGGAAACCAAGGGAACTTCTCCTTACCCCGCGAGCAAAACAGGCCCCTTCCTTGAGGCATCATCTCTATTCAATCCTGGTTCTTTCAAATGTGGTCCCATAAAGTGTCCCTGTATCTCTAGGGGCTCACTGCTTTGAGATAAAGGACAGCATCCAGAAGTGCCTTTAAACTTCAGACACTAATATTCCATGACTATAATGTAACAATGATCATTATTATCATTTGCTGAACACTCAGGAAGTAAGGATTTCTGAAAAGGGATGTTAAAACTACAGAGGGATCTGGAATCAGACTTAGTGGGTTCAAATCTTGGTAGCCCTGTAATCTTGGGCAAGTTACTTACATTTTGTGGGCCTCAGTTTCTAAAGCACATGGGTGTGAAACTGCTCCTTCCCTAGGGAGATGTCCCACAATCAGAGAAGAATGAATTCAGAGAATGGGATGTGTGTACAAGGCACAGACAATGCCTGGACAAAAAGAAGTGCTGTGTCTTCAGCTGCGGAAAAAAATGTTTAGATCTCAAACAAGGTAACATTCAGAGCCGCAGAATAACCAACCCCTCCTCCCCCTGTCCTCACCTTCTGCCGTCCTGGACTGGCTTTGTGCCCTGATCGCTGAGGGCTGGTCTCTGGCAAAACTACTGGACTTCGGAGACCTGCAATTTAGATTCATTACTGTGCCAAATATGGTGTGTGCCATTAGTAATGACCTTTTCCTATCAGGTGATGCCTGAGACTCAGTTTCCCAAAACAAATGACTGGTGAAGGAGTGGCATTGAATCAGATTCTTTTGGCTATTTGGATACCTGTCACTCTTATAATTTTTTGAGCCCCAGGTGGCCATTGTTGCCCTAACATATACAACATCGTTGCTGCAAGTGATAAATGAAGCAATTTGTATTTCCTAACTTTTTTGCTATGGAGTGACCACCTCTCTGCCTACACAAATCCAGCTTTGCACCAAAACACCTCTCCTGACTGCTGCACAACAGACGGCTTTTCCTTTCTGCTGCATCTTAATTTCATGCCCATCTCCCTGGGATGCAAAAAGACTGACTATCGAAGATTTTTTTTATTCATTCAACAAATATTTATTGAGTGCCTCTGAGACCCACAATAGGATTTGATCTGCTCAGTGTGGTCAGGGAGGTTGGGATTGCCTTCTCTGAGAAAGCAAATCTGGAGTTGAGTTGAGAAAGATGGGTAATGTTTTAGGCAAAAAGTGGGTGGAAGGGTTTTCCAGGCACAGGGAGTAGCATGCACAAAGGCTCAATGGTGGGGCCTGGGGAGGCCAGAATGCAGAGTGAGCACGAGCATGGGACAAGGAAAACAGATTCTGGGTGGGCAGAGATCAAACGATTCAAGTATGGTGGACCAGATTAAAGAGTATGGCCTGGATCGAAGGGCCATGGCAATCCACTGAGGCAGGGCATCACATGACAGGTTCATACTACATCTATAGAGTTTAAAATAGGAGGAACAGAGTATCTTAAAGGACTTCAAGGTGATAGAAATGGTGACTGGAACTAGAGGTAGCTGAGGGGATGAAGAAGAGTAGGACGTGCTCGAAAGGTATGTAGGAGGTAAAGTAAACAGGACTTGACAGAGAAGTAGAGTGGGCAGGTTAGGGGGCTAAGTCACTCATATGCTAGCAGGTAAGGATTCTGAATTCAGACCTCCTCAGTTCAACTCCTACCTCCAGTTTTTACCAGTCTTTTTGTCTTGGATAAATTAACAACTTTCCCTCACTGTGCCTCAGTTTTCTGAGATAATAAAAGGATCAGTGTAGAAGGTTATTTTGAGGATCCAATTGACCTGCATGATGTGCTTAGAGCAATGCCTGGCACATAGTAGCCACCTGATACCTATTTGCTTATTTGTAATTCTTGGCTAAGGGCTCCTAAATAGCAGAGGTCATGCCTTTTCTCTGTTCCGTGAAGCATTAGGCACATAACAGGTGCTCAATGAATAATTTATTCAGTTTAGAACAGGATACATTTTCTTTTACCCTCAACATTCTATAAGGTTCTGTACTGTGCCAAGCTACCTATTAGGAACTGGGATGCCAAGATGGAAGCAGACACACTAGAAACTCACTCCCTGCTCGCCAGAAACTCACAGCCTCAGGGATGACACTGAAGATATAAACAAATGAAAAATGAGTGCACAGATTCTGAAGCAAGGTGTGGCAGTGAGGACTGCAGAATGGAGTCAAGGGAGACATCACAACAGTTGATGTGTGAGAAAGGTTTTGAAGGAAGAAGAGGAATGTCACTGTGAGCAGTGCAAAGGGATGGAGGTATGGGGGTGGCACGGGGTGTTCAGTATTGCTGGAGCATGTGGCTGGAAGGGGTTCTGTGTCAGGGGAGGAGGCCAGCGTCACAGTAGGAGCCAGACAATGAAGGGCCCTGTGGGTCATGGGAGGATATTGTCATGAAGTGAAGGTAGGTCTTATCTGTGGAATGACATGATAAGCCTGGTTCTCAGATCCATCAGATCCTTCCCTGTGGTGGGAAGCATGAATGATTGATTGGAGGGGCCAGGACTGGAGGCAGGGGATCAATCTGAGGTTATCTCAACAGTCCAGGCATGAGACAGTCCCTGAGGCTTATATTAGAGAGACTGGCAGAGAGGTGAGCTATAGGAAGTAAAAATCAACAGGACCTCATTGTTTAGCAGTGGAGATTAACCCAAATGGAACTGTGTAAGCATAATTTAGCAGGGACCTGCGTTTGTTTGGTAGAATTGCTATAACAAAGTACCACTGACTGGGAATCTTAAATAACAGAAATGTATTGTCTCAGGTTCCTCAGGCTAGATCCAAAGTCATGGTGTCAGCACGGTTGGTTCCTTGTCAGGGTTATGGGGAAGAAGCATGTTCCATTCCTCTCCCCTAGCTTCTGGTGGTTTGCTGAAAATCTTTGGTGTTCTTTGGCTTGTAGACACAGCACCCCAATCTCTGCTTTCACATTCATACGGTGTTCTCCCAGTGTGTTTGCATCTGTCCAAATTAACCTGTTTTTATAAGGACACCAGTCACGTTGGTATAGGGGCCCACCCTATTTTTGTCTGACCTTATTTTAGCTAATGTCACCTGCAATAACCTTATCTCCAGGGATGCAGATGCCCACTCTGGGGTCTCCTTGCACATGTGTGCAATATGTCAGTGGAGCTGTGCTCCTGCCGTGTGATAAGGGAAAAGGAGCCAATTCCGGTTCCATCTATAGTGGTTGCCAGGGAGAATAATAACAACTGTTTATTTCTGGAGTGGGCACACTGAGTTTTCAACTCTGGAGTCTTTCTGCAGATGTATGTGAAATGCCAAATGAAACTGGCCCCTGCCTGGCTTTTTTTATTCGGTGGTGGTATGACAAGAAAAATAATACTTGCTCCACATTTGTCTATGGTGGCTGCCAGGGAAACAATAACAACTTCCAATCCGAAGCCAACTGCCTGAACACCTGCAAGAATAAACGTGAGTCCTAGGGGCCCCGGTCTTTCATCCTCTCCAGTCTCATGCTGGGAGGTCTGGGTGTTGACTGGTCCTTTCCAGGACAGCTACGTCTTTGGCAGACCTGCTGCTGACAGAACCAGCTCCGATCACGAGGTAAAAATGTACCTGGCAAAGCGGTAGACAAAGCTACTTTCTGGCAACTGAGGATGAGAAGGGATGTAGAAGTAATCAAGGCTGGCAAGTATGGGGGGAGTTAGGAGGGCTGGAGGAAGGGTGTAGAAGTGGTGAAGTCTCAGAGATGAATTGCAGAAGAGGCACAGGACGTTAAACCTAGACACGCTGACCAACCAACCCTTCCAAGCCATCAATGTCTCAACATAGCTCTTTGCCAGCAAGTCACTCCTATTTGTTTTTCCTTGAAGGAGATGGAGAGCTCCCCAAAGCAAACCCACTTCTTTTTAGTGTTTTTCTGTGCAAAGATGTATAAGCATAACTTCAAGCTCCAAAGATAAGCTGAACCCAAGATACTCACCTGTTTCTGTCCTGCGTTCTCTGCAGGCTTTCCCTGATTGGATAAGGATGGGCTGGAAGAACTACCAGAGTGTGGCTCATGCTCTGAGGACTGTTCGTGTACTTGACTGATGCTCCAGATTGACTTCCAGTTTCACTCGCAGCATCCCAAGATCTTAGCCCTTCGCCAAACAGAACCCTTGCATCTCCCTCCTTTTCCTCCATCTTTGGCTCTTTTGATGCACAATATCCTTCCGTTTTGATTTCATCTTTATGTCCCCTTTATCTCCAACTTCTAGAGCTCCCAGCTTATATCTGTGTCACTCTCAATTGTTTCCAATAAAGAACATGATGTAATCCTGTGCCTCTGAGGCTGAGTAATTGACATCTTTTTGGCACATTACACTTTGCAGAGTAAGGGATCATTGAGGCTTCTGGTGACATCATTCAAGGGAGTGAAGACAATCAGAACTTTGAGAGTTGAGAGCTCCAGGAATATTGTTATTGTTATCTTCTTCTGTTTCCACAAAAGATTGTAAAACCCTTTTTAGGCAAGGACCCAAGGACAATGCCTTAGTTTGGATCCTCTACAAACTAACCCTGGGAAAAGGGCATGGGTGCATGTAGTTTGTTTGAAAGATCGCCCAAGACATACAAGATGGGGAGTGGGATGAGTAATTCAGAGAAGAGAAGGGAAGAGAGAAGAATCTATTAGGAGCTTGGTACCACTGTGGCTGAATCCTACTGGTGACCTTTTTAAGAATCGCGTACAACAGGCTTACAAATTTTCTTTTTAAAAATATTTTATTTTATTTTAATTCTGGGATACATGTGCAGGACCTGCAGGTTTGTTACATAGGTAAGCCTGTGCCATGGTGGTTTGCTGCACCTATCAACCCATCACCTGGGTATTAACCCCGCATGCATTAGCTATTTATCCTGATGCTTTCCCTCCCTCTGCCCCCTCCACAGGCCACAGTATGTGTTGTTCCCCTCCCGATGTCCATGTGTTCTCACTGTTCAGCACTCACTTACAAGGGAGAACGTGCGGTATTTAGTTTTGTTCCTGCGTTACTTTGCTGAGGATAATGGCTTCCCGCTTCATCCATGTCCCTGCAAAGGACGTGATCTCACTTTTTTTTATGGCTGCATAGTATTCCATGGTATATATGTACCACATTTTGTTTATGCAGCCTATTGGTGATGCACATTTGGGTTGATTCCATGTTTTCGCTATTGTAAATACTGCTGCAGTGAACAAACTCATGTATGTATCTTTATAAAAGAATGATTTATATTCCTTTGAATGTATACCCAGTAATGGGATTGCTGGGTCAAATGGTATTTCTGGTTCTAGATCTTTCAGGAATTGGCACACTGGGAGCCGCCGATTAAGGCCCCCTTCCCCCAGGGTAGGTACCAGGTAGTCCCACTGATGGCCTCAGGGATCTGGTGTTCCTGACGGGGGAGTCTGGCTGGCTTGTCTCCATGACTGTCTCTTGGAGTGCTGGGCCACATCGGGGCCGGCAAAGCGCAGAGGTAGGAGCTGCTGAGCAGCAGTTCTTAGTTTTGGTGCCATCAACCGGGCTAGTACTTCCTAAAATGGGACTCTCAGGACTTCTGCCAATCCTGGTACCATTCATCCTGTTGGGGGACATCCAGGAACCTGGGCATGCTGAAGGGATCTTTGGCAGTAAGTACTGGGGACTCAGTCCTTGCAACGGAGGAAGGAAATTCGGTGGGGAGGAAGGAACAAACAACAATTTTGCAGTTGAGCAATTATTTTCTCCACCTGTGCCTGGAATTCCGGGTGGGAAAGACGGGAGCTATTTGGAGTCTCTTGGTAAGAGACTCCCTTGGTGAATATAGGCATCCGAATCTGTGGCAACTGACTCCTTGTTGCCATTTCAAAAAGTTCTTCCTGGAGGTGCCTGGACCTAGAGCTCATGAAATGAACTGAGAAAGAGTAGTAAGCCCAAGGAAGTCTCCCATAAGAAAAACAGCCTGCTCCCCACAGCACTACCTGTGTCAGCTTCCAAATGTTCTCATTGCCGCCCCCACACCCACACCTACAGAGGATCCTAGCCCTTGGGGTAAAGAATGGACTCCAGAAGTCTCTTGGAATGCTGAAATGTGAAGACTCACAATTAGCAGCTAACTGTACTGAGCACTGAAAATTAGTGGTTGAAAGTGAGCACTCAGGAGCCACACATTGTAGGTTCAAATCCTGGCTCCATCCCTGAGTAGCTGTGTGACCTTGGGCAAATTCACATAACCTCCTTGTGCTTCCAATTCTTCTGTTTATAAAATGTGAATATTAAGAGTACTTACCTATAGATCTGTTTAAAAAAAAAGAAAAGAAGAAAATACAAGAAAAAAGAAAAGGAAAGGAAAAGAAAAGAAAAAGAAGAAAAAGACGAAAAAAGAGAAGAGAAAAGCAAAGAAAAATTCGATTCAGTAGTCTCTTTAGGTGAGATTGTCAAGTTGGTGGCATGGGATTCTTATGGGGGCTCTGTCTCTGAAACTAAATTTAGTGACCTCATAGTCACTCTCTGATGATAAGGTTGCCTTTCTCCGGCCTCTGTCTGTCATGTAGGAATATTTGGAGAACAAACTTGGCCCAAAAGGGTAACACCTAGTTTGAGAAGAAAACGGGAGCCCTAGGGATAACATTTACTCTGGAAAGAGTGTCTCTCTCCTTCCCAGGACTGGCTGAATTGCCAGTGAAGATTCCGTGGCTGTAGGAATGGAAAGCTGTCCAAGTTCCCCAGCACCTCTTTCCCATAGCTCCTCTCCACAGCCCAGTTAGAATCCCCAAAGTCTGCTGTGTTACTGAACTTTATTCCACTGTAGTCTCTCAGGCAAATCCCTTCATGACATAGTTCCTCAGCTATGAAGGAGCTTGCATTGATGATAAAGGCTCCCTCTAAGCTCTGATATCCTCTCTTGCTCTTAGAGCAACAAAACTTTGAGAAACAGTCTCTGAAGACTCAGCTATCAACGTGATTCCTCCCCTACACCCTGCTCTGTGGCAAATCTTAAATCTTTGGCTTTAGTCAAAGAATATGAGTGAACCAAAGATAAAATAAAAGACAGAAGGATGGGAAGAAACTGTGGGAGAGGGAGAAAGGAACACAGAGACCATGGGGAAAGAGAAACAGACTTAGGCACAGAGAGGCACAGATAAACAATGAGATACCAAGGGACTGACAGGGACACATTGTCAGAGACAAGCAGAAGGAGTGCGCTCGTAAGTGCACACGTACGATGGAAAATGAATGATGAGGACACTCCACCGCTCTCCAAGTTAACAAGATGAAGACCCAAGATGATGGCATTCACCGGAAGGCAGCCTGGAAAGTGGGAGACAAGCTTTGCCCACTCCCTGGGGTTGACTAGAGCCCTAGCCCAGTGCAGCCTAGGGGTGTAAGGATCAAGATCCATTCAATAAGAGACCCTTCCTCCCAAGCTGTGAGCTGTGGGTGTCAGTTAGTCCCATTTGTGACCTTGGGAACTTAGTGTTCCCAGAAGAAAGGGGGTGGCCGGCTTGTCTCCAGTTCTTATATCCAAGGTGCAGCAGCTGAGCATTCCAAATTCTGGAACCACCAGAAAGGCTGGCCTCTCTTCAGCATGGGATCTTCGGGACTTTTGAGCCTCCTGGTGCTATTCATCCTCTTAGCGAATGTCCAGGGACCTGGTCTGACTGATTGGTTATTTCCCAGTAAGTATTGGCCTCAGCCCTTACCCTAGAGAGAGGGGAGTCTGCTGGGAGGAAGGAACAGGGAACAACTCTGCAGATCTGGGTTGCTTTCCACCATCTTAGCCCAGGTCTCGGGTTGGGAGAGGAGAGAGATCTTTGTAAGATCCCTCCTGTGGAATATCTCTTCTGGGAATGCAGTAACCCCGACTTAGGCAATCCCCACTTTCACCCCCTTTGAAGTGGAGGGCCTTTATCAAGGAGGTGGAGGAGAGTCATAGGATCTAGCTTTCAGGGGAGTCGCTACAGGAATCCGGGAAACCAAGGGACCTTCTCCTTACCCCGTGAGCAAAACAGGCCCCTTCCTTGAGGCATCATCTGTATCCACTCCTGGTTCTTTCAAATGTAGTCCCATAAAGTGTCCCTGTATCCCTAGGGGCTCCCTACTTTGAGATAAAGGACAGCATGCAGAAGTTCCTTTAAACTTCAGACACTAATATTCCATGACTATAATGTAACAATGATCATTGTTATCATTTGCTGAATATTCAGGAAGAAAGGATTTCTGAAAAGGGATTTTAAAACTTCAGAGGGATCTGGAATCAGACTTAGTGGGTTCAAATCTTGGTAGTCCTGTAATCTTGGGCAAGCTCGTTAAATTTCGTGGGCCTCAGTTTCCACATCTGCAACATGGGGATATTAATAGAACTTCCTTCATAGAGCGATTATAAAGATTAAATGAGATCATACACTTAAAATGCTTAGAAGAGTGCTCGGCTTATGGTAAATACTTAGCAAATGTTAGATAATATGACTGCGCATCTGTTACTCGGATGAGGGCTTTATATACTTTGTCTCATTTTTTTCTCACAACTCCGTAAGGTCAAAATGATTTTACAGATGATGAAACCAAGGTTCAGAGAGGGTCAGAATTCAGACCAAGAGTCAGAATTCAAAATCTTAACTGGCTCCGGGGTAAGTGATACTAATTGCTGTTTAATACCACCACCTAGAGGAACTTCCAAACACCGATTCCTCAACAAAGCGAAAAAGACCAGATCAGCTTAATTCAGTGGCCCGCAATTGGGAGATTTTGCCTTCCAGGGGAACTTTGTAGTGCCTGGAGACATTTTCTATTGTTACAATCAGGGGGTGCTACTGGTGTCTGATGGGAAGAGGCCTGGGATACTGCTGAACATCCTACAATCCCCAGTTCAGCCTCCCCAAAAAAGAATTATCCAGCCCAAATATTACTGGTGGTTGAGAAATTCTGCCTTAGATGGGATGGAGCTGGGGCGGGGGGGCGGGTGGGAAGAGAGGGAGGAGTGGTCAGGGGGAAAGGAGGGTGTATGCAGTAGGGAAGTGAGTGAGGCCACCCTGAGGAAAAGAACTCCTGGGGGCAAGGAAAGTGGAAGCAAACTTCCCTGACTCTCTAGAATTGCCTTGTGTCTGGCAAAGCGGGGAGACACTACGCTCTCTAAGGCACATGGGTGTAAAACTGCTCCTTCCCTAGGGAGATGTC
The DNA here is from genome assembly GCF_037993035.2 of Macaca fascicularis. Taxonomy (NCBI): domain Eukaryota; kingdom Metazoa; phylum Chordata; class Mammalia; order Primates; family Cercopithecidae; genus Macaca; species Macaca fascicularis. The sequence goes on along the minus strand of NC_088384.1, from coordinate 101,629,993 downwards.
CCACAATCAGAGAAGAATGTGAATTCAGAGAAAGGGATGTGTGTACAAGGCACAGACAATGCCCAGACAACAAGAAGTGCTGTGTCTTCAGCTGCGGAAAAAAATGTTTAGATCTCAAACAAGGTAACATTCAGAGCCGCAGAATAACCAACCCCTCCTCCCCCTGTCCTCACCTTCTGCCGTCCTGGACTGGCTTTGTGCCCTGATCACTGAGGGCTGGTCTCTGGCAAAACTGCTGGACTTGGGAGACCTGCAATTTAGATTCATTACTGTGCTAAATATGGTGTGTGCCATTAGTAATGACCTTTTCCTATCAGGTGATGCCTGAGACTCAGTTTCCCAAAACAAATGACTGGTGAAGGAGTGGCATTGAATCAGATTCTTTTGGCTATTTGGATACCTGTCACTCTTATAATTTTTTGAGCCCCTGGTGGCCATTGTTGCCCTAACATATACAACATTGTTGCTGCAAGTGACAAATGAAGCAATTTATATTTCCTAACTTTTTTGCTATGGAGTGACCACCTCTCTGCCTACACAAATCCAGCTTTGCACCAAAACACCTCTCCTGACTGCTGCACAACAGACGGCTTTTCCTTTCTGCTGCATCTTAATTTCATGCCCATCTCCCTGGGATGCAAAAAGACTGACTATCGAAGATCTTTTCTTATTCATTCAACAAATATTTATTGAGTGCCTCGGAGACCCACAATAGGATTTGATCTGCTCAGTGTGGTCAGGGAGGTTGGGATTGCCTTCTCTGAGAAAGCAAATCTGGAGTTGAGTTGAGAAAGATGGGTAATGTTTTAGGCAAAAAGTGGGTGGAAGGGTTTTCCAGGCACAGGGAGTAGCATGCACAAAGGCTCAATGGTGGGGCCTGGGGAGGCCAGAATGCAGAGTGAGCACGAGCATGGGACAAGGAAAACAGATTCTGGGTGGGCAGAGATCAAACGATTCAAGTATGGTGGCCAGATTAAAGAGTATGGCCTGGATCGAAGGGCCATGGCAATCCACCGAGGCAGGCATCACACGACCAGTTTCATACTACATCTATAGAGTTTAAAATAGGAGGAACAGAGTATCTTAAAGGACTTCAAGGTGATAGAAATGGTGACTGGAACTAGAGGTAGCTGAGGGGATGAAGAAGAGTAGGACGTGCTCGAAAGGTATGTAGGAGGTAAAGTAAACAGGACTTGGCAGAGAAGTAGAGTGGGCAGGTTAGGGGGCTAAGTCACTCATATGCTAGCAGGTAAGGATTCTGAATTCAGACATCCTGAGTTCAACTCCTACCTCCAGTTTTTACCAGTCTTTTTGTCTTGGATAAATTAACAACTTTCCCTCACTGTGCCTCAGTTTTCTGAGATAACAAAAGGATCAGTGTAGAAGGTTATTTTGAGGATCCAATTGATCTGCATGATGTGCTTAGAGCAATGCCTGGCACATAGTATCCACCTGATACCTATTCGCTTATTTGTAATTCTTGGCTAAGGGCTCCTAAATAGCAGAGGTCATGCCTTTTCTCTGTTCCTTGAAGCATTAGGCACATAATAGGTGCTCAATGAATAATTTATTCAGTTTAGATCAGGATACATTTTCTTTTACCCTCAACATTCTATAAGGTTCTGTACTGTGCCAAGCTACCTGTTAGGAACTGGGATGCCAAGATGGAAGCAGACACACTAGAAACTCACTCCCTGCTCGCCAGAAACTCACAGCCTCAGGGATGACACCGAAGATATAAACAAATGAAAAATGAGTGCACAGATTCTGAAGCAAGGTGTGGCAGTGAGGACTGTAGAATGGAGTCAAGGGAGACATCACAACAGTTGATGTGTGAGAAAGGTTTTGAAGGAAGAAGAGGAGTGTCACTGTGAACAGTGCAAAGGGATGGAGGTATGGTGGTGGCACGGGGTGTTGAATATTGCTGGAGCATGCGGCTGGAAGGGGTTCTGTGTCGGGGAGGAGGCCAGCGTCACAGTAGGAGCCAGATAGTGAAGGGCCCTGTGGGTCATGGGAGGATATTGTTATGAAGTGAAGGTAGGTCTTATCTGTGGAATGACATGATAAGCCTGGTTCTCAGATCCATCAGATCCTTCCCTGTGGTGGGAAGCATGAATGATTGATTGGAGGGGCCAGGACTGGAGGCAGGGGATCAATCTGAGGTTATCTCAACAGTTCAGGCATGAGACAGTCCCTGAGGCTTATATTAGAGAAACTAGCAGGGAGGTGAGCTATTAGGAGGTAAAAATCAACAGGACCTAATTGTTTAGCAGTGGAGATTTACCCAAATGGAACTGTGTAAGCATAATTTAGTAGGGACTTGCATTTGTTTGGTAGAATTGCTATAACAAAGTACCACTGACTGGGAATCTTAAATAACAGAAATGTATTGTCTCAGGTTCCTCAGGCTAGAAGTCCGAGAACATGGTGTCAGCACGGTTGGTTCCTTATTAGGGTTATGGGGAAGAAGCATGTTCCATTCCTCTCCTCTAGCTTCTGGTGGTTTGCTGGCAATCTTTGGTGTTCTTTGGCTTGTAGACACAGCACCCCAATCTCAGCCTTCACATTCATACGGTGTTCTCCCAGTGTGTTTGCCTCTGTCCAAATTAACCTGTTTTTATAAGGACACCAGTCATGTTGGTATAGGGGCCCACCCTATTTTGGTCTGACCTCATTTTAGCTAATGTCACCTGCAATAACTCTATCTCCAGGGATGCAGATGCCCACTCTGGGGTCTCCTTGCACATGTGTGCAATATGTCAGTGGAGCTGTGCTCCTGCCGTGTGATAAGGGAAAAGGAGCCTATTCCGGTTTCATCTATAGTGGTTGCCAGGGAGAATAATAACAACTGTTTATTTCTGGAGTGGGCACACTGAGTTTTCAACTCTGGAGTCTTTCTGCAGATGTATGTGAAATGCCAAATGAAACTGGCCCCTGCCTGGCTTTTTTTATTCGGTGGTGGTATGACAAGAAAAATAATACTTGCTCCACATTTGTCTATGGTGGCTGCCAGGGAAACAATAACAACTTCCAATCCGAAGCCAACTGCCTGAACACCTGCAAGAATAAACGTGAGTCCTAGGGGCCCCGGTCTTTCATCCTCTCCAGTCTCATGCTGGGAGGTCTGGGTGTTGACTGGTCCTTTCCAGGACAGCTACGTCTTTGGCAGACCTGCTGCTGACAGAACCAGCTGTGATCAGGAGGTGAGAATACACCTGGCAAAGCGGTAGACAAAGCTACTTTCTGGGAACTGAGGATGAGAAGGGATGTAGAAGTAATCAAGGCTGGCAAGTATGGGGGGAGTTAGGAGGGCTGGAGGAAGGGTGTAGAAGTGGTGAAGTCTCAGAGATGAATTGCAGAAGAGGCACAGGACGTTAAATCTAGACACGCTGACCAACCAACCCTTCCAAGCCATCAATGTCTCAACATAGCTCTTTGCCAGCAAGTCACTCCTATTTGTTTTTCCTTGAAGAAGATGGAGAGCTCCCCAAAGCAAACCCACTTCTTTTTAGTGTTTTTCTGTGCAAAGATGTATAAGCATAACTTCAAGCTCCAAAGATAAGCTGAACCCAAGATACTCACCTGTTTCTGTCCTGCGTTCTCTGCAGGCTTTCCCTGATTGGATAAGGATGGGCTGGAAGAACTACCAGAGTGTGGCTCATGCTCTGAGGACTGTTCGTGTACTTGACTGATGCTCCAGATTGACTTCCAGTTTCACTCGCAGCATTCCAACATCTTAGCCCTTTGCCTAACAGAACCCTTGCATCTCCCTCCTTTTCCTTCATCTTTGGCTCTTTTGATGCACAATATCCTTCCGTTTTGATTTCATCTTTATGTCCCCTTTATCTCCAACTTCTAGAGCTCCCAGCTTATACCTGTGTCACTCTCAATTGTTTCCAATAAAGAACATGATGTAATCCTGTGCCTCTGAGGCTGAGTAATTGACATCTTTTTGGCACATTACAACTTTGCAGAGTAAGGGATCATTGAGGCTTCTGGTGACATCATTCAAGGGAGTGAAGACAATCAGAACTTTGAGAGTTGAGAGTTCCAGGGTTATTGTTATCTTCTTCTGTTTCTACAAAAGATTGTAAAACCCTTTTTAGTCAAGGACCAAAGGACAATGCCTTAGTTTGGATCCTTTAGAAAGCAACCCAGGGAACAGGGCATGGGTGCAGGTAGTTTGTTTGAAAGATCTCCCAAGACATACAAGATGGGGAGTGGGATGAGTAATTCAGGGGAGAGAAGGGAAGAGAGAAGAGTCTATTAAGAGCTGGGTACCACTGTGGCTGAATCCTACTGGGGACCTTTTAAAGAATCATGCAAAACCGACTTATAAATTTTCTTTTTAAAAATATTTTATTTTATTTTAAGTTCCAGGATACATTTGCAGGACCTGCAGGTTTGTTACATAGGTAAGCCTGTGCCATGGTGATTTGCTGCACCTATAAACCCATTACCTGGGTATTAAGCCCCACATGCATTAGCTATTTATCCTGATGCTTTCCCTCCCCCTGCCCCGTCCAGAGGCCACAGTGTGTGTTGTTCCCTTCCCCATGTTCATGTGTTCTCATTGTTCAGCTCCCACTTACAAGTGAGAACATGTGGTATTTAGTTTTGTTCCTGCGTTACTTTGCTGAGGATAATGGCTTCCGGCTTCATCCATGTCCCTGCAAAGGACGTGATCTCATTTCTTTTTATGGCTGCATAGTATTCCATGGTATATATGTACCAGATTTTCTTTATGCAGCCTATCATTGATGGACATTTGGGTTGATTCCATGTTTTCGGTATTGTAAATAGTGCTGCAGTGAATGTATCAGGCATGTATCTTTATAAAAGAATGATTTATATTCCTTTGAATGTATACCCAGTAATGGGATTGCTGGGTCAAATGGTATTTCTGGTTCTAGATCTTTCAGGAATTGGCACACTCTCTTTCACAATGGTTGAACTAATTTCCATTCCATTCCACTGACAGTGTAAAAGCATTCATGTTTCTCCACAGCTTTACCAGCATCTGTTGTTTCTTGACTTTTTAATAATCACCATTCTGACTGGCATGGCGTAAACCCGGGAAACGGAGCTTGCAGTGAGCTGAGATCTGGCCACTGCGCTCCAGCCTGGGCTGCGACAGAGCGAGACTCCATCTCAAAAAAAAAAAGAAAAAAGAAAAATAAAACATAAGAATAGACATGTCAGGAGAAGTGTGAAATTAGAAAGAAGGAAGAGAGCTAGCATACTCTTAACCTCCAAACTCCCCCTGGGAAATGGGAGACTCTGGAGTTAAACCTCTCCTTCTGCTAAGAGAGCCTGGAAAGTGCAAGACAAGATGTGCCCTCTTTCCCTGGTAGACCAGAAAGCCTCAGATTGCTGAGGATCAGGAGCCGCCTATCAAGGCCCCCTTCCCCCAGGTAGTCCCACTGATGGCCTCAGGGATCTGGTGTTCCTGACGGGGGAGTCTGGCTGGCTTGTCTCCATGACTGTCTCTTGGAGTGCTGGGGCACACCAGGGCAGGCAAAGCGCAGAGGTAGGAGCTGCTGAGCAGCGTTTCTTAGTTTTGGTGCCATCAACCGGGCTAGTACTTCCTAAAATGGGACTCTGAGGACTTCTGCCAATCCTGGTACCATTCTTCCTTCTGGGGGATGTCCAGAAACCTGGGCACGCTGAAGGGATCTTTGGCAGTAAGTACTGGGGACTCAGTCCTTGAAATGGAGAAAGGAAACTTGGTGGGGAGGAAGGAGCAAAGAATAATTTTGCAGTTGAGAAATTATTTTCTCCACCTGTGCCTGGGATTCCGGGTGGGAAAGAGGGAAGCTATTTTGAGTCTCTTGGTAAGAGACTCCCTTGGTGAATACAGGCATCTGAATCTGTGGCAACTGACTCCTTGCTGACATTCTAAAAGGTTCTTGCTGGAGGTGCCTGGACCTAGAGCTCATGAAATGAACTAAGAAAGAGTAGTAAGCCCAAGGAAGTCTCCCATAAGAAAAACAGGCTGCTCCCCACAACACCAACTGTGTTAGCTTCCAGATGTTCTCATTGCAGCCCCCACACCCATACCCACTGAGGACCCTAGCCTTTGGGGTAAAGAATGGTCTCCAGAAGTCCCTTGGAATGCTGAAATGTGAAGACTCACAATTAGCAGCTAACTGTACTGAGCACTGAAAATTAGTGGTTGAAAGTGAGCACTCAGGAGCCACACATTGTAGGTACAAATCCTGGCTCCATCCCTGAGTAGCTGTGTGACCTTGGGCAAATTCACATAACCTCCTTATGCTTCCAATTCTTCTGTTTATAAAATGTGAATATTAAGAGTGCTTACCCATAGATATGTAATGAGGATTAAGGAGAAAAGGCAGCTCACAGTCAGTGCTTCATCCGTATTACTCATTGTTACGTCATGTTGCCCCGGGAAGTTTGACTAAGGCTTGTCAAACTGTGTTGCGTTAGTCTTCAAAGCAACCCTATGGGCAAATGAGGAAATCAAGACTCAGAAGTGCCTGGCACACCAAGGGTGGCCCAGAATTCAAAAGCCAAGCTATCTGATGCCAGAAATGTTGATCTCAATCATCGAGAGCCACAGCGCCTCCTGGGGGAGCAACCAAGCACAGCAAGATTGAGTGACCAGAATAGTCTTAGAGGAGTGCGTCTTTCTCCCAGGAACCTCGTAGATGGTGTGGATAGAGGGTAGGGGTTGGTTTAGGGATTCGATGGTGAGTTGTTACGGGGTTGGGGATGCGGGCAGTGTTGGGAAATTCCTGAGCTACCTGAGGGCCACTACCTTTTGGGGACAGGTGAAGTGGAAACAAGGTTCTTTAACTCTGCAGGGGTGCCCTGGGCTTGGAGAGGGGGAGCACTGGCTCCTTTAAGGCCTCGAGGGAATATATGTTCCCTTGCCTTAGAGCTGTGTCCCAAAATCAAAGTAGAATGCGAAGTGGAAGAAATAGACCACTGTACCAAACACAGAGATTGCCCAGAAAACATGAAGCGTTGCCTGTTCAGCTGTGGAAAGAAATGTTTAGACCTCAGACAAGGTAACTCAGATGCTTCCTAAATTTCCCAGTGCCCTCACCTCCTATCTCCACCTGCACTGCACTAACTCTGTCTCCTGGTTCACTAATGGTTAGTCTCTGACCTAGAGTTTAGGTACATCTTCTACTTGACACAAATCTGTCAGCCCTGGACTTGGGAGACACGGATTTTATTTCATTTCTTCCTCTATTTTGGTATGTGATGTGAACAATGTAGTTCTCCTTTCTGGATCTCAGTTTCCCTTTCCATAAGACAGGTGTTGATATTGGACCACATGGTCTCTTGGCTACTCTTCAGTGATTCTTGAGATGCCAAGTAGTCACCGAAGTCTCATCAAATGCCAACATTGTGTCAGGTTATGTGATAGCTATAAGAGACAGGTATATAATCTGTATTTCCTGGCTTTTTTCTCCAGGCCTCTCTGTCTATATAAATCCAGGATGCCTTCCCTGACCACCTTAGACCACCTACACTCTTTCTTCTCTGCTCATATTATTGAGCTGTAAAGAAGACCATCAAGGACTATTCATTCATTCTATTCATTCAACAAATATTGATTGGTGCCCCTGACAGCCACGATGGGTTCCACTTGCTCATTGTGGCCAGGAAGGTCAGAAAAGGTTTTTCTGGGAAAGATATCCATGATTTAAGATCTGAAAGATGAGTACTTAGACCAAAAATGGGAAGAAATAGCCTTTCAGGACAGGTAATAGCATGTACAAAGGCTCTGTGGCAGGAGACAGCATGTTCAGGCCTAGAAAGGCTGGAAAGCAGAGAGTGAGCAAGAGATAAGAAAGAGGAAGCTGGTAGTGTATATTCAGGGCAACTTGAATCTGTACTCCCAAGTGGCCATCCTCAAGTTTTGGGCTCAAATAAACGCCCTACTTAATCATATTTTCTGAATCTTGTTACTTTAGGTTGGCATACCTTTCAAGACAATAACTAGGTTTTCAGTGCTTTGACAAAACCTCAAATGTGTGGCCTTCCAACCAGGCATCCGTGGTTTCATATTGTTCAAGCATTTGTTGCATCCCTATGGATTGCAGCTCTCTGTAAGTTCGCTGTTGCTGGACCAAGAAATAAGGCATACACAGATTTCTACAGAAATTGTAATTCTATAAGAGATTTTCAGGAGATGGGGAAGGCTGGTATCTTTCAGAGTGCAAAGTGATTTTGGAATTGAAATGATTTCTTTGGGTTAAAGTTTGCCACTGACTTGTGTTCCTGAAACTTGAAGCATGAATATGTGGGCTGACAAATAGTCTCTCTTGATAAATAAACAAGTAACAAATTTTAAAAAGAGAGAAAGATGAAGCTGGGCTAGATGGGGGAAGGAGAGCTGGTAAGAGATCTGGTCTTGATCCTAACAGCAATGGATTAACCTATGTTCAAATCCCTTACCATCTGTGTGGTCATAGGAAAGTTATTTAGCCTCTCTAAACCTTAGTTTCCTCATCTGCATAATGAGAACAATAAGAGGACCTACTTTACAAGATTAAATGTTAGTAGATGTCAACTACTAAGAATAGTGCCTGACACTAATCAGTGCTATAATTGTTGTTTTGTCATGCTTCAGACTATGAGGTTCTAAAGAACTCTATTTGTACCTCATAGCACTATGGGCAAAATAATTGCTCAATAAATGCTTAAGATCAGGGTAGATTTGAGTTTCGGGGTTCTTTTTTCTGTGACTACTCCTGAAGCATCCTCTTTATGCCAAATTACCTGCTAGAAACTGCTGTATCAAGATGGCATAAGATGCAACTCCCTCTCAAAAACCTCACATTCTCATGGAGGAATCAGAAAATGTGAACAAGAAAGTACATGGAAATGATAAATGTGTGTGCAAGATTGAGAGGCAACAAAGAAAAGCAAGGAGTAAAGAATGAATCCAGGAAAGACTGCATAAAAGAGTCAATGTCTGGGAAGGGTTTTAAAGAATGAACAAGAGTGCACTTAGCAAGAGAGGTCTGGATATGTCAGGCATGTGCAAAGACACGGGGTGTGTAAGAACATACTATTTTTAGAGCATAAGTGTGGGAAGTTGGGTGTTGGGGCAGCATAAGAAATAAAGTTGGAGAGGAGGAGGAGAAAATGGATTCTGAAGTCTCTCTGGGTTTGGTAGAACTTTATCCTGTGCCCAGCAGATCTGCCATTCTGGAAACCAATGTCGAGCAGATTGCAGAAGTCTTGGAGATCAGCTGGTGGCCTTTCATGGAAGTCCTTGCAAAAGATAATGATGCTCGAATTAAGAAAGCGGCAGAAAGGAAATAAAGGAGAGCTATTTAGGAGGCAAAATCAGCCAGATTTAGTGTTCAGATGTTGGGGAGGCAAGGAAAAAGAAGCCATGTGATGTCACAGCTGTTCCTTCCAACAGCCCTGTTAGGCGAGCACGTTGGGATTTTGCATTCTCATCTTACAGATGAGGAAGTCAAGGACCAGAGAGGTAAAATGAGTGGTCAAGATTCACACTGAATTGGGAGCAGAGCCCCGAGCCAAATTTGCTTCTCAGCGGAGACAAAGAGAGCGGTGGTCAGAGAAAGGGAGAGATGGACATACTCCAGGGAGACAGGCACCCAAACAGCTCTGTTCTGTGATCTCCCTGCAGGTATATGCAGTATGCCACAGGAGGCTGGCCCCTGCCTGGCCTCCATACCATGTTGGTGGTACAATAAAAAAACAAAACAAAACAAAACAAAAAACCCTAAGATCTGCTCCGAATTCATCTATGGCCGTTGCCAGGGGAACAATAACAACTTCCAAACTGAAGCTATCTGCCTGGTCACCTGCAAAAAATACCATAAGTCCCGGAGGTCCCAGTCTCCTGTGCTCACCAAGGCCACACTGGGAGGTCTGGGTGTTGGCTGGTCTATTCCAAGACCTAGGTGGGCCTGAGAATGACAAAATCAGCTCTAATGCATAAGTATAAGTAGAAGGATATTTTGGGAAAGAGGGTGGGAAGGGAGGGATTAGTCAAAGGGATATTGTCAAGTACGAGGTGAGTAGTGGGTGTAGAGAGAAAACAAAAGTGTTGAAGTATCCCAGACCAGGTCAGATGGAAGCCCAGTAAACCCAGCCCAGCCCTGGGCACCATTCATCAGTCAATCATTATAGGCCTTTACTTCTCACTAAACCTTGTTGTTACTTCTCTTCCTTTTAAAGGTTATTTCTAACCAGGGCAACCACATACTTTATTGGCCAAACCAAATCACTTTTGAAAGTGTCTGAAGGTGAGGTGACATTAATTATTACACTGGGACAACAGGCATAAACTGAGACTCTACTGGACAAGTCAGAACCCATGATCATTCTAGGATCCCCCAAACTCACGTTCATTCCGTTCCTGCCCAAAGATATAAAAATGATCCCACCTCCTTTTTCCCATTAGGTGCAAGATTTGGTTCCTAATGTGGTCAGGGTCCAAGCATCTCACCCTTTAATCTTCTACCTCACAGGTTAGCCTTACTTTATACCATAAGGAGGAGCCTGAATAACCTCCAGGATTTGGATCATAATCCAGGCCTCTCTCCACGTGTGCCTGATTGATGCTCCAAATTGGCTTCCACGGGCCAAACCTTGGCTGTTGCAGAAACTGAACTCCAGGAATTGCTTACACCCTTTCTTCCAGTGTAGCATATCTTCAAACACAATGCTCTTCCCCTTGACCACTTCTCAGTATGAAACTCTATGTCTTCAACTTTCAGAACCCCCATTTATTCGTGTGAAGGCTTCAGTTGCCTTAATAAAGCGCTCTGTGGGGTCTGATTTCTCTGAGGCTGAATAATTCACATCTGCAATATGTTGATATTGACATATACTCACATCTCTCTATATGTAATTTTCAGAGAACAAGAAGCTATTGCACCTTCTGGTGACACCAGAAAAGGGAGAGAGTATGAAAATCCTGCAAATTTTCCTGTGGAAAGATAACTAACTCTTTTATTTAACATGGTGATCAAAATACGATATTTTAATTTTTATTACAGGTGAATTGGATAAAACATATACCCGAATGCTTGCAGCCGTGCTTGATGTCTGTAGTTCTGTTACAGGTTTGTGTCCTAGAAACACAGGAATTTTAATAAATTATCTTTTGTACAATTCCATTAAAAAAAGAAAAAATGCATGGTACATTTAAAATTACACATATTGAATTATCAAGTATATGCTTACTAGAAAAGAACTTCTGAACAGGCTTCCATAAGAGCTGATTTTTTTTTCCCACTGAAAATGTGATGTATCTGGCTAGGCTCAGTGGTTCATGCCTGTAATCCCAGCACTTTGGGAGGCCGAGGTGGGCAGATCACCTGATGTCAGGAGTTCAAAACCAGACTGGCCAACATGGTGAAACCCCATCTCTACTAAAAATACAAGAAATTAGCCAGGTGTGGTGGTGCGCACTTGTAGTCCCAGTTACTCAGGAGGCTGAGGCAGGAGAATTGCTTGAACCTGGGAGGTGGAGGTTGCAGTAAGCCGAGATGGCACCATTGCACTCCATCCTGGGCGGCAGAGTGAGGCTCCATCTCAAAAAAAAAAAAAAAAAAAAAAAAAAAGATGTATCTGTTATTTGAAAGAATGCTCCACAGGCTTATTTTCCTGGCTCCATACATTTCAAAACTTGTTTCTCCTCTACTACCCACAACCTTCTTGGGCTAAGAACGTTCACTTTACAGTGCAACCTCTAGTCCCATAACTTAGTGTCATAACGTCAAGGGAATCGGCCCAGTAGACAACGGGAGTATTATTTGCAGCTGCTCCTCCACCAGGACAGCTAGCAGCAACTTCCTACACATAGAAATGACAGCAAACGGCCTAAATATATTCTACTAACTCCAAAATAAATATATCCCCAACTCAACTTCCTTTTAATTTGCATGCCTAAAATGCTGGCAATCGCCCCAACACCACCTAACCCAGGAGAAGTGTGAAAGGTCAGAGTGGAAAGGGAAGATGGATTGGCTGATTATGGTTAGAATATCTTACTTTTGCAGATATTACAGGTCATCTGACCATGTAACATATAGCTAGAAGCACTTCCAGAATCGCTCAAGCAAGGACCCTGAGGCTTGGCTCCATCAGCCTCATGGTAAGTCCATCTCTGAAAGGGCCCATGGACTTGTTTTCTGGAGTTGTAGCAAAGGAGACAGTTCCATAGCATGGTACAGAAATTCTCCAAAATTGAAAATAGCTGGAGAGAGGCATGAAAGGGAGAGATGAAGGAAAGCAGAGTAGAGTTAAAGAAGAAGGGAGAAGAAAGGGGTGAAGGAGGAAAATGGTGTGATGGTGTGACTGCTTTAAAGCAAGGTCCTACAATTCTTTCACTCGCCTTCCACCTAGAAGTGGGATCTATGTCCCCTCCTTTTGAATCTGAGAAAACTCTGTGACTCTTTGACCAAGAGAATAAAGCAAACATGATGCTATGTGACCTTCAAGGCTAGGCTAGAAAAAGTGCAAGTCCCACTTGATCCTCTTAGGTAGCTTGTTTGGGGGTAGTGGGAAACTGCCATGTAAGATGTCCAACTACTCTGAGAGAAGCCCATACTAGAGAGACCCATGTGGGTGCTGTGATCAGCAGGCCCAGATAAGCTCTGACTGATAGCCAGCATCAATTCCAGCCATGCAAATGAGCTGCTCAACCCAATAGAGCCTTCAGATGGCTGCAGCTCCAGCAGACGTCTGACTGCAACCATGGGAAAGACCCTATAAAAGAACCACCAAGCAGATTGCTTCCCAGATGGCTGACCCACAATATGAAATGGTTGCTTTAAAGTGCTAAGTTTTAAGAAAATTTATTCACAAAATAGGTGATCAAAGATGGAAAGGGGCTAGCTGCAGTGGCTCACAGCTGTAATTCCAAGCACTTTGGGAGTCCAAGGCAGGCAGATCACTTGAAGTCAGAAGTTCAAGACCAGCCTGGCCAAAACGGCAAAACTCCATCTCTACTAAAAATACAAAAATTAGCCGGGCATAGTGGCGGGCACCTGTAATACCACCTACTCGGGAGGCTGGGGCAGGAGAATCTCTTCAGCCCGGGAGGCAGAGGTTGCAGTGAGCTGAGATTGTGCCACTGCACTCCAGAGCGAGACTTGGTCTCAAAAAAAAAAAAAAAAAAAAAGATGAAAAGGGAGTAGAAGGAAGGATAGGGGAGAGAAAGAAGAAAGAGATGCCCAGAGGACTGGGCAAGATAAGAGGATGCCAGGCTTAAGAAGGGAATCTCACAGCAGGCAACTTGTCACCACAGCACACCAAGACTTGCTATCTCTTGTCAAATAAGTTTCTTGTTTAATATAACTTGAATCAAGGGGCTCTAAAGAGGCTGGAATTCACTTGTCGTTGATGCTGTTGCCATCTCTACTCCCCTCTCTTTAGAAAGGGCTGGTTAAACTAATTGTAGAAAACTCTAAGGAAGCTGCAAAAAAAGGTTAGAATTAATAAACAAATTTATTAAAGTTATAGGATACAAAATCAACATATGAAAATCAATGGCAATTTTATACACCAAGAACAATCTCATTTCCATTAGCAGCAGCAACAACAAAACACTTAGTAATTAACTCAACCAAAGAAGTGAAAAACTTATGCATTGACAATTATAAAACATCGATGAAGAAAATTTAAAAGACACAAATAAATGGAAAGAAATCTCAGGCTCACAGACTAGAAGAATTAATATTGTCAAAATGTCCACACTACCCAAAGCAACCTACAGAGCACATGCAATTTCTGCCAAAATGCCAATGGCATTTTTTTACAAAAACATAAAAAGCAATGCTAAAATTCATATGGAACCACAAAAGACCCCAAATTGCCAAAGGAATTTTGAAAAAGAACAGAGCTGTAAGCATCACATTTCCTGATATCAAATTACACTGCAAAGCTAGAGTAATCAAAACAGTGTGGTACTGGCACAAAAACAGAAAAGCAGATATACAGGCCAATGGAACAGAATAAAGAACCCAGAACTAAGCCCACCCATTTGTGGTCAATTGATCTTTGATGAGGGTGTCAAAAACACACAATAGGCAACAGAAGATCTCTTTAACAAATGGTGCTGGGAAAACTAGATATCCATATGCAAAAGAATGAAATTGGATCCCTATCCAATACCATATACAAAAATCAACTTAAAATAGATTAAAGTCTTAAACGTAAGACCTGAAACTAAAATTCTTTAAAAAGTCTTGAAGAGACATCTGCATTTCCAAGTTCATTGAAGCATTATTCATAATAGCAAAGATATGAAAAAAACCTAAATGTACATCAGCAGATAATGAATTAAAAACTGTGGTGTGTGTATGCACACACACATACATGTTATACACATATATACAATGTATATATACATTATACAATATTTGTATGCATTATGTGTGTACACACACACAATAGAATAGTATTCATCCTTTAAAAAGTAGGAAATCCCATCATTTGCCACAACACAGATGAATCCAAAGGACATCATGCTAAGTGAATTAAGTTGGACACAAAAAGATAAATATTGTCTGATCTCACTTATATGTGGAATCTAAGATAGCCAAACTTGGGCTAGGAGTGATGACTCACGCCTGTAATCCCAGCACTTTGGGAGGCTGAGGCAGGAGGATTGCTTGATGCCAGAAGTTCGAGGCTGCACCCTGGGTGACAGAATGGGATCCTGTCAAATAAATAAATAAATAAATAAATAAATAAATAAATAAATTTAAAAAAATAGTCAAACTCATAGAAGCAGTGAGTAGAATGGTAATTACAAGGAGAATGTGGTGTTGCGGGGGGGAAGGAGAAAAATGAGAAAATATTGGTCAAAGAGTACAAAGTTTCCATTTCAGTTATGCAAGATAAATTAATTCTGGAACCTAATGTACAGTATGGTGACCGCAACTAACAATATTGTATTTCATACCCGAAATTTGCTAAGAGGGTGGATCTTAAGTGTTCTCATCACACAAGAAAAGGTTAACAATGTAAGATGGAGTATATGTTAATTTGCTTGAGTGTGGTGATCATTTGATATCAATATAGGAAGTTGCACGCTTTAAATATATATAATTCCTATTTGTCAATTATACCTCAATAAAGCTAGGAGGAGAAAAATAAAAACTCTTAGAAAAAATGTAAGAAAAAATCATCTTTATATTGATTTTGGCAATTATTTTTTGGACATGACATCAAAATTACAAGCAACAAAAGCAAAAATAGACAAGTGGGATTATATCAAACTAAAATCTTCTGCACAGCAAAGGAAACAATCAACAAAATGAAAAGGCAAGCTACTGAGTAGGAAAAAATATTTGCAACCATATATACTGTAAAGGATTAATATCCAAAATATATAAATAACTCACACGACTACTATTCAAGAATACATATCAAGAATACAAGTAACCTGATTAACAAATGGGCATCCAACAATTCTTGGGAAGCTGAAAAAAAAAGGGCAAGGAACCTAAACAGCTATTTCTCAAAAGAAAAAAATTTAATGGCCAATAGGTATATAAAAATGTGCTCAAGATCTCTAATCATCAGGAAAATGCAAATTAAAACTACAGTGAAATGGTACCACACCCTGTTAAGATGGCTATTGTAAAAAAGACAAAAGATAAGTATTGGCAAGAATGTATAGAAAAAGGGCACCCTTGGATACTGTTGGTAGTGAGATTGTACATTGGTACAGCTATTTATGGAAAACAATATGGAAGATCCCAAAAAAATTAAAACTAAAACTACCATATGATCCAGCAATCCCCTTCTGGGTATATATCCAAAGGAACTGAAGTCAGGACTGAGAAGAGAAAACCGTGCTCCCTTGACTTGGCATCATTCATGGCAAGTACAGAAACAACCTGAATGTCTGTTGACAGATGAATAGGTAAAGAAAAAGGCTGGGCATGGTGGCTCTCACCTGTAATCCCAGCAATTTGGGAGGCTGAGGTGGGGGGATTGCTTGAGCCCAGGAGCTTGAGACCAGCCTGGGCAACATAGAAAGACCCCCATCCCTATAAAAATTTTTAAAAATTAGCTGGGCATAGTGGCATGTGTCCGTAGTCCCAGTTACTTAAGAGGCTGAGGCAGGACCATTGTTTGAGCCCAGGAACCCCTAGGCCACAGTGAGCCATGATCGCACCACTGTACTCCAGCCTGGGTGACAGAACAAAATTTTGTCTCAAAATAAATAAAATAAAATAAAATACACATATACATATTCAATGGGATATTATTAGCCTTAAAAACTAAAAAGGAAATGTTGCCATTTGGGACAACATGAATGGAACTGTAGGATGTTATGATATGTGAAATAAGCAAGACAAGGAGAAATACTACATGATCTCACTTATATGTAGAATTTAAACATTTTTACATTAAATTGACAGATAAAATTGCATGTATTTATTGTGTATAACACGATTTTTTCCCCTCCATACTGCTTTTTGAAATAACATGTTTTGATACTCTCACACACACACGCACACATTGTGGAATGGCTAAATCTAGCTAATTAACATATACATTACTTCACTAAGTTATTTCTGTGGCGAGAACATTTAAAATCTACTCTCTTAGCATTTTTAAATAATATACAGCTCCTAGATGCAGAGAGTAGGGTGATGGTTGCCAGGGGCTGGAGGGAGGGGGAAATGGGGTAATGTTAGTCAAAGGGGATAAAGTTTCAGTCATATGACATGAATAAATTCTAGAGATATAATGTGTGGCATGGTAAGGATTGCTAACAATACTGTATTGTATACTTAAATTTACTAAGAGAGTAGATCTTAAATCTTCTCAACACACAGACATACCACACATACATACATAGTTAACTATGTAGAGATTATAGATATGCTAATTAGCTGAAATGTGATCATTTTGTAATGTATATGTATATCAAAACACCAAGTGGTACACCTTAAATGTATACATTTTTTGTATGTCAATGATATTTTAATAAATATGTTAAACATTTTACAGCTAAGTCCAAATAATTACTGATAAAATGAGGTTTTTCCTTTTTTCTTTTTTTTTTTTGAGATGGAGTCTCACTCTGTTGCTGAGGCTGGAGTGCATGGTGCGATCTTGGCTCACTGCAACTTCTGCCTCCTGGGTTCAAGCAATTCTCCTGCCTCAGCCTCCTGAGTAGCTAGGATAACAGGCATGTGCCACCACGCCCAGCTAATTTTTGTGTTTTTAGTAGAGACGCGGTTTCACCATGTTGCTCAGGCTGTTCTCAAACTCCTGACCTCATGATCCGCCCGCCTCAGCCTCCCAAAGTGTTAGGATTACAGGTGTGAGCCACCGCGCTCGGCTGAAAATGAGGTTTAATGCAATTGTTTCAAAGTAACTCCCCAAATAGATAAGACATAATGTTTTTAAAGTGTTTGACACAGTATGAAAGAAGATCAATAGTATTCTGGAATTAATATTCTGAGTGATTACAGTAAAATTGTGCCAAATGTGTTGCCATTAACAAAAAAGTCTATGGTGCCTGCTTCTGGTGTAGAAGGAGAGTAGGTGAAGATGTTAAAATCCTTGGAAGTGGGGGGATCAGGTCAGGTTCGTGATGAAGACCCTGAAAACGCTGCTCATTTGGCAGTTTTGCAAAGAGTCTGTCCAGTCACATTGTCCCCATGTGTGGTATCTCCCCATGTTGACATTTGCTCTTGCCTCCATACTTCTGTGAGAATTGGTCTCTTCTCCTGGGACACCTTTCCCAGTCCTGTGCATCCTTAAGATCCATACCAAATTACTAACCAGTCGTCTTTGGTCTGCATCCTATGGGAAAAGCACGTGTCTGGGAATAAAGAGATCCAAATCTGAATCCCAAATTTACCCCTGGGTGAATGTACACTGTGGTTGGAACAGGATAGGGTGGAGGGATGCTCCTCTCAGGGCCTCAGTTTTGCATTTCTAAGATGAAGACGATGGACTAACGATGTCACAGTGTAGTTCTAAATTTGAGAAAATATGGTAGCTCAAGGACTTTGCCAAATCTGATAAGAACCTGGTGCTTGTCCTTTTCACCGGCACTCTTCAATCCTTGATTGGGGTTGACATACATGAATGAATGGAACAGAATCATTCTGTCCCCGACACCCATGGACCAAAGAGGCCCTTGGAAACGTTCAGAATGTGCCGTGTGGTGGACAGTATCTGCTTGACGCTCTGTTCAAGAATGAACTCAGAGCCCTCAGGGCTGAGCTCTGAGAACCCCTGCCTTGCAAGACCTCAGGGAGGCTGGGTATGTTGGGTCTCTTTATCACTGACTATTTGCTCATGACTCTGCCCATTAGATCCCAGAAGACATCTCAAGTGGAATCTTCAGGTGTTTCCCATGGTACCATGCATATCCAGGACCTCTCGTCTTCCTCTCCTTCTTATTCTCTCTTTGGAGCTGTCTCCAGAGCCAGAAATGCCCAGAGGAAGCTTAAATCATTCGGAAACACAGGGAATGTCTAAGCCGAGGGGCCTAGAAAAACTCCAGTAGCCCCAATCCCTCTCTTTTTAAAAACACATGCACAAATGGAAGCTTCTAGCAGCGGAAATGGACTTGTTTAAAATCACACAGTAGGCCGAGTGCGGTGGCTCAAGTCTGTAATCCCAGCACTTCGGGAGGCCAAGACGGGAGGATCACGAGGTCAGGAGATCGAGACCATCCTGGCTAACACGGTGAAACCTCGTCTCTACTAAAAAATACAAAAAACTAGCCGGGCGAGGTGGCGGGCGCCTGTAGTCCCAGCTACTCGGGAGGCTGAGGCAGGAGAATGGCGTGAACCCGGGAGGAGGAGCTTGCAGTGAGCCGAGATCCGGCCACTGCACTCCAGGCTGGGCGACAGAACGAGACTCCATCTCAAAATAAATAAATAAATAAATAAATAAATAAATAAATAAGTAAATAAAATCACACAGCAAGTAAGTAGCAAAACGGGAGCTAACCACGTCTGAAGGGTGGCAAAGTGTTGCCAGATCCCACGGACTAGTTGGAAATCAGGATGGATATAGTGACTATTTGTGATTTTAATTTTTAATGTTCAGTATCTAAATCTAATTCCTACTAGGACTTGCTACTAGGGAAGAGTCTTGGTGGGAGTTAAAAACCAGTATTCCCAGTACAAGAAATGAAAGAACCAAGCTTTCACTCAGAGACGATTTAATATGGAGAATTGGTTACATGAGTATTAGAATCCCTCACTCCTAGATTTGGGAGTATAAAAGATTTGGCGTTACCAGAACCCAGGAGTTAAGACAAGGGGCCCAGGCACACATAGCGCTCATACCTCTGGGGGAACAGAGAGGTGGAAGCTGTGACTGGCACTCTGTCTTCTAAAATTTCTGTAGCCGGTGTTGAGACCTCTGAGGGATCAAATGGTGCTTGGTCCACTAGGTGGTCCACTAGGTGAGGAGGCATGGCCAGCTGCATCTCTGAGGAGGTACCGTGCAGCTGGTTTGAAGAACCAGAAGCATCCAGAGCCTGGAGGGGTAACTGCTTCCCCCACCACAGATTTGCCTGTGTCACTTCCGTGGCTCTCATTCCCCCAACCCCAGGGACTTTCATAAAGATATCAGTGGTGGTAGCAGTGAGGGTTGGAGGAAGTTGTCTTACCCAGAGGAACAGAAGATGCAGCAAAACACTGTAGACCACACCCCTTTCAGGATCCAATTCCTTGCCAGCACCTGTCTCTTGTCAGACCAGCTGCACTTCACAGCTGAAACATGGGGAAGGGAGAACCGAGACCACCTAACTGTCATTGAGACCTGGGTTTTGTGTTTGGAGGGAAGTTTCTACCCCCCATTCAGTGAGCTTTACATTTCAAAATCAACAAGTACTGCTACCTGGGCTGTCCTAAGATATCTCAGATGCCGTGTAACAACAGCAGACGCTGAAGAAAATGGGCATGCATTTCAGTACTTGTTTAATACATTGTCTATCATTGATAAGCCATGGATTTCTTTTTTTAGCCAAATCACCTAAGGCAGTAACTCACTAGTACCAGTACACCAAGAATTCAGATTCTAGAGCCTTCCCAAAAAACTAAACTTTATAAATAAATAAAGCTCTCAAGGTAAATCTTTTTTGTAAATTCTATATAATGTTCCTTTTTTAAAAAAATTTTTACTGTGCATATTTAAAGTATACAACATGATTTTTTAAGATTCAAGGTAATTCTGATGCCCTGTAAGTTTGGGAACTACTAGTCTAATACTCCTGATTTAATATCACATTCCTGAAAAGTATTATTGAATGTAGGTCACATCACTTCTGATTCATCACACTTTTGTACATTCTTGCTTCCTTCTGCTATTAACTTTTGTTCTAAAGACCCATCCTTCTTAATTTACTATTTCTGCTAAGTACTGTCCAGTAGAGAGTGCATCATTCATGATTCATCATTGCTGTCCTTTTGCTCAGTTTTCTCTCCCTGCTATTGATTTCCTCTTTACTGCCTACTTTAGCATATTAATTCATCAAGCAAAATGAGCACATCTTTGGTGTTGTTTCAACTCAGCAGTAAAGTAAAAGGAGGACATGGAGATGCCAAAAGTATATTTAGCTCCAATGTACTTTATTTTTTATGTCTAAAGAGTCTCCTCTTTTTCGCACAACTCCCTCCCCAAAGCTAATTCACTGAGAAACCTTGTCAAGTCAAGCTTCTCTCCCCCATCTACTGTGTCAGCTTTGCTGGTCTTATTTCAGTTTCTTAAATGCACTGAGCTCCTTACTGCCCCCAAAGCACTCACATGTGCTGGTCCTCATGTGTGGATTCCCTTCACCTCAAATCTTCATCACAGATCTTGTACTTCTCTGTCATAGCTTTTATCATAATTTGTAGGTATATATTTAATTGTGACATTATTCAATGTTTCTCTCCCCTCTAGACATTAGACTATAAGGAAAAAGCATTGTGCCTTTTTCTTACTAGTGTCTGACACAGGAGAGATCTTCAATGAATATTTGTTGAATGAATGGAAATGCATCATATAATAAAACACACCTTAATGTGAAGGGCCAAGGGGGAAGGGCTGTTTACTGGAACAGAGATCTATATGGAAGGGGTATCCTGAAAAGAGCAAGTTGAGGCATCCATGCAGACTGTGGAGACACAACCAGAGGAAGTTGGGGAATAAATACCCAAACCTTAGTCCCAGTCTTTCCTCTAATCTCCTTCTGTGCCCCATGGGCTGGTTCCAAGCAAAAGCCAGAGAGCAAGATAACTGTTGATGCAACCCATACATTTGGTTTTCTGAGGTATAAAGCAGGGCACAGAAGAGGGGGTAAATGGGTCCAAAAGGGGAAAGAAAGAAATTCAAATCCATCTCTCAACATTCACTCTTGGGTTCTGTCCACATGAAAAGTCCATGTCCCATCATGGGGTTGCATGAGTCTCCCTGGTCACCAAATCATTGTGGGAGGTATCAGATGGTCACATACCTAAAAGCTAAAATGCTAGCCATCACCAATATTCCTCATATTCAATTGTGGAAGAAGGGAGGAAAGAAACAACTAACATAAAACAGCGACTACAGACCCCACCTGTGTGTCTGGTCGTGAAGTTCAAGATGATAACAATAACTGCCTTCTCCCAGCATCCTTTCTATGTTTCAATTACCTTCTGCCAGTTAGATGGAGTGCTTCACCTGATGAGGTGATCCAAACTTTCATTCCTGTGCAGTCTGAGCCCTTCATGATCTTTCCTTTATGGGGTTCCCACAGTTTTTCATTGATCAAGACTATTGTACAAAGGAGTTCTAAGAGGTGCCAATGAATATCTTGGGTTCTAGGTTGTGATGGTTAATCTTATGCATCAACTTGACTGGGCCACAAAATATCCAGATTAAACATCATGTCTGGGTTTGTCTGTGAGGGTGTTTCTGGATGAGATGAGCATTGGAATTGGTGGGCTCAGTAAAGTAGACGGCCCTCCTGAATGTGGGTAGGCATCATCCAATCCATTGAGGCCTGAATAAAGCAAAAGATGGAAGAAAGAAAAATTTGTCCCATCTTTCTGCCTCATTTCTTGAACTGGGACATCTCATGTCATCTTCTCCTGCCCTTGAACATAGATTCACACCATCGACTCCCTTGGTCTCAGATCTTTAGACTCAGACTAAATTACACCATCAACTTCCAACTTTCCTGGGGCTCCAGTTTGCAGATGACAGATCATGTGAGTTTTTGACCTCCAGCCTCTATAACTGCAAGAGCCAGTTACACACATACACACACACACACACACACACACACACACACACAGTCTTATATTGGCTCTGTTGCTCAGGAGAACTAGTATACAGACAAGTTTCCTTACCTCGACTGTACAGCAGCAACCCAATTTCCCCTTGGTTATCAGGATTAACCACCCATCTGGTGCAGTGACACCCTCCCCTTTCTTTTGATTAAGTGGTATGAAAAGCCAAAAATATCCAAGGGGCAGTGTTTGCTCTTAATTCTGCAAAATCCCGACAGTGTTTTCCTGTGGAAGCATTCCTCCCTTGAGCACTAAGACCACCAATCCCACTAAGCCCAGGATCGGGAGGATGAGAGGCAAAAGTTCGTCTAGTGGG
This sequence comes from Macaca fascicularis, assembly GCF_037993035.2. Classification (NCBI taxonomy): domain Eukaryota; kingdom Metazoa; phylum Chordata; class Mammalia; order Primates; family Cercopithecidae; genus Macaca; species Macaca fascicularis. Next base: position 101,607,409 of record NC_088384.1, on the reverse strand, counting down.
TTATTATTAGATGTGAAAGTCAGAGAAGAATCCCTCTTAATCCTGGGCTAAAATTATAATCATTTCGGGAGCTTTTAGAAAATATTGATGGGCAGGGTGTGGGCATGGGAAAGGGGGTGGGGAGGGAGGGAAAGACGAAGGTAAGACAACAGATAAGGACCACTTCCATCAGGGACGGGTCAGTGTTTTGTTCTTACTAGAATAGATACTTACTCTGAACACTAATCTGCCCTCCCTGCATGGAACGCTTCTGCCAGAACTACCATCTGTAGACTTATGGAATGCCTTATTCACTGTCATAGTATTTCACACAGTGTTGTTTCTTATCAAGGAACTCATGTCATAGTAAAAAAAATTATAGCAATAGGCCCGTGCTCATGGTATTCACTGATCTTATTGTATTTCCCAGCATCCTGAAGCAGCTGGTTTGATAGTACCTTGCAGGATGGGGTGCAAAGGTTCTATAGGCTGTATATGCTCTGAATCAGCCTCCAATATATGGTATCCTTTCTCCCATAGTCAGGATTAATGTGCCCAGGAATAAAAGGGTGGAAATGGGAGTGGGCATTACTCACTTTTATCCCTGGTGACCTACTAGCAAAATTTTTGCTTCCTATTCCCATGATGATATAGTATGCTTCCCTAGAAGTCTTAGTTCCAAAAGGAGGCATGCTTTCACAAAGAAAACCAACAATGATTCCCTTGAACTGAAAGTTAAGACTGTCATCTGGCTACTTTGGGCTCCTCCTGCCTCTGAATCAATAGGCAAAGAAAGACATTACTATGTTGGCTGGGGTTATTGATCCAGACTACCAAGGGGGAAATTGAAGTACTGCACAATAGAGGTAAAAGAAGAGTGTATCCAGAATACAGAAGATTCTTTGGGGCAACTCTTAATATTACCATGCCCTTTGATTAAGGCCAATGGAAAACTACAACCGAACCCAGGCAGGACCATTAGCAAATGGCCCAAACCCTTCAGGAATGAAGGTTTGGGTTACTTCCCCAGGTAAAGAACAATGACCAGCTGAGGTGCTTGCTGAAGGCAAAGGCAATACAGAATGGGTAGCGGGGAAAAGTAGTTATAAATACCAGCTATGACCACGTGACCATTACAGAAACAAAAACTGCAATTGTCATAAGTATTCCTCCATATTTTGTTATGAATATAGGTGTGTATTAAGCAAATATCTTTGTTTTCTTCCCTCTCCTATTTCCTTATTATGCAACATAAGATGTATTGACTTTATTCCATAGTACTTAAGTATTGTTCATTTTACATCATAGAATTTTAAGCTATGAAATATCAAGAGGAGTAAATGTCACTCAAAAACTATGTTGTCTTTGGGGAAGGGGTTGGTGTATTTCCATTGTCTGCAGGATAATTGTATCATGTTAGGTGGGATTATAACTTTGTAATAGTTTTTATTTTAAGATTAAGTATAGCCTAAGGAGATCTGTATGGGTGCCAGGTTGACAAGTAATGGACTTGTGATTGCTCATTTTATGTATCATCTTGACTGGGCCATGGGGTGCCCAGATATATGGTTAAACATTATCTCTGGGTGTGTCTGTAAGGGTGTTTCCAGATGACATTGACATTGGAATTGGCAGACTGAGTAAAGCGATTGCTCTCCCCAGTGTGGATGGGCCTTAACCAGTCTGTTGCAGGCCTGAATGAAATAAAAGTCGGAATAAGAAATATATATTTTTTCTGCCTACCTGCCTTCAAGTTGAAACACCGGTTTTCTCCACACTCAGACTTGAACTGGAACGTATGCCATTGGCTCTCCTGGTTCTCAGGCCCTCAGACTCAGACTGGAGCTTGCATAATTGGCTCTCCCAGTTCTTAACCCCATGGACTTGTATCGGTGCTGTGCCATTGGTTTTCTTGGGTCTCCACCTTTCTGACTGCAGATCTTAGACTTATCATCCTCCATAATCATGTGAGCCAATTCCTTACAGTAGAAAGTATATGTATGTGTGTGTATATATATGTGTGTGTGTGTGTGTGTGTGTGTGTGTGTGTGTATCCCATTTTCAATATGTTACCATTAGGGAAACTAGGGAAACATTTAAAAATGTTAACATTAGGGGAAACCATATTATTTCTTACACCTGTATGTGAATTTATAATTATCTCAATAAAAATTTGAATTAAAGAAAATATAGGCAAAATAAAGACTTTCCCATATAAACAAAAACTGAGAGGAGGTGATACTTCTCTCGAACTAGACTTTATCCTTAAGGCTGAAAGAATATGAGACCAGATAGTAATTTGGATCCACAGGAAGGAATGAAAAACACCAGAAATGGTAAGTATGTGGGTAAATATAAAGCGTGTATATGTGTGTATAAGGGTGTGTGTGTGTGTGTGTGGTCTTCTCTTGATTATAACACTGCTGTAATAGACATAAATGTAATATATATGACAACAAAAGCACAAAGAAGGGGCAGGAACTAGAGCTATACTGGTGCAAAGTTACTATATTTTCCCAGAATTAAATTAATTGCCTGACATATGGTGCTCATAAGATGTTAGTCCCCTTCTTCCTTCTAGAAAAGAGAAAGGTCATTTGGAGGTTAGAACCTGAAGGGTGAAACTTTATTCTTTCAAAATCCCACCCTTATTTACTTCCTCCTTCCTTAAACCAGTCAAATTAATGGATCTCAATCAAAGTAAGTTAATTGGGGCCAGGCCCAGTGGCACGCGCCTGTAATTCCAGCACTTTGGGAGGCCGAGCTGGGCGGATCACTTGAGATCAGCCTGGCCAACATGGTGAAACCCCGTCTCTACTATAAATACAAAAATTAGCTAGGCGTGGTGGCGCATGTCTGTAATCCCAGCTACTGAGGAGGCTGAGGCAGGAGAATCTCTTGAACCCAGGAGGCGGAAGCTGCAGTGAGCCAAGATCACACCACTGAACTCCAGACTTCCAGACTGGATGACAGAGCAAGATTCTATCTCAAAAAAGAAAAAAAAAAAAAAAAAAGGAAGTAAGTGAATCGGAAGTGGAGCAGGGTTGAAATATTACCTATGGTATACAGTGTTCACTCTTCGGGCCCAGGCTTTGCCACTATGCAATATGTCCATGTAATAAACCTGCACATGTAGCTCCTGAATTTATTAATTTTTTAAAAAAATAATGTAATGATTTTTCACATACATGCACACACATATGATTGACATAGGGTTAGTAAGATTCCTGTAATGAATATAAGTGCTAGATAACTAGCTAGGGCTGCCTTCTAGCTGCTCTAACATGTTTTTAATAAATCTTACTCTTGCCCTCCCCTTTCTGGAATTACAATAACACTGCCACCCAGATCTCCTGAGAAAGAGCCAATTCACTGAGTCATGACCAAAGATCCCCAGGGCAACCTGAGTACAGAATGAGCTTTTCAAGGGCCAGGTCTTGTTGTACCTACCCACAAGGCCTGTTTGGTCAAACGAGTACAGACGCACCTCATCAGGCACTGCCCCTCGCTGCACTGGATCCTTATCATGCTGTTAATGTTGGAAATATTATTATAACTTTTTCAAAAAGTGCTTCTATCTATTGCTCTTCTGCAGGGTTTCCTAACCTTGGCGTGATTAACATTTGATGCCAAATGTGAGGGCTGTCCTGAGCAGTATAGGATGTTTAGCAATATCTCTGCCTTAACATACTAGAAGCCAGTAGGTGCCCCCAATCAAAAATGTCTCTAGACATTGCCAAGTGTCCTTGGGGGCAGTATCACTCCCTCCCCTGCTCTCCTGATTAGTATGTTTAAAGGAAACTTCTCACTTCCTGATCCATTGCCCCAGAGGAGGCAACACTGTAGGAAGCTCTCAGCCAAGGAGCATCAATAGGCACTCCCGCCTTTCCTCTGCCTGCACAAGTGACAGTCTATTCCTTTCTTCCTTCTATCATTATTTTGTTTTCTGATGAACAGATTTGATCACCCAAGAGGGCTAAGAAAGGAGATATCAAGGATAATGCTGGTGGACCCCTCAAGGTGCAAAAGAAGTTGGACCACAGAGATGTTGCAATGTAGGCTTCAGAGGTGCCTTCAAGGAAATAAATGTGGGGTAAACAGTAAAGATCAACAGATAATGAGAGGGTCGACCAACAATTGCATAAGCTATAGTTAGAGAAAGCAATGGCCAAGGAATGAGTATCATGGCTCCAGGGAATTTAAAGAAAAGGAAGAGCTATAACTAACATGCAAAGGTGGGGAAAACATTTCTGTAGGAACTAAGTATGCTGCTGATTCAGTTGGCACCCTCATTTTCAAAAAGGCATCATTGCCACACACACACACACACACACACACACACACACATCCCTTGCAAAAGACATGTGCCTGTGTGTGCATTCACAATGTGTGAGGCATTTGAATATTTATTGAACACTTGTACCAATTCTGGGAACTATGCTAAAGCCACATAATTAACCCCAGTTTATAGATGAGAAAACTGAGGCTGGAAGAGGTTAAATGACTTGCCCAGGTCAAGAGTAGCTGGACTTAAATCAACCCAAGTGTCCATTACTGGATGGATAAAGAAAATGTAGTACGTATACACAATGGAATACTACTCAGCCCTTACAAAGAAGGAAATCCTGCCATTTGTGACAACGTGGATGAACCTGCAGGTTACGTGAAATAAACCAGGCACAGAAAGACAAATACCAGGTGATCTCACTTACATGTGGAATCTAAAAAAGTTGAAGTCACAGAAGCAGAGAGTAGAATGGTGGATACCAGGAGCTGGGGGGTGGGAAGTATTGGGAAGATGCTGGTCAACAAAGGATATGAAATTTCAGTTAGACAAAAGGAATAAGTTGTGAAGACCTATTGCACAGCATGGTGACTATAGTTAATAACATATTGTACACTTGAAAATTGCTAAGAGAGAAAATTGCTCTCTTTCTATATATATACACACACACACATATATTTCAAAACATCATATTGTACATCATAAATATATAATGTTCCTCAACTTATGATGAGATTGTAGTCTAATAAACCTATCCTAAGTTGAAGATATCAGAAGTTGAAATACATTTAATACACTTAACTTACCAAACATCATAGCTTAGCCTTACCTACCTTAAACTTGCTCAGAACACTTACACTAGCCTACAGTTGGGCAAAATCATCTAACACAAAGCCCTTTTTATAATGAAGTGTTGAATACCTCATGTAATTTATTGAATACTGTACTAAAAGTGAACACAGAATGGTTGTATGGGTATTCAAAGTACTGTTTTTACTGACTGTGCATTGTGTTTGCACCATCATAAAGTCAAACATTATAAGTCAAACCATTGTAAATTGGGGACTGCCTTTATACAATTTTTATTTCTCAATTAAAAATAAATAACAATAAATATATGATAGAATGCTTCTTGAAAAAGAATAGCTGGACCCATCACAACCTCAGATTTTAAATCTGAGGCTCACTAAATTTCAGTAAAGCATGCTGGCTTTGTCTTTCAAAAGAAATTGGATATCTAGAGAATCAAGGAAAGGAGACAGGTGGAATGTACTGGATTCTGGGGTGTGTCTCTAGAGAGCATGACCCTCTGAACCAAACAAAGCTGGGCCCTCCTTCTACATGGTGCCTTTGATATTTCTATTAAAATATACTGAGTCTGCTTCTCCTCCAAGTAGGTGACTGTTTCTGACTTCCAATATGTTTGTGTGTGTTGTTCCCATAATTTCCTGGGAGCACCCAGATGGGATGGAGGCAGCATCTAATACTTTGCCTGGTGCCGTGTGGGTACTTGATGAATGTTTGTTGAATGAATGAGTGATACAAGAGCACTGAAGCAGACAGACCCGGGTCTCAGTCCAGTCTCTGAAACTTGCTGTAAATGTAACAGTGGTCAAAGTAGCATAACCTCCTCTTATCTACAAAATGGGAGTTTTAAGTGTTGTGGGATTCTTGTAGAGACTTAAGGGAAGCAATGTGTGAAAACTATTTTTGCATGGTGCCTAGAAAATAAAAGGTACTAAAAAATGGCTACTGTCTTTTTAGTATTGTGAAAAGGGCTTCCACACTGAAGTGGTACTAAAGTAGCCTGGTTGGCCAGATCAGATAAGGCCAGGAAGAGAGAGGCGAAGCTGTGCTTTGGATGAACACTCTGTTCCTGAGGCAGCCCAGCCCCATGAAAAGCCTGAGTTAAGGGTGAATGAGCTGGATGTGGGGCCAGGCTCCTCCCCTTGGTCCCTTTTCTCCCTAAAATGGCAACCCCAGGCTGAGCCACTGGCTGAGTGGCACCATGCAGCTTCAGGCCTCTCTCTCGTTTCTCCTGATTCTCACTCTCTGCCTAGAGCTTCGATCAGAACTATCACAAGGTTGGTATAAAATGTGGGATCTCAAAGAGTAGACTGGGAATCAGGCTGAGGGTGGGTAGTGGTGGGGGAGGTGGTGCAGCACCAACAGAACCCATTTCTTACCTTACTGGATTGAGAGTCAATTCAGTTCAAGTCACTTCATCGGATATATGTTGGGCACATAGTATGTGCCAGACACTGTCCTAGGTGCTGGGGTTAAAGCAAGGAGCCTAAGACCCTGCCTTTGTGAAATTAAGATGTTAATGGGAGAGAGACATACAATACCTAACACACATGATAGATGATCAAAGTGCTATAGAAAATAAAACAAGCAAAGCAGGAAAAGGGGCCTTCAACATCTGGGGTGGGGCTGGTGGCAGGCTAGGAGAGGTTGGGAAAAGGAGATCAGAGCCAGAATTTGAGAGTGAGGAACTTAGCCAAGTTAGATGCACTTGTCAGAAATGGCTCCTTCCTGGACCACTTTCTCTGTGGAAGCTTGGAATCTGCAAATGGAAGTGGGGAGATGAAGTGCAGTTATAGCTAAGATAATCTGCTGGAAATGGGGATGGTAGGCAGCAGTTTCCAAGATTTTTAAGCAGCCAGTAGGATTCCCTGTATAAAAATGCATATTAGAATACACAAAAGGGTAAGAAAGAAAGTAAAAAATTATAGAAATCTTACCTTCTGGAGATTATCACTGTCAATGTGCCAGTGAACATCCTTGCACATGCAAGCATCGTTCTCTGCATGTATGTACATGGAGCTATTAATGATAGATTCTTAGATATAAATGGAACCGTAAACCTCCCAATAACCCTATAGATGAGTGGTTCTCGAGTTTGTCCCCTAGTCCAACAGCAGTAGCAGCAGCAGCATCAACTAGAAACATACTAGTTCCCAGTCCCACCTGATCAGAAACTGTGGAGGTACGTCTCTCTAACGAGCCTTCCAGATGATTCTGATGCATACTCGAGTTTGAAAACATCTGCCTTAAGTAAGAAGAATGTAGTGGTTTACAGGATGAGCATACCTGGAGTCAGACACACCTGGGTTCTGGTCCTGGCTCCTCTACTTACAAACTCTGTGCCTCAGGAACATCATTTATAGCCTTTCTGAGCATCAGTTTCTTCTTCTAAAAAAAAGGTTAACCACCTTTTCTGATATATGTCAAATAGTCTGATGTATGTCAAGCTCTCAGTACAACTTAGCTCTTAATAGGTTCTTGTAAAGCACTTAGAACAGCTTCTGTCACACTCAAAACACACACACACGGTGTCATTATCTACTTTACATAAAAAAGAAACAAGTCAAGTGATTTTCCTTTGGTTTAATGGAATGGAAGAGCAGAGAAGCAAGACTGAGAAAATTAAGAGCAGATGGGACTCCAGCCCCTACAGAGTCACCTGTAAGGGTCTAAAAGCCAATGCTGCTGCAACTAGGATGTCTTAAGAACATGCCCCTCCACCTCCCACCTTGATTGGATAAGCTATTCTGTCTCCTTCCCATTCTCCTTCACCCTTAGCGTTAGCCTTGCAGGTAGGAGGATGAGACAGAGCCTGAACCTTTCCAAGTCCTAGGTTGCTGCCTGAAGTTCCACCATAGGTGTGATCATTCATCCGTCCATTCACTCATTTTACAACAACCAAGATGGATGGAGAACCTGCAAGCCTTTGCAGTCGAACCATGCTGGGTTTGATTCTTGGTCCTACTGCTTCCTAGCCTGACATTAGGACAGATACTTCATTTCTCTGGCCTTAGTTTCCTCACGTAATGTTGGAAGTTCTACTAGCTACCACGAAGAGTAAAACTGCCCACATGGTGACAGAAACATACAAGGAGGGCACAAAGAAACTTCTAATCCTGCCCCAGAGGAGCTCACTGGTGGTGGCGGTGGTGGCGGTGGTGGTGGTGGTGGCGGTGGTGGTGGTGGTGGCGGTGGTGGTGGTGGTGGTCTATTAACAAATATTTGCTAAGAACTGAGAACTAGGCCTGTGTTAGGCACTAAGGCTGCAGAAATGAGTACAATGAGGTCCCTTTTCTCAAGAGTCTTATTGGTTAAGCAATAGAATGATTAAGAGCAGCTACTATTTGCTGATTTATTTTCTATTTATCAATGCTTTTCACTGGTAATCTCTGACCCTTCAATAAACCAAAAATGTGGATATTATACCAGCATTTTTGCAACGAAGGAAATTGTCAATGAGATAAGTCATTTGTCCAAGATCACATAGCTAGAAGATAATTGAGACAAGTTTGAACCCTCTGAGATTCAATCTTGCTGTCAGATTCAAAGTCTGTTTTCCTTCTGTCACTGGATATCGATTCTAGAATTGATTATGAGACAGGAGGTAGGAACCTGAGGATCTTTATTATCAAATCCTATAAAATCAGATCTGGAAGGGCACTCAGAGATGATGGGGTTCAACTCCTTGATTTTACAAATGAAGAAATGGAGACATGAACAAGTTAGGTTTATACAACATCACACAGCAGCAAGTGGTTTGACTACAATCTCAGTCCACTTGAATTGGGTTCTCAAGCCTGTGATTCTCACCATATCAGGCTACTCTCAGAAGTGAAAATGTCAACTTCTGTGTAAACAGATCAGACCACGGTTGGGCAGAAAGAGGTACAGAGCACAGCCATTGTAGATGACCTCACAATTGTGCCCAGGGCTGTCACAGTCCCTGGCATATGAGGCAAACAAGGGGAAGGTGATGGGTTTGGTCTCTCTCAAACACTTTCTCTCTTCAGACACTATCACGGATCTCCTCCCAAATGTATGCTCTTTTCCTATGGAAAAGGGCCCTTGTCAAGCCTACATGATTCGATGGTTTTTCAACTCTGAAACTGGTGAATGTGAATTATTTGCTTACGGAGGCTGCAGAGGCAACAGCAACAACTTTTCGAGGAAAGAAGAATGTGAGAAAATGTGCAAGTTCACCTGATTTTCTAACAAGAACACAGCCTTCCATGGATTTGGGATTGATCTGAGGGCCATAGAAGGTATTTTTTTTTTTTGTGTGTGTGTGAACAAGAGATTCATTCTTCTACCCCTACATTTATTCTCCCTGATGTGCTCCTAAAAATGCTTCATCTCTGTGCCCGAAATTCTATAAATGTTGCAATCAAGTTTAAAATCTCAAGACCTCCTTTTTAAAACATACACGTACTTACAAATACACTGGGGAAATTTAGAGCAGTCATTCACACCTTAGTATGAAGTACTGCTTAACCCACTGGGAGATAAAGGTTTTGAAGGAGAAAGGGGTGGATTTGGAAATTTGGGTAAGATATTGGAAGGGCCTATATTGGACAAGGAGGGGATTTCAAGTCTTGTGAAATAAGACACAAGGAAACAACAGAAACCAGGGAAGAAAGGGGAATTGGGGAGAAACTGAGGATGTTAAGGACATTTTAATTAAAAAAAAAAAAAAAAAAGTAGTGGGCCGGGCATGGTGGCTCACACCTGTAATCCAGCACTTTGAGAAGCTGAGTGAGGTGGGTGGATCACGAGGTCAAGAGATCGAGACCATCCTGGCCAACATAGTGAAACCCCATCTCTACTAAAAGTACAAAAATTAGCTGGGTGTGGTGGCTCACGCTACTACACTACATAGTCCCAGCTACTCGGGAGGCTGAGGCAGGAGGATGCTTGAACCCAGGAGGCAGAGATTGCAGTGAGCCGAGATCATGCCATTGCACTCCAGCTTGGTGACAGAGTGAGACTCGGTTTAAAAAAAAAAATGAATTTTTATGAAAGTTATTATCTACTAAGGCTAAACTCCATCTTCCTGCCAAGGGTTACACGGGGAGAGGAGTAAAGAGCCCTGGTTCTAGAGTTTTTTGGTTTGCCTTAAGCAACACCAATTACAACAACTTGGAGGGAGAGGAGAAAAACACAAGAATCATCTCATTCATTTATTTCAAGAGGGCCCACAGATGGGGAGGGACTTCTTTAAGATCACAGGGTGGGAATGAAACAGAGGCATCCTTGGTCTCACCAAAAGGTCTCTTCCATTGCATTGTAATCCCCCTAATCCATAATTTTTCCAGACTTCCTCCGGGATGGAGGGCAGAATTGAAGAGGGAGCATTCATGTGGGCACTGTCCCTTATTTACCACTCTGATTCAGGGTCCTCCCCCAAAGTCCAAGTCAGCTCCTTCCCATTGCCCAAGGAACAATAACTTGAAGCCATTATGCCAGGCCCCATGCTAAGCTCTTCATAAATAATACACATAAAGCTCAGGGTAACCCTAAAAATCAGTTTACTACTCAAAGCATGCTCCAGGAACAGGTAGCTTCCAGGTCACCTGAGAACTTGTTAGAAATGCGGAATCTCATGACCAGCCTCGTAACAAGATTCCTGGGTGATTTGTGGGCACACTCAAGTTTAGGAAGCAGTGGTAGATGAGGAAACAAGGATAAAACAGAGCAGTAATGTTTCCAGGGCCACACAGCTGGAACGTGGCAGAGCTGGTCATTGAACTCTTGTCAGTACATTTGCAAAGTCCCTGGTATAATGGCTATGCTTCACTCTGTCATGGATCTCAGAATTTCCCCCATGGGGCTGATTTCCAGTTAAAGGTTTTATCAGAAAAATTTTAAAACACCAAGTTATGCTGCCAAGGCAAGAAACACATCTCCCTTTTGTGGAGGACACCAGGAAGCAGGATTCCTGGATCATCTCTGGGAAGAGTCTGAGACAAAATCCTAAATGTCTCCCATGGCCGCTGTCTTCTTTTTCCAGGTTGGAGAGCAGCAGTCACACAACCTACTGAGGACTTCCACAAAAGAGAGATTGCCTCATTCCTAGCCCCTGGGCTCCATTCCACCCACCCCCACTCCCTCTTCCCTTCTCAACATTTCACAAGAGGGAGCATTCTCGATGGCTATCACCAATCAGATATTTTGTCTTACCAAAATGTTCTAGAAATTCCTGAATTGCTCAACACCTAAATCACTGGCTTTAAGCTCTGTCTCCTACTCATGAAACACCAGAACTATCTGGCCTTGAGATTCAGAAAATGTGCTCATTGTCTCTAGAATTCAATTGTGTCTGCATTAACCACCCCATCTTGTCAGAGAACCCTAAATTCAGGCTCGTGTACACAATGTGTGCCAACACTGACACACAGGTGCTTGGAAATAGAGAAACGTTTATCTAATTTGGTCAAAGCAAGAAGGCAGGAGGGCAAGATCTCTCCGATTTACCTTAAGAAAAAGAAGCAGAGAGTTATGTGGCTACAGAGTAGGAGACGGGGAGTTTCAGGGAACCAAGGGGCAAAAGTCTGTGTTTCTTCACTCTCAGATAACACTTGAAACAATCAGACTTCTAGGAGTCAGCAGCTTGTCACAACATCCTTGAAGACATTTATTTCTTCTTGGATACTTTCTTTGTGACCCTGAAGTTAACTCCCCCTGCTTGACAGAGAAACAGTACATCAGCAGTTTATAATTATGTTGTGGGAACAAGGAATATTGGGCAAAAAGCAAGTGCAAGCAAACACAAGGGCCTGATCAGAATTTTCATTATTTCAGTCACTAAAAATGCTGGGATGCTGAGATCTCAAGGGGCCCTGTTACAAATCCCCACTGCCTTTTTCCATTTCTCACTTATGTAGGAAAAGGGGTGTCATTCTTCTCTGGCTACTTCCTGCTGAAAAGGGGCAAAGGTGTGGAAACTGAAGAGCGGCACCTATCCGCCTGAAGTTGAAAGTATTTCCAGGGGCCGGGCCCATATCCTGCATACTGCAATTCCATTATCTGGGTGCCGTTACCTATTATAGTCTTGGAACAGCATCTTAATCTATATTTGATGATGACATTAATGAAAACATGAGTTACAATAACGATAAGATAGATGGATGAGCCAAAAGTAATGATACCAGAAAATATAGATCGGATCCCTTGTGAGATCCAAGAAAACAATCCAGAATACCAATCACCTAATCCTAGTTAATCTTCTTTTATCTGTTGCCACCATGAAGTTTGCTCTCTTATTGTATTTACATGCATTTCAACTTCAGCTGAGGTGTTAATATAAGTGAAACAGGAGGAGTTGGCCTTGTTCAGCCAGCAGGTAATCTAATGCGATCCCATTATCTAAACAACTTACAACTTTAGCTAGAGAATCCAAAGACTTGCTGTGCTGTGATAGCAGCACGTTTCATTAGCTCTAACCCTTAAAGTAACGGACACATTTCTAAGCACGTGGTGATGAGCAGCCACTCCTCACCATGAAAGCAAAGTATATCTGAAGAAGTACCCTGTGTCATCAGGAATCCTGGCAAATCTGCTTCAGAGACCACCCTGTTCCCAACAGACAGACTCTCCTTCCAGAATTCCTTGGGAGACCCTGGGCAACAGTTTTAGGGAATTTGTCCAGTATTTGGTAACACTTTCATTGTGTACCAAGAAAGATATCACTGAGTATCCTAACAAACATTGTCCATGATCTCCTCTCCTAATGCACCTACAGGCCCAGGGTTGGTTTTCCTGACTGCAGATAGAAACATATCCCTCAGGAGCAGGCCGGGTATGGTGGCTCACATCTGTAATTCCAGCACTTTGGGAGGCCAAGGTGAGTGGGTCACTTGAGATCAGGAGTTCAAGACCAGCCTGGCCAACACAGCAAAACCATGGCTGTACTAAAAATACAAAAATTAGCTGGCTATGGTGGTGAATGCCTGTAATCCCAGCTACTCAGGAGGCTGAGGCATGAGAATTGCTTGAATCCGGGAGGGGGAGGTCGCAGTGAACTGAGACAGTGCCACTGCACTCCAGCCTGGGTAACAGAGGGAAACTGTCTCAGAAAGAAAGGAAAGGAGAGGAGAGAAGAGGAGAGGAGAGGAGAGGAGAGGAGAGGAGAGGGGAGGGGAGGGGAGGGGAGGCTAGGGGAGGGGAAGGGAGGGGAAGGGAGAGGAAGGAAGGGGAAGGAAGGGGAAGGAAGGGGAAGGAAGGGGAAGGAAGGGGAAGGAAGGGGAAGGAAGGGGAAGGGAAGGGAAGGGAAGGGAAGGGAAGGGAAGGGAAGGGAAGGGAAAAGAAACCTATCCCTCAGGAACACAAGGCACAGTGTCAGTAGTTGAGGCAGTCATTAAAGCCGCATTTCCTACCCCTGGATCTGTTAGACAGTTGCCACACTCAGGTAAGGCTGGGCCTATCCATTGTCCTTCCTGTGCAATGAAACTGGGGTCAAGTGGGGTGCTATCCAGATCACTATCCAGTGAGAATTGTCACAAAGGTCATGGTGACTCACCCAGGAAATGCAAATCCAAAAGTACACCAAAGTCAGGTACATGTCTTCACTCCAAGGGATCATTGCACCAAAAGTGGTCACTACTGGCAGGAAAGGAACCAGTGAGGGGTGTCCCCCAGGCAAGGTGCCTGGGCAGCTTTGGGGACTCCCTGTGCATGCAGATCCTGGCTGGAACTGCCCGGCCATGGGCACAAGGTTCTTCCATAGTCGCCAGAACTGTCATAGAACCCCAGATTCAGGCTTGTGTACCCAATGGGCAGCTGATGCCAACATTGATACACGGGTGTTTGGAGATGGAGAAAGGTTTATTCAGTGTAACCAAAGCAAGAAGGCAGAAGGTAGGAACTCTCAACTCCACCTTAACAACAACAACAAAGTGGGCTTTTAATGTGGCTGGGGAGTAGAGGAGGGGAAGTTTCAGGGAACCAAGGGGAAAAGCCTGTGTTTCTCCGTCTCAGGTAACACCTGGAACAACTAGACCTCTGGGAGTCAACAGCTAGTAACAATATCCTTAAAGGCCTTCATTTCTTGCAAACCTTTTCGTGACCCTGAAGTTATCTCCCCGTTTAACAAAGAAACAGGACATCAGCAACCGTTTGTTTGCAACAAATAATTTTGTTGTGGGAACAAGGAATATTGGGCAAAAAGCAAGTGCAAAACATTTTCATTATTTTAGTCACTAAAAATGCTGGGGTGCTGAAGTCTCAAGGGACCACAGTCTCATGACTAAAATTGCATCATTCTATCAATACTCAACAACTCCAGACAAGACACACTTTCAGCACAGGCAGAGATAGACAAGTTAGTCCATACGCTCATACACTTATCTGCTGTTCCCCCACCCTTTAGTGGTCCATCTATCATCCATTTTTTAAAACGGAAATAGCCTCCCAACTGGTCTCAGGGCTTCAGTCCTTGTTCTCTACAGTTTATTCTTGAAAGAACAGCCAGAAAGATTATGTCCTGATACTCGGCTACTAACAATCCTTCATTGACTTTTCATCTAACTCAGAGCAAAAGCCAAAATCCCTATGAGTACAGTAGTTCTCCCATATTTGTAGTTTCACTGTCTGTGGTTTCAGTTACCCTAGGCCCAAAAATATTAAATGGAAAATTCCAGAAATAAACAATTCATAAGTTTTAAATTGCACATTGTTATTGGGGTGAAATCTTGTGCCATCCTGCTCACAATGTGAATCATCCCTTTGTCTAGTGTATCCACCCTGCACACATTACCTGCCCATTAGTCATTTAGAAACCAACTCAGTTGTCAGATCGGCTGTCACAGTATTGTAGTGTTTGTTTTCAAGTAACCCTTATTTTACTTAACGCCCACAAAATGCAAGATAAGTGATGCTAGAGTATTGTTATAATTGTTCTGTTTTGTTATTATTGTTGTTAATCTCTTACTATGCCTAATTTATAAATTAAACTTTATTATAACTATATATGTATAGGAGAACAACATAGTGTATATAGGGTTCAATACTATTCGTGGTTTCAGGCATCCATTGAGGGTCTCAAAACACATGCCCCATGGATAAAGGCAGACTACTGAACTTGCCTCAGGTTCCTTCCCAAAGATTTCTGGCAGGTGCTGTGGACAAGCACCCCTATTTCCCTTCAGGAATGAAGTGCCTATTACCCTACCTGGGAGTTTGGTAGCTGATGGTTCTCAGCTGAGTTCCTCTCCTCTATGGAAACCAAAGAGTCCAGATACTACTTCTCTCTTTTGACTGGCTGCTTGAGTGCGACTGTGTGACATGAACTTAGCCAGTCAGTTGCTCCTACCCTGGACTTTGGATCTGGAGGGAGTGATGCAAAGACCCAACAACTGTTGAGAAAATTTTTATAATTGTGATGGAGGTGGTGAAAGTCTGGAGGTCAAAGAGCATTGAGTACCTGGCAGTGAAGTGCAATTTGTAGCAAAAATGAAACTCTACTACAAACTCAGATATGCTCAAAATGTCTTTTAAAAAATTGTAATTGGTCCCTGTTTGCAGATGACATAGAGGACATGATTGTATATTTAGAAAACCCCATCATCTCAGCCCCAAATCTCCTTAAGTTGATAAGCAACTTTAGCAAAGTCTCAGGATACAAAGTCAATGTGCAAAAATCACAAGCATTCTTATACACCAATAACAGACAAACACAGAGCCAAATCATGAGTGAACTCCCATTCACAATTGCTTCAAAGAGAATAAAATACCTAGGAATCCAACTAACAAGGGATGTGAAGGACCTCTTCAAGGAGAATTACAAACCACTGCTCAACAAAATAAAAGAGGACACAAACAAATGGAAGAACATTCCATGCTCATGGATATGAAGAATCAATATCGTGAAAATGGCCATACTGCCCAAGGTAATTTATATATTCAACGCCATCCCCATCAAGCTACCAATGACTTTCTTCACAGAATTGGAAAAAATACTTTAAAGTTCATATGGAACAAAAGAGCCCACATTGCCAAGACAATCCTAATCCAGAAGAAGAAAGCGGAGGCATCATGCTGACTTCAAACTATACTACAAGGCTACAGTAACCAAAACAGCATGGTACTGGTACCAAAACAGAGATATAGACCAATGGAACAGAACAGAGCCCTCAGAAATAATACCACACATCTACAAACATCTGATCTTTGACAAAGCTGACAAAAACAAGAAATGGGGAAAGGATTTCCTATTTAATAAATGGTGCTGGGAAAACTGGCTGGCCATATGTAGAAAGTTGAAACTGGATCCCTTCCTTACACCTTATACAAAAATTAATTCAAGATGGATTAGAGACTTAAATGTTAGACCTAAAAACCATAAAAACCCTAGAAGAAAACCTAGGCAATACCATTCAGGACATAGGCATAGGCAAGGACTTCATGTCTAAAACACCAAAAGCAATGGCAACAAAAGCCAAAATTGACAAATGGGATCTAATTAAACTAAAGAGCTTCTGCACGCAAAAGAAACTACCATCAGAGTGAACAGGCAACCTACAGAATGGGAAAAAATTTTTGCAATCTACTCATCTGACAAAAGGCTAATATCCAGAATCTACAAAGAACTCAAACAAATTTACAAGAAAAAAGCAAACAACCCCATCAAAAAATGGGCAAAGGGTATGAACAGACACTTCTCAAAAGAAGACATTTATGCAGCCAACAGACACATGAAAAAATGCTCATCATCACTGGCCATCAGAGAAACGCAAATCAAAACCACAATGAGATACCATCTCATGCCACTTAGAATGGTGAGCATTAAGAAGTTGGGAAACAGGTGCTGGAGAGGATGTGGAGAAATAGGAACACTTTTATACTGTTGGTGGGACTGTAAACTAGTTCAAGCATTGTGGAATACAGTGTGGTGATTCCTCAAGGATCTAGAGCTAGAAATATCATTTGATCCAGTGATCCCATTACTGGGTATATACCCAAAGGATTATAAATCACCCTGCTATAAAGACACATGCACATGTATGTTTACTGTGGCACTATTCACAATAGCAAAGAGTTGGAACCAACCCAAATGTCCATCAATGATAGACTGGATTAAGAAAATGTGGCACATATACACCATGGAATACTATGCAGCCATAAAAAAGGATGAATTAATGTCCTTTGTAGGGACATGGATGAAGCTGGAAACCATCATTCTCAGCAAAATATCACAAGGACAAAAAAATCAAACACCGCATTTCTCACTCATAGGTGGGAATTGAACAATGAGAACACTTGGACACAGAAAGGGGAACATCACACGCTGGGGCCTGTCATGGGGTGGGGGGAGGGGGGATCGATAGCATAGGAGATATATTTAATGTAAACGACGAGTTAATGGTTGCAGCACACCAACATGGCACACGTATACGTAACAAACCTGCATGTTGTGCACATGTACCCTAGAGCGAAAGGAAAATTAAAAAATAAAAAATTGTAATTGGCGGCCAGGCACCGTGGCTCATGCCTGTGATCCCAGCACCTTGGGAGGCCGAGGTGGGCGCATCACCTGAGGTCGGGAGTTCGAGACCAGCCTGACCAACATGGAGAAACCCCATCTCTACTAAAAATACAAAATTAGCAGGGCATGGTGGCACATGCCAGTAATCCCAGCTATTCGGGAGGCTGAGGCAGGAGAATCACTTGAACCTGGGAGGTGGAGGTTGAGTGGAGATCACGCTGTTGCACTCCAGCCTGGGAAATAAGAGCAAAACTCTGTCTCAAAAAAAAAAAAAAAAAAAAAAAAAAAATTGTAATTGGCCTGAATTTTCATTTTGATCTTCCATTTAACCAGATAATGGAAATTAATTTTTGTGATTTCATTAGTTTGACCGCCACATACCCCTAAGGGTTGCTTCTACATTCCAGTGCACTGGCTTAATTCCAAGGCATCCAATGGGAAATGTGCTTGATTCTTGGTCACTATCATATATACACACTGTTTTATTCCTGCCAGATATTTTTCTGGCAGGTAACTGTTGCATCCTCCTCATTTGATGAGAGCTCACTCAGTGACTTATATGCCCCATAGAGCTCAAAAAATACCTCACTGCTCTATACCATCTAGGGCTATCGGAAACTCAAAGGGACTCTCTAAAAACCCTATACATAGACCTCCCATGTTCCAGTTTCTGATCTACCCTGCAAGGTTCTCAGTTCTAACTAGTAGTTTTCCTCAATTCATACTTCCTAGTTGTGGAAGTATACCCTGGCTGTGGTCATTTCTCTTGATTCCCAAATATACCTGGTACCCTATCAGCCTAAGGGACTTGGCCTAAGAACCCCCTTCTCAGGATCCCAAACCACCATCCATTTCCTTAAGTTAAGTTCCCTTCTAACTCTCTTCCTTAAACCTCCAATGGGGAGAATTTTATACATCTACTGGGGCGGGGACGGGGGCGGGGAACAGAAAGAAAGCAGGGGTTGTTAAAACCTGATTCTGGTTTTTCATACATTCTTTCATCTCGTGATCTGCATTCACTCTGATGTAATTAAAACACTTTCTTCCCAAAATTAAGGTTCTAGCTCCAATGGTCTAATGATCTCTAAGATCCCTGATACCCTTAATTGCTCAGTTGTCTCCAAACAAGCCCTTTGTCTTATATCTGAACCTTCTGTTTTGAACTCTACAAGCCAAGAATTTAAATATTCTGTGAGCTGTGTAATGCTGTCCTGTCTCCTCCCCAGGCATGAAGTAGAATGCCCAGGTGCCAGGAGTGAGGGAAAGACCAAAGAGAAGTAGATCTACAGGAATAAAGCTCCAATTAGCATCTCAAAGTAATATTCCTCTCCATATGCCTTTAATTACTTTATATATGTATATAAAGTACATATACTTTATATATAGTAAATAATACTGTATATTTTTGTGTAAATTTATGTTATTTATAAATTTATATATATATGAAAATAGTGAAAATAGTACTCATATACAATAGAGTATATACTTTATATATAGTGTGAATATATGTGTGTGTGTGTGTATATATATATATATGTAGAGAGAGAGAGAGAAGGAGGGAGAGAGAGTGTGTACTATTTTCACTATTTTCTACCAGGGTTTTTTTTTTCTACCAAGAGTTTTACTTAGCATTACATTATAAACATTTTCCCAGGTAGGTGAATATCCTCTGGTGTCATTTTTAATAGCTACATAATATCCTGATCTACCAAGCATTGTAATTTACTTAGTTTACTTGGTTTCCAGTGGTTCATTATTATAAAATAGCACAAGGTTAAACACAAGCACAGACACCCTTTGAAAATAACATCCTGTGATTCTGTGAAGAGACAAACTCCCGAAGAGAAAGCAGTTCTGTTCCAGTGGGGGCAGACTGGACACACCATTCTGTACCACCAGGGCAGGGATTCAGGGGAACTCTCACGGCGGATGAGGGAAGAGGCAGGACACAAGGACTACAGAGCTAGTCCTGTGGATCAGGGTCTTCTACAAGGATGAAGTCTAATTGTTGGCTGGCTGGGGCTCAACTAGGGAAGGATGCACTTCCAAGCCCACTTACATGGTTGCTGGCAGGATTCAGTTGCTTGCAGGTCACTTCCAGTTCATTGGTCAGTGGGTCCTTTCAGAGAGCAGCTTATAACCTATAGATTGCTTTATCAGAGTGAGCAAGCAAGAAGCTCCAGAGAGAGTGAATAGAAGGTAGAAGTCATAGTCTTTTGTTTTTAGATGGAGTCTCACTCACTCTGTAACCCAGGCTAAAGTGCAGTGGTGCAATCTCAGTTCCCTGCAACCTCCGCCTTCCAGATTCAAGCAATTCTCCTGCCTCAGCCTCCCAAGTACCTGGGATTACAGGCGTGTGCCACCAAGCCTGGCTAATTTTTGTATTTTTAGTAGAGGTGGGGTTTCACCATGCTAATCAGGCTCATCTCGAACTCCTGACCTCAGGTGATCCGCCCGCCTCAGTGTCCCAAAGTGCTGGGATTACAGGTGTAAGCCACCAAGCCCAGCCAGCCTTTTTTATTGATACATAACTGTTATACATATTTATGGAGGGCATGTAATATTTTGATACATGCACACGATGTATAATAATCAAATCAGAATAATTGGTATATCCATCACCCAAGGCAGTTATCATTTCTTTGTGTTGGGAACATTCCAAAGTTTCTCTTCTAGCTATTTTCAAATATACAATAAGTTATTGTAGTCATAGTCTTTTGTAACCTAATCTCAGAAGGCACATCACAACACTTTCCATGACATCACTGCTCATTAGAATCAAATCACTAGGTTCAGTCCACACTCAAGGAGGAGAACACACAAAGGCATGAAAACCAGGAAGTGGAGGTCATTGAAGTCATCTTAGAAGTCTGACTACCATCAGGAGCAACTTGTCCAGAGTCAAATGCAGTGAGAGCTTAAAGTCTCAATTCTTGGCTGAGAGTGGTGGCTCACACCTGTAATCTCAGCACTTTGGGAGGCAAAGGTGGGCTGTTCACTTGAGGCCAAGAGTTCAAGACCAGCCTGGCCAACATAGTGAAATCTACTAAAAATACAAAAAAGTTAGCCAGGTGTGGTGGTGCACACTTGTAATGCTAGCTACTTGGGTGGTTGAGGCATGAGAGTCACTTGAACCCAGAAGCAGAGGTTGCAGTGAGCCAAATTTGCGCCACTGCACTCTAGCCTGAGAGACAAAGTGAGACTCTGTCTCAAAAAAAAAAAAAAAAAAAAAAAAAAAGTCTCAGTTCTAGAATTGGGAAGATTTGTTTAGAGAAACAGGGTGGGCAGCTTTACCATCATCTGGTTATGATGGATTGTAAGCTTGGACAGAGGTAGTGGCATTGAGAATTCAAAGCAAAAAAATAAGAACTAATAAAAACACACTGCTTTGTTTCAAAAAAGTTTTACAGTTTCATATCTCTTCTCTTTAAATCAATAAGAAGGCCACACTGTGGGGAGAAAATCTCAATTCTTGGGTCTCTTCCCTCTCCTCTCTTTCTTCCCTGAGATTTATTCACAGGTAAAGCTCAAGGCTCATAGTGCCTGGTCCCTATCAGTACAAATACCCAGTAGTTCTACATCACCATGTCTGGATTCTGAGAGCTGTTGTGATGTAAAAGTTGCTGGCATGCAAAGACAAACAGATAAACCTAACTCTCTCAAAGTATACCAGAGGCTAGTGTGTGCCAGATATGCTATGTGGGCACTAGGAATAACCCTCCTGACATAATATTGAGGTCCCATTAAATTTTTAAAATCACACTTGCTAGAGAAGAATCTTCCAAATACCCCTTGGGGCAGTGGCAAGCTCCTCAAGTCCTTTAAAAATGTTTCTGGAAAGAATGAAAGAAATATATGGGATAGAGAACAGTTTAAGACCATATATTAATGCAGATTTATAGCCTCTTTTTACCAGTTGACAATATTAGATAAAGATTTTCTTCTATCGTTAAATATTCTGTAACATAATTGCTAATGTGTGTAGAGGTTTACTTGCACGAAGAGATCATCATTTATTTAAACAAGCTTCAATGGTTACATGTTAATGTTAAATGTTAAAGGTTGTTGAATTTTTCTCGATATAGTAAGTAATCACTATGGGCATTTCTGGTTGTTTACTCATGATAGAGTCTAAGTGGAATTTCCGGGTCAACAGTGGACATGCATTCGAAAAGCTTTTGATACAAAATACTTAAAATACTTTAAGATTTTAATACCTACTGTTTATGAAACACTTAGGATATGTCAGGAACCAACTTAAGTGTTTTGCATACATTATCTCATTTAATATTCCCAACAGCCCTGAGAGGAAGATTCTATTAATAACTGTATCTTACAAATGAAAAAGTTGAGGGTCAGAAAGATAAATTACTTGCCCAGAATAACAAATTAGGAAGGAATGAGGATGGTGAATTAGACTTTGAATCAAAGTCTAATTCTAGAGCCAATGCTTTTAATCAGTTTGCTATCATTAAAGCTCAGCTCTGCCATGACCGATTTACCTCCCCATCCCATAAAATCCCCTGGACCTCTCCATGTAGACTACACAGAGATATTCCAGGCCTGCCTGCTTCTACTCTTCATGTTTACAGCTTGTAGGTTCTTGAAAGCAGTGACTTTGCCTTACACATTTCTTCTCTACAGTAAGCCAAGCAAACTGGCCTGCACAGAATAAGTACTCAACAAGTACTTGTAGATTAGTTTTGTAGACATGATACCATGGAGGAAAAGAGGGACCTGGGATTTCTTTTTTAGAGTTAAAGTGTTAAGCTATGAATCACAGCCATGATTCTCATAATCTCTGAATTATGGAAGGAGGGAAGGAGAGAAAGAAGGATGGTGGGAAAGTGAAGCTTAATGCCCTCTCGGGTGTAAGACACTCCACTAACTAATGGAGTAAACCCTGGCTTAAGACATTTAACGCAAACCTCAGAGAGATCAGAGCCCCAAACCTCCCCTACCCGCATCGTGTCCACAGGCTCAGAAGAGTAGATGGAACACAACACCAAAATGTCACATTGTAGGCAAGGATAGGAAGCCAAAAAGGGCTCAATAAAGGTAGACAAGGGGTCAAGGATAGAATTAGAAAATCATCATTTAACAGCTGGGCATGATGGTTCACATGTGTAATCCTAGCACTTTGGGATGCCGAGGTGGGAGGAACTCTTGAGGCCGGGAGTTCAAGACAAGCCTGAGCAATATAATAAGACCGTCTCTACAAAAGATATAAATAAATAAAAGAAAATAATAAAAGGAAAACATCATCTAGCAACCATTAAATAATCATTCTTCCCACAAATACTTATTCATTGCAAATGGGAAAATAGGCAGCCACTGTCTCACTCAAGTAATCAAAGTTAACACCCTTAGTAACAAAACAAATCAACAGCATGTGCCTCGTGGTATGATCCTCCACAAAGAACACAGTATCTTTTCTATTATATTCCTGCCAGAAATGCATAACATGAATCTAATTGTGAAGAAATATCAGATAAACTCAATTGAGAGACAGTCTATAAAATAGATGGCCTTTAATCGTCCAAAATGTTAACGTCATGAAAGACAAAAAAAGATTGAGAAACTTTTCTAGATGAAAGAAGATTAATCTGCTCCTGAACTAAGTAATTTAAAGAAAGAAAAAGAAAGAAGATTAAAGAGGTGTGACAACTAAATGCTTCGTAGGATCCAGGATTTTCTTTTGTTGTAAAGGACATTATTGAGACAATTGGTAGAATCCGAATAAGGTCTATAGATGGGCTTTGTAGACATGCACTCAAGTCACACAAGGCCCTGGATGCAGAAGGACCCTGCACCCAGGTTGTAATTCCCTGTGGTCATTGTCTTAAAATTCTCAGTTATTTAAACTTGTGTTTGTAAGTGAAGGTCAGTTAGGCAACGGTGCATGCTCCAGGAGCTAGGAGTCCGGACTCAAGAGCAGTCCCACCTCTGGTTGCCTTCCCGGGATGGGTTCTCAGCAGCTCACCCTCCACCCACTGGCACCATGGCTCTGCTCAGCCCTCCCTTTTCCACCTTTGCCCCCTGACTGCTGCTATGCACATGGCAGTCGAATCACATTGGCAAGGGGAGGCCCATGTTCTACCGTTGCCAACCACTCCCAGTGGGGCCTTGGGAAAGGGTGCAGGAAGGGTCAGAGTTAGGTGTGCACATCCTGTGGCATTTCAGGGAAAGCCAATTACTGTCCCAGTCCCGGGCTGGCAGCAGCACAGTACATTCAACCGGTGACTTGGCAGGAGCGAGCCTCTCACCTATCCCAATCCTGTACTGAGCATGTCTTAGCACAGAGGTTGCAATTGCTTGGGGACTGCCCATCCGTGGGTTAGTGCAATGGACCTGTGGACAGGGAAGATTGGTTTCCCACCCCCAGCTGAGTCACAGAGCTTCAGTCTGGCAGCTGGCATGAGGAGGAATCCGGCAGCCAGAAGAATCCTCCAGGATACACCACCAAGTAGCAGTCAGGGACCCTAGGTAGTTCTGAGGGTCTGCACTGCTCCACAACTATCCCCGTGCCTGAGGGATAGTGACAGAAACAATAAATCAAAAGCTCCATGACAGGTCTAGAGAGAGACTCTGCAAGAAAGAAGAAAGTTTTTTGAGTACCTTTAGTGATATGTTTTCCCCTGTTTTTTTGAACAAGGAGCTCCACGTTTTTACTTTGCACTGGGCACCCCCACTGTTATGTAGCCAGTTTTGCCATAGATACTAGTATAGGTACTAGTACTGTATTGCCAGTTTTGCCATAGATACTAGTATAGGTACTAGTACTGTATTAATGTTCATTTCCTGAATTTGACTATTGTACTGAGGCTATTTTAAAGAATACCTTTATTTTAGAAAATTCATTGAAGTATTTAAGATGTCTGCAACTTATTCCCATATATTATGAACAAATGTGGGGTGTATGTGTGGTGTGTGTGTGTGTGTGTGTGTCAGAGAAAGACAGACAGAGAGAGGATTAAGAAAAATGTGGTAAAAATGTCAGCATTTCGGGAATGTGGGTGAAGGGTATACAGGAAATCTTGGTACTATTTTTGCAACTTTTCTTTCTTTTTGTTGTTATGAGACAGGATCTCGCTCTGCTGGCCAGGCTGGAGTGCAGTGGCGTGATCACAGTTCACTGCAGCCTGAAACTTCTAGGTTCAAGAGCTCCTCCTGTCTCATCCCCCTGAAGAGCTGGGATCACAAGTGTGCACCACCATGCTGGGCAAATTTTTAAATTTTTTTGTACTCACGGGGGTCTCTCTGCATTGCCCAAGCTGGGTCTCAAACTCCTGAGCTCAAGTGATCCTCTTGCCCCAGCCTTCCGAAGTGCTGGGATTATAGGTGTGAGCCACTGTGCCCACCCATGCAACTTTAAGTCTGAAATTATGTCAAAATTAAACACTGAAAGAAAAAAATAAAACCTAAAGAAAACGGTGAAGGATAAGTCACCACAGTGGTATATAGTGGTATCCTATGAAACCATAGAGAAAAGTAAAAGAAATGACAGTGACTCTGCTAATCTACCACAGCTGAATGGGAATCCCCCAGAATGGATGGAGAACTGTCCTTCTGATAAGCGTACGCTCACCTAAGTCATATATTAAGAAGTTGAGAGATTTCTATTATTTCAAACCAGAGTCTCTGGCCCTACAACATAGATCACAAATGAGCCAATCTAGGGTTTTCTGTGCTCCAACCACTCAACCATCCCAGGCACCTACCATGAGGCTGCAGAGCTCACCGGACATTTTGTTTTGTTTTTTTGAGACAAAGTCTTGCTCTGTCGCCAAGGCTGGAGTACAGTAGCACAATCATGGCTGACTGCAGCCTTGACTTCCTGGGCTCAAGTGGTCCTCCCACCTCAGCCTCCAGAGTAGCTGGGACTACAAGCATGTGCCACCATGCCTGACTGATTTTTGTATTTTTTGTAGAAACCAGCTCGGGCTGGTCTTCAACTCCTTGGATCAAGCAATCCTCCTGCCTCCGTCTCCCAAAGTGCTGGGATAATAGACATGAACTACCACACCCGGCCAACCACTGGGGTCTTGTTTGAAGTAGGTCCTGTGGTGCCACCTAGCTTCACAGAGCTCTACTTGCTGAGGAAACCACCGACCTTTCCATTTGTACTTACTCTGAGATTGATGGAAGAGGGCAGTTGTCTTCATTGTCTATCCCCCAGGTGGTGTAAAAGTCCTAACCCTAACCCATAATAAACCACAGGCTATGGATTGTTCATCCAGGGAGAAATCCTCTGAGGGGTGTTCAAGATGTGAAGGCCATAAACACTAGGGCAGAGCAGCCCCAGGGGGCCCATCTCTTGCAAGTTCACCAAGTTTTTATGTAATGAGCTCATCCCAATGGGTCTGGTGTGGCTGGGCCCTGGACATTTGGGGGTTAATGTCTCAGCTGGGGAGGGAAATATACAGAAACTTGTGTGTCTAAGACCTGTATGCTCTGCAGGCAGAATTTACTAATGCTATGCTGTTCTGTGGAAAAAGTCAGCGTGCTGCCGGGCTCGGTGGCTCACGCCTGTAATCCCAGCACTTTGAGAGGCAGGTGGATCACTTGAGGTCAGGAGTTTGAAACCAGCCTGGCCAACATGGTGAAACCCCATCTCTACTAAAATACAAAAGTTTGCCAGGCTTGGTGGCAGGTGCCTGTAATCCCAGCTACTCAGGAGAGTGAGGCAGAAGAATTGCCAGAACCCAAAGGCAGAGGTTGCAGTGAGCCAAGATCGTGCCATTGCACTCCAGCCTGGGTAACAGAGCCAGACTCTGTCTCAAAAAAGAAAGAAAGAAAGAAAAAGTCAGGGTGGGGGGTGGTGTGGTGCATGCTGAGCTCCTCCAAGCACCACCTTTACTAGCTAAGCAAAGCAGACCCCTATCTGCTGGCCAATAGGCTGCAGCAATGACTAGAGGGCTCGTTTTGTTTGCTTGTGTTTGTTTTGTCTGCCATCGCTCCATTTGCACTTTTTCTACACTCTCTCTCTTTGCCGTGACCTTAAGGTAGAATTATAAACTTGGTAAACACGGTGATGAGGTGGGAAAGGAGGAGGATATTTTTTTTGTTTGCCATTTGCTTATTTTTCAAGTTAGGGTCTCCAAAGTCTGCATCAATGGACAGGACAAGCGGAACCACGCAGCAGTCCAGCAGTCACAGCACCAGCAGGTGCAAAAGTGAAGAGGGGAAAGCTGGAGCCATTACAACTGGTATGGGGCTATGGGACTCGGTGCTGCAGAAGCACTGAGGTTGGTAGAGTGGGGCTGATGGATGATGGTAGCATTAGGGTGAAGGGTGAGGGCCAGGCTGGGGGCAAGAATTCCAAGACTGGCAGTAGGCAGGAAAGGGTAGCATTACTAGATCCTAGCTCTACCACAATTTCTGTCTTAATAGCATGGATTGTGTTTAATAGCGTAACCGAGCAGTTTGGCTTCAAATTGCATTTTAACACTTTGTTTTCTTGCCTCCTTTCTCCCCAATCTCAAGATATCACTTCGAGACAAACTGCATATGTGTTTCCTTTCATCTTGAGACACAGCCTTGGAATATGCTGTAAACCTCCACTCTCTTTCTTTCCCCATTCTGTGCCCCCACACCTTATGCACATTTATTTATCCAGATGCTTGTTAAGCACACATCATACTCACTTACCTGGTCAATACTTTCCTTAGAAGCTTCAGGGGCTGGATCCTGATACGGACCAGATACTCCCAGCCACAATGGTGCTGGCCCTTTCGCCAGACAGAACAATAATTCAAGACAGGCCATTGGAGTGGGTCACCCCACCTGATACCTCCTAGCCCCCTGCCTCTTCTGCATTCCGACCCTCTCTTTAAAAAACCCTGTGTTCCCTCTACAAATTATAGAGTGGAAATCTTTGGAAAGAATTACATCCACTTCTCCTCTATCTAGCATGGATAATAAAATCTTGCTCTCTTTTTATCACACCTCATTCTTATTATACTGGCTTCTTTTTACAAGAGGCAAGCAGCCAAACCCTTTTGCCAGTTACAATAGCGGGCAGCCTCTCCAAGAAGCAGTGTATTTTGGGCTCCAAGATCCCAAATCACTGGGCTATGATTGAATCCAATAATTAGCTCCTCTGACACTTCTGGACACCATGTTCTGCTGGGATGGCCCCTGTAAGGACTTAAGCTCATTTGCAAATAATGGGTGTTAGGACACCTCAAAATCTGAAAGAGATCTTGTCTCCACTCTTGACCTCTCCTCACTTAAACCAAGCCCTAGGTTGGACACTACATAAATGGAATTGGACTGGGTTTGAGGCTTAGAGAAATGAACATTTAAATCATATAGCAGTTGCATTTACTGCAATATGATCAGATGATGCATTTTCAGAAAAGCAATACAGAGGACACAAGATTGGGGGGATTTTCAATGAGTGTTGCTTCTCTAACCTTCCAGTTTCCTCAAAAGGAATATTTGGGGTTGTGCAATCCTACTAGATAGAGGAAATCCCACATGGGGGTTGCCAAGTTTCTTACATTCGCAACATACCACCCTGATATGTTGGGTCAAGCAGTCTTCACCATCTTGATCTAATATCCGGGTTATAAACACAGTTTCTTACTGCACAATTAGTACCATCTTCCTACAGAAGCTATATGATATGAAACTGAGACAGCACACTTGCACAGTCCCGTTGTGACAATGTAATAATGGCCAGTACCCAGTATGACAACATGTAGAATTAGCTATTTCTTGGGCCTCAAAGCCAAAGAGGAACTGAGCCCAGGAGGTGGGCCAAGACCTCTCTCAATGTCCTGCAGGCACTTCACAAAAGCTACAAGAGAAGCTCTTGTAATCACTTAGAGAGGATGGCACCCCTGTAGATGTCAGTCAGCCTGTCTCCCTGGCCACCCTAGTGCTTGCTCAGGGGACTCATAAACAAAGCACCACGTGACAGTGGTGAGGACTAAGCCTGGGGCCAATAACATGGACTTCCCACTTAGCAAGGCTGATCTGCCTATTGACATTTACGGTATACCAGCAGTGTACTCCAGCAGTGAGCCTGCTACCGTGGTGGCCAATCTAAGCCCTGATATAGTGCCATTAACCAGAGAAGATGAACCAGCTATCTGGTCACAGGTACATGAGACCCCTTCAAAAGCATGGAGGCAGGGGTGATTGGCCCTCATGGGAATAGATATTCTGAATTTGAATTTTATTTCAAATTTTATTTCTGAATTTGAATTTTATTTCCTTGCCTTCCATGCCTGTGCCAGTACTGGAATCCATGGATTTGTGGAATTTCTTAATCACAGTGACTGTATCCCATATGATATTGCTTCTAGCAAATAACTCCCCATTCATTCATTCATTCAGTCATTCAATTAACATGTATTTATTGAGTGCCTACTATACGCCAAACACAAAATGGACAAAACAATAATCTTTTCCCTCCCACTTCTTGATCACAAACACTCTGAGAGCTTACATTCAGAGTGGGGCAAAGATAATAAATATTATATTCAGGGTGGGGCCCAGAAAATAAACAATAAGCATAATGCATAATTTAATTATATAGACTAATAGTACAAGGTGCTATGGGGAAAAAGTGAGTAGAATAGGGGGAACTGGGGATACAGAGATTGCAATTTTAATGAGGATGGTCATAGTGGACCTTGTTGAGAAGGTTACACTTGAGCAAAGACTTGAATGAGGTGAGTGAAGGTTAACCATACAGATATCCAGGGAGAGCGCTACAGTAAAATAAAGAAAGAAAGGGCCTGTTATTTCATGGGATTCACCAGTTTTATCATGTTCTCCATCACCTGGGTAAAGGATGGGATTGGGTTAGAAGCCCAACTTAGGAGAGTTAGAGTCCCTCTTAAGACAAAGAGGCTTAAAGGCCCCTATTAATAAAAAGCAAGGATGCTTGACCAAACTTGGGTTAAAGGCTTAACTTAGAAAAATTAGAGTCCCTTCTAAGACATAGGGGGTGGCTGGGTGCAGTGGCTCAAGCCTGTAATCCCAGCATTTGGGGAGGCCAAGGTGGGTGGATCACCCGAGGTCAGGAGTTCCAGACCAGCCTGGCCAACATGGTAATCCTGCCTCCACTAAAAATACAAAAATTAGTCGGGTGTGGTGATATGTGCCTGTAATCCCAGCTACTCGGGAGGCTGAGGCAGGAGAATTGCTTGAACCTGGGAGGCAGAGGTTGCAGGGAGCCGAGATCATGCCACTGCACTCCAGCCTGGGCGACAGAGCGAGACTCCATTTAACAACAACAACAAAAAAATTATTTACCTTATATACAGGTAATAAATGCATGTATAGACACATACACAAATAATCTGAGGCCCGCAGGTCACTGCCACCTCTATCGGCACCATGGGACTGTGAATTCCAGTGGGGCCCAGCCATTCTCCCTCAGCCATCCCTGGATCTGCAGGTCCCAACACAAGCCTCTCATCCAGCAGCCGCTCAACAAACACTCAATCCATCAGGCCCAGTTTTTGGAGAAGGCTGGGACTCACCTTGAGGGAAAGGATGTCCTCTGTGCGGATGACGAACTCGTCCCGCTCACGAAAGATGCCCCCTCCGCCACTCTCGCCGGCCTCCTAGTCCGTCTCCCCACACACGGCCACCGCCTCCTGCTTCTTGGCCAGGTACAGAGGCCAGGTGTCCGGCAGCTCGGGGTCCTCGGGGGATGGGGGGCGGTCTCCTCGGGAGGGGCAGCCAGTGGGGCAGCGGCTGGTGGGGTGGGGGTGGAGGCGAGGGCACAGCTGATGGAGGTGCCAGAGGCGGTGGTGAGCTGAGTGTGGGGGCCAGCAGCGGGGGTGGCGAGCGCAGGGCTGGCTGTGGCTGCGGAGCCGGTGGCAGAGGCTGAGGAGTCGGGGCAGGAGGTGGAGTGGGTGGAGGTTTCTCTTCCAGCAGCAGGGGCTCTTTCTGTATTCTGTAAATTTTCTTTCTGTATTTTTCTGTCATAAAGAGGGGTACCTTAGGATGAAACACAACTCCAGCTTGGGCGACAGAGCAAAAACTCCGTCTCAAAAGGAAGGAGAGCGAGAGCAAGCGCGAGAGCGAGAGCAAGAGCAAGAGCGAGAGCGAGAGCAAAGAAAAGAGACAGTGGGTTAGAGGTTCCCCTCAGTAACATCCCTCTTGGCTAGAAATGGATTTGGCACTGTGAAATGTTAACCACTATTCTCTTTGGATTAATCTGCCTTGCACTCTTTGCTGATGGCTACAGGTGACAGGATTAGGCATGTACAGGATCATGGAACATGGGGAACTTTTTTTCTCCCCAAAGGGGGAAACTTGAGAGCTGAAGGGACTGCTGGAAAAGATCCCTTTGTGACTGACAAGTATCCGCCTGAACTTTCGATTCAGTGTTGCTGCAGTGGGTGGGTATTTCTCTGGCCTCCCTGAGCTCCCTGCTTCCCCACCCTGCCTCAGACAAGGCTTCTCTCTCTCACTCTCTCTTTCTCTCCTTTTCCTTTCCTGTCTTTTCTGTTACTTAAGGAGACTATCTGCTCTTCCATCTTACCCAGAAACCACATGTTGAAATTCCTGGTGGGAGGTCATTCCACCCCACTTTGAATGGATTAAAGATGACAAGGCCCAACGGGGAGCAAGTTTGAGTCTTGCCAGTTAGATATTGGGTGCCAAGCAGAGCGGCTAATGTCTATGTTTTGTCCCACGTAGTTTGCTCTGGCTGGAATGGAAAATGTTAATTTGATTACCCCATGCAACCCACTGGGCAGCATCTTACAAAACTGATATATTTTTTTTAAATTTTACTTTGTGTTGCAGGTTGGCCCCCAGGGCTATGATGCAGCAAGTAGATTCTCTAGGGCCACTCAGGGAAAGGGAACCCAGAAACCTGGCATGCCAGCAAAAGGGTAAGAATTTCTTACCAGTCAGACTTCTGGCCTCTCTCTGTGCGCACCGATTGTAGCAATGGTAAAAATCACTGTCTCCTCTGCAAAGTTTCGATTAATGAAACAAAAGGCTTCATGAGGCTAGTCTTAAGCTGTAGGAAATCTGGTGTACTTTGTGCTATGAATTCATCTTTCTGTTTCTGTCATAAAGAGAGGTACCTTAGGATAGAACATGGGCTTAGGACCCCATAAGCTTGCCGTTCAAGCCAGTCCGGCACACTGGTCAGTTACAAACTTTGCTGCAGGTCCATGAAACAAACAAAAAACTGGATGAAGTTTCCCCTTGTCCTGTTTTATGTCCTTGGGATCTTGACCTTGTAACCATATGGTGGTACACCCTCTTAGTCTCCACCATCCAGAGGACAGGAATTTTGAGGTTCACGTCATAGCCCGAAAAATTGTCTTGAGCAGTTAAAAGCCTTTGCAAGCTCAAAATTGGCTATCTCTAGGGTCCTTCTAAGAAAAGAAATGGAAACTGCCCAATGCTGAAGCTTGGTAGCTAAGGATTTGTCTTTTCACAATGGCAGTCCAGATTCAGGATTCGATTCCCAGCTCAGGGAGTTAGTCCTTTCTGGTTTGATATCTGTGTGACCTTTGCCATTTGTTGATTCTCTGCCCTTCCTTCAACAACATCTGGCTTCCCTTTTTGAATTTTCCCTTCTCTAAGCTACCTTTGTAGATTCTAAATCTTGTAAAAACCGCTTACCACCTGTTTGAAAATACTTCATACACCTGTGGTTAAGTCATAACCTTACTTAAGGCTTATTGGTTTCACCTGGGAGATTGCCTTTGGTAAAGTTTAAAGACCATAAATATTGGCTGTTTGTCCCAGCTAGAGTCTGGTAATAGGAGATTTTGTTAAAAGTTAGCTTAATTAAAAGCAGATATCCAAGCTATATGTATATTTAAAAGGCCTTTATGCTTTTTTCTCTTCTTGGGTCTTATTTTTCTGAAGAAAAAAGTATTTTTTTTTTTTTACAAAGGGAAAACAAGACAAGGGGAAAAAAAGGTATTTTTTTTTCTCAGTCGACTGAATTGTTTTTTTCTCTGTTTTGTCTTCTTGCTGTTGTGGGAAGTCAGGGACCCCGAACGGAGGCACTGGCTGAAGCCATGGTGGAAGAACATAAATTGTGAAGATTTCATGGACGTTTATTAGTTCCCCAAATTAATACTTTTATAATTTCTTATGCCTCTCTTTATTGCAATCTCTGAACATAAATTAAGATTTCATGGACACTTATCATTTCCCCAATCAATACCCTTGTGATTTCCTATGCCTGTCTTTACTTTAATCTCTTGATCCCGTCATCTTCGTAAGCTGAGGAGGATGTATGTCACCTCAGGACCCTGTGATGATTGTGTTAACTGCACAAATTGTTTGTAGAGCATGTGTGCTTGAACAATATGAAATCTGGGCACCTTGAAAAAAGAACAGGATAACAGCAATGTTCAGGGAACAAGGGAGATAACTTTAAAGTCTGACTGCTAGTGAGCCAGGTGGAACAGAGCCATATTTCTCTTCTTTCAAAAGCAAATAGGAGAAATATTGCTGAATTCTTTTTCTCAGTAAGGAACATCCCTGAGAAAGAATGGCCCCTGAGGGTAGGCCTCTGAAATGACTGCTTTGGGGGCAGCTGTCTTTTACGGTCGAAGGCGAAGGGATGAAATAAGCCCTGGTCTCCTGTAGTGCTCCCAGGTTTATTAGGACGAGGAAATTCCCGCCTAATAAATTTTGGTCAGACTGGTTGTCTGCTCTCAAACCCTGTCTCCTGATAAGATGTTATCAATGACAATGCATGCCTGAAACTTCATTAGCAATTTTAATCTCGCCCTGCCTCCATTTGCTTTGTGATATTTTATTACCTTGTGAAGCATGTGATCTCTGTGACCCCACACCCTATTCGTACACTCCCTCCCCTTTCGAAAATCACTAATAAAAACTTGCTGGTTTTACCGCTCAGGGAGCATCATGGAATCTGCCAACATGTGATGTCTCCCCTGGACATCCAGCTTTAAAATTTCTCTCTTTTGTACTCTTTCCCTTTATTTCTCAGACCAGCTGATGCTTAGGGAAATAGAAAAGAACCCACGTTGAATATCGGGGGTGGGGTTTTCTCCCGATACTTGCCACTCTTGATGCATACATGAGAGGACCTAAGATAATTTCTAACAGCCTTGGACTCCTTGAGAAAAACAGAGGAGGCGCCACAGACCCCGTTTTAGGGAAAACTGTTTTCCTCATTAAACCCCAGGAATTGAAAGCAGATCTCTCTCAAAAGCTAAGGCTCTGTTCTGTTTTGCATTGCATTATCTGACTTTTTTACTTTTTAGAGTATCAGAAATTACTTCGCATTATGAGCGAGATTTTGTGTGTAATAACTAGGTAGCAAATACACTTTTGGGCATGACCAGTGGCAGTTTTGGGGGGATACTTGGCTCTCTGCACATTTGGATCAGAGAGGCATGCTCTCAGCCACCTGGAAGGTATGGAAATGTCCCCACCCCCCACCCCACCACTGAGATAAGGCTTCCATGGGGGATAGGCTGATCACAGAATGGGCCGATTGACTCTGGGTTGTCTTGCAATGAAACTCACAGTAAGATCATTCATTGTCTTGTTCTGTAGTGTTTCTTTTTTGGAAATCCAGGATCTGGCATAAAAATATGACCTTGAATTTTTGGGGATCTGTTTTGCTTTCCATCTGTATCTGCTTATTAGGCCCTAGAAATGGCATGTTTTCTTAGCCCTCTTCCTCAAAGGACCCCACCCTGAAGCCAGTAATCCAATTAAGAAACTTAAAAACTGCCCAATGAAAAATCTTACAACTACTGGATCTTCTTCTGTCTGTATATTTATATGTGTTTTGTGTGTGACATTTATATATGAAGGAGCTCTGATTAATTGGCTTAAAAATAAGTGCTTAAATCAAATATTTTGTCAGGAAAATAAAAACTAATGCCTTTTAGTTCACGTGACTTTAATAAGCTTTGGAAGATAAGGACAGTTTAAAAAATTGTTGGTAAAATAAAGACATTTAGTCTAAATTAGGTCAGATATTAGGTTTGCTAATGCTTTAAGATCTTGACGTGCTTCTTTGACTTTTAAAAAGTCAAAGAAGAGCTATTCTTTGAGCTATTAGACTCTAGGTAAGGCCTGTGGACATGTGGAGTTGGGGATGCCCCCTCACTATGCTGGAAAGAGACCTTACCTGCATCTTTGTCTCATATCTTAGGCTCCACACCTGCTACATAATTAAAAATCACTCACTTATTGGGGTTTTCAGCAAAAATAAAAGTTGCTAAGAGTTAACAGTGTAACATGTAATTGAGACTACTAAAGAAACGTTTTACATGCAAGGTGTGTTAGGAAAATGAAATGTGTTTTCGGTAAAAAATTATAAGAAGGCATGGAGATGTGGGAGTTTTTTGGCTACACTAGTTTAGAGAGTTAAAGGTTTTAAGTAAGATAGGATAAAGCTGAAGGTTTGAGCAAGTTGTGATAGGTTTGTGAAAGATTAATCTTATAAAAGAAATTCTGTGTGTGAACATATTGGCTAAAGTGATAGTATTCAGTTTTTTTGTAAATTGAACATTGGAATAAAAGCACAAAAGGGTTTTCTTGGAGCACTGATCTGCTCTTTAACAAAAATGTATAAAGGGTCATAAGATTTATGAGAATCTTACCTTAGGGTCAAACATTAAAATTGAAGAGATTTGTCTAAGGTTCTACTAAGAATTGGGTTTGATATTAATAGTATACAAATGCAAAGGCGAAATTTGGCTTTCTTTTTTGAACAAGATTTTCCGTGAATAAAGTTTTTTGCCTTTTTAAAATTTTTGAGTTATTTTGGCTAGATGACTTAGGATGGCCTACAATTCTTTTATAATACCAAGTGTTTTAAACCTTTGATAGTAACAAACTTTCCAAAACCAAATTATAAATTATGTCTTTTTCTGACCTAATTAATCTTATAGCTATTAGGTCCCCTAAAGTCCAAAAATGACACATTTGGCTTATTAGGTATAAAAATCATATAGGAAGCATTGTCAAATATGAAATGGTGTTTAGCTTTCTTTGGGCTGTATTTGTATAAATGTTATTAGTATGTGTTCCAAAATTATTGGAAAGTCCTGTAATTCTGATATGGCTTAGTGTATATAATTAATAACTTGTGTAAAATTGTTGTATGCCACAGAAGTAACCAAAATTCTTAGTCAGTTGTGGCCTTAGTAGTGGCTGTTCTATGACTTTTTGTCACCCAGACAATTATTGTCTTGTTTTGATTCTCTTCAAAAGGTGGCTTATAATCAGCTATAGGACTTTGACAGGTGCTCTTGAACGCAGGTTTCTGATAACTTTGGAGACTGTGACATGAGAATCAAGGGAAAACTTTCAGGACTCTCATGGAGAGCTGAAATGTTCATGAATATCAAGCAGAACAGGTGTTAACTGTATAGACTGAACTAATAGAAGACTAAAATAATCCTTTTTATTACTTTTTACTTAAAATGTTGCTGATCTTTGTTTTTCAGAGCCAAGAAAACTTTTATTTGTAATTTTTTTTATTTTAAAGAAAAAAGATGGAGTCTCTGTCTGTCATCCAGGCTGGAGTGCAGTGGTGTGATCTGAACTCACTCCACCTCCCGGGTTCAAGCAGTTCTCTTGCCTCAGCCTCCAGAATAGCTGGGATTACAGGGGCATGCCACCATGCCTGGCTAATTTTTGTATTTTTAGTAGAGATGGGGTTTGGCCATGTTGGCCAGGCTGGTCTCAAACTCCTGATCTAAGGTGATCCACCCGCCTCGGGCTCCCAAAGTGCTGGGATTACAGGCATGAGCCACTGCGCCCAGCCCAATGATCATGTTAGAGAGACAGTTTAACCACTACCCAACCATCACCTGATAGTCAGCCGACATTCCTGGGTGTGTGAGGGGGAGCCCTCTCTTGTCCTGCTCATGTCTACCTACTCTGATAGAGATAGGGAGTGAGGAGAGAAGGGGATAGAGAGAGGAATGTACATAGACAGAGGGGCATTAAGAGAGGGGGCATGGAGAGAGAGGATGGAGAGGAAGGAATAGAGGAGAGAGAAAGAATAGAGGCAGGCATAGAGGGGGAATAGAAAGGAAAAGAGGAAGAAACAGAGAAGGGAGAGAGAAAGGATTGAGAGTTGGGGATACACATCTGAAAAGAAACACAAGAAACTGAGAACAATTGTTGTCTCCATAGAAAACAACTTGGTGGCTGGGGTGGAAGGTGGAGGCAGGGGGTAAAGGGTGAAAGACACTTTCCATTGTATATCTTTTCTTAATCTTTTGAGTTTTGATGCATATGACTATATTACTTATATAAAATAAAACTTTGATTTAAAGTATCAACAAGAGAGGATCCTGGCTTTGCCATCTTTCTGTGTGGCCACTGGCAAGTAACCTCATGGAGTCCAGGTCTATGACAGGGGTATGTTGTTTACCACTCTGGGGACTGTTTTGAGGAGCCAGAGGATCTCATAAGCAAACCTCCCAGCACCGTGTCTGGCACCTGGTACATGCTGCTGCTATTATCAGCACCCCCAGCAATGAATCTGAGTGACTTTGGAAGCATCCCACCACCCGTCTGAGCCTCTGTTTTCTCATCCATCCCCCTGGAGGAATAATGACCAGATTCACAGGGTTGGTGCAAGGATCCGCCAGGAGAATGCTGACACCTACCAGTCTCTTTCATGCCTGGATGATCTGGTCACACCCTTAACACTTGCCCACCCACCTCAGCCCAACTCAGGGGAGACAGAGACAGAACGTGCTGAAAGTGGTTACTTTATTGGTTGGAAAAGGGGGAAGCTGTGGTCAGCCCAGGAGGGAATACAGAGGTCAGAAAAAGGGGAGGGCAGGTGGGCTGGAACCAGATGCAGGGCCAGGCAGAAACTTTCTCTCCCCACTGCTCAGCCTGGTGGTGGCTGGAGCTGGAGGAAGAAAATCACAACAACACCATCGACAACAATATCCATTAGATTAGGCAAGAGTACCTGCAGCTTAAATCCTAGACCAGCTCCTTGACCCCACCCCATCCCACACACCCATGCAGCAAAGCCTCACCTTCTGGGGGGGGGCCTGCTTGCATTTTCTACAGACTCTAGACATACTCTTCTCCTTCAGACCATCCCTAGCAGGCACCTGGGTATACTGTGGTCCCGGATGTCCACTGTGGCCTTCCTGAGGGACCTTGGCCATTTCTTTCCCTAAGAATCCCTCTACTATTAGGAAGTTCTGCCATGCCTTCATTCCTTAGGTTTAAATGGGATTATCTGATCCATTAGATCTTATTTAGCTGCATTTTATAACCAAGATAACTGTGACTCAGGGAGGTGAAAGGCTAGGTAAGTGTCAGAGCTAACATTTGAACCTGGGTCTTCTTGACTGCAAAGCCTATCCATGCAGTTGGCGTCTGAGAGCTCTGGCTTCAGGGAGACCATAGCTTAGTTTAGAGAAACCACGGTTCCCTCTCGGGCACCAAGAGCACACCCCCTCTCTGGGCTTCAGTTGCTCACCTGTGCACTATTGAATTCTATCAGTTATCTTCAGATTCCTTTGCTGAGAAATTGTTAAAAGTAGCACATGACAACCACAAGATTTCAGCCCAAGGGTACGACCAAGCTCTTGCTTTTTTTTTTTTTTTTTTCTTAAATTTGAGACGGAGTTTTGCTCTTGTTGCCCAGGCTGGAGTGCAATGGTGACATCTCGGCTCACCACAACCTCTGTCTCCCAGGTTCAAGCAATTCTCCTGCCTCAGCCTCCTGAGTAGCTGGGATTACAGGCACCCACCACCAAGCCCATAAAGGTTTTTTGGTTTTTTTTTTTTTTTGGTTTTTTTGGTTTTTTGGGGGGGTATTTTTAGTAGAGATGGGGTTTATCCATGTTGGTCAGGCTGGTCTTGAACTCCCGACCTCAGGTGATCCGCCCACCTCAGCCTCCCAAAGTGCTGGGATTACAGGCGTGAGCCACCATACCTGGCCAAGCTCTTGCTTATTCTGTTCCCTCCACCTGAGACAGCCTCCCCATGCAGCTCATCAGACTGCCCACCTTTCACTCTTCTTTTAGAACAGGCTGAGGGTCGCCCCTCTGGTATACCTTTCCCAACTCTCTCTGCAACTAACCTCCCTTCACCTCTGCCTGGGTGACGTTTTCTCCTGTTTCCCACAACACCTGGCCATCAATGTGCTTTCTGTCTCCCATTCACCTACCTCAGAAATTGGGAGTGACACAGGACACTTTCCCACAGCCATTGTGGCAGCATTTCATCCGGCCAGGACACTGGCTGTCCACCTGGCACTGGTCCCGACAGAGGCCGAGCTGGGGGAAGTTCCTGTTCACCCGGGGGCAGGAACCCTCCTTATCTGGGTAGAAAAAGGAGTAAGGGTAAGTGGGCAGAGGGGATACAGGGAGGTTAAGTTGTACTTGCAGCATGCTCCCCCTACTGCCCCTCACTTGGCTTCACATACAGCAGAGCTGCCTGCCTGAGTCCATCTTGGGCACCTAAGGAGGCCCAGAAAGATCACCTGCAAATCCCTCTTCCTGCTCCCCAATGGAATCACAGGACCTCAGCTTGAGTCCCAACTCTGTCTTTGTGGGACTTTATGGCCTAGAGCCAGAAATCTCCCAGAGCCTCTGTGTCTTTGGGTGTCAGCGGAACCAATGCTAATTACAACACAGGGTTGTGAAAGCAGTGGAAACAAACATATTATTTCTCCCTGAAATATCAAAATACTCTGTAGTTATAATGAGAAATTATAACAGTGAACACTTAATTAGCTCTTACTACATGCCAGGTATTATGTTAAGCCCCTAACATATATTAACTCTTCTAATTCTCAAAATAATCCTAAAAGAGGGGGAGGGATCTGTTAATATTTCCTCGTGTTACAAGTGAGGAAACTGAGGCACTGAGAAGTTAAGTAATTTGCCTAAGGTCACACAGAATTGAGGCAGAATTTGAACCCCAAGAAATCTAGCTCCAGAGTCTATGCATTAACCGCTGCTGCCATGGTTAAGCACTATGCTGCCACTTAAAGTATAAAGTACAGTACACATGTGAGGGGTTACACACTTATAATCTTCACTCATACCCATAAACCTAATCCCAGTTACAGTCTCTCAGCACTGTGACCCTCCAAATACACTCATTCATCCATGCAGAGAGAAACCACACATCCTTCCACTAACACACACACACACACACACACACACACAATCACACTCCACTTCCTGGTTAGATAGAGGGGAGCCAGGCCCAGGCAAATCCATTCGTCAACTGAGGGACATCTTGGTTGCTTCCAACTTTCGGCAATTATAAATAAAGCTGCTATAAACGTGCAGGTTTTTGTTGTAAAACACAGGCACAGAGTTGGGTGATTAGCTACAGAGGACAATGAAAGTGGCCGACAGATCACCGGGTGTGGTGGCTCACGCCTGTAATCCCACACTTTGGGAAGCTGAGGCGGGTGGATCATTGGAAGTCAGGACTTCGAGACCCCCCCCATGTACTAAAAATACAAAAATATTAGCTGGGCATGGTGGCATGCACCTGTAATCCCAGCTACTTGGAAGGCTGAGGCAGAAGAATCTCTTGCACCCAGGAGGATGGAGGTTGTAGTGAGCCAAGATCATGCCACTGCACTCCAGTCTGGGCGACAGAGCGAGACTCCATCTTAAAAAAAAAAAAAAAAAAAAGATTTAGGTTCAGCTTTCAAGATGGCCGGATATCCAGTCTGCAGCTCCCAGTGAGATCAACGCAGAAGGCAGGTGATTTCTGCATTTTCAACTGAGGTACATGGCTCATCTCATTGGGACTGGTTAGACAGTGGGTGCAGCCCATAGAGGGCAAGCAGAGGCAGGGTAGGGTGTCACCTCACCTGGGAAGCCCAAGGGGTCAGGGAACTCCCTCCCCTAGCCAAGGGAAGCTGTGAGGGACTGTGCCATGAGGAATGGTGCACTCTGGAGCAGATACTATGCTTTTCCCACAGTCTTCGCAACCCACAGACCAAGAGATTCCCTCGGGTGCCTACACCACCAGGGCCCTGGGTTTCAAGCACAAAACTGGGTGGCCATTTGGGCAGACACTGAGCTAGCTGCAGGATTTATTTTTTTTTCTTTCATACTCCAGTGGCGCCTGGAATGCCAGTGAGACAGAACCATTCACTCCCCCGGAAAGGGGGCTGAAGCCAGGGAGCCAAGTGGTCTAGTTCAGTGGATCCCACCCCGACAGAGCACAGCAAGCTAAGATCCACTGGCTTAAAATTCTCGCTGCCAGCACAGCAATCTGAAGTCAACCTGGGACTCTTGAGCTTGGTTGGGGGTGGGGCATCCACCATTACTGAGGCTTGAGTAGGCAGTTTTCCCCTCACAGAGTAAACAAAGCCACCCGGAAATTCAAACTGGGCAGGGCCCAGTGCAGCTTGGCAAAGCCGCTGTAGCCAGACTGCCTCTCTAGATTCCTCCTCTCTGGGCAGGGCATCTCTGAAAAAAAGGCAGCAGCCTTAGTCAGGGGCTTATAGATAAAACTCCTATCTCCCTGGGACAGAGCACCTGGGGGAAGGGGCAGCTGTGGGCATGACTTCAGCCTGCCTGCCGGTTCTGAAGAGAGCAGATGATCTCCCAGCACAGTATTCGAGCTCTGCTAAGGGTCAGACTGCCTCCTCAAGTGAGTCCCTGACTTCTGTGTCTCCTGACTGAGAGATACCTTCCAGCAGGGGCTGACTGACACCTCATACAGGAGAGCTCCAGCTGGCATTTGGCAGGTGTCCCTCTGGGACAAAGCTTCCAGAGGAAGGAACAGGCAGCAATCTTTGCTGTTCTGCAGCCTCCGCTGGTGATAGCCAGGCAAACAGGGTCTGGAGTGGACCTCCAGCAAACTCCAACAGACCTGCAGCTGAGGGGCCTGTTAGAAGGAAAACTAACAAACAGAAAGGAATAGCATCAACATCAACAAAAACAACGTCCACTCAGAAATCCCATCCAAAGGTCATCACCATCAAAGACCAAAGGTAGATAAATCCATGAAGCTGGGGAGAAACCACACAAAAAGGCTGAAAATTCCAAACACCAGAACACCTCCTCTCCTCCAAAGGATCACAACTCCTCGCCAGTAAGGGAACAAAACTGGATGGAGAATGAGTTCGACGAATTGACAGAAGCAGGCTTCAGAAGGTGGGTAATAACAAATTCCTCCAAGCTAAAGAAGCATGTTCTAACCCCAATGCAAGAAAGCTAAGAACCTTGGAAAAAGGTTAGAGGAATTGCTAACTACAGTAAACAGTTTAGAGAAGAACATAAATGACCTGATGGAGCTGAAAAACACAGCACAAGAACTTCATGAAGCCTACACAAGTATCAATAGCCGAATTGATCAAGCGGAAGAAGAATATCAGAGATTGAAGATCAACTTAATGAAATAAAGCATGAAGACAAGATTAGAGAAAAAATAATGAAAAAGAATGAACAAAGCCTCCAAGAAATATGGGACTATGTGAAAAGACCAAACCTATGTTTGATTGGTGTACCTGAAAGTGACGGGGAGAATGGAACCGAGTTGGAAAACACTCTTCAGAATGTTATCCAGGAGAACTTCCCCAACCTAGCAAGACAGGTCAACATTCAAATTCAGGAAATACAGAGAACACCACAATGATACTCCTTGAGAAGAACAACCCCCAGACACATAATCATCAGATTCCCCAAGGCTGAAATGAAGAAAAAAATGTTAAGGGCACCCAGAGAGAAAGGTCGGATTACCCACTATGGGAAGCCCATCAGACTAACAGCAGATCTCTCTACAGAAACCCTACAAGCCAGAAGAGAGTGGGGGTCAATATTCAATATTCTTAAAGGAAAGAATTTTCAACCCAGAATTTCATATCCAGCCAAAGTAAGCTTCATAAGTGAAGGAGAAATAAAATCCTATATAGACAAACAAATGCTGAGAGATTTTGTTACCAAAAGGCCTGCCTTACAAGGCCTCCTGAAGGGAGCACTAAACATGGAAAGAAACAACTGGTATCAGCAACTGCAAAAATATACCCAATTGTAAAGACCATCAACGCTATGAAGAAACTGCATCAACTAATGGACAAAATAACCAGTTAGCATCATAACGACAGGATCAAATTCACATATAATAATATTAACCTTAAATGTAAACAGGCTAAATGCCCCAATTAAAAGACAAAGACTGGCAAATTGGATAAAGAGTCAAGACCCATCGGTGTGCTGTATTCAGGAGACCATCTCACGTGCAAAGACACATCGGCTAAAAATAAAGGGATGCAGTAACATTAACCAAGCAAATGGACAGCAAAAAAAAAAAAAAAAAAAAAAAAAAGCAGCAGTTGCAATCCTATTCTCTGATAAAACAGAGTTTAAACCAACAAAGATCAAAGGAGACAAAGAAGGGCATTACACAATGGTAAAGGGATCAATGCAACAAGAAGAGCTAACTATCCTAAATATATATGCTCCCAATACAGGAGCATCCTGATTCATAAAGCAAGTTCTTAGAGACCTGCAAAGAGACTTAGACTCCCACACAATAATAGTGGAAAACTTTAACCCCCACTGTCAATATTAGACAGATAAATGAGACAGAAAATTAACAAAGATATCTAGGACTTGAACTCAGCTCTGGACCAAGTGGACCTAATAGACATCTACAGAACTCTCCACACCAAATCAACAGAATATACATTCTCCTCAGCACCACATCGCACTTATTCTACAACTGACCACATAATTGGAAGTAAAACACTACTTAGCAAATACAAAAGAACGGAAATCATAACAAACAGTCTCTCAGACCACAGTGCCATCAAATTAGAACTCAGGATTAAGAAACTCACTCAAAACTGCACAACTACATGGAA
The DNA here is from genome assembly GCF_037993035.2 of Macaca fascicularis. NCBI lineage: Eukaryota > Metazoa > Chordata > Mammalia > Primates > Cercopithecidae > Macaca > Macaca fascicularis. Next base: position 101,564,050 of record NC_088384.1, on the reverse strand, counting down.
ACTGAACAACCTGCTCCTGAATGACTACTAGGTAAATAACAAAATTAAGGCAGAAATAAACAAGTTCTTTGAAACCAATGAGAACAAAGACACAACATACAAGAATCTCTGAGACACAGCTAAAGCAGTGCTTAGAAGGAAATTTATAGCACTAAATGCCCACAAGGGAAAGCAGGAAAGATCCAAAATCGACACCCTGACATCACAATTAAAAGAACTAGAGAAGCAAGAACAAACAAATTCAAAAGCTAGCAGAAGACAAGAAATAACTAAGATCAGAGCAGAACTGAAGGAGATAGAGACATGAAAAATCCTTCAAAAAAAAAAATCAATGAATCCACAAGCTGGTTTTTTGAAAAACATCAACAAAATAGACTGCTAGCCAGATTAATAAAGAAGAAAAAAGAAAAGAATCAAAGAGACACAATAAAAAATGACAAAGGGGATATCACCACTGATCCCACAGAAATACAATCTACCATCAAAGAATATTATGAACATCTCTGCACAAATAAACTAGAAAACCTAGAAGAAATGGATAAATTCCTGGACACATACACCCTCCCAAGTCTAAACCAGGAAGAAGTCGAATCCCTGAATCGACCAATAACAAGTTCCAAAATTGAGGCAGTAAAAAAAAAGTCTGGGACCAGATGGATTCACAGCCGAATTCTACCAGAGGTACAAAGAGGAGTTGCTGGTACCATTCCTTCTGAAACTATTCCAAACAACAGAAAAAGTGGGACTCCTCCCCAATTCATTTTATGAGGCCAGCATCATCCCGATACCAAAACCTGGCAAAGACACAACAAAAACAAAAACAAAAATTCAAGTCAATATCCCTGATGAACATCAATGCGAAAATCCTCAATAAAATACTAGCAAACCGAATCCAGCAGCATATCGAAAAGCTTATCCACCACGATCAAGTTGGCTTCATCCCTGGGATGCAAGACTTCAAGCTAAAACACTCAATAAACTAGGTGTTAATGGAATGTATCTCAAAATAATAAGAGTTATTTATGACAAACCCACAGCCAGCATCATACCAAATGGGCAAAAGCTGGAAGCATTCCCTTTGAAAACTGATGCAAGACAGGGATGCTCTCTCTCACCACTCCTATTCAACATAGTATTGGAAATTCTGGCCAGGGCAATCAGTCAAGAGAAAGAAATAAAGGGTATTCCATTAAGAAAAAAGGAAGTCAAATTGTCCCTGTTTGCAGATGAAATGATTGTATATTTAGAAAACCCTATTGTCTCAGCCCAAAATCTCCTTAAGCTGATAAGCAACTTTAGTAAAGTCTCAGGATACAAAATCAATGTGCAAAAATCACAAGCATTCCTATACACCAATAATAGACAAACAGAGCCAAATCATGAGTGAATTCCCATTCGCAATTGCTACAAAGAGAATAAAATACCAGGAATATAACTTACAAGGGAGGTGAAGGACCTCTTCAAGGAGCACTACAAACCACTGCTCAATGAAATAAGAGAGGATACAAACAAATGGAAAAACAATCCACACTCATGGATAAGAAGAATCAATATCATGAAAATGGCTATACTGCCCAAAGTAATTTATAGATTAAATGCTATCCCCATCAAGCTACCACTGACTTTCTTCACAGAATTAGAAAAAAACGACTTTAAATTTCATATGGAATAAAAGCCCACATAGCCAAGACAATCCTAAACAAAAAGAACAAAGCTGGAGGCATCACGCTAACTGACTTCAAACTATACTATGAGGCTACAGTAACTGAAACAGCATGATACTGGTACCAAAACAGATATATAGACCAATGGAACAGAACAGAGGCCTCAGAATTAACACTACACATCTACAACCATCTGATCTTTGACAAACCTGACAAAAACAAGCAATGGAGAAAGGATTCCCTATTTAATAAATGGTGTTGGGAAAACTGGCTAGCCATACGCAGAAAAGTTAAACTGGACCCCTTCCTTATACCTTATACAAAAATTAACTCAAGATGGATTAAAGACTTAAATGTAAGACCTAAAACCATTAAAACCCTAGAGGAAAACCTAGGCAATACCATTCAGGACATAGGCATGGGCAAAGGCTTCATGACTAAAACACCAAAAGCAATGGCAACAAAAGCCAAAATTGACAAATGGGATCTAATTAAACTAAAGAGCTTCTGCACAGCAAAAAAAAAAAAAAAAAACAAAAAAAACAAAAAAAACAAAAAAAAACTAGCATCAGATCGAACAGGCAGCCTACAGATTGGGAGAAAATTTTTGCAATCTATCCATCTGACAAAGGGTTAATATACAGAATCTACAAGAAACTCAAACAAATTTACAAGAAAAAAACCCCATCAAAATGTGGGCAAAGGATATGAACAGACACTTCTCAAAAGAAGACATTTATGCAGCCAACAAACGAAAAAAGCTCATCATCACTGGTCATTAGAGAAATGCAAATCAAAACAACAATGAGATACTATCTCACACCAGTTAGAATGGAGATCCTTAAAAAGTCAGGAAACAACAGATGCTGGAGAGGATGTGGAGAAATAGGAACGCTTTTACACTGTTGGTGGGAGTGTAAATTAGTTCAACCATTGTGGAAGAGAGTGTGATGATTCTTAAGGATCTAGGACAAGAAATAACATTTGACCCAGCAATCCCATTACTGGCTATATACCCAAAGGATTATAAATCATTCGACAATAAAGACACGTGCACATGTATGTTTATTGCAGCACTGTTCACAATAGCAAAGACTTGGAACCAACCCAAATGCCCATCAATGATAGACTGGATAAAGAAAATGTGGCACGTATACACCATGGAATACTATGCAGCCATAACAAATGATGAGTTCACGTCCTTTGCAGAGACATGAATGAAGCTGGAAATCATCATTCTCAGCAAACTAACACAAGAACAGAAAACCAAACACTGCATGTTCTCATAAGTGGGAGTTGAACAATGAGAACACATGGACACAGGGAGGGGAACATCACACACCAGGGCCTGTCAGGGAGGTTGGGGGTTAGGGGAGGGATAGCATTAGAAGAAATACCTAATGTAGATGACGGGTTGATGGATGCAGCAAACCACCATGGCACATGTATACCTATGTAACAAACCTGCACGTTCTGCACATGTACCCCAGAACTTAAAGTATAATACAAAAAAAAAAAAAAAATTAAAAAGTTGCCGACAGTCTTGACTTCCTAATACAAAGAAATTCATTCTCTTGAAAGGAGTAGGAGCCTTCAATATTGGGCTGTCCTGGGAATAAATAGGGAACCATTTATGATCAAAACAAGTCACTGTGTATGGAGTATCTTCCCACTAATAGACACTTTACATGCATTATTTCATTTAGTCCTCATGACAATCCTATAGAATTTGAAATTATTCCCACTTTAGAGCAGAGGCTCAGAGAGGTAAAACAACATGCTCAGGATCACACAACTAGAAAATGGCAGAACTAGGATTCAAACCTCCAAGCTTCCTCCCTGGCACAGGAGGCCATCTGACCTTGTCCCTCTTCCTGCCTCAGTCTGTCCATCTGAGATAAGGGAACAAATTCTTCATCCATCAAACAGCAAAGACTCCCTCCTTTGCTCCTCCACCTCTCTCATCTGCCTGCTGCCTGCTTTCTCTCCAAATCTTCCTCTCCTTCTGGTCCTCCTCTCCCTGGCCCAGAGGAGGGGACTCCTGACCTTGAAGCTGCCCTTGGTGGGCTGCCAGTCCCCCTCCACTTACCACTTCCCTGCTGGTCGGTGTCTGGGGGTCACCGTATTACAAACTTTCCCAGCCTGTGCTGACATCTTCAGGGAAATAACAAAGAGGAAAAGTCACAGGGACTGTATTCTGGGAAAGAACATCATTACAGTACCTTGGTTCTCTCCAGGTCCTATCCCTGCCTCTAATACTCAGCAGTTCCCTCTGGAGAACGAGAAGCTGAGGTTCCATGCTGCCTAAGCCACCCCCTGCTCTGATCAGCCTGGTGGAGACACTGCAGCTCCAGCAAGCACCTTTGAAGGAGTCCCCAGCTCGCGCTCACTCAATCCTTAGAGTGGAAGCGATTGACTGAAAGACAACAAAGGGCGATACGGTGTCCGGGGAGGATTCCTCGCTTTCCTCAAATCACTCAGCCAGCTGGCCCGAAAGGCAAAAGCTGAACCCTCACTATGACTCCTGCAGCCATGGGATGGCCGTGTGACCTTGGGCAAGAACAATTTTTTTCTCGCCGATGCTCCCTTCCACATCTTTAAGATGAGCGGGACACTTTCCTAAATCTGTAAAGTTCCCTTCCACCTGGACAGAGGAATTGGGGAAAATCTTGCCAGGCCAGGCCCTCCCCGTCTTTCCCCCAGGGAGGGACTCCAGGAGGAGATGTGAGAGCCCCAGGCTCCGGGCTTTCCCGCAGGGCAGGCTCCGGCCAGTCCGAGAAGGAAACTGCGGCCCCGGGTCCACAGGCCGCGGGGAACAATGTCTCGGCTGTGCGTGCCCGGAAGCCCGTCATGCACCAGAGACTCGAATCCAGCTAGGGGTGGGGACCCCCACTTGGCTGCGCTTCAACGACGCCTTTGTCTCCCCCGGGACCGTGAGAGGGAGAGCACTGGCGGATCTGGTTTCATCCGTCTTGACTTTCCCGGGGGTCCCCGGGTCCTGGGGCGCCCCTGTTCCCGGAACCCAGGCCCTCCCGCCTCCTCCCAGCCCAGCGCAGCCCCGCCCCATCCCCGCTCGGCCGTGGTGGAGTTACCATTGGGCAGAGAGCAGAAGGTGGCGCAGCCCGCGCTGCAGCACTTGAGGTTGTCCGCGCATTCGCTGTCCGAGACGCACTCCTGCGTGCAGTTCTGGTCCGCCTGGAGCTTGGGGCACACGCCCGTCTTCTCTGCTCCTGTGCCTGGAAGGGCAGGCCCGTGACAGTGGAGGGTGGGGCGTAGCGCCAGCCCCAGAGGATGGCCACCTCCTGCTCCAAAGCTTAACTCCAAGGAATTCTCAGTCTCTGGCCCTAGGAGTCCCCTTACTGCCCCCAGAGACTCCCACTTCCAGACCAGGAGGAGTCCCTAGCCCCTGGGAATACCAGAGCTTCCTAACCCTTGGCGTCGGGGCCCTCGGATCTCAGCCCTAGGGGACCCGGCACAGCTGAGTGTCTAAGAGCTTCCGCGGTCGAGGCAGAGCAGCTCCCACCCCCAGCCCACTGCAGCCACGGAGTGTCTTCGTTCAGCACAGAACCCTCCCAAATTTCAGCCATCAGTGGTCTCTCCACCTCCAGCACATTGGACCCCACACCCTAGGCTCCAAGGGTCTCCGCCACTTCCGACCCAGGAATTCCCACTTCCCCGGCCTCCAGAGGCTACGCCTCCTCCTGGCTCCATCCTGGAGCTCGTGGCTCGGCCCCTCTGGGCGCTGGGCGTCTCCCCGCCCCACTCACCTGGGACTAGGGTAAAGCCGAATAGCAGCAGGCCAAGGAGGGCCGCGGCTAGCGAGCCTAGGCGACAGGCAGGCATGGTGCTATGCCGGGGCGGGGTGCAGGTGTGAGCCGCTGCTCAGGTGCGGGGATTTAACCGCGCGCGCGGGAGGGGGCGTGGGGTAGGGGTGGAGCTGAGCGGGGAAGGGGAGGGTGGAGGGCTTCGCAGGCCCCGGGGGCGGGCTGCCACCTCTGGTCATTTCACAATCCCCCAGGATCAGGTATCACTCTTGGCCCCGGTGGGAACCAGGAACTTAAAGCAGCTTCCAGGACATGACCGGCTGCGGCCGGACCCTTGTCCACTCCTCCCTCCTGACCTCCCTCCTGGGGCCTGAGGGCCAAGGCTCAGGGCTCCTGGGTTTCTATTCCAAGACTCCGAGGTTTCTCCAGAGTGTCCCCAGTCGGGGGTTGAGGCGGATGGGGCAGGGCCCGCAGGGAGGCAGTAGAGCATTCGAGTTAAAGGGTTCTATTTGGGGTTAGCCAGATGAGAGGGCAGATCCCCCTTGATGGAGGGCTAGGGTAGTGATACAGAGCACATAGTAGGGTCTACAGAAGTAGCACTTATTATTGATAAACAAACCCTCCTCACCAGAAACAGGCCCAGGAAGGTGAAGCACCTACCAGTCTCAAGCCATTTGGGTGTGTGTTTCTGCCGCCCTTTCTTTGTCCTACCGGCCCCTGATCAGGGCTGACTGTGCCAGGCTCTGTGCTCCTTGTCTCAAGGAATCATCCCAGCAAACCTCTGACCGGAGAGTTACTGTTATCAGCTGTATATGACAAAGGAACTGGGTGTTCAGGGATTTAGGACCGCACCTCCACCACAAGGTCCCCTGCAAAGCTGTACAAATAAGGTTTTGAACCCAGGTGTCTCCCTCCAGGCACTCGTTTTTTCCATTCCATTGTAAATATTCACTGGCTGCCTACTGTGTAACATATGCAGGTCAAGACGCTTGGTGAAGAGAAAGTCGTCAAAAGGGGCCCTCCAGCACTGGTCTTGAAGGGGTGACAGAGTCTGGGGTCTGACTCCCACCTCCACCACTTCCCACCTGAGGGCTCTAGAATGAATCCTTTCCCGGATCTGAGCTGCCACATCATCAGTGAAAATGACACCTATGTGGGACTTCAGTGAGAACACAAATGCAATGTTCCTGCCATGGAACAACCATGTACTCACTGGGAGCATTGAGTAGATCTACACGATTGACACAGGGACTCCAGGCCTGACCCGTGAGAGGTACTGGATCAATGGCCGTGAGTGCTCCGGAAATAAGTGTCTCCCGTGATGGAGGAGACCGATAAGTATAAATCAAGTTTTAGAATCCAGGGTGTTAAGTGCCAAAACAGAGTTACCCAGGGAGTTAGACAAGAAGTGCCTTCGAACATCTTTCCTGCTCCAATGATTTGAGGTTCTAGAAGCCCCAGGAGGTCTTTGCTGCTGGAGGCTAGAGTGAGTCTGGGGCAGTGAATGCTGGGATGACAGTGACAGGTGAGTAGGGTTTGGTGATGTGAGGACATCTGGCCACCATCCCCAAAATGGATGCTGAGAACACCTCCCCAGGTTTCTCATGCTCAGCTTGGGGACTGGGGACATGCTGTTGTTGGGAGGGGCCAAGGCTATTTACTCTGAGCTCAGTCAACAATAAGAGCAGGAGCCAGGCGGGGACACAGCCCATAGCAGGCTAGTGAAATCCAGTTAGGGCACAAAGAGAACACTGGGGTGAGCAGCCGATTTTTAGCCCGTGGACCCAGCTGGCTACTGTATATTCAGCCCTAGGCACTGCTGCCAACAGCTTTCTTCCCGGCCCTATTCAGCTCCCTGGGCCAGGAAATTGCCCAGCCTTGCCCCTCCCAGGCCCTTATGAGCACCCTGTTGATTGGCTCTCTCTTACAGGAATGCAGACTGAGGGAGGGTGGCAGGGCCAGGCAGAAGGATGGGGAAGGAATTTTCATCAGTCAATGGCATCAGATGTTTAGCTTTTGTGGTGCCAAGTTCTGTGCTAGGTATAGTTACATATATTCTCTTTACATCATTTAAAAGGGCAGAAGCTTTAGAACCAAATGCATCCATGCCCAATCAGGGACAATGCATCCATGGCCACTTTCTGGCTATGTGACTTAGAGAAACACTTCACTTTTCTGACCGGCATCTTCTTCCTGCATAAACTGTATGTCATCCTAACAGTCTTGGAGGATTATAAGGGTTTTATAAGATTATTATAAGGTTTAAAGGAAAAAGCATAAATCAGAGGTTGCAAATCTGGCTAGAGCACATACATTATTAACTACACAGTATGTTTTGAAATTTTAAATTAGTTGCCAAGATTTAAAAGTAGGGAATTTCATATAAAAATAAACCTCTAGCTTCTCTTGGAAAAAGTAAAAGATCTGGCAACACAGTCTTGCAATCTTACATATAACAACCATCAGCTAGAGCAGCGTGTCTCAAAATTGAGCATGCATCAGATCATTATTTGGTTGTTTTTTGGTTTTTTGAGACTGAGTTTTGCTCTGTCCCCCAGGCTTCCCTTCCCTCCCCTCTCAGCCCCTCCCCTCTCCTCCCCTCCCCTCCCCTCTCCTCCCCTTCCCTTCCCTTACCCCACCTCCTAGGTTCAAGTGATTCTCCTGCCTCAGTCTTCCTGGTAGCTGCAATTACAGGTGCCACTACACCCGGCTAATTTTTGTATTTTTAGTAGGGACAGAGTTTCACCATATTGGCCAGCTTGGTCTTGAACTCCTGACCTCAGGTGATCCACCCGCCTTGGTCTCTCAAAATGCTGGGATTACAGGTGTGAGCCACTGCACCCGGCCTAAGCATGCATCAGAATCACTTGGAAGGCTTGTTAAAATACAGATTGCAGGATCCCCGTTCCCAGAATTTTGATTAGTAGGTCTGTGGTGGGACCTGAGAATTTGCATTTCTAACAGGTTTCCAGGTGATGCCAGTGCTGCAGGGCTGGGGACCATACTTTGAAAACCAGAACCTAAATAGAGCTACTCTTTTTCTATGAGAGAAGCATTCCCCCCAGTTTCCCATAATCCCTACCACCACCATCCCCCCTCTCTGCAACTACTTCCATTCACAGTGCTCACCTGACCCCAGGAGGGCACATAGTGTTTGGTGAAAGGTAGTTTACATTTATTTAACAGTCTTATGGATTAAGTATTATTACTCCCATTTTACAGGTTAAGAAACTGAGATTCAGCTAAGCAAAGTGACTTACTGGAGGAAACACAGCCGGTAAATCAGAGGGAAGACTCTTGCCAAATTACTTGTGTTGTCCCGGTTATTTCAATATTATACACATTTACACAGCTCTATCTGAAGTTAACATAGATGATGCATCCAAAGTTTTGTCCATGACTTCATGAGTGTAAAAAATATATATATCAGGGAAGAGGAGGAAGAAAAGAAGCAGAAAGGGAAGAAGGAAAAGTTTATAGTGGTAGGTGATGTCAGGTAGCTGTAGACATGCCCACTCTAAAATGACTGTAAATAAATTAACGGTGAATATTTAAGAAATTTCCAGGAACAAAAAAGGTGTCTTTAATCATGCAACGGGCCTCTCCTGCTAGACTTTTGGACCCGGTCAAACTTCCTTTCATTCCATGGAAACCTCTCTTTGGATATACTGACTGTTTTGTTTTGTCACCTCACATCCGTTTGTCCTTTTTCTGATAAACCACCCTGAGTTTGCTTTGGAGGAAATAACTCTTCCTCCAAACCAAGACAGGTGGGACCAGGCAGACTGTCAATTAAAGTGTCTGCCCTACCCCCAGGCAGAGTGGCCAATCAGATACTGTTCCTAGAACTGTAATCTTGAGCAATGAATCATAAAAGACCTGAAAATGTATGGAGCTAACTCAGAGGTGTCCTGGGAAGAACTCAGTTCTGACTTTATCATTCTTTCCAAGCTGTGTTCTTTTAGCTTTTCCTTCAGTTCTGAGAGCTAAACTAAATCAATTAGTGCTATTGGGTGCAAGCAGTAGAATTCAACTCTGGCTAACTTAAAGATATTATTAGGAAAGGAGAATGGATGCCCATTACATCCCCCACACCATTTTTATAAATTTCTTCTTGGTTTACAATAGCCAGAGTTGGTTTCTGTTGAGAGTAACCAAAGAGATCTTACTCCCTATACCAATGTAACCACCAAGTTCCTCATTTCCAAATCCAGTGGCCTTCTCTTAGCTCTCATTCTCTTCTAACTCACAATTAAGGTCCTCGTGGCATACATGCAATACTGTTCAAACCAAATCCTCATTAGAAAAAAGAATACACATGGTCTCAGCACAAAAACCCATGAAAAGCAAAGCTTCTCTATTTGAAGTGGCTCAGGTCCAGCCCCAAACCAAATACTCTTCCTAGAACAGTGCACTTTTTGAGTTATTTCCTTGAGTGTAAATTCTACTGGCTCTTCACTGCCTTCAGGATAAAGGCTGAACTCCTTAGCCTGCCTTTCTGACTGATTCCAACTTTTATTTCCAGCTACATTCCTTACTTCATGCTGCACAAACCTTCCCTGGGCTCATTGTCTTATCCAACATTCCTTGATCAAGCTCACCCCAGAGTCTTCTTTCTCAACAGCCCCTGGTGGCCAGTACATAGATGCTGACAGTCAGGTTTCCCCCAGAATGCATAGGAAAAGTCTGTTTTGGTGCAGAATCTGCAAGATGTAAGTTATGTACTTTTTTTTTTTTTTTTTTTTGAGACGGAGTCTTGCTCTGTCGCCCAGGCTGGAGTGCAGTGGCTGGATCTCAGCTCACTGCAAGCTCTGCCTCCCGGGTTCACACCGTTCTCCTGCCTCAGCCTCCCTAGTAGCTGGGACTACAGGCGCCCGCCACCTCATCCGGCTAGTTTTTCGTAATTTTTTTTAGTAGAGACGGGGTTTCACCGTGTTAGGCAGGATGGTCTCGATCTCCTGACCTCGTGATCTGCCCGTCTCGGCCTCCCAAAGTGCTGGGATTACAGGCTTGAGTCACCGCGCCCGGCCCATTTTTTATTATCCAACGCTGAGGGCTAGGGTTAAAAAAGATTAAATGGCTTCAACCTGTGTACTGGAAATTTTCTTCTGCAGAAAGTTTTTTCCCTCCTCCCTCAAGGAGTAATTTACTACTTCAACACATATTTATTGTGTCCTACAACACATTTGACACTGTCGAGGATGTTGGAGAGACTGTGTGGCAGACTGTATTTCCTAAAGATGGTCATGCCAATATCTCTGAACCCACAACTTTTCTGTAATATGACCTAGCAACCCCCATCAAGAGGCAGAGCTTACTTCTCTACTCACTTGAATCTGGGCAAGTCTTCTGACTGCTTTGATAAATAGAATATGACAGAAGTAACATGGTGCCAGTTGCAGGGGGCAGCCTTAACTGACCTGGCAGCTTCCATTTCTTGGAGCATTCCCTCTTAGAATTCAGCCAGTAGGCTGTGAGATGCCCAAGCCATATGTGTGCTCCTATTGATATCCCCAGCTGAGCTTTCAGCCAACAGCCAGCCTCAGGATGCTAATCTTGGAGGGAGCCATCTTGGACATCCATCTCAATCAAGCCTTCAGATGACAGCAGTCCCAGACAACAGCTGACTGCAATCTCATGAGACAACCCAAGCAAGAACCACCAGCTAATCCAAGTCAACCCATAAGACCATGAAAGATAATAACTTTTTGTTTTACGCCGCTAAGTTTTGGGGCGCTGCATTACACATGCAATAGATAACCAGAACAGTGATCAATCAGATGAAGAAGACTATTTACTCTCATGGACCATACTCTTGAGTAAAGAAAATAAGCAAATAAGTTAGTAAATAGAAAATATAATTGCAGATATGGATAAATGCAAAAAATAAAATAAAGCAAGGTCATAAAATTATAAGTCAGGAGTTGGAGAGCACAGGAAAGGGCTTTCTGAGGAGGTGACATTTGAGCTGAGACTTGAATGATGTGTAACATCTATCTACAACATCATCTGGGGCTGAGTGTTACAGAAAAAGGTTAAAGCAAGTCCAAAGATCCTAAGGCGGGAACAAGCCTGATGAATGCCAAGAAGAGTAAGAGAACCAGTATAGCTGGAGCAGAGTTAAAATCAAGGGAGATGAAATCAAAGACGTAGGCAAGAACAAGATCATGAAGGGCCCTGAAGGCTATGAAAAGCAATGTATCTTTTATGTGCAATGGGAAGTCATAGGCTAGTAAAAGCTGGGAGATTGGGGGATGAAATCATGTGATTTATAATTTTTGAAAATCCCTCTGGCAGCTCTGAAGAATGCATTGTAAGAGCACAGCTATGGAAACTGGACCAGTAGTAAGAGGATTTTTGCAGTTGTCTTAGCAAAGGATTGATAGTAGTGGTTCCTTTTATTAGGCAAAAGATCATGAATTACTGGATACTGGTAAGTCCATCACATCAGGAGACAGGTCTGATTTATTAGACTTACCACCCTAAGGTAAAGTCACAGGGAGAAGCTGTGAAGTTGTAGCAGTGAAAAAGGAGGCTTAGCAAAAACTAGGTCCATTTTGCTGCAAACTCCTACCCCACTCCTGTGGTGATACATTTTGGGTTAACTGCTTTTGCTCATTTCTACACATAGGCTGAGCTAACTGTGGGAGAAATTTAGTTTATAGTTTAAAGCAAGGTTGCTAATAGTCCCTTCCCCAAATTAACTCCTGAGGAGATAAGGAGGGTGTATACATAAGTAACAATATTATGTTAAAGATGATTTATAGGAGCATTCTGACCTGACCAAAGACAAAGAAGTTTCACCACACCCCCTTGGACCCTCACTGCCACCCAGATGTGTGTGATCATTGATCACCTCTTGATCTCATCCCCCTTTCTCTTCCCCTTCCCAACATAAAAAGAGCCTACAATTCTCTTAACTTGGGATGTTTCTTTAGGATATTAGTTTACCATCTTCTCAGTTTGTTGACTTTCTGAAATAAAGTCGCCTTCTATACCGCAATACCTTGTCTCTCAACTTACTGGATGTCATGCAGTGAGTAGTATGAGCTTGGACTCATTTCCGTGGTTACTAATTCATCTGCTAGCAGGATGACAACCCCATTTTTCTGGTCCTTCCTAGGATGGAAAGGATGGGTACCCACAAAGCTGCCATGAAAGCCATATTCATCCCAAAGGGAAGCATGAGACTCATGAGATTTTCCTACCCTGAGGCCAAGAGTGTTGTGGCAGTTTTTAAACATGACAACAATTGTTTTACACCCCTCTATATTCGTCAGTTCTCATTGCTATAAATACCTGAGACTGCGTACTTTATGGAGACAGAGGTTTAATTGACTCATGGTTCTGCATGGCTGGGGAGGAAACTTACAGTCACAGCAGAAACTTACAATCACGGAAACTTACAATCATGGCAGAAGGGGAATCAGACACCTTCTTCACAAGGCAGCAGGAAAGAGAAGAGTGAATGAAGGAGGAACTTCCTGATACTTATAAAAACATCAGATCTCGTAAGAACTCACTCACTATCATGAGAACAGCATGGGGGAAACCACCCCCATGATTTAATCACTTCCCACCAGGTTCCTCCCTTAACACCTGGGGATTACAATTCAAGATGAGATTTGGATAGAGGCACAAAGCTAAACCATATCACCTTCCAATAGAGAAGTGGGGTTTATATCTCATTCCTTGAATCTGAGTAGGTCTGTGATTGCTTTAATCAAGAGAGTCTAGTAGATGTAATGCTATATGGCTTCCAAGGCTAGATCATAAATGATAGTGCAGTTTCTACCCTTTTAACTGGAACACTAGCTCTTGGAGCCCTGGGCTGCCATGGAAGAAGCCTGCCTATTCTGAGACTGCCTTGTTGTAAAGAAGCCCAAGGCACATAGAGAGGCCACATGTAGGCACTACGGTCAGCAATCCCAGCTGAGCCCAGGCTTTCAGTCATCCCAGCCCAGGTGCCAGCCATGTGAATGAAGAAGGCACCAGCTGATTCCAGCTCCCAGGCATTGAGTCACCCCCAGCTGTTTGAGTCTTCCTAGCTGAGGCCTGAGGCATCATGGAACAGAAACGAACCATTCTCATGTTTGTGTCCTGTTTAAAATTCTGACCCATAGAATCCAAGAGTCTAATGAAATGATTGCTATTTTACACCAGCTTTAGGATGGTTTGCTGCCATGCAGCAATACATAACTGAAGCAGGCAAAGATTGTTGGTGAGCTTCTTTATAACCCTGTTGGACCCGTGGGGGGACTATACAGAACTAGAGTAGGCTGTAAATTACTGAGATTAACCCACAGAAATCAATCTGTAACAGAAGTGAAGAAGAAACAAGCAAGTAGTTTCATTATTTGTCAAATTGCCCCTATTCCCCATCCCATAAGAACTGGTAAGAGCCTAAGATTTGGAGTCAAGAAGACATCATTTGAGTCCCAATTCTATCACTTCCTAGTTCTGAGACCCTGGGCAAGTTATTTAACCTCTCTGGGCCTCAGTTTTTTATTTACAACCCGAAGATATTTCTTGCCTCATAAGCTCATCATAGATTGAGAGAATATTTTGCAAAGCTATCCTAGGATTTCTGCAACAAAATACCACCAACTGGGTGGCTTAAACAACAGAAATTTATTCTCTCACAGTTTGGGGGGTCAGAAGTTCAAGATTAGAGTGTCAGCAGGGTGGGTGCCTCCTGAGGGCTGTGATGAAGAATCTGTTCCATGCCCCTCCCTTAGCTTCTGGAAGTTTCTCTGGCGGATCACCTGAGTTCAGGAGTTCGAGACCAGCCTGGCCAACCTGGTGAAACCTCATCTCTACTAAAAATACAAAAATTAGCCAGGCATGGTGGTGCAAGCTTGTAATCCCAGCTACTCTCAAGGCTGAGGCAGGAGAATCACTTGAACTTAAGGGGTGGAGGCTGCAGTGAGCCAAGATCACGCCACTACACTCCAGCCTGGGTGACAAAGCAAGACTCCGTCTCCGTCTCAAAAAAAAAAAAAAAAAAAAAAAGTAAAATCTATTTCTTAGGCCAGTCACCAAAAGGCAAAGAAAAACCTTCTGCAGTGTGATTGCTTTTCCTTATGGGAAACCCATTTAGATAACCTGGAAGTCAAACCTAATGCAAAGGGTATTTGAATTAATCAGACACAGGAAGAACATGGCCAGGGTTATGAACATATATTATATTATAAAGGAAACTAGAAACTAGAAGTTTCCTGGTTACATGGAACAATTCAGACATCTCAAGAAAAGCCAAGAGTTACAGAATCAAACTATCCTGGAGAAAAACATTGCTTTTCTAGGCCTTCAAAATAAAATATTTTAGCACCAGGCCATAATAGCATTTAGACCTGGAGTAAAAAAAAAATTACAAGAGCTTATGAAAAAGTTGAGGAAAAAAGTTATCAACTCAGGCTGAAAGGGAAGAAAAGGTTGAAAGCAGCAAGATACAGCAAAAGTTGAACTTCTGAGGTATAAATCTGAGAAGTTTGAGGTATAAATCTGAGAAGTTTTCAAAAAGAACCAGGTAATGGAATTAAAAGTCAAAACCTCTTTTAATTTTATTAAGAGCAAATTAATATTTTAAGAAAATCTTCTTTTAACCAATACTTTTTAGTTTTGCAGTATTGTACTTTTAATATAAAAGCTCAATTATTAGAGAGACTATCATAAATAATTTCCCTTTAATTATAGCCAACATAATCATGTACAAAATTCCTTTCATAAACTCCCTTTCATGAACATTATCATGACTTACACAGACCATTTGCAACTTGGACTTTCTGATTTGCCCAATACTGCCTCTTTCTTAACCAGTCATTTTACTTTAGGACAAAAATTTGCCATACAAAATCCTTTCTCATACAAAATTATTCTCCTTTCTTTATAACTTTTTTTTTTTTTTTACCAAAAATTCATCTTCATATTCATAACTTTCTTCACATCTGTCTCTCCTACTTACTGGTTCCTATCTTATTTTATAAATAACCTTTAAATAACCTCTGAATTAGACTTTATTTTTCAATAAAGAACATATTTTATGTCTTTCTTATAATTCCTCTTTTTTTAAAAAAAGACACATCTGGTTGGGCGCGGTGGCTCACACCTGTAATCCCAGCACTTTGGGAAGCCGAGGCAGGTGGATCACAAGGTAAGGAATTTGAGACCAGTCTGGCCAACATGGTGAAACCCCATCTTTACTAAAAATACAAAAATTAGCCAGGCATGGTGGTGGACACCTGTAATTCCAGCTACTCAGGGGGCTGAGACCAGAGAATCTCTTGAACCTGGGAGGCAGAGGTTACAGTGAGCCGAGATCGTGCCACTGCACTCCAGCCTGCATGACAGAGCAAGACTCCGGCTTGGGGGAAAAAAAGGCACATCATCTTTGGCACATTTTTTATATACAAAATTATAGGCACTTGACCTTGGTGCCCACTCGGGGCTCTTCCAAGTGTATTTTCCTTTCTTTACTGTTCTAAAGCCTTTAAAAATAAACTTCCACACCTGCTCTGAAAAAAAAAAAAAGGATTATATATTAACTAGAATTTTTCTTCTTAGTAACCTTAAATTTTAGCAAAAAATTGGGATGCAAGCAATGCTGAACTGAGTCTGAGTACAGAATCAAGTTATCCTGGAGAAAATCATTGATTTTCTAGACCTTTGAAATAAAATGTTTTAGCAACCGGCCACAGCAGTGGTTAGAACTCGAGGGAAAAAATAATTACAGGAGCTGACATTAAAGTTGAAGGAAAGAGTTATCAACTAGGGCTTTGTACTCAGTTAGCAGGATTTCATAGATGAGAACGACTCCACAATTCTTAGCAATGTTTCCCCATATCATAACCCTTTCTTAATTGGACATCACCCAGATGTCCAATGAGCATTTTAAAGAATTGTCAGATTTTTAAACTAAACAAAAAGTTTACCTTCAAGCATTTATCTCATTTACATTTACTCTATTTTTAGGAGTTTAGATGACTAGGAGAACTGAGATATTAGACAAAACTAGTCATCATTTCAAGTTATTTCCTTGTTAATTGTTTTAATAGCCTGTTCACCTAGGTAAGAACCTTCAGTTAAACACATGGGTATGTGCACAAAGGCCCTATCTTTTTTACCTCGGAACTCTAGCCATGAGACAGCAACACAAACTTACCAGTTTACAAAAGATGGTTGAATCCAAATTATATTTTTGACAAATTGGAACCTATTTACATGGCTAAACTTTGTTTTCCCCAATAGGTAATCCAATGAAGGCTGTGGACCAAAATTGTGGGTAAACCAGTTTCAATGGTAGTTTAATTTTTAAAAACCTCTTTTACTTGCTTTTCCCCTCTTTAGTTTCAAATGAGTTTTCAGTGTTTACATTTTAGCTATTAATAGAACTAGCAGAACTCTATTAGAAAAACAAAATCTGGGGCTGGGTGCACTGGCTTATGACTGTAATCCCAGCAGTTTGGGAGGCTGAGGCAGGAAGATTGCTTGAGCCCAGGAGTTCAAGACCAGCCTGGGCAACATAGCAAGACCTCGTCTCTACAAAAAATAAAAAAAAAAACTATCCAGGCATAGTGGCATGCGCCTGTGGTCCCAGCTACTCAGAAGGCTGAGGTGGGAATATCCCTTGAACCTAGAAGTTTGAAGCTGCAGTGAGCCATGATCACTCCAGGGCACTCCAGCCTGGGTGACAAAGTGAAACCTTGTTTCTAAAACAAACAAAAAATAAGAAGAAGAAGAAAAAAAAAATCTCCAAATAGCTCTGAATTAGTAGTACCTTAAACAGTGATTTTTATTTCAATACCAGTAGCTAAGTGACAGGCGATTCAAAGCAGGTGAAAAAGAGAGCTTTAGAAGACTCTGCATTTAATTCTGTAATTGCAGGTTGCCCATTTGAGCTCTGAATTTTCCATGCTGTAATTTGTCTATAGGTTTAAAAATGTGCACAAGAGTGGGCCATAGTATGTAACGAGCTGAATTCCCAGAAAACCTGGCATGCCACTGAACTTTTCCATAGTTTTCCACTGGAGTTCCTGCCTTAAGTGGGTAAGTTCCCCATTGCACCAACCTTGTGAAGACGTATCTTCCAGTGCCCTTCGCATGTTCCCACAAACCTATGGACCACCTGAGGCTGACCTGAATCCATGCCTCCCTTTAAGTCCAGGGCCCACAAAGACATGCCTTCTGGGGTCCTTGGATGGAGGGAACTGGGAAGGCCCCCTGTAAATGTGGGGCTAACAGATTCCTTGCAAGAACAATGATAATGATGTTCTTGCACTTCACATAGGGAAAGGGACAGAATGTACAATGTTAACTGGAAAAAAATCCTCACGATTTATACATTTGAAAAAGGAAAGGATACTTTCTTTCTTGTATAAAGTGGTGTGTCTGACCTCCCATCCCATCATGGCTGGGAACTAAGATTTTAAAGTTTTCTGGGGTCCCCTTGGCCAAGTGGGGGTTCTGTTTAGTCAGTGGGGGACTTAGGACTTTATTTTCAGTTTACAACAGAATTGGGGGTACTCAGCCAGGGAAAGTTATGCAGGGCTTTCCAGAGCTGCTGAGCCCAGGCTGAGTCCCAAAGAAGAGTAAGGACTTTTCTTGTCTGTTGAGAAGGGGAGTGGGTACTAACTGGGAGAAGAGCATAAGGCAAGACTCAGAGGGGATTTTAAGGATGTGTAAATGGGTTTGCACGGCTGATAAAAGTGCCATGGAAACACGGAAGAGGTCAGAGGGATGGGGTAGGGAAGGGGTGCAGGATGTAGGACCTTGCTGTGGATGGGTTCCTAGGGCTGGTGGTGCAGAGACAGTGTCAGGAGGAACAGCAAGGAGGCTGCTGCAGGGCAGCTGAGAGCTGGTGAGGAGGCCTGGGCTGAGGCTGTGGCCGTGGGATGGAGAAGACGACTGAATTTGAGAGATGTTGAAGAGCACAGGAAACTGTCCTGCCCATCTGCCCTTTTTTCTGTTGGTTCTCAAGAGACCCTTCCCAGAATGTGCCATACCTCAGGTAATGCTGTTGCTGTTGGAAAGGTGATAATAATAATAATAAAGACCTGGGTGTATTTTTTTGTTGTTATTTAGAGATAAGGTCTTGCTCGGTTGCCCATGCTGGAGTGCAGTGGTTCAATCACAGCTCACTGCAGCCTTGAACTTCTGGACTCAAGCGATTCTTCCACTTTAGCCTCTAAAGTAGCTGGGACTACAAGCATGCGCCACCATGCCCAGCTAATTAAAAAAAAATTTTTTTTTTGTAGAAATGGAGTCTTGCTATGTTGCCCAGGCTGTTCTCCAACTCCTGGGCTCAAGAAATCCTCCCACCTCAGCCTCCCAAAGTGCTGGGATTACAGATGTGAGCCACTGCTCCTGGCCCCTCAGTGTATTCTGAGGCCTGGACTCTAACTGCAGAAAGAAACTAATGCATTTTAGTTAAATGGTTCAGGAGGGTTGGCAGTGAGTTTGGGTCCCATGTAGCAAATACATATTGATTCTTACAAGAGGGACAGGCGCTGGGGACACAGTGATGACTAACACATAGCCCTAGCCATTGAGGCCCAATGACCCAGTAGGGGAGACAGACAAGGAAACAGGCAGTTCTGATAAGAGATTGGTTTTTAAACAAGTGTTCTAGGCAGCCAGCAGGGGAATTTATTCCCTCTGCCTAAGGAAACTATGGGCAGAGAAAGCAACATCTGAATTTACTGGAAACACGTGGGGAAGACATTCTCCACCCAGCTCAGAAAAAGGACGAAAAAATTGTGCAACCGTGTATTTACCCAACATAAGAAGTCTGGTGGTTAGGGAGAAGGTGGACTCACTCATGCAAGCAATCAGAATGAACCAGCCCCAAGCTATATTTTTATTGTGTTTATGAAACCATAAACAGCAAAATAATATTTATAAGACATGTTGAAAATACAAAGAATAACAACACAGCAAACACTTGTGAAATTAACGTGGGTGGTAGATGTATGAGCACTTGCTGTCAGGATATTAATATGATCTGTGAATCTTTCTGTGTTCCTATGATGTCATTTCCCTTTCCTTCCCCCTCAGAGCCAACAACTTAAAATTTATTCTTGTCAGTTCTTTGCATTGCGTTACAGTTTAGCCACATATGTGTTCATCCCTGAACAATATATTTAACATACTTATTTGACATTCTTGTTTTTCTGTCCTTGGAAATCTTAGCTGTGTGGGTTTTGTTGCATTCTCTGTCATTTCAGTTGACTCTCACTTATCAGGCCTTGCTTCCCTTTTATTTTGTAATTTTTGACTGTGAGCTCAGGTGCCTTAAAACTTTATCCTGTGGGAATTCTTTGAGACCTCAAAGGTAGATTCCTCCAGAAAGACTTCATTTCTGCCAAGTTTCTGGAGACACAACTCACACACGACCTCTTTAAACCAGATTTGCAGCTTGAGGCTTTTCAGATCGTGTATGTATTGTGCACTGAAGCTGAAAACTCACTGGAGAGCTAGCTCAAGGTAAGACGAGTAGGGAGTAACACCCTACTTTCCAGATGCTGAGTCTCCTCCACGTGTGCCCTGTGAGGTCCAGCCAGCTAGGACACGCCAGTCCCCAGCCCAGTCCAAGAAAGACTTTCTGGGCCATACGTCGGGGCCTTGAGCTCCACTTCTTTTATTCTCCACTTCTTTGTTCCAGAAGTCAGATGAGCAGATCCTCAATGGGAATCCTGCCCCTACTCTTTCTTTTCCTTTGTGAGACAGGATCTTGCTCTGTCACCCAGGCTGGAGTGCAGTGGCGCAATCTCAGCTCACTGCAATCTCTGCCTTCCGAGCTCAAGGGATCTTCCCATCTCAGCTTCCTAAGTAGCTGGGATTACAGGTGCACACCACTGCTCCCCTACTTTTATTGCTGTGTGTCCTCAGCAGGTCGCTGAGCCACTCTGAATGCCTTGTTTTCCTCTGTAGCATGGGAAAATGTAGTGAGTGTGGTGGAAGAAGAAATAAGGCGGTATTATGTGCCGACTGAGTAATCTCTCAATAAAAGTTATTTTCTTTGCAGGATGGGGGCAGAATATAAGAGCTCATTTTAATTGATCATTTACTATGTTTCAGGCCTAAGACGCTTCCATGCAACGTCACACCTCTTTTTTTCTTTCTTTCTTTTTTTTTTGAGACAGAGGCTCGTTCTGTCACCCAGGCTGGGGTATAGTGGTACGATCTTGGCTCGCTGCAACCTCCGCCTCTCGGGTTCAAGCAATTCTCCTGTCTCAGCCTCCCGAACAGCTGGGACTACAGACGCACGCCACCATGCCTGGCTAATTTTTGTATTTTTTTAGTAGAGATGGGGTTTCACCATATTGATCAGGCTGGTCTTGAACTCCTGACTTCAGGTGATCTGCCTGGCTTGACCTCCCAAAGTTCTGGGATGACAGACGTGAGCCACCGTGCCCAGCCACAACCTCATACCTCTTTATGGGTGAAGAAACCAAAGTTGGCAGAGAGAGCAATTGGCTTGAGTCTTGCAGCCAGGACCAGCAAAGCCAGGAATTACACTCTAGTCCTTCTGACACCAAAGCTTGTGCTATTAACTCTCTGTTATCCATACCACCACCTCCCTAAGAAGGAGAAGCAATGCTGGAATTCTCCATTTCCCAGACGCTTCTAGTTTTTGAAGGAAGCCATATGTAGTGTCGTCTCAACAGGTATGGGGAAAAGTCCAGGAATGGAAACCTGGATTTAAACATGCATATCGACTATTGATCTGATCAACATTATAGTATAACTTCACTGGGAGGATGAGTCATAGAAAGGGTTTGTAAAAGGCATGGAGGCAGGTGGAAAAGAAAACCAAGTCCTCATTTTCCATAGTGGTAAGTCTTAAACCTGAAAAATCAAATAGTAACAATTTAGGTAACACACCTAAATTTACACACAAGGAAGAAAGTTCCAAAAGAATCAGCCAAGGGGCTGAGGTGGAGGATCACTTGAGCCCAGGAGTTTGGAAACAGCCTGGGGAACATAATTTGTCTCTCCAAATAGTTTTTTAAAGTTAACCAGGCATGGTGGCATGTGCCTATAGTTCCAGCTACTCGGGAGGCGGAGGTGGGAGGATGCTTGAGCCCAGGAGGTCGAGGCTTAGTGATCTATGATCATGAGCTATCATTGATCTATGATCAATGAACTATGATCACACTACTGCACTCCAGCCTGAGTGATGGAGTGACTCAAAAAATAGTGACTGTTGACTCAAAAAAAAAAAAAAAAAGTCTGTGATGTGAAGTAACTTAAAAGAAAGAAAGAAAGAAAGAAACCCTTTCTCCATGCCACCCTCTCAAAAAAAAAAAAAAAAAAAACCTCTTCGCCAGGGGTTTCTCTAATGTCATACTTCATGCACTCCTGAGAAGTAAGCAGAGCAGATTTTATCATCCCTACCTTACAGAGGAGAAAACAGAGGCTGAATTGGCATCCCAAGTTCAGGCAGCATAGCACAGGCCCCGCAGGCAGCATAGCACAGGCCCCGCAGGCAGCATAGCACAGGCCCCGCAGGCAGCATAGCACAGGCCCCGCAGGTAGCATAGCACAGGCCCCGCAGGTAGCATAGCACAGGCCCTGCAGGCAGCATAGCACAGGCCCCGCAGGGGCAGGCTGTACTAGAATCCACAGCAAGTACTAGAAGAATTCATGTGAAATGCTTCATAAATGCTTCTAAGGCGCATAACTGTAAAACAGATCCTTGCGGCAGTGTTTATTGGCAGCATTACATGATTACATGAGTGTTAAAAGGGATGCTTGAATTATCACACCTGGCGCCACCTTCTGTTGTAAACGAGAACTGAGGGACAGGTGACACTCTCCAGGGTCACGTGGTAAGGCAAAAGCAGAACTGCCCTTTTCCTATCATTGTGATTCTACATACACCCCCTGGGCAATGTCAGCCACTGCTGCTGTACCATTTTCCATCTGGGTGAAAAATCTCAGATCTTTATCCATTCCAGACCTGTCTGCATTCTTGGTGTGTTACGTTCTCTTCACGGCAGCTGGTAACCCTTTAAAAATTCAATCAGATCACGTTACTTTCGTGCTCCAAGCCCTTCTGTGGTTTCCACTGTACCTGGAATTACAATCTAAATACCTTGTCATGGCTGTGATCACGCCCCTGTCTGTCTTTTTCTGCGATGCAGGAAGTTTGTTCCTTCCTTAGGACTTTTGCATTCATTCTTTCTTCTGCATCCACCAGAGGCCTACACGGCTCCTTCCTTCACTCCACTCAGAGCCATCCTGCCTAAACTTCACCCTGTACTCTGAGTTATTTTCTTTCTTTTTAAAATTATACTTTAAGTTCTAGGGTACATGTGCACAACATGCAGGCTCATTACATAGGTGTACATGTGCCCTGCTGGCCCACTGCACCCATCAACCCGTCATTTACATTAGGTATTTTTCCCAATGCTATTCCTCCCTCCATGAATTCTTTTCTTCATAGCAGTTATCACCACCTGAAACTTACCTCACTCAATTATTATTCTCTCCAGCTGAAATGTCAGCTCCAGGAGGGTGGGGAGCTTGTGTGCTGCCTTCACTCCTGTCACACAGTACCTAGAATAGTGCCCAGCACATACAGTCGGCACTCAATCACAGCATGGCTGTTGAGTCCTTCCTGAGTGCAGGCACTATTCCAAAGTCTATACATGTATTAACCTCCCCTCCCTCAGTAACAACCAAAGAGGTAGGAGCTGTTATTACCAACCCTGTTTTACAGATGAATCAATAATGATAGAGAAGTGAAATGACTTGCCCACACAACCAGTAAATTGGCAGAGTCAGGTTTGAATCCATGGAGTCTGGTCTGCACTTTCAATCACCAAATACCCTTTCTGAGAAACGTGTGCTGAACAAGTGCACGGATAAATCAGTGTCTACTCAACATCTGTGCCTAGATATCCCAGAGTTGGGGTTTGGCTATGTTGGTCACGCTGGTCTGGAACTCCTGGCCTCAAGGGATCCACCTGCCTCGGCCTCCCAAAGTGCTAGGATTACAGGCATGAGCCACCACATCAAGTTTTTTTCCCTATTTTACAGAGAAATAAACTGGCTCAGAAAAGTGAAGTGACTTGCTTATGGTCACACAGTAATATCTACTAAATAGTCACATAGTAATAGCTACCAAAGCCTAACCCCTCTAATTAGTACAAGTTCTTTTCCATTACACTGTTATAAACTTATTCATTATTATTACTAATGAATATTATTGCTATTACTTTTATCATCCAAGCACTATTTATCGAGAAGTTATTCTGCCAGGTACTTGTACAATGAATTTCACAAATATCATAGCATTTAATTATCACTATGATTATATGAGATCAACATGAGAAAAAAGCAGAGGCTGACTCACGCCTGTAATCCCAGCACTTTGGGAGCCCAAAGCAGACAGATCACCTGAACCTGAGGTCAGGAGGTCGAGATCAGCCTGACCAACATGGTAAAATTCCGTCTCTACTAAAAATACAAAAATTAGCCAGGCATGGTGGCATGCACCTGTAATCCTAGCTACTTGGGAGACTGAGGCATGAGAATCGCTTGAACCCAGGAGGTGGAGGTGGCAGTGAGTCAAGATCGCACCATTGCACCCCAGCCTGGGTGACAGAGCAAGACCCTGTCAAGAAAGAAAGAAAGAGAGAGAGAGAGAGAGAAAGAGAGAGGGAGGGAGGGAGGGAGAAAGAGAGAGAGAGAGAAAGAAAGAAAGAAAGAAAGAAAGAAAGAAAAGAAAAGAAAAGAAAAGAAAAGAAAGAAAAAAGAAAGAAAGAAAAAGAAAGAAAGAAAGAAAGAAAAGCAAGGAAGCAGGCAAGAAGGAAGGAAGGGAGGGAAAGAAAGAGAAAGAAGGGAAGGAAGGTAGAAAAGAGGAAGAAAGGAAAGAAAAGAAAAGAGCAGACCTGACTTCCAGGAGCTGTCCTGACATTCAGCTGGGCCTTGATGTTCTCCTGCTAAACATGAACAACTTTGCAAAACATCAGTGTCAGACAAGGCCATGCTTTGCCCATGACAGATCAAAACCAAAACTGCCTAAACTATAATCATGTTTGAACACAGACAAAACATGAGCAAGCCACAAAAATAACCAAGCAGCCCTCTCCCCTGGCTAATATGAACATTGGCTGCTTCTTTACCAACTGCTGCTCTTCTTACAGCTCTAACCTCCATCCAGTCATCCCTTCTTACCGCTAAGATTTATTAAGATACCCAGTCATGGAACTGCTGCACTTCCTGACAGCATCCGATGCAGAGCAAAGCCTATTTCTTTCAACCATCCCCCAAATCAACTAACACAAGCCTGAGTCGTAGAAGTCCTTTCTAACATCCTCTTAATGAGATGTCACTGTGTGATCACCCAGGTCTGCATTCTCCTTCGCCGTAGTGAGTAATAAACGCACATTGTTCGACTTCTAGTTCAGCTAGAAAGAGGGGTATTCCTAGTGGTCTCTGGCTGGAGATATTGACAGGTATTGTCATCATCCATATTTTATCAATAAGAAAACTGAAGTTCAGAGAAGTTGAGAAATGTATGCAAGACCTCAAGGCAGTGAGTGAGAACTAGTTCTATCTAACGCCGAGTCTACGTCCTCACTTGTTTAACAATCCCTGCTCTTCCAGCACTCTGTGCCTCAGTTTTCTCATCTGCAGCGAGGCAGTTAGACTTTGCTCTCCAAAGGTCGCTCCAGCCCCCATCTTCTTGGAGGCAGGTGTGTGAATGCATTGTCAAAGGGGCTCCACCTAGAGGAGCTGGAGAGAACCTCTCTCTTTGGGAACCCGCTGGATTCCAAACAGATTGTTCCCATGATGCCTTGCAGCTGGGAGGTCTAATAATGAACTTGAAGAGTGGTGCATCCTCAGAAATACCTTCATGAGCCTTGGACCCTTGCCCACCACCTACCTCCTACCCCCTCCTCTCAGCCATCCTCTTTTCTATTTCTGAATTACCGTTGCCACCGCTCTTGCTTAACTGGGGGAGGCAAGGCAGGGGGGTGACTCAGGAGCTCTTACCCTACTGAGCACCCTCCTCTTCCTACAGTTGCCTCTCTCCCCATCCCCAGTGAGGGGCACCTCACAAGGGGGGGCTACCATCTGGCACCCTCTGCAGAAATCTTAGGGAGCTTTAAAAAGAGAGATTCCCTTAACTATGAATCCTAAGAGTCTGAAAGCTTGTGGAGAGGACTTAGCAAAATGTTGCACAAGAACCGAAAATACACTTTGTGGGAGGTGGAAGTACTTTGATTACCATTTCTCAGTCTCTGCAGAACTGTCTTAGTACAAAGACAGCTGACCTGGTTAGTGGGCTTCTTGGGAGTAGTCAGGACCCATGTGGAAATGCAGGGCCAGGGGCAAAGGGGACACATATTTGTCTTTTTTTCTTTTTTTGAGACAGGGTTTTACTCTGTCGCTCAGGCTTGAGTACAGTGGCACAATCACGGCTCACTGCAGTCGTCACCTCCCGGAATCAGGTGATCCTCCTACCTCAGCCTCTGAGTAGCTGGGACTACAGGTGCATGGCCACCAGGCCCAGCTGATTTTTGTAGTTTTTGTAGAGATAGGGTTTCAACATGTTGCCCAGGCTGCTCTTGAACTCCTGGGTTCCAGCAATCCACCCACCTCAGTGCTGGGATTATAGGCGTGAACCACCACGCCTGGCCCATATACTGGTGTAATGGGAAACAAGAGTGCTCTTCTAATAATGAGTGCTGTCAGCTGGAACCTGCTGCCAAGAAGAGGTGAGCTTCCCATTGGAGAAAGTATGAAAGCTAAACCTGATTAATGAGCTGACTTCTATGAAATTCTGGGTTGTCATTATTCAGAAGCCTTTCCCAGCTTTTCTTTTTCCAGCACCAAATCCCTCTCTCATCCCAACATGCACACACCTGTGTCACTCCCCACCATGGGTCTGTTTCTTAGAGGTAAGAAAGGTAGTGGGTTCTCTCCTGATGAGCTGTGTGGAGCAGAGGGTAGCAGGAAACTCAGGCCACAGGGGAGAAGGGCACAGTTCTCATGCAAATGAGGTGGTTCCCCCATCTCTCCTAGGTAACTCCTCTTCCCCTTCGCCCTACCAAGGGCACTCCAGGTTCACCTATATTCAGGGTTGGGTGAACTTTGAGGAATAAATTGGGGTATCCTATGATGCAGAACAGCTATTGGAAACCAATACAAATACTCCTTTTGGAGAGGTGGGAGGTAAAGGAAATTAGAATCCTTTTTCTAATGTCCACATCTTTACCATGATCAAAAGCTTATGTTTTCCTCTTTCTTTCTACCTGATAAAATTCAGTTCATCCTTCAGACTCCAAGATGAGCACTGCCTCCTCTGCGACGCCAGCCTTGACCTCTTCAGGTGAGATTAAGGGCCTCCACCTGGGCTCCCTCTGCCTTTGTGCTGCTGAAACTATTCCTCTGCCTCCCCGTTCTGGTCCAGCCAACTCCTAAGTGAGGTGCACTGTGGTACAGAAAGAAAATATTTAGAAACTTCAGTTTATTCATTTCTAGCCTACACTTTATGAAAATTTATATTATTGAATACCTATAGTGTACATATTAGTACAACAATATGCATATACTTATAAATATGGGAACTGCACACTCAAAAACTTTGTACTGGGCCAGGCATGGTGGCTCACGTCTGTAATCCCAGAACTTTGGGAGGCCAAGGCGAGCAGATTACTTGATGTTAGGAGTTCAAGACCAGCCTCGCCAACAGGGTGAAACCCCATCTCTACTAAAAATACAAAAATTAGCCAGGTGGACACCTGTAATCCCAGCTACTCGGGAGACTGGGCAGGAGAATCGCTTGAACCTGGGAGACGGAGGTTGCAGTGAGCTGAGATCATACCACTGCACTCCAGCCTGGGTGACAGAGTGAGACCCTGTCTCCAAAACAAAACAAAACAAAACAAAACAAAGCAAAAACCTTTTACTGATATGGGTGGTGTGAGGGATCAAACAAATTTGGAGGCTACCGTTTTGGTAATTACTGTTTTCCAGGTGCCTATCGCAAAACAGGTGCTTAATATTGGGAGTGAGCCCTGATGTGGTGGCTCATGCCTGTAATCCCAGCGCTTTGGGAGGCCAAGGCCAGAGGATTGCTTGAGGCCAGGAGTTCCAAACCAGCCTGAGCAGGATGAAGAGACCCTGTTTCTACAAAAAAGTTAAAAAGTTAACTGAGCATGGTGGCACACACCTGTAGTTCCAGCTACTGGGGAAGCTGAGACAGGAGGATCGCTTAAGGCCGGGAGTTCAAGGTTACAGTGAGCAATGATTACACCACTGCATTCCAGCCTGGGTGACAGAGCAAGACCCAGTCTCTAAAAACATATATATCATGTATATATGTGCACATATATGTATATAATTATACTGTTCCCTACTGGAAAATGAGTGACCCGATATCACAAACGCTAGTGATACATATATATGTGTGTGTATATATGCACATATATGTATATAATTATATACATGTGTATATGTATGTATAATTATGTTATATACATATTTATATAATTATATATACACATGTGCATATACACACATGTGTATATGTAATTATATATTAATATAAATATGTATAAATATGTAAAATACATATATAAATATTTGTTATATACATGTCTGTTTTATATATGTATGTAGTTATATACACACATGAGAGTGAATGAACAAGTGAATGAGGCTGCCTGGGTTGTCTGTTATAATGATCATATATGTTAGCTGGGTGACATTGGGCAAGATACTTCTCTTTCTTAGGTCTGAATTCCTCATCTGTGAAATTAGGAAGTTGGATCAGATTCCCTCCCAAATGCCGTCCAGCACAAGTGTTTCTAACTGATGTCCAGGTCACTCATTTTCCAGTAGGGGGCAGTATCATTTAGTCACTAATAATCATAGTTAATGTTTAAGTTGCAGTCATTACATGGTCCAAGGGCTCAGCATGTGTTAATTCACTTAGCTTCACAACAACCCCGCACAGGGAGAAGACAGGTACAGAGTACACATACAAGTTAAATCACTTGTTCAAAGCCACATACAGAGTGTGACAGAAGATATGTGCCCTACCCTTACCCCGGACCTGACACCTTCGGTGCCGCCAGCTGATTTCCAAATGCTAGTGTCTGCATCTCTCTGCCTGAGGGCTGCCTTGGAAGCCACACAAGGAGGGCCCAGGCCCAAATCACCCGGAAACCCTCAGTCCGTACGGAGACTGGTGCCCGAATAGCTCCACTGGTGCGTAAACACTTCCTCTCCTAGGGAAAGGGGGCAATAGCTGCTGTGAGGAATTGTCTGGCCCTGCCCCCAGCATTCCCGATGGGATTAAGCTCAGTCACAAACAGTGATGAGGGGCTTGATGCCTCACCCTTTCTCATCCCCATGCCCACCTTGCCTAATAAGCTGCTTCTTAGATCCCCAAATTCCCAAATTAAGACAAACCCAGAATTTGGACTCTTGTAGCCTGGCTGGAAAGTCTGGGCTCTTAATTTACACAATCTTCCTCCCAAAGGATGAAGCCTTTGGGTCTGTTGCGTATGCCCGGATTCTGCCATTTATCTGCTGTTATGGGTTGAACTGTGTCCTCCCAAAAAAGCTAGTGGAGTGGTAACCCCCAGGTCCCTCCAAATGTGACCTTATTTGGAGATGGGCTCTTTACAGAGGTAATCAAGTTAAGATGAGGTCATCAGCATGGGCCCTAATCCAATACGACTGGTGTCTTTAAAAAGGGGACAGACAGGAGAACACTATGTGAAGATTGGATTTACGTGACCACAATCAAGGAACTTCCAGAAGCCAGGAAAGAGGCCTGGAACAGATCCTTCCCCAGCTTCTTCAGAGGGAATGCAGCCCTGTGGGCACCCTGATCTCACACTTCTGGCCTCCAGAATTTAAGAGAGTAAATTCCAGTTGTCTAAACCAGTCAGTCTGTGGTCCTTTTTTCTAGTTGCCCCAGGAAAACAACATGCCAGTTACGTGACATCACCATGCCTCCATATCCCCCTCTGTAAACTGGGGACAATAAGGCACCTTCCTGCACAGGATTCTTGGGAATTAAATGAAATAATGCATGCAAAAGGCTAAGCATGGAGCCTGCTACATGGCTAGTGTCCACTAAATGGGTAGTTGTTATTGCTGTAACTGAAATAACAGACCACCACCACCCCACAACACACACACATACACACATATAACTTTAGGGAAGGGGATTTCTTGGATAAGCAGACAATTGACCCTCATGCTCCTTCCCTTTTCCTTCAGAGGGTCCAGGAGAACAACCTACCCGTAAATCTGACCTGGCCCAAAAGTTTAAAAAAAAAAAAAAAGCTTTAATGTTGAAACATCACTCAGGTTTTTGTGTTAAGAGGTAGGTGTTCTTTGGGAGGCTGAGGCGGGCAGATCATGAGGTCAGGAGATCGAGACCATCCTGGCTAACACGGTGAAAGCCCATCTCTACTAAAAATACAAAAAAATTAGCCGGGCATGGTGGCGGGCACCTGTAGTCCCGGCTACTCGGGAGGCTGAGGTAGGAAAATGGCGTGAACCTGGGAGGCGGAGCTTGCAATGAGCTGAGATTGTACCACTGCACTCCAGCCTGGGCAACAGAGCGAGACTCCATCTCAAAGAAAACAAAAAAAAGAGGTAGGCGTTGTAATGGGTTTTCTTCTTACAACTGGTAGAGCCCAGTCTGATGGCAGGAAAAGTGGTGATGATGCTGTTCTGCAAAATATTGGGAAGTATCACCCAATATTAATATTCTTAGTTGCAAACAACAGGATCCAATCCAGTTCGTTTAATTGGAAAATGAATGTATTTAAATATTGTATAAGGCCAGAGAGACAAAGCCTGAACCTACACAGACAAGAAAAAATATCCAATATCACAGGGAGCATGGGGGATTCTTTCATGAAATCCCCCCTGCCACCACCGCTTGGCAGCGCTGATGCTCAGAACCGGACGCCAGAAACTCCACCCCTGCCATCCCCAAAGAACCCAGTGAGGGGGTGGAGGGTAGAGGATGAAGGTGAGGATGCAGTGAGAATGAGGGCTAGGTTCAGAGAGTCCTGGATTCAAACCCTCAGCCTGTCATCCGTCCTGGGCAAAGGCGATGTGCTCATGCCCTCGTTTATTCATTCTTTACACAAATATTTACAGACTGCCTCCTTTGTGCCAGGCACTGTGCTAAGTGCTGGGGATAACGTGATGAAAGAACAAAGGAATGTGGTTTGTGTTCTTGTGGTGCTCAGTTTATCAAATACAGTGCTGAAGCAAGCCCATGGGCACAGGAAGGAGGCAGAGTTCTGCCGTGAAGGAGAGGGTTGAGGAGGAAGCAGAGAAGGTGCTGCACTATTTCAGAAGGCAGCCACAGGCCCTGTCTGGGGCATCCTCAGACATCAGCATCTCAAGGCAGCACAGGTGACAGGCTCTCTGCAAACAGAAAGGAATTTGTTAATTATCATTGCTGAAGCCCTTGACTTGGACACTGTGCACCTGGCAGATCCTAGACCCTCCCAGAAATGATCACCCCTGGTCCTCCCTGCAGTCAAGGCGACAGACAAGAAGGCAGTGAGTTTGCCTTGCCTGGGTGGTGGTGGCTCGGGAGCACTGCAGACTCACTCTGCAGGGTGGCTGCCTCAGTGTTCCCATCTGAAAAAGGGAAACAGGTAGGACGGCTCAGATTATTTCCGAGGTGCTTCTAGCAGTGACCTCCTGCCAAGTGGGCTTTTGGAAAATGTGTTAAGTTTGTGGTTTCACAGGACACATCGCCACTTCCTCCTCGGAAGGCAGCGAGAGCCTCAGCATCAGAGGAGGGACACTGTGCAGGTGCAAGGGGTGTAGGGCCTGTGAACTCTACCTCTTTGCCTCAGATCTTCCCTCCAGACCTGCTCCTCACCTTGCCCCACGCCCTGGGGTCCCGGCTGTCTCCCACAGCAGATCCTGGCTCACTCCTGCTTCTCCAGGAAGTGGTTCTCCTTCCTTCTGCAGAGGCCATACCCAAAGGTCTTGCAGATCCTGGAGCTGGTGTTGAAGAAGGACCTGGGAAGGAAGGCTCCAGGTAGAAGGTAGGTGGCGGGGCTACCTAGACACAGGAGGGTCAACTAAGAGGATGGTCATCACAGAGGTCTATACAGCAAGCAGCAGAAACAACCAGCATGGCCAAGTGCGGTGGCTCACACCTGTAATCTCAGCACTTTGGGAGGCCGAGGTGGGTGGATCACCTGAGGTCAGGAGTTCAAGACCAGCCTGACCAACATGGAGAAATCCCGTCTCTAATAAAAATACAAAAACTAACCAGGTGTGGTGGCATGTGTCTGTAGTCCCAGCTACTCAGGAGGCTGAGGCAGGAGAATTGCTTGAACCTGGGAGGCAGAGTTTGCAGTGAGCTGAGATCATGCTACTGCACCACAGCCTGGGCAACAGATTGAGACTTCATCTCAAAAAGAAAAAAAAAAAAAGGTAAAATATCTTGATGAATATTTAAGATTGGAATTTAAGTCTCTGCAATTATTCAATGTCTTCATTCAGCCACAGACTTCTTCACCTCTTTAGTAAACCATCAGGTAAACAGAGGGGGAAAAAACCTGGTGAAATGAGAAGATTTGCATGGATGTGGAAGGTGTTTTCTTTTTGAAGCTAGAAATCACATTCTGGTAGATGATTAACACTTTAACTTGACCTTGAAGTCCCTGGAATGACTCATATTTAGATCCAAAGCTCTTGGGCTGAGCAGGGTTGGGTTAGGGTGCAGAGAGCAAGGCAGGACTGTGCAGGTGCAAGGTTGGACCCTGTCTTCATTTTAAATGTTTATATTTTGTTCATGGACTTTTAACATTAATTTTAATTTTTTAAACCATTGCATTAGAATGCAATTTATCTTGATGGCTGAGTTTTTTGACTTCTTACATTCTGTGTCCAAGACCTCATTAATCTCACCCTTGTCCTGAGGTAAAGCCCTGTCCCTTGGGGGTGGATGAATGAGCTGGATCTTTTGCTGAGAGCAGATTTGATGGAGACCCAGAAGGAGGGTAACACCAGAGCCCTGAGGAGGGAAGAGTGGGTGCCACAGAGTAGAAATCATTAGGAAAGGGAAGGCTGTGGTTCCTGAGGGCAGCCTCGCCTGCTGCGTAGCCCTACCTGGGGTTGCTACTCTTCCCTCTTCACCTTTTGATGATCCAATCAATGAGTTCCTGTACATTTAGAGCTCTAAAGTAGAATGATTTATCTGTTTTCTTTGAGTTGTACGAGTTGGAAATCTTTACCTGTTTAATGCTTTTTTTATTTTCTAAGTTTTCTATCATGAGCACATATTACTGCATTTAGGTATCAGGAAACAGCAAAGGAAAGACATTTAATTACTTATGTAAAGAACAGAATCATCAGGCCGGGCGCGGTGGCTCAAGCCTGTAATCCCAGCACTTTGGGAGGCCGAGACGGGCGGATCACGAGGTCAGGAGATCGAGACCATCCTGGCTGACACGGTGAAACCCTGTCTCTACTAAAAAATACAAAAAACTAGCCGGGCGAGGTGGCGGGCGCCTGTAGTCCCAGCTACTCGGGAGGCTGAGGCAGGAGAATGGCGTGAACCTGGGAGGCGGAGCTTGCAGTGAGCTGAGATCCGGCCACTGCACTCCAGCCTGGGTGGCAGAGCGAGACTCCGTCTCAAAAAAAAAAAAAAAAAAAAAGAACAGAATCATCTTCAACAGAGCAAAGCATTCTTACCACTCAAGAGACCTGAGACAGACCGAGGGAACAACACATATACGCAGGCCTTCAGTGTTTGCCTGGACTGGTGCAGTAGCCTACTCACTCAGCCACAGACTTCTTCATGTCTCTGTCTCCACCCTTGGTCCCCTACAGGCCACTCTCCACACTGCAGCCAGAGGGATCCTGTGACAATTTGAATCAGATCATGATGTCCCTGTCATTTTCCATCTCTCTTACAAAGCCTAAGTTTTTATACAGTCCTACAAGTCTTGTCCCCATAGCCTCTCTGACCGCATCATCTTCCACTCCCCCACCCCACCACTCAGCCCCAGCCACACTGGCCTCATCGCTGCTGTGCAAACACATCAGGCACAGTCTTCCTGAGGGCTTTGCACTAACGACGTCTTCTTCCTGTATTGCTCTTCTCCCAGCTGGTCACGATGCTCACTTACTTTCTACAGGTTCTGCTCTTTGACAGGTCTACATAAAAGAGCAGCACCTCCTTTACCCCCATTACTCCCTCTCCCCTTCCACTACTTTGTCTTCAAAATGCTTGTCATGACCCACATATTATCTCCTTATTTTTCAATTGCCTGCCTCCCCCAGAGGGTAGGGTCCTTTGCTGTGTTTTCTTTACAGCTATGTGTTCGAGGAGAATGATGCCTTGTAGGTTCTTGGCAAATATTTGTCAAGTGAACTAATCTGCTCAGGCTCACTGGTGCTGGGGATGGTGCTGCAGTCATTGAATAGGATGAGGATAATTAGGTTCCGTGGAAAAAAGTGTATTTGATCATGGTGCACCTCCTTATTAGGAATCGAGTTCTAACATGCTATAAGTGGTCTCAACATGGGAGGTCAGAAGAGGGGATTATTTTTTCCAACTAGGGGATCGAGAGAAGTTTTTCAGGGGTTGGCCCTGGATATGAGCTTTGTAGCACAGTTGGATTGGGACTGGAAGAGAAGAGGGTAGAAAAGTGGACTAAGGGATCGGCACAAGCCAGGTACCTGGCGAGTGGGGAGGACTTATGGCATGATTGTGAAACTGCCTTTGCAAAAATTATAACTGAGGAAATTATGACACTGAAAGAGGTCAGACCTAACCAACTCTATCTTGCTTCTACCCTTTAAGCTGTCCTTGTTCATTCCTGGGCATAGGCAGAACTAACCTTAGGAAGGAATTTAGTTGGTGGTTTGACTGAAACAAAATAGATACTAGCCCTTTCCAAAAAATACCTCCTTCTTACCTGGGGACCAGTCTGCCTTAAGTAGCTACAAAATTAGAAATTACAGTTTAGGAGTCATGCAGCCTCTGACTGCAAGAGTTTGAACCTCCCCAAATTGCTCCTGGTGATACATCACTGTTGTAAAACCTAAGGTCAGTGCTTGATCTATTTTGCAGAACCTGCACCTGATGGATCAGCCGACACCACCCAGACCGGTAATTATTAGGAATCTAGCTCTAACATGCAGCAGTCTCATGCTGTGAGATTCACCCGCCTGAAGACACTCAAAGATCTGGAGAGGATAGTAGTCGAGACATAGGAGAGTAAAGGCCTGGAGTTATTACTAATATCCCAACAGCCTGAGAGAAGCACGCCTTGGCCCTCAAGCAAACCTCCAGCAAACTCTCAGAATACAGAACAAGTTTCTTGCTCTCTGCCTACAGGTGCCTTAGGCAGCTCGGCTGTTCCAGATCCTTCTGATTAATTTTTAGAATGGGGAAATAAAGTCATGATTTCTTTTTTTTTTTTTTTTTTTTTTTTTGAGACAGAGTCTTGCTCTGTCACCCAGGCTGGAGTGCAGTGGCCGGATCTCAGCTCACTGCAAGCTCCACCTCCCGGGTTCACGCCATTCTCCTGCCTCAGCCTCCCAAGTAGCTGGGACTACAGACGCCCGCCACCTCGCCCGGCTAGTTTTTTTTTTTGTATTTTTAGTAGAGACGGGGTTTCACCGTGTTAGCCAGGATGGTCTCGATCTCCTGACCTCGTGATCCGCCCGTCTCGGCCTCCCAAAGTGCTGGGATTACAGGCTTGAGCCACCGCGCCCGGCCTAAAATCATGATTTCACATTGGATTTTTTTTTCCTTGGAGGAAGGAGGTAGGTAGACAAAGTCTTTGAGAATAAGACATTTTAGTAAAAAATGAGCAAAGAATCTGTGTGGCAGGCATCCCTACTGCACAGATGAGGAAACTAAGAATGAGTAACTTACTCAAACCACACAGCTAGTAAGTGGTGGAGCCAGGACAAGATACCATTAAGCCATAACTCAATCATTGAAGAATCTGGCTTCTACAGGGAATTCTTTCTTTCTTTTTCTTTTTTTTGGAGATGGAGTTTCACTTATGTCGCCTAGGCTGGAGTGCAATGGCACAATCTTGGCTCACTGCAACCTCTGCCTCCTGGGTTCAAGTGATTCTCCTGCCTCAGTCTCCCAAGTAGCTGGGATTACAGACACGCACCACTACATCTGGCTAATTTTTGTATTATTAGTAGAGATGGGGTTTCACCATGTTGGCCAGGGTGTTCTCGAACTCCCGACCTTAGTTGATCCACCCGCTTTGGCCTCCCAAATTGCTGGGATTACAGCTGTGAGCCACTGCACCCGGCCAGAGAATTCTTAAAATACAGATAACTGATAAGGGTCTTGGGGAGGAACTACCCAAACTCATTTCTCCCCTCTTCCTGGGCCTCACCTTAACCACCAAAGAACAGGGATGAGTGAGTCGGGAGAGCTTTTTCCTAATACCGAATACGGGGTATTGTCAGAGGCGTTTGAATCAGAGTGACTCCGTTTTGAATAGGAGCTGGGTCAAATAAGCCTGAGACCTGCTGGGCTGCTTTCCCAGAAAGTTGGGCATTCTAAGTCACAGAATGAGATAGGAGGTCGGCACAAGGTACAGGCCACGAAGACCTTGCTGATAAAATAGGTTGCAGTAAAGAAGCCGGCCAAAACCCACCAAAACCAAGATGGCAACAAAAGTGACCTCTAGTCGTCCTCACTGCTCATGATATGCTGATTATAATGCATTAGCATGCTAAAAGACACTCACACCAGCACCCTGACACTTTACAAATGCAAACATAATGTCAAGAAGTTACCCTATATGATCTAAGAAGGGGAGGAACCCTCAATTCCAGGAACTGCTTACCCCTTTCCTGGAATACTCACGGATAATCCATCCCTTGTTTAGCAAATAATCAAGAAATAATGATAAAAATAGCCAACCAGCAGCCCTCAGGGCTGTTCTGCCTATGGAGTACCCACTCTTTTATTCCTTTACTTTCTTAATAAACTTGCTTTCATTTTACTCTATGGACTCACCCTGAATTATTTTTTGCATGAGGTCCAAGAACTCTCTTTTGGGGTTTAGATTGGGACCTCTTCCCAGTAACAATATCTTTTCCAACACCAACAAATTCTCCAACACCAACTAGGTGTCCACAAATTAATTCACTTCTGACACTAATTCCTGAGTTAGCACTGTAAACCAAAAGTATCTGAAACAAGTCTCAATTTTGGAGTTTATTTTGCCACGGTTAAGGACGTGCCTGTGGCAGTCTCAGGGGAGGTCCTGATGACGTGTGCCCAAGGCGGTCGGCCTACAACTTGATTTTATACATTTTAGGGGGACATAAGACATCAATCAATACACATATGATGTACAATGGTTTGGCTCAGAAAGATGGGAGGAGCTTCCAGATCACAGGTGGATTCAAAGATTTTTTGATTGGCAATTGGTTATTATCTAAAGATCTGGAATCAATAGAAAGGAATGTCTGGGTTAGGTAAGGGGATGTGGAGACCAAGGTTTCATCACACAGATTAAGACTCCAGGTAGCAGGCTTTGAAGAGAATAGGTTGTAACGCTTCTTATAAGCTTAAGTTCTATGTTAGTGTTAATGTCCAACTCCCCCTTTCCATCATGGCCTAAACTAGTTTTACAGGTTAACTTTGAAATGCCTTTGGCCAAGAGGAGGGGTCCATTCAGATGGGTAGGGGGCTTAGAATTTTATTTTTGGTTTACAGCACAGACCTCACAGATTAAGGGCTCAGTCCCACAAGACCTGCTCTCACTTCAGATACAAATTGCAAATTCCAGGAGTCACTCACACTTCTGACTGATTGACTATATAAATTTCAGTGTTCCACAATCCCCCCTCAAGTTGGATAACTCACTAGAATGACTCTCAGAACTCAGGAAAGCATTTTGCTTACTGTTGTAAACCAAAAATAAAATTCTAAATCCCCCAGTCGATGGAATGCAGCCCCCATCCCAACCAAGGGGATTCCAAAGAAACCTGAAAAACTAGTTCAGGCCATGATGGGAATGGGGGATTGGACACGCCGCATTGCACTCACCTCCCTTTGGAATTCAGGCACAACTGACCAGCAGTAACATTGAAACAGAGATCTTAAGACTAACAAAACAGACTAGCAATAGGATACCAAATTTCAGCCTCACTCTGGTACAGTACCACATGTCAGAGAGCAGGACCTGAAAGAAATCAAAGTATTTGACCCTAAAATATATTTATTTGACATATTTTTGAAATAGTCCTGCAAAACTGTCTCTTGTGGGGAAAATCTACATTCTGTAGAGAATCCCCTTCCCTTTGCAGGTTGTTTGCCTGATTCAGGTGAGAATTAACTGAGAGTCTGACACTTTTTTAAGTCTGATAAGAAGCATTTACCATCTATTGTCTCTGAAGCCTGCTACCTAGAGGCTTCATCTGCATAATAGGAATCTTGGTCTCTATGACCCCTTATCTTAATCCAGACACTCCCTTCTATGCCTTCTGTGGATTCCAGGTCTTTAAATAAACTCCCAACCAATTACCAATCAGAAAATATTTGAATCCACCTATGACCTGGAAGCACCCCCACCCCATGCTTCCAGTTATCCCACTTTCCTGGGCCAAAGCAATGTACATCTTACTTGTACTGACTGATGTCTTACGTCTCCCTGAAATGTATAAAACCAAGCTATAGCCTGACCACCTTGGGCACATGTTGTCAGGGCCTCTTGGGGCTGTGTCACAGGCCATTGGTCACTCATATTTGGCTCAGAATAGATCTCTTCAAATATTTTACAGAGTTGGACTCTTCATCAACATAAATGTGCATATGTCTGTGAACTGCCTGGCATCTTCTTGAAATGTAGATTCTGATTCAGCAGGTCTGGGGGATGAGATGCTGTGTCTCCAACAGGTGCTCCCCCATGTCCATGGAAAGAGTTAAACTCTGTAAATATTTGAAGAGATTTATTCTGAGCCAAATATGAGTAACCACAGCCCGGGACACAGCCCTCAAGAGATCCGGAGAATGTGTGCCCAACGTGGTTGGGATTCAGCAAGACAGGAGACTTTAATCAAGTACATTTAAGAAATACATTGGTTTGGTCCAGAAAGGTGGGACAACTGGAGTGGGGGGATGTGGTTTCCAGGTAGCAGGCTTCAGAGAGAATAGATTGAACATGCTTCTTGTTGGGCTTAAGGTCTATGTTGATGTTAATGCCGGAGAGTCTAATGAGGCATGCCCGACCCCCACTTCTTGTCATGGCCTGAATCAGTCTTTGAGGTTAAATTTTAGGAGTGCCCTGGCCGAGGAGGAAGCTCGTTTAGATGGTTGTGGTGGTGGGTGAGGGATGAGGGGAGCTTAGAATTTTATTTTTGGTTTACATTCTCCTGCTTCTGGCCAAGAATTGCCAGAGGCAACATCAATGGCCAGCAAATCTTCGTTATGTCCCATAGTGTTGCCGGGATGCCATCGCTGCCTGCCCCCGGTCCATCCTGTTCCTCAATGGGATTCCCTATGGATAAGGGACCAAGAGTCAAAAGACTTACACCAGCCGGGCGCAGAGGCTAACGCCTGTAATCCCAGCACTTTGGGAGGCCGAGGCGGGTGGATCACATAAGGTCAGGAGTTCAAGACCAGCGTGGCCAACATGGTGAAATCTTGTCTCTACTAAAAATACAAAAACTTAGCCAGGCGTGATGCAGGTGCCTGTAATCCCAGCTACTTGTGAGACTGAGGCAGGAGAATCACTTGAACCTAGGAGGTGGAGTTTGCAGTGAGCCAAGATCATGCCATTGCACTCTAGCCTGGGTGACAAGAGCAAAACTCCGTCTAAGAAAAAAAAAGTATTTGTGGATTAGAACAGGAAAGGGAACCTATTCCATCCAATAGGGCACCAACTAAAGATATGAAGAAAAATTATAATCTGGTACTCTCTAGAGGATTATTGCAGCCAAGAAATAATACATGATTCAGTCTGCACTCCAAAAAAATTTAGGGCTGAAATCTAGTATCAAGTGTTACACTTTTCCTTTGAAACAATTTCTCTTTCTCTAGCCCCTTTTTAATCTATTAAAGAGAAATTATAGTAAGACCGATCTGTGTGCAAAGTGAGTTTTAGTCTTATATACTTGACCTGATTATTGCATAAAATGCAGCAGGCAGTGCTTGGCTATATAGGCCCCTTTTTAGTTGCTTTGCTGGAACTTTACTTAAACATGCTATGGCTAATTTTTGTACAATACCCATTTTCATAAGATATTTAGGTAAAGGGATTACAAGTACCTTACATAAAGCCTGTTTAAACATCTTAAATTTCATAATTCTATTAACCTGTACATTTTATGTTCTGGTCCTAGGAACTATTTTTTTCCTACCCCCGGATCATTTTACCTTTTCTGGTTCCCAGCAGGGAGTGGCATCTGTAAGACCCATGAGGGATGGCAAGTTGAGAAGCCTTCTCAAACAGTTGTATGATTCTGTGGGAGGGGTACCCATGTAAAAGGGGCTCCCTAAACCCCCAAATTTACCATGACCTGGGTAATAGGCATATTCAGTGGGAGGATATCCCCGTCATCATACAGCCAGTCCCACACGGCTCTCATATTTATGTGGATAAATGCCACTGTAAGATCTGTTTGCCTTGAGAAGAGAACTGCCCAACTCTTTCTGTAAAATGCCAAGTGGAGCCCCCCAGATGAAGCGGTTGATATGCTTCTCATAATTCCGGAGAATTCCTGAGAACTCTCAAGAATAAGCTCCTGTGCATTTGGCTCACATACACTCATCAGTGATCGCCCTATAGAGAACTGTGGGGCCTGCATCAACCCAAACGATCTCTTAAATTTTGTAGCATTTAAAATTAAGGATTTTTGTCATTAAAGTAGTGATTTTTGCAATAAATTACACAAAAGGCTTCTCAAGAAGCTGATGATGCCAATCTACAAACTGGAATAATTCCTTTATATTATTCCTTGTAGCTATAATTGGTACGTGGTTTTGCCATTCCCCCACATCGACTGTTTTCTTGGGAACCACAGGTCTCAGAGTTAACTTGGATGTAGGAATAGGAGGAAGCCAGAGGGGTAGCGGGAAATCAGGCATGAAAAGCCCCAGGCCCCACCTGCACCTCCCTCCTGAGCCCAGGACTAATTTCAGAGAGCAGAGACCGAACCTCCTTTGCCTATCATATCCCTGGGAGCCACCTCTGAATCAGCCACCACTGAATCAGCCATCACTGCACTTGGAAAGGGTAGGACTCATGCCAAAGATGGGACACCATGCCGACATTATCTTGAGACCCAAGCCGACATTGTCTTGTGGCAGAGGCAAGACCACCACAGTTTCATGGTCCCACGAAACTGATGCACCTGGTGAGCCCCAGAAACGCAGCACACAAGGAGTTTCAGAAGCTGCCATTCCCATGTCTGACCACGCGAGGGCGGCGAACCCTCAGATTGGGCCGCTCCCTTAGGCGGAGCTGTCCTGAACTTAGACCCGGGAAAGCCGTGAAAATCCACTGGGCGTCCCAGGGCAGCACTGCCCTGGGAGCTGCAACTCGAAAGCATCTGCCCCCGGCCCAGAGAGCTCGGGGCCAGGCCGTGTTACGCAGCTGGAAAGCGTGGACCCTTTGGCGGCGTGGGATAGGGCGAGTTTGCCCGCAGAGCCAGCAGCTCGCCCCCTCCTGAAATTCCAATTCTCAGGGACAGGGATGGTGACACCTGAGGAAATTCCTCAGCTACAAAGCATCATGTTTCACCTTCTTGAGCCAATTTCTTCTGTAAAAGGGAAATGGTACTGGCATTCATAAGATTTTGCAGGATCAAAGCAGAAAATCATTAGGAAAACACTTTGCAAACTGTAGAGAACATTGCAAATGTTATATATCAGGGTTTTTAAGAAAACTTTTAAATATTCTCTTTATTTGGAGAAAGAGGTAGGAAAATTCTGGAGATATAGTAACGAACAAAATGTACCAGGTGTCTGGCAAAATCTGTCCCTGTGTTTCTTTTTGAAATTGACTTGAATTTTATTTCCATTCTTAGTTGTTTAATATTTTCCTTAATTTCGAAATTACTCATTCTCCATGCTACAGCCAGTGCGATCTTTTAAAAAAGGAAATGTGATCTACAACTACATGTAATGAACGGATGAACATCGTAAACATAACGTTGAGTTAAAAACCCAGACAGAAAACAGCATCTGCTGCATGACTGCGTTTACATAGAAAGTACAACAGGCAAATAGTTGGAAGTCAAGATAGTGGTTACTCTAGGGTAATGAGTGGAGGGGGTGCTGGTAATGTCCTATAAAATTCATTGGGTTATACATTTATGCACTCTTTTCTGAATACATTATATTACACCTCAGTGAAAAGTAAAATTGTATGGGGGAAGGAAGGGAAGCTAATCGTGTCTCCACCGGCCTAAAAGCGTTCAGTCGATTCTGATTCTTCTGAATGTGAAATTTGTACTCCTTTACCCAAGTCCACCTGGTGTCCCTGGCTTCATCACCAATGGGCTTACCATGGCCACACGGGTCCTCTTTCAGGCCCTCGTGTCACTCTGTCTCATGCTGACCAGTTCTGGCCACAGGGCTGCCTCTTCCATCACTGGGAGCTCCTCCCCACATCGGAGCTGTTCCCGCCACCTGGAATGTCTTCCCTCTACATTCCTGCCAGCTCCTTCTGCTCAGCCTAGAGGTCACTTTCTCACAGAAGCTGTCCCTGAGCCTGTATCTAAATTGCACCCTCACCATGACACAAAGATGTGAACAACAAACACTAAGGATTCCAAAATGAGGGAGGGAGGGGAGCAAAGGTTGAAAAACTACCTGTTGGGTACTGTGTTCACTGCTTGGGCAACGGTATCATTAGAAGCCCAAACCTTAACATCATGCAATATACCCATGTAACAAACTTGCACACATACTCTCTGAATCTAAAAGAATTTTTAAAATAAGAAAATAAATTGTACCCCCTTAGTTCTCTCTATGAGTACCGTCTTTTTATAACACCATAATTTGTATTTATGGGATGATTATGCTTCGTTATTTGGTAAATGACCTCACCAGCTAGGCTCTAAATCAAAAAGGGCTGGGACTGTATCTGACATATTCTCAGTTGTACCAGCAGCACCTAGCACAGCGTCTCACGTAAATGGTACTTATTTATGGTTTGGCTTAACTAACACAACAAAAAAAACCTTTGGGAGGGGAGGGCATTCAATCAACAGAAAAAAAAAATGATATGTAGGGGAAAGAGAAACAAAATGTTAACAGGTATTGTATTAGTGTTGTAAGAACATGGGCGTTCTTTTTCTTTCTTTAATATGACCTATTTAATCTCTTATGTTATTTTTATGAGTAAGAAAATAAAAAACTTTAAAAATATTTTTGTACTATTTAAAATTAAGTTTTCATTTAAAACATAGACTTCTGGGTGTATTAGTCCATTCTCCATGGTATAAAGAACTTGCATGGTATAAAGAATTCTCCTGCTATAAAGAACTACCCGACGCCAGGCACGGTGGCTCACGCCTGTAATCCCAGCACTTTGGGAGGCTGAGAGGAGAGCAGATTATCTGAGGTCGGGGGTTCAAGACCAGCCTGACCAACGTGGAGAAACCCCATATCTACTAAAAATACAAAATTAGCTGGGCATGGTGGCACATGCCTGTAATCCCAGCTACTCTGGAGGCTGAGGCAGGAGAATCGCTTGAACCTGGGAGGCAGAGGTTGCAGTGAGCTGAGATCGCGCCATTGCACTTCAGCCTGAGCAACAAGACCAAAACTCCGTCTCAAAAAATAAAAATAACAAAATAACAAAACAAAACAAAACAAACCTACCAGAGACTGGGTAATTTATAAAGAAGAGGTTTAATTGCCTCATGGTTCTGCCAGCTGTACAGGTAGCGTAGCTGGGGAGGCCTCAAGAAACTTTCAATCATGGTGGAAGGCAAAGGGGAAGCAGACATGTCTTACATGGCAGGAGTGGGAGAAAGAGAGAGGGGCGAGGTGCCATACACTTTTAAACAATCAAGTATCATGAGATCTCACTATCAGGAGAACAGCAAGGGGGAAATCTGCCCCCATGATCCAACCAGCTCCCACCAGGCCCCACCTCCGATATTGGGGATTACAATTTGACATGAGATTTGGGTGGCAACACAAATCCAAACAATATCACTGAGTAAAGTGCAGATGGCAGGATAGTTATACGACAGAATGTTCATTCTCCGATTTCTATTGAATTGGAGAGGAGGAAAAAAAAAAACCAGGCCAAAAAAAAAAAAAAAAATCAGCAACAGTAAACCACCATGGGAAATAGTAGAACCTCATTCCATAAACTTCAAAAAGCAGTAGCAACAGAAAAATATAGAAATCCTGATGTGTTTCATCACGGGTCCTATCCCCAACTGCTCTGTCCCAGAAGAAGTGCAGGAGAAAGAGGAAATAATACAAAAGTCCTGAAAATTCTCACCAGTTGTTCCAGTTAGCTGCCTAACAGGATCCATACTTAGTGGCATAAAATGACAACTATTTTCTGATGCACGTGGATTCTCTAGGTCTGGAATTCAAGCAGGGCTTAGTTGGAGAATTCTTTTGCTTCTTATGGCCATGTCTGAGGTCATTCTGTGGTACCCAGCTGGGCTGGGCTGGGTTGGGCTGGACTGGAGGACCCAGGATGGCTTCAATCACATGTCTAGGGCCTTGGCAGAAAGGCTAAACTAAAAGGCTAAACTCAGCTGGGACTGTTGACCAGTGTCCACTGCATGTTCTTTTCAGCAGTGGCCTCTGGGTAGTCAGACTTTTCACATGGACATCAGCATCCCCCAGAGCCAGCATCTCAAGAGTGCAAGATGGAAGCACAGCCTTTTTTGACCTAGCCTCAGAAATCACACAGCATCTCTTCCACTACATTCTGCTGATCATGATGGAGTCAGCAAGGTCAGCCCAGATTCAAAGAGGAGATTGACCCCAATTCACAATGGGACAAGTGCCAGAAAAATTGCAGACATGTTTTTAAACTGAGACAGAGTAGTTAAAATTTTCCTATATGTAAAATATAATAACTTCCTCCAAGACCCCCCGACCTACCCCTGCTGCCCTACTTCCCACTAAAAAAAAAAAAAAAAAAAAAAAAAAAATCGTGGCCTTGTGCAGTGGTTTATGCCTGTAATCCCAGCACTTTGGGAGGCTGAGGTGGAAGGATCACTTGCATCCAGGAGTTTGAGACCAGCCTGGGCAACATAGCAAGACCCTATCTCTACAAAAAATAAAAAATTAGCCAGTCATGGTGCCACACAC
Source organism: Macaca fascicularis (assembly GCF_037993035.2). Lineage (NCBI taxonomy): Eukaryota > Metazoa > Chordata > Mammalia > Primates > Cercopithecidae > Macaca > Macaca fascicularis. The sequence continues at coordinate 101,519,327 of NC_088384.1, read as the reverse complement.
CTGCAGTAGTCCCAGATACTCAAGAGGCTGAGGTGGGAGGATTGCTTGAGCCTGGAAGGTCAAAACTGCAGTGAGCCGTGATCATGCCACTGCACTCCAGCCTGGGTGACAGAGTGAGTTTGTCTCAAACAACAAACAAACAAACAAATACCTCATCCTATTTTGACATCAAACTCAGCTCCAGTTTCTGGAGCTTATCTACATCAAGTCCAGCTGCAAAAAGGCGTCTTGGGGTCTGTTCCATGGGTAGAGTTTCTCTCCATCTGAAAACCTGTGAATTAAAGAGACATGCTTTCTGCCTCACATGCTCCCAACCTGCAATGGCGAGACTGGCACAGGAAACCACTACGTTCACTACTGTTTTAAAAGGGGAAGTTCAGAGCAATCACTGAGCCCTGGCAATTCTGAAATTGAATTGTGTACCTGTTGCCAGAGGTTCAGTCCTGTTGCCTGGGTTCTTGGCTCCACTCTCATTCTTACTTGCTTTTCCATAAGAAATGGCTCTTGTTTACAACTGAGTAGGCTTCTTGTTCTGTGTCTTAACAGAATACCTGAAACTGGGTAATTTATTAAAAACCAATTTTATTTCTCACAGTTCTGTAGGCTGGGAAGTCAAGCCTACAGAAGGTCAAGGGGATGCACCTGGTGAAAGCCTTTTTGCTGGTGGGGACCTTCTGCAGAGTCCTGAGGCAGTTCAGGACATCACATGGTGAGGGGGCTGAGCATGCTAAATTATGTCTGTCTTCGTCTTATAAAGTCACCAGTCCCACTCCTGTGACAATCCATTAATCCATTTATCCGTGAATGGATTAATCCATTCATGACCCAACCACCTCTTAAAGACCCCACCTCTCAGTACTGCCACATTAGGGATTAAATTTTAATATGAGTTTTGGAGAGGAGTGTTAGAAAACTGCATGCAAAAAGTCAAGATGAATCCCCAGAAAATTCAAGTCCCTTGTTACTACCCAAGCTCTTAGGATCTCAGCAGAGATAAAAAGTCCACCAAGGCTTGCCATTCCCCAAGGCTCAAATTTCTCATTGATTGACTGATCCAAAGCTCCAGGGAAACTTTCTCATAAATGGAATAACCCATCACTAGAGGGAGCCAACAACTGTGGTTCCAGGAATTTAAGAAAATCTCCAGAGAGCAGAGCCCAGACTGCCCATCATAGTCAAGAGACATCTCCAATAGCATTCCCTTCTTCCCTCAACTCCATGACTTTAGTCTCCACAGAAGTGTATAGAAGCAAACTTCAGACTGCAATTTGGGGATAGGGGATGGGAATAACAATAGAGCTCAGATATGGTGAGAAGGAAACCAAAGAGAATATATTGACACCAATTAGAATAAGCAAAAGGACAGGGCAGAGTTGCCCAAACTGAGCATGAGGAAGATGAAGGGAAATCACAGAGTAGCTATGCACCATACTACATGCAGTTATAAGGAAGAAAGAAAATAAAGCAGGGACGGAGGGGAGAAAGGAAAAAAAAGAAGAAAATTAAAAAGGAAAGGACATTGGAGAAAGGAAATAGACACAAAGAACTCAATTCGGAAGAAAATCTGAGAAGAGGAAAAATTTCCAGGAGGGCTTTCAGCTTAAAAAACAAAAGCTTTAATAAAATAAGACATTAGGCTGGGCTCAGTGGTTCAGTGGTTCACACCTGCAATCCCAGTTTGGGAGGCCAAGGTGGGAGGATTGCTTGAGGCTAGGTGTTCAAAACCACCCTGGGCAACATAACAAGATTTCATTTCTGAAAATAAATAAATAAATAAATAAATAAATATTTTAAAATAAATAAAAATGTAAAAGACCCTTAAAATGGGTATTAAGGAAATAAATTGAAGATCTAGGTAACACCACTAAAAAAATTGCAAATAAATTGAAAATATCAAGGAAGAAACAAGTCAGAGCTACAAATCAATTTACTAGCATAGAATTAAAGTTGGGGATAGTAAATACCAATAGCCTGGGCCAGGCGTGGTGGCTTCACGCCTGTTGGCCAAGGTGGGTGGATCACCTGAGGTCAGGAGTTTGAGACCAGCCTGGCCAACATGGTGAAACCCCATCTCTACTAAAAATACAAAAATTAGCCAGGCATGGTGGCGTGCACCTGTCATCCCAGCTACTACAGAGGCTGAGGTGGGAGAATCACTTGAACCCAGGAGGCAGAGGTTGCAGTGAGCCAAGATTGCAACACTGCACTCCAGCCTGGGCACCAGAGAGAGACTCCATCTTAAATAAATAAATAAATATCAATAGCCTAGAAAGAGGAAAAAAAAAGTCAAATTATTTTTTTAAATATTAGTTTATCATGTGTCAGATATTAATTATTGACATTAATTTAAGTATTTTAAATATAGATATATGTTGACTATATTAATGAACACTATCCTATAAGGTAGTATTGGGGAAAGGGTTAACTCAGCAGGTCCGGGTTGTTATAACCCTACACATTCCTAGAAAGGTCTGTTTTCAGGACTGATCTTTGGCTTCCTCCTGGGAACTGAGCTCATAGACTCTTCTGGATGATGAAAGTGAAAGTTTTTTTGCATGCCTGAGGCCTTGGGCCACACTGTACCAGTTAGTCCACATAGTGTACACTAGCAATGATTTATGGTGAATGCCCCCTTTTTCTCTGGGGGTCTGGAGCTTTGTTAACTGAGGTAGGTCATGCAGGCAGTGTATGCCTATGAATGATCCTCAGCAAAAAGCTGAGATGCCCAGGCCTGGGTAAGCTTGCCTGGTTGACAACACTTTGCATGTGTTGTCATGCATCATTGCTGGAGGGACTAAGCATATCCTGTGCTACTCTCTAGGGAGGAGACACTCACAAGTTTGCGCCTGGTTTCCTCCAGACTTCATCCTATGCATATTTTCTCTTTGTTAATTTTCTTCCGTATCTTTTTGCTGTAAACTTACATATAACAACAATTTTATTCTGTATTTTTTTTTCTGTAAACTTAAGTGTAACAAGTATAAACTTAAGTCCTATGAGTCCTTTTAGAGAATTAAACCTGAGTGTGGTGTTGGGGACTCCAAACACAGGTAGTTTCCACTATTATCTCCAAATAGAAACTGTAGTACATAGATATTAAATGCCTTGTGCAAAGTCATGCTGATATTGAATGGCAAACTGGAATTCAAATTATCTGACTCCAGTGCCCATGGTTCTAACAACTACTTACAAGTGAAGATAATCTGACATAATTAATGTCTCTTCAATAGAAAAGTCCACAATTGAAACAGAAAACTTATTCAAAGATATAATACAGGAAAATTTCCCTTTTAAAAAACATGCAGCCTGAAAAAGCACTCCTTTTCCAAAATGATGCAGAATGATATCAAAATATTGTTAAGTTACTGAAACTTGAGGATAAGCAATGATATTTTTAGATATTCATGTAGGGAAAAATGTCACCTTTAAGACAGAAAAACATTCAGGCTGCACCATAACAACATTCACTGGCAGAATTCAGTGAAGCTAAGTCCACAACTGTCCTGGAGAAAAGAAAACATGATCTAGGATTTTTTTACCCCATAAAATTGTCCTTCAAGTATAAAGAACATATGCAAAAATTCAGGGAAAACAATATCCATAAACTCTTCATTTTTGTAGATTATTTTTGTTAATCTAACAAAATGCTGATGAGGTTATCCTGAAGTTACTGATAGTTGCTTTATATGATAGAGCATTAATATCCAATATGGTAGCCACTGACCATACACAACTATTGAGCACATGAGGTATGGCTAATATTAATTGTTATATGCTATAAATGTTAAAGTACACACCAGATTTCAAAGACTTAATACAAAGAAAAGTAAAATATTGCATTAGTTTTTATTTCATATTAATGATATATTGAAATGATATTTTAGATATACTGCACTCAGTTAAATAAACTATAATTAAATTAATTTTACCTTTTTTTTTCTTTTTTCTTTTCTTTTCTTTTTTTCTTTTTGTGAGACAGGGTCTCCTTCGCTGTCACTCAGGCTGGAGTGCAGTGGCACAGTCTCAGCTCACTATTAGCCTCAACTTCCCCAGCTCAGATGATCCTCCCACCTCAGCCTCCCAAGTAGCTGAAACTACAGGCACATACCAGCACACCCAGCTAATTTTTTTGTTTTCAGTAGAGACAGGGTTTTGCCATGTTGCCCAGGCTGGTCTCAAATCCCTGAACTCAAGTGATCTGCCCACTTCAGCCTCTCAAAGTGCTGGGATTACAGGCATGAACCACTGTGCCTGGCCCCTATTTTTACTTTTTAGAATAGCTACTGGGAAATTTAAAATTCGATGTGTGGTTTGTATTATATTTCTGTTGCACAGCACCATAGTAGACTTTGGGGAGAGATTTCACTTGTTTGTACTATTTAGTTTAGTTTGATCTTTTAAAATAAGTATGGTTATTCATATAAAACAATAAACTCATTATTCCTAAATTGAATAAATAAACCAATGGACAAAGAGCTATGCTTTCTCCCCTGGGATGTTGAGACAACTAGCTGGGAGGCTCTGGATGGGAACCAATAACAAAAGAATGGAGAACAGCTGTTCATTGTCCAGCCCACTCCCTTTACAGATAGGAAAACTGAGACCCCAAAGGTCACTTACCACTCTAAAATCTCATGGACTCAAGTGTGCAGTAGATGAGGCTGAAGACTGGCATTTCAGATGAGGCAGGAATACTGACTTAGGGGACATTCTCAGTAGCTCCCACGAGCCCCTCTAAGGTATGTGGCACCACCTCCAGACAAGGAGTCCACTTCATCCTGGCTCATGCCTCTTGCCCAGTGTGCTTCCTCTTCCAAGAAATCAAAAACAAGATACTTTCTTTGGCCTATGGAAATAGGGACTCTTTTTTTCTGCAGGTATAAGTTCCAGCCTCCCAGCCCTGGCTTAGAACTCTCAGCCCTTGGCACCATGGAGCTCAGCAGCTTCTGTGCCCTGCCTTGCCATCTGCCTGGTGGGCATGACCAGCTCAGAAAATACCCCAAGTGAGCTGAGGTGTTATTGGGAAAGAGGACCCTGAGACCCATAGCCTATGGGACAGGGCTGACTCCAACAGGCTACCCGGTCACTTTCACCTCAGGGGGAATCCAAGGCCCAGATATTGAAAGGGCTCACCTGTGGTCACCATTCAGTCTGGGGGAAGACCTGGGGCCAGACCTCCCAGATGCCAGTTTGATTTAATTAAATCTTCACCAAATTATATTATTATTATTGTTATTGTTATTATTATTTAGAGATGGAGTCTCACTCTGTCACCCAGGCTGGAGTGCAGTGGCCTGATCTCGGCTCACTGCAACCTCCACCTCCCGGATTCAAGCAATTCTCCTGCCTCAGCCTCCCGAGTAGCTGGGACTATAGGCACCCGCCATCACGCCCGGCCAATTTTTGTATTTTTAGTAGACGCAGGGTTTCACCATGTTGGCTAGGCTGGTCTCGAACTCCTGACCTCAAATGATCCACCCACCTTGGCTTCCCAAAGTGCTGGGAGTGGCGTGAGCCACCACACCCGACCCAAATTTTTATTATAAACCCAACATATATTTTTGTTTTAAAAAGACAAACAATACATAAATTGTTATAAAGTTAAAAGTGAGTTCCCCGTTTTACATAGTCTTATTCCAAAAAGTATCCATTGTTAGAATGCTTAGGAGAGAAAGTAAGTTTTCATACTACTTTAAAAATAAGACCAAGTTCTTAAGCTTGGCTACACATTGGTGTCACTTGAAGACTCTGTGAGTCCCACCTTAAATTCTGATGTAACTGGTTTGGGTAAAGCCCGGGCATCAGGATTTTTTCAGTTCCCCAAGTGAATCTAACATGCTAGGTTAGCAGTTTGAAATAGGGTATGGCCAGGGAAAACCTCACTGATAACTTAATAGCGGAGGTGGTAGAAAGGGGTGGGATTCTGGATTTATTCTGAAGGTACGGTGCAAACAGGATGTGAGAGAGAACCAAGGATGACTCAAAGGTATTTGGCCTGGGTGCCTGGAAAGATACGAGTTACTTTAACAGAGATGAGGCGACTATGGATGGGCACGTTTGGGGTGGGGTGGAGCACATCAGAAGCTCGGTTTTGGAGATATTCAATTTGAGATGTCTTTAGACATCCAAATGGAGTAAGCAAGTAGACAGTTAGGTAAATGAATCCAAGATCCAGGGAGGAGGTCTGATCTAGAAATATGTGGGTGTTGCCAGAGCATAGGTTACATGTGGCATGGTAGTGGAGGCTGTTTCTAGGTACTGACAGGACTGCGGGTATAAAAGAGAACCAGGCCACAACTCTGTGCTCTTCTGACTTGGCAGACACTCCATGCTATGCATGCTGCATCCCACGCTAGGCACACTACACAGACCACTTAGCTTTGTGTATCTACCCACCTGCGTTCCTGTCTCATTTACAGTCTGCTTCTTTACTGCTTTGGAAGTAAACTCAAGTAAAAGCACCTTGAACAAATTGCCTTTGCCCATGGTCTAGACTAGCTCACCACCTTCCCTTCCTACATATGCACACACACCACCCGCATGTGCTGAGGGCTCCTAAAACCCTTCAAGGAGCCTACACAGCCCATCTATGCTGGCTACAGACACCGGTACCACTGTGTTAAGACTGCTGCACTCACACATGTGGAGCTTCTAGAGTGCCCCTTGCCCATCCCTATCTTGGATCCCAGATCCCAAATCAGAATAGCCCATACCCAGTTAATACATTTAGCATTCGCTGATTGAGCACTCACATGTCCTGAGATGGGTCAAGTCTTAATGAAAGACAGAACCTGTGCCTCCAGGAAGCACACCATCTGGTGGAAGTGAAGGGACAGCAGCCAGGACAAGGAACATGTGTAAGTCCAAGGCAATCTGAAAGCAGCAGGCGTGGGGCATGGACAGCAGCCTGGCATGTCAAGGGAAACTTCCTGGAGGGAGCAACTTCTCTTATCTGGTGTGTGTGTGTGTGTGTGTGTGTGTGTTTGTGTGTGTGTGTGTGTGATGGAGTGCAGTGGCGCAATCCTGGTTCACTGCAACCTCTGCCTCCCGGGTTCAAGTGATTCTCCTGCCTCAGCCTCCTGAGTAGCTGGGACTACAGACGCACGCCACCAGGCCAGCTAAATTTTTTTTTTTGTATTTTTAGTAGAGATGGGGTTTCACCATGTTGGCCAGGATGGTCTTGATTTCTTAACCTCGTGATCCGCCCGCCTCGGCTTCCCAAAGTGCTGGGATTACAGGCATGAGCCACGGCGCCCGGCCAGCCTCATCTGGTTTTGTAAGAGGGAACCAGGCAGTTGAGAGGTGTGCATGGTTGGTGGAATAGGGCATTCTAGGCCAAACCACTATGATGGGAGAACTGAGTGGGGTGGGAGGTGGGGGGAACTGCAAATAACACACAGTTGATGCCAAGTGTGCCAGAGGAAAAGATAGAAGATGAGGGCAGTGGGAGGCACCCGCCTAAAGGCTTGTTTTATAGGAATCCAGGGTTATGTAACCAGCAAAGGAGGTGGGCGGGGCGGGCTTCAATCCAATGAGCCTGGCTTCAAAGCCTGGGGTGGTCTGAGGACGGCGCACAGCACGAGCTCCTGAGGAGCCTGCTAAAAAGTCAAAGGCTGAGCCATACCCAGACCAACTGAATTAGTAGGATCTGGACCCTAGGAACCTACATTATTTTCACAGGTGCCCCCAGTGACTCCGATGCACACTACAGTTAGAGACCCACCACCCAGAGCTCTCCCGCCCCTCCACTCTACCCTTGCTGATGGGGACTGGCTCTCAAGGCCCCCAAGAAGTAGGATGATTCATTTCCATGGTCATGGATTATGCTTTCAGAAACACTCCCAAACAACCCAGGGAGTTCTGGGAATCACAGTCAGATGGGGATGGGGAGGACGGGGAAGCAGATCAGGAGAAGAAATTTCCAGCCAGGTGGGAGGAGGTGGGGTTTTCTTTTTGTTTTGTTTTCTGTTTTGTGGAGAGGGTTGCAGGCATAGGGCCGGAGGTACTGTTCAGGCACCCAGCAAACAATCCCCAGTCCCCAGCTCTTCCTAGGACTCAAGGACAAGAGGCAAAGAATCAAGGAAACAGCCGTTTTTATTCCACAAACAGTAAACTCCATCCACCACACAGTGACACACACCCTGCGGCATACCCCATCACCTTGGCCAGCGCTGCCAACCAACCTTTCTGCAGTGAAGTCTTTTTCTGTGCTGTCCAATACAGCAGCCACTGCCCACTTTTGCTTATTGAGCACCTCAATACAGAGCTGGCCACTACAGGTGGGGAAATGAATTTCTAATTTAAGTTAATTCCAATTCAAATGCCACATTTGGCTTGTGGCTCCTGTACTGGACAGCACAGCTGTAGGCCCTGACCTGGTCCAGGGAACTTTGGTTCAAAAGCCAACTCCAAGGAGAGCAAGTGGCAGAAAGAGCCCGTGGGCTCCCCTCCCCAGAGAAACAGCAGCTGCAGCTGCTGGAAAGGGCAACAATCAGAGTGGGGGGACACCTCGGGCACGCCGGATGAGGTTGGCCAGCCGCTTGGCCAGGCCACCTGTGCGGGGCTCCTCGATGTGGAAGGTTCGGGTGAGGAGATTGTAGAAGGAGCCATAGCACACGGCCACCACAGTACACGTGAGGCAGATCACGTTGTAGGGCATGCTGAAGTCAGGTGTCGGCAGGTTCACCAGCAGCGGCTCCGTGTAGAGCCGCACAAAGTAGTTAGAGCCATCGGAGACTGGGAACCTGGGGTCAGGGGAAGAGCGGTGAGACAGGACTGGCTGCTCCTCCCCATCTCACCCCATCCTCATTCCGGCAGTACTGGGCAATGCAACACAGTGTTTCCAATGTTCTCTTAGGCTCAAAACCTTTCAACAGAAGGCATAGCTCAATTTATAAACCTGATAAAAGGAGAGCGGTGGGTGGGCGGCAAGAGGAGGGAGAGCATTAGGACAAATACCTAATGCATGCGGGGCTTAAAACCTAGATGACGGGTTGATGGGTGCAGCAAACCACCATGAGACATGTATACCTATGTAACAAACCTGCACGTTCTGCACCTGTGTCCCAGAACTTAAAGTAAAATAAAAAATAAAAAAGAAAGAACGAAGGAAGGAAGGAAGGAGTGAGGGAGGGAGGGAGGGAGGTAAGGAGGGAGGGAGGGAGGGAGGGAAGGGGGGGAGGGGAGAAAGAGAAGCCTGGTGTTGAAGTGGTGAAAGAGGCCCTGCCTTTGCTTGGTTGCCTCTTTCTTAGCCTAATTTCAGCCTAAATGCCACCTCCTCAATGAAGCCTTCCTAGATAACCCAGTAAATCAATTCCTACCCCACCTCTGACACCATTACTTTCTAGACCAGAATTCTCCCTCTAGACTGTAAGCAAAGGGAGGCCAGGGCCAAGTCTGTTTTGTTTAATCTTGTACACCCAGTGCTCTCAGAAGCACTTGGCACTTTGATAAGTGCTTGATTAAATATTTAAGAGCATCAAGGAGTAAATGTAGGCTATAAGTAAAAATATTCTTCTAGAAGCACTTTAAAATCATTTTATAAAGTCTTCACAAATTTCAGACTGCCAGGATTTTTATTAAGACTGAATTAAATCTACAAATCTCTTTGGAAGATGTAACATCTACCCTGAACTCCCCTGCAGGAGCCTGGTCACCTGTGTTAAGGCCCAGCAGGGAGCTGAAGATGTGTTATCAGTGAATGTGATCACACTTACAGGCTGTTGAAGAGGGGACTCTCTTCCCAGTCCACTGGCTTGGCTGCTACCACGCTGGGCACAAGGGCGCTGAGGACAGATGGGCTACAGAGAAGCAGAGAGATGGCCCATGTTCCCACCTAGCTCCCCTACCAAGGGGTAAGCAGCAGAGAGGGTAGGTCAGTGGGATGAGAGGTGGCCTGTGGGGGTGGAGCCCACCTGACATAGAAGCCATGGTTAGGATCTGGGGTGTATTCGGTCCACTTCAGCAGCGCCCGCTCAAACTGGATGGAAACCTTGGTGACTGAGTTGGCTGGCAGCTGAATCAGCATCTCCAGGAGGTGGGGTTGCAGCCGGTCCTGGGCAGGCTGGTAGTGGATGTAACCTGGAGACATGCAAGGGTCACCCATACCTCTTTCCTGGGGTCAGGCTACCTGCTGCCCCTGTCCCTGCTGCTTGCCATGGAGCCTCAATCTGAGTGCCTAGAAGGTGGGCTTGGGAGCGTAGAAGCCAGGCAGGCTAGGGAAGAAAGCAGGGGCTAAGAAAAGGGAGAGGATGTTTCCAGGGCAGTGATCCCAGGATGCAGTCAAGAGAGGTTGTTAGGAGTGCTGCAGACTGCTAATCAATCTTCACATCACTAAAACTGGGGCACCAGACACCAAGTGCCTGATGTGGTGCAAGAAGTTCACAGAGCCACCTGGGAATTTTTCTTGCCAAAAATGTGGGACATGAATCTAATCAGGTTTCTAAATCTAACCACCAATACACAAGAAATATAGGAGATGGAGGACCGTGTTAAACACCAGCACAAGGACAAATCCAGAATGTGGAACGTTCTATACAACAAATGACCCAGTTCCTTCAACAAATAATTGGCGTTAAAAAAAAAAAAAAAAAAAAAAAAAAAGCATGGGCACTGCTACAGATGACAAGAGACTGAAGAGTACCACACCAAAAGCAAGGCGTTTATAATAAGGGAAAGTCTGGGTGTGGACATAGGGAGTATATGGGTACTCTGCGCTTTGTGCTCAGTTTTTCTGTAACCTAAAACTGCTCTAAGAATAGTCTATTAATTTTAAAGAAAAAGAAATTCTTTTTTTTTTTTTTGGTGACAGGGTCTCACACTGTCGCCCATGCTGAAGTGCAGTAGTATGATCATGGCTCACTATAGCCTTGATCTCCTGGATTCAAGTGATCCTCCCACCTCAGCCTCTTGAGTAGCTGGGACTATAGGCGTGCGACACCACCCCCAGCTAATTAAAAACAATTTTTTTTTTTATCCCAGCACTTTGGGAGGCCAAGGTGGGCAGATCATGAGGTCAGGAGATTGAGACCATCCTGGCTAACACAGTGAAACCCCATCTCTACTAAAAATATAAAAAATTAGCAAGGCGTGGTGGCACGTGCCTGCAGTCTGAGCTACTTGGGAAGCTGAGGCAGGAGAATCGCTTGAACCCAGAAGGTGGAGGTTGCAGTGAGCCGAGATTGTGCCACTGCACTCCAGCCTGGGTGACAGAATGAGGCTCCGTCTCGAAAAAAAAAAAATTGTAGAAGTCAGGGGTCTCACGATGTTGTCCAGGCTGGTTTTGAACTCCTGGACTCAGGTGGTCCTTCCATGTCGGCCTCCCAAAGTGCTGAGATTACAGGTGTGCACCACTGTGCCCACCCAAGAGAAGAACTTAGGATAAAGCAAATGCAATGTGAGAACCTTATTTATCCCAATTTAAACAAACCAAATATAAAAAGACATTTTTAAGACCACGGGAAAACAGAAGTGGTAATGACATGGTTACATTTTTAAAAATCCTTGAAGTATTTAAAGGTTAATTGATGCAATGTCTAAGATTTGCTTTAAGATACACCAGCAGGCAGTGGCTTACACCTATAATCCTAGCACTTTAGGAGGCCAAGGCAGGAGAATCGCTTGAGGCCAGGAGTTTGAGACCAGCCTGTGTAACATAACAAGACCCTGTCTCTATGAAAAAATTAAAGGCATGGTGATTCATGCCTATAGCCCTGGGGAAGCTGAGGCAGGAGGACTGCTTGAGCCCAGGAGTCTGAGACTGCAATGAGCCACGATCATGCCACTACACTCCAGCCTGGGTGACAGAACGACAGCTTGTCTCCTAAAAAAAAAAAAAAAAGCTGCAGGGTGGGTACAGGGGATTATTACACTATTCTGTTTGGGTTCGGGTTGAAATTTTCCAAACGAGAAGTTTTAAAATAATAATAACAGAAAAACCTATAGAATACACAGCTAGGATATCTGAAATAGAGATTTTGAAGGTGGTACAAATAATGGGTGCTGAAAATAAGTGAAACTATTCACCATAGGTTTGACAACATAGGAATCAATGAAAGTACTGAAAGGTTTTTAAGTTTGGCTGTTTGGGATATGGTACAACCTCTTCCTCAGGGGTCTTTGACTTTACTACTAGTCTCCCCCTACACAAAAGAAAAGCAAGTGTTTTAGTACTATGCCTGGCACCTAATAGGAAGCACTAATATTATCTTCTCTTTAGAAAAATAAATTTTAATAAAAATAAAAATTTAAAAAAAACTTTAATTAACTGTACCTCTTTACCCCTCCCAAGGAAGCCAAACACCATCTACTCCAGCTCTGCTATCTTCCTAGCTTCAAAAGCCCAACATTGCCAAGCCCTTTCCCTACCTTAAAGAGTCTATGAATCATCACAAAACCCAACGCTCCAGAAAGGGGGCAAAAGTAAGTGAAAAAGGAACCTACTGTCCTTGTACAGTCCTATTAAGAATCACCAGTATTATGTGTTTTAATGATTTCCGTTTTATAAATGACTTCTGGACCTGGCACAGTGAGGCTCCCGTTCCAGTTTTGAAACTATTCCTTACTCTTTATGCCTGTGTCGCTTTTCCGAGGTACTTCAGGAACTACCAAGGGAAATGAGAGTTTGGGGGACCTGGAGAGGGCATGAAAGCGTGGGCTGGGGGCCTGGTTCAGGACTCAGGTCCTCACTTGGTTTGTTCTCCTTGCCCTTGGAGGTGATGGTGAGGGTGTGCACATACAGCCGCAGATACCAGGGTACGGTGTCCAGCAGCAGCACTGGGAAGGCCCGGTATGGGTGGGTGTTGTATAGCAGTGTGCTCAGCTCCCCCTTCTGCAGCCCATAGCCGCTCACGTACCGCTGGGCATGCAGGAAGGGCACTGGGGGGGCCTCTGTGTAAAGAAATATCAACAAGTTAACAGCTGCCAAAGGTAAGAGTCACTCCCCACCCTAACTGCCCAGGCCATGTTCAGAGTCCCAAGCCAATGAGTAGATGGGGGAACAGTCCTGACACTGAAACTGGGCAATCCGGGTTCTGGAATCATCCCTGTCTTCCCCAGCCAACAAGCAATGATGACAATAGGTTGCTAGTATTAAAGTGCTTATGTGACGAACACCGTGCCCCCCTCGAACCCAAACCAGGTCCTCTCAGGATATTCTGCTCTTTCCCTTGGTAAGGGAACTGAACTACAACTGTAATTAACTGACACCTGCCCTCAACTAGTAGACATTGTATTTCTTGAGTGCAGTGTCCTCTGTCCTATTCAACACTCTATGCCTGGTACTTAGTATGAATTCAAAAGTATTTGGTTGATTAAGCAAATGCATGAACTAACTCCATTTTTCACATCATCTCATCCAATTCACTGAGTATACTCTTTATTTTTCAGATGTGGATGCTGAAGCTTGGGGAGTTTAGGAACCTACCCAAAATCACAGAGCTTGGAAGCGCTCGAGTCAGCAGCATATGACTCCGGAGATCTGGTCTAAATACAACCCTATCATCTTACGGCAAAGACATGGGATTGTGAGTCTTTTCTCTGTAGCCGTTGCAACCCGGCAGTCCAACCATCCACCCACTCACCATTCTCTGGGGGTCTCTTCCACTTGAGCTGGATGTTGAGGTTTCGAGAGTTGTTGATCATGGCGGTGTCAAACAAGTCATAGATGGCATAGATCTTCCGAGTGCCTAGGATGACGTCCTGATAGGTAGTGGTCGGGGGTGGGTTCACCTCTAATGTCTCGTTGTCCTGGGGACACAAAGGCAGGGCTAAGAAGCAAGCAGAGCGGGCAGGCTGGTCTTAGGGACCAGGGATGTGTTTGTGTGTGTGGTTGGAGACCTTGTTACCTGGTTGTAGTTGGTGATGTCCACATAGACTCGGCTCTCTGAAGCCAGGGGGCAGGGCTCCGTGAGGGTTCGGGAGAACATCCGGAAGAGGGACCAGTCTGAGAAACAGAGAGCAGGGCTGAGCAGGGGCCAGGCCTAGGCCTAGTCCACATAGATAAGGCAGGGCTGGCATGGGTGGGTAGAGATGAGTTGCCAAGGTAACTTACCTTTCTTCCCCTGCCCCGTGATGAAGGCATCAAATACAACTGACAGGGTCTGCCTCAGCTCCCAGGAGATACTAGTACAGCGTGCATTCTATCACAAGGGCCAGATGGCAGCAGTGAGGGGGTATCACTCTCACCCAACCACACAGCCCCAAAAAAGACTCCTACTCCAACTCAATCCCTCATCTATGTATTGTCACATCCATCGATTTGCTACCACCCACTCCTGAGCACTTGACCCCATGCCAGACCCTGTGCTGACAGCTTTATGTGCATCAGTTTGATAAACTATCACAACAACCCTACGAGTGGATTCTACTATCAATGTCATGTGACAGGGTGGGAAACCAGGCTCAGGGGAATGAAATGATTCACCCGAGGTTACGCCAGCTGGCAAGTGACTGAGCTAGCAATTGCACCCGCATAGCTATTGTTCTGAACCACTATTTTCCATGACAAATATTTATTCAGTCCTTGCTAGGCAACCACTGTTTTCTTGGTGCTTGGCCAATGCCCTGAATAACCAGCATCACATGTACCACTCAGTACTCACTCAGCCCAAGCCAGACACTGGCCACATGCTTTACATGTACCTTCTCTGAGCCCCTGGATGGCAGCTTCCTCTCCTCCCTGTGACTTACTCTGCAAACAGGGCGGATATGCACTGCCTGGGAGTGGTAGCTGGTGTGGAACAAGCGATCCGCCTTCAGCAGCACAGAGAGGCCTGCCTGGAGGAGACAGAAAGAGATAAGAGGAGAGAAGCCCTGTATGGAGCACTTGACATGGGGCGCAGGTTCTCTATACATGCCCCCGGCTGCCAGGCTGCGCGGCCTCACCTTGGAACTACAGGGCAAGAGCTTCTTCCAGGGCGTGAGGTTTTCAGTGCAGACCACCTCCCGCGGCAGCACAGCATAGCGCAGAAAGTAGTGGTCGGTGTCTGAGGGAGACAGAGGTCTGTCTGGGGTGGGCCTTGGGCTCTGACCCCTCAGGATCCACACTCCAGAGATGGGAATGACCCTCCTGCTCCCCACACCACCTCTAGCACCACAGTCTGGACAGTCCCAGCTGGGAGTGGGACTCCTTTCTCTCCTTGGGAGAAAGCATGCAGAGATGGCACAGTATTGGGGGCCTGCACACACAGGGGACTTAGGATCTAGCCCAGGCTGAGGAAGCAGGAAACTGAGGGAAAAGGAGGCAAAGGTCTGGGCAGGAGGTAAGAGGAAGAAGGAAAGGGCTGTAGGGGTTATCTCACCATTGGCCAGACCCAGGGGTTTGAAGGAGGCAGTGGGAGTGACCGTGTTGGTGGAGTCGATGAAGTTGAGAGAGGCGCAGAAGATCCCTGAGAGGACATTACTGAGCTCCTTCCAAGATTTATCCACACTGGATAGAGACACAAATCCACTCACTGTCCTGGGGCTATCTCTGCTCCCTCTTTCAGAGCCCACAACTGGCTGCTAAACCTATGGTAGGTGGAGGCTGTATTCTTAACTATTAGACGGGCCAGTTGATGGAGCTGGAACACTGCTGCCCCTACCCAGCCCACTTGCTGGGTCTCATCCTACTCAGCCCCTTCTTCCTCACTCTCCTCTGGACATCTCTGCATCCCCATGGGTCTCTGCTCAGGTGATTCTTCCTTCCTTGCAAGTCTTTGCTCACTTCTTTCTGCCTACCTTCACGATCCGGCTCCAGTTCTTCCCCCCTCTCCAGGAAGCCTTTCCTGCCCTCCTTAAGCACAGCCTCCTCTGTGCAGTCATGGTTTTGACCATCCAAGTCTCCTACTAGGTCCCTCCTGGGAGATGGCTAGGTGGCAGCAGCATCGTGTCCTGAGCACCTTTTCTCCCTAACTATGCTGTAAGCAACTTGAGGACAAGGACCAGTCTGGGTCATCTACGTGCTTCCCCTGACACCATGGAAAGCGCCTCATATATCAGAGCTGAAATGACCTCACAGATCTTCCTTGAATGTGCTTGGCTGGGCAAAACAATGCACACTGCCCTGTGTATACTCTGGGAATAAAGGTAAGTCCTGGTTCTATTATCATGGTGAGAAGCCTTATATCCAAAAAAGCTCACTGAACATGGGAAAAACAACTGTTCTAGGATTTCATAAAAACATCAAATCATATTAGATGTTCTTTTCTTGGAGAAATATCAAAAGAGATTTGCTCTCAGTAATAGAAAGCCATAAAACTTAATAAGCACTAGAAATAATTCTAAGCATTAGCTCCACCTTTCAGACAATTATGGGCTGAGGGGAGACAGTGACAGCAGAGTAGACAGGAAAGGGTAGGGGAGCCAGAGTTGAGGCAAGAGAGAAAGTCTTGGCAAGCTAGGGAGTCACTGCTTATTCCTTATTCCTTAGTGTTGTCCGGGGGCTTTTGATAATTCTATGTACAGAGGTTTTCAACTGCTCCAGTCCTTAAGCGTCAAATAAAAATGGCAAACTTGAAGCCTGAAAACTCTACCCAAACCATAAACATGCTTCATTTGGTAAGGACAACATTGACCCGCACAGCACTTTAAAATTTTTTAAATTACTTGCTGATATTTGAATTTGCTAATTTTCACATTAAATTCCAGATTTCTGGCATCTCTTGAAAAATGAGGCCAGGTGTGGTGGCTCTTGCCTGTAATCCCAACACTTTGGGAGGCTGAGGCAGGAGGATCACTTGAACCCAGGAGTTTGAGACCAGCCTGGGCAATAGAGTGAGACCTTCTTTCTACGAAACATTTTTATTGAAACATTTGAGTCTGAGCACATTAGGCCTCTATTCCCACATGGCAACAATCCATAGAAGCTGAGTGGCAGAGCTGTCCTCCCTAGAATGTTGCACAAACTCTCTAGTCTGCCACAATTCCTGCTGCTCCCTTTTATTGCCCTAAAACTTGTTATATCATACTTGCACTATTGATTTCTTATAGTGGGATTAAGAGGAGAATGAGATATATTTCTCATTCCTGTGTTTGCCAATTTTTAAAATACCTTTATTCATTTCTTACCTATGTGGCCCATGTAGACATGTTTGCAACCACTGCACAGAAAAGTTCTATTCTAAACAGGATAGCCACAGCAGCCACTGGGAAATAGTGGTTTGTAGTACAGGCACAGTAACTAGACCTGCCCCCTCCCAAACAAAAGCAGTTTCTCTAACACTGTGATGTAGCATCCTGTTGGCCAGTTGTAACCCACAGATATGTTATGGTTGGGCTTTGTGGTATTTATTATCATTTTAAAAAATATTAATTAATGCCTTTTAAAAGGTTATCCAGTTGCCAGTTTTCTACTGCCTTACCTCCAAATAAGCATGAACTGTTTGCTATTTGCCTCTCCAGGGATATGCATGTGCTATTTCAGGTCTGAAAGTTTTAGGATTGGGAAGTTTATTCATCTGTGGTAACATTTCTTACTTCCAGCTCTACCCCCATGGAATCGCTGCCTACTGGAAATGCTGTCCCCAAGAGCAGTGGCAGGATGACAACACCTTCCCAGCCACATTCCCTCCATGGCCTGCAATGGGGCCCAAGGTGTGCACTCACTCAGTGACAGTGTCTTGGAACCAGACCCAGAGCTCTGCACCTGATGGGGCCTGCAGAAAGGGTGGTCCCCAGTATCGGGTCCTCCAAAAGCCTTGTGTGAATGACAGGTGCAGCTCCCGTAGAGAATACTTGGAGATCAGCTGCCCCAGGGCTTTGGGAAAGAGCCTGTAATGAGACACTGTGGAAAAGGGAGCAGGTGAGTGACGATCCCCACCTCGTCGGGGTCTACAACCAGGATCCAGAACTCCACCCAGGAATTAGGCCCCACCCCCAAAGTTTGCCTCCATCCTATGGCCAGCGAGCAGGCACCACGGAAGTCTTTATCTGGTCAGATCTCGCGCCCTCACCTCCTTCCCGCTGAAGCTCCGAATCCCAGCGCGTGCGGAACTGGAATGTGGCAGCTACGTCCCCGGAAGGCAGTGGGGTGATGACAAGTTCCTCCCGCAGGCTGTCGCGTGGGGGTTCTGCAAGGCACCAGCCTTTGCGCCCCAGGAGCAGCAGGACGAGCAGAGCAAGCGGCATAGCCGCCGCCATGCCTGCGGCTACTTCCGCCTACCCAGCGGCGCTCGGCCCCATGAAAAGCCGGTATCCAATACAAAAGGCGTATGAGAAGTGACTTCCGGTGCTGTCCCGGAAACCGGGATGCGGTTATCAGAGCGACCGCCTGCGCAGGTCGCGAAGATTGCCTCCGAGCTGGTGGGTCTAAGCAGGGTATTGCGAGGACACCAGAGGAGTAGGCAGCGCGAGTAACCAGCTTGAGGCCGCACCCAGTTCAAGACGTTTCCACCCACCAGGAAATGCTTAATAATATGGAGCTCCCCCCACTGCCATTTTACCCATCTGATAGTTGAGGAAACATTGACTGAAAAAGGTCAATTACTTTTGGGAAAACCATTGTGGTTTTAATTTGCATTTCCCAAAGTAAGAGGAACTTCCTGCCCCTCTTAGCTTCTAGTGTCTCCATTTGCTGCAAACCCCCCAAATAAGTGGTTCTTTTATTACGAAAATGTTCAAACAAAATGGAAAGAATGAGCCCCTGTTTTCCACCACCTAGATTCTACTATTCACATTTTACTATACTTGTACTTTACCACATATTTGTCTATACATCCATCATCCCATCTTGTGCAGACATTAGTAAACTTTCCTTTAAGTAGTTCAGCATGCATATAATTAGAGTTCAGTATTTGATTGTATTTTTCTTTTGATGTAAAATTCACATACGGTGAAATGCAGAAATCCAAAGTACACATTGACTGAGTTTTGACAAATGCACACACCTATGTAACCTGAACTCCTGTCATGATACCAAACATTCCTAAAACCCCAGAGAATTGGCCAATACCCTTTCCTAGTCAATCCCTGCTCCTCTACCACCTTCCAGAGGCAACTACTATTCTAATTTTTTCCCACAATCTGTTCCAGAACTAAATATAAAGGAAATCATATAGTATGTATACTGTGTAAGGCTTTTTTTTTTCTCATGGGAAGAATGTTTTTGAGAATCATCCATGTTCTTGCATGTATCCACAATTCTTTTTATTACTATGTAGTATTATGAATTTATCCATTCAACTGTTGATGGGCAGCTTTAAAGTTTTTGGTTATTATGAACAAGGCTGCTGTCTGTGCAAGTTCCTTTGTAGACATATATTTCTCATATCCTTTGGCCAGGTATTTAAGAGTGGAATTGCTGGGTCAAAGAGCAGGTGTATGTTTAATTTTATAAGAAACTGTCAGACCTTTCTCCAAAATGTATCATTTTATGTTTCCATAAACTATGGGTTCCCATTGCTCCACATCCTGGTCGGCATTTGAAGTTTCTAACTTTTTGTACTTTTTAGTTTTGACCACTTGGGTATGTATGTAGTGACTGCTCATTGTGGTTTTCATTTGCATTTCCCTGGTAACTAAAAATGTTAAGCATCTGTTCATGTGCTTATTGGCCATTTATTTTTAATTTAATTTTAATTTTAATTTTTGTGAAAGGTCTGTTAAAGTCTTCTGTGCCCTCACCCCTTTGTTTATGGGCATGTCTTTTTATTGAGATTTAGGAGTTCCAAAGTTAAATTCATGCTTTAGTTTTTCCATCTGCCCTGTGGGAAACACATTCATGAAGGATTTCATGAACAGTGTCTTGGTAAAACTCATGGCCACACTTCTAGAAAGAGCCAAATTTGGTGTCAGGTAGGTCTGCCAAGATATGCCCCAACCAACCAGACATTTCCAAAAAGGAAATGTCAGAAAGATGTCTTTATCTCATTATGTCTTCATTCTACCTACATTCAGTGTTCTTGCCCCATTAGACATGAAATATTAGGAAGGCCATGGACTTAGATGTCAGAAAGACAGGAGTCCAAATCCCTATGCCAGCCTTTAATCCATGTGAGCATGATCAACCCAAGTGTCACTTTTCTTCATTTGTATAATGAAGAAACCTACTTTCAAGGTTGTTGTTAAGATGGGAAATTATGTACATGTAGGATATGGAATGTAGCAAGTGCTTGATAGTAACACTCAACCCTATCACCTAGGCACTAATATGTAAATGTAGATAATAGTGCCTAGGTGATAGGGTTGCTTGAGTGTTATTATTAAGAAGTAGGTAAGAAGTACAGAAACTAAGATAATAAAGATCACAATGAGTGATGGAGCTAGGACTAGAGTCTACACTGTCAAACCTCAAAATAATAATTTTTAAAAGGTAGCTGCCATCATTATGACTATTTTGTACTTCTGTGTTTTCCTTTTGAAATTGCCTGTCTCCATCATTCAGGACCCAGCTACCTCTAGTGAAGACTTACCTTCTCCTCCTCTAGTGGTCTACAGGCTTTGTGTATTTCTGCTACATCCCTCATCACATTGTTTCCATTATCTGTGGCTATGTCTGCTCCTGGAAGAGCTCATGGTCACCTTAGTATTTCTGTTGCCTAAGCAAGGTGACTATCACATAGTAGGTGCTCAGTAATGTGTGAATGAATGAACAAACAAGATAACATCATAGCACAGTTCTGTATTTTCTCTAATCTGCTATGCTGTTCAGTGTCAAGTTCTGTGCACTCCTGGGGTTGCTACTATGTGAGCCTTCTAGGGAAACTTTTTCTGAGCTCCTCCTTTCCGAAGTGTGTCAGGATGTCCACCCTATGACAAGTCTGTGCAAGTATCAGAAGCCACGCTGTGGCTTGGAGACTGAAAGCTGGGCTCCTTGACTTAGAGTTGGCTCCAGATCATCCTCCCATCTCCAAAGGCACTGTGTGGCCTCAAAAACCAGACAGCTAGGCTCTGGGCTGGCATAAACCATGGTTTAACTTTAATGTAACACTATAATCAAATGGTGAATCTGAAGATTATCATTTTTTTAAGAAGTGACCATATTGAATATGGTGTTTTATAATCTACTTTTTCTTTCAAGAGTTATCCTAAATGTCTTTCCTCTAAAAATATGTGGTGGATAGATGATATAATCTTGGTACTATTTTGATTACTTTTAAAGCTGTATGATGAGAACACGGGATATTTTTCTTTCCATATTTGTTGTATGTTTGAAACCCCCATAAGTTTTTTTAAAAAACCAAAGAAACAAAAAACAGTCAGCTGGAGATGATGGTTCTGAAGGCCAGCCAAGCCCCTGTGGTTTGGCAGGAGAAAAGGTTATTGTCCCAACTAGGAAGTAGTCCTGGGGTCTCAGCTGACACTAGACTTTTCCAGGCGGGGCTGGGGCTCATAGCAGCCAAACTGAAGGCTCCCCATAGGCTCACAAACAATTCTACTTCTCTAGAGGGCTGTAAATCTCTCTCCCAAGGCAGGCTCCCCACAATCTTCGCATTATGGGCCTGGGCTACTAAGAGATTTATTGACATGTTGATGGCAACCAAGCCAGTCTAGCTTCTCATCATTTGCCATGGAAGGAAGGGGGGTGATCCTGGGAGTTGGGAAGCCCTGCACGGCAAAGCTATTGGGATCGTGGGCCGCAGCCCAAGAGATGGCTCAGCCACAGTCAGACAGGAGGTAGAACCTTGCTACTCTAAAGGAAGGAGAGAAGCCACAAGAGGACACAGATTATGTCTTCTGTGTGCAGCAAGGTCATAAGCAACCCAGAAAAACCCCAAAAGTTAATAGAGGACTGGGCCCTGGCCCAGCTCAGTGGATGATCTTAACTTGGACCTAGAGGCTTTTGCACAGAAGGTATTCACTCCACAAGCTTCCTGGAGACAGGGAATGGCTGGTGGACACTCCTACTTCCCTGGAGTTCCCACAAGTTTCTCACTAGTGTTAGGAAAAACACTTAGGAACAGATGCTTACACTGGTCTCCTGCAGGGGTGAGAGCAGGATGGGACAATAGGAAGACTGCAGCCTTGTCACTCAGGCTTGGGTGGCACAAAAAGCTTTAGGATTTTGGCTGAAGGTCACTGATCCCATGGGTGATGTTCAGTGTATGAAGGGAGGTAGACTTTTTTTTTTTTTTAATGTGAGAAATGATTTGGTGTTCCTTAAGACTGGGTCCTATAACCTCTCCTTTCATTCAGCATTCTCTCCCTGGGCATGCTCTCCCTCATTCGCACCCATGGCTTCACTTACCACCTATACACTGAGAACTGATCGTTTTCTTTTTCCAGCTCAATCCTCTTATCTAAATTCCACACACATGGGTGCAAGGGCCTACTCAACATATCCTTTTGGATGTCTGAAATATATCTCAAACTCAACATGTCCTAAACCAAATTTATGGCCTTCTTCTCAAACCTGGTCCTTTCTGAAACTCCCCATCTGGGTGACTAGCCCTCTGTTCCAAAAAGAATGTAAGGAGCCAGAATGGCTGGAGTACCCCCTCACTTGACATGCCAAGGAGTTCACGTCTATCTAGAGACACTAATTTGAGAGACTCTTCTGGAAGACTATAGGATGGTTGGCCAGGTGCAGTGGCTCACGCCTGTAATTCCAGCACTTTGGGAGGCCATGGTAGGTGGATCACCTGAGGTCAGGAGTTCAAGACTAGCTTGACCAATATGGTAAAATCCCATCTCTACTAAAAAATACAAAAATTAGCCTGGCGTGGTGTTGTGCGCCTGTAGTCCCAGCTATTCAGGAGGCTGAGACATGAGAATTGCTTGAACCTGGGAGGCAGAGGTTGCAGTGTGCCGAGATCGTGCCATTGCACTCCAGCCTGGGTGACAGAGCGAGACTCCATCTTGGGGAAAAAAAAGAACTTCCAAAAATTTATTCCTAAATGGGAATAGACTGGCTGTGTCCTCTTTGCCCATCCCCCATTTCCTCTCCTGCTTTCTGCCAGTCTCAAGGTCTTAATGGCTGGGGCTTTGACAGCCACCTTAGACATGAGGTATCACTAAGAATGCAAGCCATGTGCAAAACAGCAAAAAAGGAGCCCAGTGCTGAGTAACGATGGAGCTTTCATGTAGCCCTGTACTTCTTACTTCTATATGAGGAAATAACTTTATATCTTAAGTCATGATCTTTTACTAGCTGTCAAACTGAAACCTGATCCAGGCTTCAACGGATTTTACAACCTGACCTTTGTCAGTCTTACCTCTCCCTTCATTTCCTCAAATCCAACAATTCAGCCAAACGCAATGTTTTTTAGCTCCTCAAGGATATGCTCTCTCCATTTAACGTCTTCACAAGTTGCTCATTCTGCCTGGCTTATGGGCCGTGTCTGGCTAACTCCCAATCGTCCTTCAGCTAAAAACAGCTCTTCAGTGACCATACAAACTAGGTTAAGATGCCCCTATTTTCTGGTACCAGAGTAGTTCCTTCTCATGCTGTTTATTACACTGTGAATTCTAGTATTTACTTGATTTTCTCCTCCATAAACAGTAAACTCTATGAAGGCAGGTATACAGTACAGCCTGTCTTGCTCAAAACTGTATGCCAGATGCCTAGCGTGGGTGTTCAATAAATATTTCTTGAATAAATAGAATGAATGAGTGATAGGAATATGGGATCGGTTAGAGAGCTAAAGACATATAGTGGGTTTGATATCTTTGCAATGTGAAAAATGAAGTGGAATGGTTGGCATATTATTATTAGTTTATTATTTATACCGTGCTCTGTTCCAAAAAGGATATAAGGAGGCAGCATGGCTTGAGTACCACCTCATTTGATGAATTAAGGAGTTCACATCCATCTAGAGACACTTGTTTGAGAGACTCTATTAGAAGACTACAGAATGGTTTGGGGGAGGGAAGAGTGCTAAGAAAAGCAGTGGCATCTTGTCCAACCTCATCTTCTCTCTCCTCATTTGCAAATCTTATCTCAGGAGTAAGCCAAAAACTGGTGGGAGGGTTGCAGCAGGAAAATATTAGCAGTAAAGCAGGAGAGGGTTAATTCTTAGAAAGGTACACAATCCCACCATCCTTCCCACCTCTGGTGCCTACTGCAAGTAAAGAGTCTGGTCTTCTCCCGAAAGGCTCCGGCTGGGCCTACGGTCTCATGTGGAGAATAGCCAGCGTGGTCAGTCTGTAGGCAGGGGGCCCACTGCTAGCTGCAGGCTCCAGGCTCTGCCCCTCCATCACCCCTTTCCTCCTCTTCATCCGACTGTGCCAAGGGCGTGTCTGCTCCATCATCACTTGGATTTGGGCTATGCAGGTTGGTGGAGGAGTCGGAGGAGGAGGAGGAGGTCCTAGATGTGGTCCTGTCTGATGTAGGCACCGGCAGGCTCAGCTCCTCCAAATGGTTGTCCACCCCTGCCCAGACAGAAAAGCTGGTCAGGCCACAAACAGGCCTTCAGAGAACTCTTAAAGATTATCTGGCCAGGAGTAACTAAAGCCCACAGGGGGGCAGAGACTTTTCCAAAGTGACTTTGCCAGTCCAGCAAAGAGCCAGGATTAAGATCACCATCTCCTAACTGCCAGCTCCTTCTACTTCATTACACCATGTCTGGGTTCTAGAGTCAGGTCAATCAATGGCAAGAGTCCAAGTTCCACCTACATCACTTATTGCTGCTGAGTGGCTTTGAGCAAGTCACTTTCCCTTTCCAGGACTCTGCTCCTCTTCTGCAAAATAAAAGGGAGACCTACATCCCCAAAGGGTTTTGGGAATAAAATCTAAGAATGCTTATAAAATATCTGGCATAGTAAGCCATCAATAAATAGTAGCAGTTTTAATTAAAAGAATATCTGTCTTACAAGTTAAGCATATGGGCTTTGGAGGAGGACAGACATGAATTCCAGTTTATCTACCTTCTGGCTACAATGTACTTCTCTGAGCCTAATTTCCTGCTTATAAAATAGGGATTATATCACCTACCCTGACAGGACATTGTAAGGACTGAGATAATATATGTAAAGTACTTTAGTACAGTATTGGAACCTACTTAATTACATTTTTACATTATTTTAATTATAGTGACTAATTATATTAACTTAACAAATGTAAAATTAAAGAAGAGATAGACAGTTCCCAGAATTTTGGATTGGAGATGTGTAACCCAGTTCCCCCTCAGGGTCAACTTCCCTAAAATCAGAACAGGCAGCTGTCTCATTGGTGGAAACAGCCACTTCCAGCCCTTACTTGTATACTTCCCCAGCCCAGCCTTGCAGCCTCATTTCAGAGCCTGACATTCGGCTCTGGCTGACTAGCACTGAAGTCCCCAAAGCAGAGGGGCATACCAGACGACTGGGGGGTTGGTGGAGGATCTTCACAAGGCAAGAACACATCTGCTCCATCCGGATCCCCAAGGTCAATAAGTTCTACTTGCTCCAGTGTGTCCACATTCACTTCCATGGATGAGATACTACCTATGGGGGCTGTGGATCAAGAAGTGGGCAAGTCAGGAGGACCCAAGCTGCACACCAGGACAGTGATAGTTACATGTCAGGTCCCAAGTTAGAAGCATAGAGGGCCAAGAAAACTAGAGGGGAGAGAGTCCCACAAGATTCAGGACCCACAGGACATCCTCTGTACCCTACCCCAGTCCCTCTTCTCAGGACTTGGGACTTACGTCTCTGTGACTCGAGATGCAGGTGGGACAGAGGAAAGACAAACTCTGTCTCTGGCTGTAAAATGTCCTCGAAGAATTTCTGCCGCTCCCGAAGGCGGAGCTGCTGGCGCTCCAGGGCGGCCCGAGGATTTGGGTCCATGTCAGCTCCTAGGGGTAGAGGAGCAAAACAAGTACAGCTGCAAAGTCGAAAGACAAGACAAGGGGGACCTGGGCTTGGGGAGCCCCACTGCACCAGCGTCCCAGCAGTGGGGCCCCTGGCTCCAGCCTGGACACCTCTGCCCTTGGCGACCTCTTTCCCCTTCCCTGAAACCAAGTGTGTCCCACAGACCAAGTCTCATGCAGAGGCGGGGCTTGCCCTAGCTCCACAAAGGGGATGCCAGTTCCAGGCACTGCAAGAGAGATACTCTGTATTCAGGGAACACGGCCAATGCCCAACTCTCCGTATCATGTCCTCCTGAGAAGGGTTGGAGGGATTGGTTCAGCACAAATCCAGGAGGTACTTTTTCCCCTTAATAGGCCCTGCTTGCCTCAGAAGGCCAGGGACAGGATAGGATAGAGACAGCGATTTTAGGATGGAGGGTTCCCTTCCTCCAGTGCTGCAGCTCACCCCTTTCCATCCTTCAAAACCCAGACAAAGGCTGAAGCAACCCCTCCCACGCCCCTCCCTTTCCACACACAAACACACGTACACACGCGTGTGCCATCCACCCCAAACCCTTGCTCTGAAGACACAGACCTGACTTCCAGACTAGGCTCTGCCCCTAAGGAAATCACCTTTCTGGTCTTAGTCTCCCCATATGAAAATGGCATAATCGACCTACCTGCCTCAAATATAAGACCCTGCTTGTGAAGGTGAGCAATATATTTAGGAGACGACCATCTTTTCTTTGAACTCCAACAGCTCTTTATCCGTCCCCCTCCTCGGACACATCTCACTGACTTATCTCCCCATTAGTCAGTGAGGAGCAATTGGAAAGGTGGGTTCTGGGTCTAGTTCAGAGCAGGCCTCCTGACCCCTAGGGCTGAGAAGCCGAGAGCCGGCCAGAGCACTGGGGCTATGGGCCAGCCCAGGCCGGTGCATTCACTCATCTCCTTCCCGGCGTTCTGCTCTGAGCCCATCACCAGAGGCAGGGGAATTTCTAGCTTGAGGATCAGACGTCATCCTCCGCAGACTGCCTTCCCCATCTCATCTGCACCCAGCGTATCCCAGACCCTGGCCAGCTCCACGGGCGCCGCGGAGGTGAAGAGGGACCCAACCCCGAGTGGGCAAGGCAAGGCCACGGAAGTGTGGGGACACCGTGCGGCCGCGGGCTGGCGGCGGAGGAGCGAGGCGCTGACGCCGATTCCTGGGAAAGGCTCTTAGAGCTGCCGCCCAGGTCACAACGCTAAAAATACCCAGGGCCCCTGGAGCTCGTGCTCCAGCGGCGGGGAGAGGGAGGGAGAGGTCGAGGTGGGGGAGCTGACGCGGGCCAAGGGGCTCCGGGACACCCCCTCTTTTTTCCCCTCCCCCTAACCCCACCGATCTCACGAGACTGAAGGAGCTGCCCCCGGGGGGTCGCGGAGCCCAGAGCTGGAGAAAGGGAGTTGTTTACGCGACCTATACGTACTGGAGAGGGGGTGAAGAGATTTGGGGGCAGGAGGCTGCCAGGGGCAGAGCAGGAGCCAGCGAAATGGAGAACTCCCTCTCGGTCTCAGCCCCACCCGCACTGGAGCCAGCAAGAGGGAAAAAATTCCCTAAAAAGGGACACGCGGCGTCGGCGGAGGACGGGGGGAGGGCGCTCCCCCTAGGCCGTTCCCCTCGTGCTCCGGTCCCCTCCGCGGTCCCCCGCGGCACCTGCGCCCACCGCCGCTGGAGCCCCTACCTGCAGCGCTGGCGCCCCCGCTGACTCAGTCCGTCCGCTCCAGCGAGGCGGCGGCGGGGGCGTGGGAGCGAGCCGCGCCGGCCGGGGTGGGGCTGCGCCTCCAGGGCTCCCGGGGGACCGACGGGCCCTGGGAGCCGGGAACGAGGAAGAGGCGGGAGGCGGAAGTGGGGGAGGGGCGGCGGCGGGCGCACTCGCTCGCAGCTCGCCCCGCGGCCGGAGGCAGCCCCTGCGAGCGCGACTACTGGTACTTCCAAGGCAGTCAAAAAGTTACCCGCACGCATCCTTCCGCCCTCCGCCCAGCCGGGCTTCTCTGCACCACCCTCGCCGCCGACGCCGGTGCGCTGGTCTCCGCTCGCTCAGATGCACTTGCTGCGCCCCCGCCCCGCGCAGACCCGCGGCGGGCACCCGCGCCGGCTGTGCCCACGCACACTTCATGCTCTGCGCCTTCTGGGCAGCGCCCACGCAACGACTACGCGCCCTAATCCTGCCTCCGGTACCCTTGGCCACACTTGCCACACTTACACGCGCGCACTTCTCCAGAGGACGCACGATGGGAAAGAGAGAGTGGGGACCCGCAGGAGGTGTCAGGGCACTGACCCGGTGCCGCCCAGCAGGGCAGGTGCAAGGCGGCGGAGGACCCCTGCCCTGGGACTCGCCCGGCTGCCCCTGATTCCTGGCTCTGGGACTAGACAGAGCCGCCGCCCAACCTACCAGTACACAGGGCGGGGTGGGCGCCGGGCCGGCCGGGCGGGTCAGGGCTGGGGGGGTGGGCCGTTGTGCCGCGCCCCCCGACGCCGGCAAGGAGCCAGCACCTCCACGGTGCTAAGAGGGGCGCTGCACTGCTGGCCAGGCGGGTTGGAGGGGCCAGGCGGGTTGGAGGGGCCAGGCGGCAACCGCGAGAGGAGAAACGTTTGCCCTCTTTTCGCAGCGTCTCCTGGCTCAGACCAGTGCTAGAAGTGTCCAGTCTAGCAGCTCCTGGACCAAGACTCCCTGGCCATTCCTTTTCTCCTCCCTTCCATCCACCCCCTTACGGTCAGAGCTCCGAAAGCAGCGTGGTGACGGGTGCGGGGAGGGGAGTGGGGAGATCTCTCTGAGATACTTCTACTTTGGGGTCACTGGATCATTCATTCGACAAACGTCCACGAGCAAGCCAGGAACTAGGAGCCATCATTGCCACCTCCCTCTCCCTCGCTGCCCATATTAAAATACACCTCCATTTCCTGTCGATTCTTTCCTAAATATCTTTCCAGTCCACCATTCCTTCCGTTTGCCCCACCACCTCCCGCCTGGGCTCCTAATGCAGTAGCCTTCTATCTGGTTTTCTTGTACTCATTCTGGCCCGGCTACACTCCATTCCCTGCATTGCAATTCAGCTGTCATTTCAGAACACAAGTCTGGTGTGCCCCCCCACTCCCCCGCCACACGGTGTTGCCTAAACTCCTCCATTGTTAGAATAAAATCTGGACGCTGATATCTGAGCTGAATCTTGAAGACATGAGTTCAACAAGCAGAAAAGAGGGAGAAGGGCATGTGCAGAGGGAGGGAAGTGTGAACAAATATTGACACATTCAGGTTTCCCTGTCAGGTGACCAGCACTCTGTACAAATATCTAAAGCACTGCCTTTTAACATTATTGGGATCTCAAAACAACCCTGTGAGATAACTACAGCATGCAACTTTCCCACTAGTTTATAAGCATGGAAACTAGTTTGTGGGAAGCAACAAATGCAATGGTTAAGAGCACAGGCAATGTAGTCAGACCCTCTTGGGTTGTAAAACTATTGATGCCTCTAGTCAGCTGGGTAAACACTTATCTGATCCTTGATCTTTTACCTATTAAATAGGAATAATTAATCGCTCCCTCTTATGAGATAATTTATATAAAATGCTTAGTTACAGGACTTAGGCACTTTGGAAATGCTCAGTAATCATTAGCTGTTTTGATTGTAATGGGCTCTGAGAAAGGGAGGGAACTGCTCTCTTCCACAAATTTCTGAAATTATAGGAAGTAAGCCCTAATTGTTAACACTTCCACAGAGCTTATTATGTGCCAGTCACTATTATAAGTGCTTTACAAAAATTAACCCTTTTAATCCTCTTGTTGTTTCCACTTTACAGATACAGAAATTGAGATACAGAGAGGTGAAGGAACTTGTCCCAGGCCCTACAGCTAGTAAGTGATGGACCTGGAATTTAAGCCCAGGTAGACTGCCTCCAGAGACTGTGCTTGTAACCACTACTCCCAGTCTGATCCCCTTTTATCCTGTTGTAGTTTTAATCTTCTAAGAAATATTTCAGTGGGTTGGTTTGATTCTTATTTCTCATTAATGGATAGAGTAGATACTTCATCCAATTTTCTAGCACAGAAAATGAGGGCCAAGTCAGGAGTACAGTGGATGAGAACTTAGCTCACTCCCAAAGTCATGTCCCCATTTTCAGAGATGTATCTTTTTTTTTTTTTTTTTAAAGAGTCTCACTCAGTCGCCCAGGTTGGAGTGGAGTGGCACGATCTTGGCTCAATGCAACCTCTGCCTCCTGGGTTTAAGTAATTCTCCCACCTCAGCCTCCTGAGTAGCTGGAAATACAAGTGCAAACCACCATGCCTGGCTAACTTTTGTATTTTTAGTAGAGACGGGTTTTTGCCCTGTTGCCAGGCTGGTCTTGAACTCCTGGCCTCTAGTGATCTGCCCGCCTCAGCCTCCCAAATGCTGGGATTATAGGCATGAGCCACTGCGCCCGGCCAAGATGTATCCTTGAGAACATGAATCCATGGATTATTTTGAGCCCAAGATGAAGAAAGACCAGGAACCTCTGTCCCTTCTCTTTGCCAGATATTTGCCATAAAGAAGGAATAGAGAGGGGGAAAACATCTAACCTGAAAATATTTCAGGGGGCTAAGCTGGAAGGGTGTCACCCAAAAGAAAGACCCAAGCAGCAGACTAGGAGTGGGTGGCCGAAAGTTTGAATAGCACTGTGAAAAGGTATATGGCTTGAGACTCCGGCTTCCACCTAGGACAGAAAGCTGGGAAGAGCATCATTATCAAACTAGTAACAGTTTTTAAAAATTGTTGGGTAATTTACAGAACCACAGCTTTTGTCAAACTTATCAGAGACCTAAGGTTGCAGAGCAACCAATTAACCTGCATTCTAAAGAAGGACAGGAGCCTCCAAGAAGAGATGGGATGCAGGCACTCGCTCAGTTGTGTAGCAAGAGAAAGACAAGCTCTCCTTGCAAGTAGGTAAGAACAGTTCAGCTACTGTTTATGTTTTTATTTTTCAGAGACAAAGTCTGACACTGTCCACAGGCTGAAGCACAGTAGTGCAGTCATGACTCACTATAACCTTAAACTCCTGAGCTCAAGGTATCCTCCCAGTTCAGTCTCCCAAGTATCTAGGACTGCAAATGCACATCACCACACATGGCTAATTTTATTATTATTATTATTATTATTATTATTATTTGGTAGAGATGGGGTCTTGCTATGTTGTCCAGGCTAGTCTCAAACTCCTAGCCTCAAGTGATCCTCCTGTCCCAGCCTCTCAAAGTGTTGGGATTATGGGTGTAAGACAACATGCCAGGTCAAAATGTTTATGGAATTACTAAAGACCCAGTGTAGCTAGCATGACTGTACAGAATTTGTAGGAGATACAGACACTGAAGTAATCATAGAAACAACAAAACTCAAACCTAATTCAACTTCTGAAAAAAAAAAATCCCCCACACTAATGGCCTAAGAGAAGAAGAGATATGACAATTTCCAGGCATAAATAATAATGAACTCAGTCCTTATTATTCTAAACACTGCATCCAAAACTCAATAAAAAATTACAACACAGGCCGGGCGCAGTGGCTTACGCCTGTAGTCTCAACACTTTGGGAGGCCAAGGCAGATGGATCACCTGAGGTCAGGAGTTTGAGACCAGCCTGGCTAACATGTTGAAACCCCATCTCTACTGAAAATACAAAAAATTAGCTGGGTGTGGTGGCAGGTGCCTGTAATCCCAGCTATCCGGGAGGCTGAGGCAGGAGAATTGCTTGAACCTGGGAAGCAGAGGTTGCAGTTTGACTGTGACAGTGGGTTACTTCTCATGAGATCTGATGGTTTTATAGGGGGCTTCCCCCTCTGCTGGGCACTTCTCCTTGCTGCTGCCATGTAAAGAAGGACGTTTTGCTCGGCAATGAGCTGAGATCATGCTATTGCACTCCAGTCTAGTTGACAAAAGTGAAACTCTTATCTCAAAAAAAAAAAAAAAAAAAAAAAATTACAACACACACACACACACAAATTTTAAAATACCAAAAAAACCCTACTGTCAAGGACAAAGCAGGCCAAGTGTGGTGGCTCATACCTATAATCCAGCACCTTGGGATGCCAAGGCAGATGGACTGCTTGAGGCCAGGAGTCTGAAGACCAGTCTGGGCAATATAGTGAGGCCCTGTTTCTATGTTAAAGAGAGAAAGAGAAAGAGAGAGAGAGAGAGAGAGAGAAAGCAAGACCAGGTGCAAGATGCAGATGCTGTAGTTATCTGACACAGAACTTAAGACAACTATAAGTAATATGTGAATATGAAAGGCTCTTGTGGAAAATGTAGACAATATGAAAGAACAAAAGGGGAATTTTTGCAGAAATATGAAGACTACAAAAAAAGAGACATAGAGAAATGCTAGAAATAAGAAAAAAAACACATATATATAAAACATATTTGAAGAAAGTTGTTGACAGGCATATCAGTATACTAGTCCTTTCTCACGCTACTACAAGGACACACCTGAGACTGGGTAATTTATAAAGGAGAGAGGTTTAATTAACTCACAGTTCCACAGGGCTGGGGAGGCCTCAGGAAATTTACAATTATGACAGAAGGGGAAGCAAACACATCCTTCTTCACATGGCGGCAGCAAGAAGTGCCCAGCGAGGGGAAAGCCCCTTATAAAACCATCAGATCTCATGAGAAGTAACTCACTATCACAAGAACAGGATGGGGGAAACCACCCCCATGATACAACTGTCTTCACCAGGTCCCTCCCACGACATGTGGGGATTATGGGAACCACAATTCAAAATGAGATTTGGGTGGGGACACAGTCAAACCATTTAATTTTGCCCCAGCCCCTCCCAAATCTCATGTCCTCACAATTCAAAACACAATTATGCGCTTCCAACAGTCCTTCAAAGTCTTAACTCATTTCAGTATTAACCCAAAAGTCCAAGTCCAAAGTCTCTTCTGAGACAAGGCAAGTCCCTTCCACCTAAGAGCCTGTAAAATCAAAAGCAAGTTAATTACTTCCTAGATATAATGGGGTTATAGGCATTGGGTAAATACCCTCATTCTAAATGGAAGAAATTGGATGGGGTAAATTGGCCCAAACAAAGGAGCTACAGGCCCCATGCAAGTCTGAAATCCAATAGGGTAGTCATTAAACTTGAAAGCTCCAAAATAATCTCCTTTGACTACAGGTCTCATATCCAGGTCACACTGATGCGAGAGGTGGGATCCCACAGCCTTGGGCAGCTCCATCCCTGTGGCTTTGCAGGGTAGAGGCCTCCTCCCTGCTGCTTTCATGGCTGGCATTGAGTGTCTGCAATTTTTCCAGACACATGGTGCAAGCTGTCAGTGGATCTACCATTCTGGGGTCTGGAGGACAGTGGCCCTCTTCTCACAACTCCACTAGGCAATGCCCCAGTGGGGACTCTATGTGAGATTTGACCCCACATTTCCCTTCCGCACTGCCCTAGCAGAAGTTCTCCGTGAGGGCTCCGCCCCTGCAGCAGACTTCTACCTGGACATCCACTCATTTCCATACAACCTCTGAAATCTAGGCAGAGGTTCCCAAACCTCAATTCTTGCATTCTGCATACTTGCTGGCCCAATACCACATGGAAGCTGCCAAAGCTTGGGGCTTGTACCCTCTGAAGCAACAGCCTGAGCGGTACCTTGGCCCCGTTTTGCCGTGGCTGGAGTGGCTGGGATGCAGGGCACCAAGTCCCGAGGCAGCATACAGCAAGGGAGTGCTGGACCTGGCCCAGGAAACCATTTTTCCCTCCTAGGCCTCTGGGCCTAGGATGGGAAGGGCTGCTGTGTAGGTCTCTGTTATGCCCTGGAGACATTTTCCCCCATTGTCTTGGTGATTAACATTTGGCTCATTGTTACTTAGGCAAATTTCTGTAAGGGGCTTGAATTTCTCCTCGGAAAAAATGGGTTTTCCTTTTCTATCACATCACTGGGCTGCAAATTTTCCAAACGTTTATTCTCTGCTTCCTCTCGAATGCTTTGCCATTTAGAAATTTCTTCTGCCAGATACCCTAAATCATCTCTCTCAAGTTCAAAGTTCCACAGATCTCTAGGGCAGGGACAAAATGCCACCAGTCTCTTTGCATAGCAAGAGTGAACTTTACTCCAGTTCCCAACTAGTTCCTCATTTCCATCTGAGACCATCTCATCCTAGATTTCATTGTCTATATCACTATTAGCATTTTGGTCAAAGCCATTCAACAGTCTCTAGGAAGTTCCAAGCTTTATCACATCCTCCTGTCTTCTGAGCCCTCTAAGACTTTAGGAAGTCCTACATTTTCCCACATTTCTTTTGAGCCCTCCACACTGTTCCAACCTCTATCTGTTACCCAGTTCCAAAGCTGCTTCCGCATTTTCGGGTATTTTTACAGCAGCACCTCATTCTAGCCATACCAATTTACTGTATTAGTCTGTTCTCACACTGCTATAAAGACATACCTGAGACTCGGTAGTTTACAAAGAAAAGAGGTTTAACTGACTCACTGTTCCACAGGTCTGGAGAGGCCTCAGGAAACTTACAATCATGGTGGAAGGGGAAGCAAACGTGTCCTTCATGTGGCGGCAGCAAGGAGAAGTGCCCAGGGAAGGGGGAAGCCCCTTACAAAACCATCAGTTCTGTGAGAACTAACTCACTATCATGAGAATAGGATGAGGGGACCAGTCTCATGATTCAATTATCTCCACCTGGTCTCTCCCATGACACGTGGGGATTATGGGAACTACAATTCAAGATGAGATTTGGGTGGGGACATAACCAAACCATATCAATCAGTAAACTCGACATAGCTGAGGAAATAAGCAGTGAACTTGAAGATAGGTCAATAGAGACTACTCAAACTGAAGCAGAAAGAGAAAAGAGTGAAACAAACAAACAAAAATCAGAACAAATATCCAAGCGCTAACATATAAGTGATTCACATCCCAGAAGGAGAAGAAACAGAGACAAAAAATATATGTAGATATAATATTTATTTGTAGATATAATAGCTAATAATTTTCCAAAAATAATGAAAGATATCAAACCACAGAACCAAGAAACTCACAGAATCCAGAAAAGATTAAATGCCAATATACAAACACAACAAAGAAGCACATGCAAACACAACCTAATGTATCATATTCAAACTGCTGAAAACCGAAGATAAAGAGAAAATATTGAAGGCATCTAAAGGAAAAAGACACACTCCCTACAGAGGAACAAAGATAAGAAACACAGAATACTTCTCATCAGAAATTGTATGACCAGAAGATAATAGAGTCATATCTTTAAAATGCTGAAAGACAAAAAACTGCCAATCCAGAATTCTATACCTAGCAAAAACATCTTTCAAACATGAAGGAAATATACTTTTTCAGATTAAAAAAAACAAAAACAAAAACAGAGAAAATTCATTACCAGTGGACCAGCAGTATAAGAAATGGCAGTGGAAGTTCTGTAAGCAGAAGAAATATGATACCTGAGAGAAACCTGGATCTACATAAAGAAATGATGATCTCTGGAAATGGATAGAATAAAGGTAAATATAAGAGAGACTGTTTCTCATTTTTACTCACTTTAAAAGGTAACTGCTTTACTAAAGCAATGCATTGCGGCCTTACAGCATATATAAAAGTGAAATGTATGACAATAACAACAGTTAAAATGAGGAGACAGAGGAATGGGAAATATGCTGTTAAAGGGTCCTTATGATATATAAGAAGTGGTATGACTTTATTTGAAGATAGACTGATTAATTAAAGATATAGTAAATTCAATAGCAACCACTAAAAAAATTTTTTTAGAGAGGTGTAAGTCACAAGCCAATAATAGAGAGAAAATGGAATCATAAAAATGCTGGAACAGGTAACTATGTGAGATGATGGATATGTTTATTTGCTTCACTATAGTAACCACTTTACTATCTCTATGTGTCCCATAACATCATGTTGTATATCTTAAATATATACAATAAAATTTATTTTTTAAAATGACTGTAGAACATAAAACAAGTACATATAATAATTTTTTCTAATGTTGGGACGCTTCCTCCCTGGGCCATTTGTGTCCAACATTTCTTGCTGAGTATGTCAAGATCACAAGGCCCTGACCTCTTTATCACCTGGGTACTTGTTCAGGATTGTTAGTACAGCTAGAGTTTTGAGAGGTGAGATCATTTCTCAGACCAAGGCAGGCTTGCTTACTGCTTGCTATAAAAATGTCCTGGGGCTAGGTGTGGTGGCTCATGCTTGTAATCCCAGCACTTTGAGAGGCTGAGGCAGGAGGATCACTTGAGCCCAGGAATTCGAGACCAGCCTGAGCAACACAGTGAGACCCTGCCTCAAATAAAATAAAATAAAATAAATAAAATAAAGTAAAATAAAATAAAATAAAATAAAACAAAAAGTGCTGGGCCTAGGTCCCTCAGCTACAATGCAAACCCACTGTGTGAATACCATGCATCTGGGCTGACTGCATCACCTGTTGAATGTAGGACCAGGGGAACCAATACCACTATGCTGATGTTCACATTGTTTGTTGTGCTATGGATAATAAACTATTTCAATTAGATGCAATAAATCTTGTCTACTTGCAGCACCCATGAGATTGGGAGTTTTCCTTTTCAAAACATAATCCAAATCAAGGAAGAAAAAAAGAAAAAAAGCACAGATGCAAGAATAGAAAACAAATAACAAGATGATAGATTTTAATCCAGTATAACAGTAAAAAGACAACCAATTAAAAGACAAATCAGCAGATTGGAAACAAAGTAAGAGGCAATAGTATGTTATCCACAAGACCCACTTTAAATATAAAGAAATATATGGGTTAAAAGTAAAAGGATGTATAGAGGAATTGGAACCCTTAAAACAAATGAATGGAATAAGATACACCATACAAACATGAATCAAAGCAAGTTGGAGTGACAATATTAATATCAGACAAAGTAGGTTTAAGAAGGACTATTACCAGGGATTAAAAGGGGTATTATTTAATGATAAAAGGTTCAATTCACCAAGAAGACTTAACAGTCATAAGTGTGTACATACTAACAACAAAGCTTCAAAAATATATGAAGGAAAAACCAGTAGACCTGAAATAAGAAACAGAAAAATCTATATTGCACCTAGAGAATTCAACTCTTCTCTTTCAATAATCAATAAAATAAGTAGACCAAAAAAAAAAAGCAAGGATATAGAAAACCTTAACACTATCATTAATTTCTCCTAATTATATTTTCATGACACTTTACCCACCAACAGCAGAATAAACAATCTTTTCAACTGCACGTACAACATTCAATGAGAGATTCATCATATTCTGGGCCATAAAAACAACCTTCAACAAATTCAGAAGAATTTAAATTACGTTGTATGACCATAACAGAATTAAATAGAAATAATAACAAAGATAACGGAAAAACAATCCCAATACTTAGAAATAAAATATAAGTCAAAGATGAAGTCCAAGGGATATTAGAAAATACATGGCTGGGTGCAGTGGCTCAAGCCTGTAATCCTAGCATTTTGAGAGGCTGAGGTGGGTGGATCGCTTGACCTGGAATTTGAGACAAGCCTAGGCAACATGGCAAAACTTTGTCTCTACAAAAAAATACAAAAATTAGCTGGGCATGATGGCTTATGCCTGTATTCCCAGCTATTTGGAGGCCTGAGGCAGGAAGATAACTTGAGCCTGGGAAGTGGAGGTTGCAGTGATCTGAGATGCCTGGACTCCAGCCTGGACAACTGAGCGAGACTCTGTCTCAAAAAACAAACAAACAAACAAACACGTTGAACCAGGCACAGCAGCTAATGCCTGTAGTCCCAGCATTTTGGGAGACTCACTGGGAGGATCACTTGAGCCCACAAGTTTGAGACCAGCCTGGGCAATGGTAGCAGAAACTTCATCTCTACAAAATACACAAAAATTAGCCAGGCGTGGTGGTGCATGCCTGTAGTCCCAGCTACTCATGAGGCTGAGGCAAGAAAATCGCTTGAGCCTGGGAGGTCAAGGCTGCAGTGAACCGAGATCACACCACTGCACTGTAGCCCAGGTAACAGAGTGAGACCCCATCTCAAAAAAATAATAAAATAGGCCAGGTGTGGTGGCTCATGCCTGTAATCTCAGCACTTTGGGAGGCCAAGGTGGGCGGATCACTTGAGGTCAGGAGTTTGAGACCAGCCTGGCCAACACGGTGAAAACCTGTTTCTACCAAAAAGACAAAAATTAGCTAGGCTTGATGGTGGATGCCTGTAATCCCAGCTAGTTGGGAGGCTGAGGCATGACAATCACTTGAACCCAGGAGGTGGAGGTTGCAGTGAGCTGAGATCATGCCACTGCACTCCAGCCTGGGTGATAGAGCAAGACTCAGTCGATGAAGAAGAAGAAGAAGAAGAAGAAGAAGAAGAAGAAGAAAGGAGGAAGAGGAAGGAAGGAAGGAAGAAGAAGGAGGAGGAGGAGGAAAGAAGAAGAAGAAGGAGGAGAAAGAGAAGAAGAAGAAGAAGGAGGAGAAGGAGAAGAAGAGGAGGAAGAAAGAAGAAAGAAAGAAGGAAGAAAGAAGAATAAATGGCCAGGTGCAGTGGCTCACGCCTGAAATCCCAACACTTTGGGAGGCCGAGATGGATGGATCACTTGAGGTCAGAAGTTTGAGACCAGCCTGGCCAACATGGTGAAACCCTGTCTCTACTAAAAATGCTAAGATCAGCTGGACATGATGGCATGCATCTGTAATCCCAGCTACTTGGGAGGCTGAGGCAGGAGAATCACTTGAACTTGGGAGGTGGAAGTTGCGGTGAGCCGAGATCACGCCATTGTACTCCAGCCTGGGCAACAGAGCAAGACTCTGTCTAAAAAAAAAAAGGAAAAAGAAAAAAAAGAAAAAACATATTGGATGGAATAAAACTGAAATGCCAGTCAGCTACCAAAACACCTCCCAATGTTCCTTATCATCTATTTATACCTGGGCAGTCCTCTCCCACACTGTACCAAGGTTATGTCACGGGATCCTTTGGATGTCACTTTGTCAGCGCAAAACCTCTGTGGCTGGTGGTGCCTCTGCTGGAGTTTTGCTTGTGCCTGCTGGGCTCGTTCTGCCCACTCACCCAGCAGGTTGCACTTGGCTAGTGCTACCAGCCTGGATCCCATGCCTGCCAAGGGTGAGCCAGGCATGGTGTGGTGGGGGCTGTGTGACCAAGCAAGTGTGAGGTCCAGTCACTGCACACAGCCAGGCACACAAGCTGCTGCAGCAAGGTGGGCAGCTCCAGGCACTGGCACAGGCAACGGCTCCATGCAAGGCTGTGGCTGGACCAGACCTACCCCAAGCGACTTCTGCTGTAGGCACCAGCGTCTGGATTAGGGGAACGCAGTGGCACCCCAAAGCTCTGAAACACCAGGAACTGCAGAGCCCCAAAGAGGGTGTTACAGCATGTCACAGTCCTGCCTTGGGGAGCCCCGAGATCTGGGCCCCCAGAAGGGCCGTAGCTCTTCTCTATTTCTCATCAACCGCAGCAGCACTGCGAGTTGGGGGCGCTGTATTTCAGGGGGTAGTGTTTCAGCCCATTTGTGTTACTGCTCTTTCACTCCCGCCACCCTGCTCCGGCCTGCGGCTCCTGGGCTGGCCTGGCCGCGCCACTGCTTCCTGTTGCATTGGGTGGCAGCCTGGCGCTGGCAGAGGGCAGGAGAACTAGTGTGTTACTGCTCTGGTTCGGAGAATCCCGAGGTCTGGGCCTCCAGAAGGGTCTCCACTCTCCACTCCGGCAGTTCAGGAGCGTGTCACTGCCTGCACCTCAGTGAGCTACCCAGGAACGTGTTACCGCCCCTTTAGCTCCCACCTGCAGCTCGGTGAGCCGGCCAGGAAAGTGTTACAGCTCCTTTCACTCCCGCATTTGGCGGGTCCTGAGTTCTTGTCCAGCATCCATGAAGAATGAGGTTACGCAGACAACTGGAAGGTGAGTAAGGCAGAGAACACCTTTATTGGGTTACCAAACAGCTCTCAGAGGAGAGGAGACCCGAAGTGGGTAGCTCCTACCTGCAGGCAGGTAGTCCCAAGGAGTCCCTGAGTCTGGCTGGGTCAGGAAAAAGCACCGTCTGATTGGCTGAAAGGCACCAAGGAAGTTCTCACTCCAGGTAGTGGACTCCACCCAGAACTGGTGGCCTGGCCATCAGGTTTCAGGCCATCCCTGGCTTGAAGGTGGGGTTTCACCAGGGACCCAACTCTTCCCACCTAGGAACCTGTCTGCCTCCCACCACCATTAGTTTCTCTGTGTGACCCACAGGATATGCCAGAAATGATGGCACGTCACTTCTAAAATTCAAATTTAAAAAAAAAAAAAAAAGACTGCAGTTTCTGTCTTGAGTGTGTACTCTATTTTTTGGGTCACTGACTCTGGGAGAAGCAAGCTGCCATTTTGTCAACAGCCCTATAGAGAGGCCCACATGGCAAGGAAAGGAAGCTTCCGGCCAAGAGCCTGTGAAGGCTGAGGCCTGCCAGCAACCACATGATTGAGTATGGAAATTGATAAAATTGCCCTAGTAAAATCTTGGGATAATTACAGCCCTGGCCAGCAGTTTGACTGAAATCTCATGGGAAACTTAGGCAGAACCACTCAGTTAAACTACTCCTGGATTCCTGATACTTAAGCACTTTGAGATAGTAAATACTTCTTGTTGTAAGCTGCTAAATTCTGGGATAGTTTATTATGCAGCAATAGGTAACATATTAAAATTCTGTTCATTGGAACATATAAAGAAAAAAATGTTTAAAAGGGAAAAGAAAGATTTTGGTACTGGGTAAAGTACTGCTGTAACAGTACTCTAATATGTAGGAGTGGCATTAGAATTGGACTTTGAGAAGAGTGTGGTAAAAACCTCAAGTGCCTTGAAGAAGCTGTTAAAGAAGCCTCAGCCCTTAGATAAGGTGCAGTGAGGGTATGCAGGAAAGTGAAGTAAATACTGTTTTTCTGGTTTTCTTTTTGTTTGTTTGATTTTTGTTTTGTTTTGTTTTTTTGACAGAGTGTTGCTCTTGTTGATCTCAGCTCACTGCAACCTCTGCCTCCCAGGTTCATGTGATTCTCCTGCCTCAGCCTCCCAAGTAGCTGGGATTACAGGTGCATGCCACCACACCCGGCTTTTTTTTAGTAGAGGCGGGATTTCACCATGTTGTTCAGGCTGGTCCCGAACTCCTGACCTCAGGTGATCCACCCGCCTTGGCCTCCCAAAGCGCTGGGATTACAGGCATAAGCCACTGAGCCCAGCCAAGTGAAGTAAATACTATTGGAAACTATACTGTGATACAAAAATTAGCAACCCCGTTGCCTGCAATAAAGTGGAAAACAGAAAATGTGCCTAATGAAGTGGATGATCTAAGTAAAGCAATTTCCAAGCAAAATGTTAAAGGCACCACCTGCTTTCTTCTTGCTGCCTATAGTGAAAGGGAGGAGCAAAGGGATAAACTAAAGCAAGAGCTCTCCAGTGAGAGTGATACTGCCTCCCAGGGGATATCTGGCCATGTCTGGAGGCATTTTTAGATGTCAAAGCTGGCGAGGTTGCTACTGCCATCTAGTTGGCAGAGGCCAAGGATGCTGTTAAACATCCTACAATGTATAAGGAAGCCCCCCTCAAACCACCCCAATCCCCCACCAAATACACACACATCAAATAATTATCCTAGCTGAAATATCAATAGGGCTCAAGTTGAAAAATCTTGAACTTTTTAAAAGGAAAGAATGTTAAACATGAAAGAGCTAAGACTTCATGATTTAGAAAATGCTTATCCTCTCCAAATAGCAGATGATAGTAAAATTTAAAAATGGCTTTCTAGCAAAACTCAAGTACAGGGCACTGCCAGGAAAGCCTGGTCCAAATATGAAACTGCAAATATTAATGCACAGCCTGGCCAACATGGTAAAAGCCCATCTCTACTAAAAATACAAAAAATCAGCTGGGCGTGGTGGCACATGCCTATAATCTCAGCTACTGTGGAGGCAGGAGAATCACTTGAAACCAGGAGGCGGAGGTTGCAGTGAGCCAAGATCACACCACTGCACTCCAGCCTGGGCGACAGAGTGAGACCCTGTCTCAAAAACAAACAAACAAAAAGAATATTAATGTAAAATAGTTTGTTAACATCTCAGAAAGACTTAAGGCAGTGCCTCAGAATACTATTCAGTCTTATTTATTTATTTATTTATTTATTTAGAGACGAAGTCTCACTCTTGTCCCCCAGGCTGGAGTGCAGTGGCACAATCTTGGCTAACTGCAACCTCCGCCTCCCTGGTTCAAGTGATTCTCCTGCCTCAGCTTCCCAAGAAGCTGGGATTACAGGTGCCTGCCACCATGCCCGGCTAATTTTTGTATTTTTAGTAGAGACGGGGTTTCACCATGTTGGCCAGGCTGGTCTTGAACTCCTGACATCAGGCAATCCACCCGCCTCGGCCTCCCAAAGTGTTGGGATTACAGGCGTGAGCCACCGTGCCTGGCCTCTTATTCGGTCATATTTAAAGAGTCTAAACAAATTATGGATATGCCTCACAGATCCTCCAAATCAAAACAATAGTGATTCTAGAAATCTTATGGCTGATTGTTGTCTCTTAGCCATCTTAGCAGAAGCCTAGAGTAGAGAAGGGCTTATTGCAAAGAAATCTGTGGGCATGTCTTTTGTCTAACAGAATAATATTGAATAAGATCAAAGTGACCCACAAGTTTTAAAAAGGATTATATATCCAGAAACATCACCACCTTGAATTTGCAGGGATAAAAAGAGTACAAATAAAAAGAGGATTTTGGCCAGGCGCAGTGGCTCATGCCTATAATCCCAGCATTTTGGGAGGCCAACATGGGCAGATCACCTGAGGTCAGGAGTTCAAGACCAGCCTGGCTAACATGGTGAAACCTCGCCTCTACTAAAAATACAAAAATTAGCTGGATGTGGTGGTGCACACCTGTAATCCCAGCTACTTGGGAGGCTGAGCCACGAGAATCTCTTGAATCTGGGGGCTGGAGGTTGCACTGAGGGGAGATTGCGCCACTGCACTCCAGCCTGGGTGACAGAACAAGACTCCATCTCAAAAAATAAATAATAAAAATTAAAAAAAAAGAGGATTTCTAGTTTTGGACAAGATAGAGGAGATGTATTCCTTTCTATCCCTGCCACTATATACATTTAAAATGCTGGGAATTATATATAAAACAAGCATAAGAAGGCAGAACAGCCTGAAATCTCCATACTGGAGGAATGATACAGCAGTGAGTCCCTGGGTTTTTTTATTTTCCAAAGCCTACAACCTGGAAATGCCATAGGTACAGACAGAAATGTCCCCATGAAAAGATTGCTTTCTCTTTTGTCAAAGGACTGGGGAAGGGGTGCCCTAGCAAGATAAAC
Source organism: Macaca fascicularis (assembly GCF_037993035.2). Classification (NCBI taxonomy): domain Eukaryota; kingdom Metazoa; phylum Chordata; class Mammalia; order Primates; family Cercopithecidae; genus Macaca; species Macaca fascicularis. The sequence goes on along the minus strand of NC_088384.1, from coordinate 101,476,274 downwards.
CCTCCTTTTTTTTTTTTTTTTTGAGATGGAGTCTCACTCTGTCATGCAGGTTGGAGTGCAGTGGCATAATCTCAGCTCATGGCAACCTCCGCCTCCTAGGCTCAAGTGATCCTCCTGCCTTAGCCTCCCGAGTAGCTGGGACTACAGGCATGTGCCACCATGTCCGGTTAATTTTTTGTATTTTTAGTAGAGATGGGGTTTCACCTTTTTGGCCAAGCTGGTCTCGAACTCCTGATCTCAAGTGATCTACCCGCCTTGGCCTCCCAAAGTGCTTGGATTACAGGCATGAGCCACCATCCCTGGACTGCAAAAGCCTTTTGATATTGAATGCCTCCAGCACAATCTTGGGGATGGGAGACGGGGAACTCCCTCCCAAACTCCATTAGCACAGGTAGAGGGAAAAGCTAGACTTTAATCTTTGGTGATAACAAAACATTCCTCCCACTCACCTCTAGGTGATGTCAGAAGAGGCTGAGTGGGAAGCCTGGGTTTTCATCACTGCCCAGCAGTAACTGAGTGCCTCTCCCCATCATCTCCATGATATTCTTGGAGGTCACGTGGAGAAGCTGCGCTGCCATCCCCATCCAGTAGTAACAAGGCTCATTCCTTTCCCCACAACGTAAAGGAGGACAACTGTGGAAGCCTAGATTTCCGCCTCTTCCTAGCAATAATGGAGCCACCCTCCCTTACAGGGAGGTGTCAATGGAGGCCATGTAATAAGGCTGGACTACCAGTTTCGGCAGAGGCCTGTTAAACAGAAGACGTAAATAAGATCCAGAATCTCATAACATAATATCCAAAATGACCAGGTTATAAGTGAAAATAACTCACCATGCCAAGAACCAGAAAAATCTCAACTTGAACAAGAAAACATAATCAACAGATCCTAACACAGTTTGTTGGAATTAGCTGACAAGGATTTTAAAAGAGGGACTACAAAAATGCTTCAACAAGCCAGCACTTACAAACATTCTTTTTTTTTTTTTTTGAGACAGAGTCTCGCTCTGTCTCCCAGGCTGGAGTGCAGTGGCTGGATCTCAGCTCACTGCAAGCTCCGCCTCCCGGGTTCAGGCCATTCTCCTGCCTCAGCCTCCCGAGTAGCTGGGACTACAGGCGGCCGCCACCTCGCCTGGCTAGTTTTTTGTATTTTTTTAGTAGAGACGGGGTTTCACCGTGTTAGCCAGGATGGTCTCGATCTCCCGACCTCGTGATCCGCCCGTCTCGGCCTCCCAAAGTGCTGGGATTACAGGCTTGAGCCACCGCGCCCGGCCACAAACATTCTTAAATAATTGAAGACAAAAAAGAAAATCTCAGGAAAAAAGATTCCTAGAAATAACCTCAGAATGTGACTTTATTTGGAAATAGGGTCTTTTCAGATGTAATTAAAGCGAAGTCATACTGGATTAGTATAATCGCTAAATCAATGACTGCTCTCCTTATAAAAACGCTATATGAAGACACAGAGAGACACACAGAGGAGAACACGTGGAGCTGGGGCAGACATTAGAATGATGTGTCTACAAGCCAAGTGAAGATTGTTGCCAACCATCAGAAGCAAGGAGAGAAGCATGGAACAGATTCTCCCTCTGAGCTTCCAGAAGGAACTAACCCTGCCAATATCTTCATTTTGGACTTTTGGCCCCCCATATTGTTAGATAATAAATTTCTGTTGTTTTAAGGCACAAAGTTTGTGGTCCTTTAATACAGAAGCCCTAGGAAACTAATACAGTAGCCAAAATTGTTTAAAACTCACCAGATGGGTTCAATAGAAGAATAGAAATGTGTAATGGACAGAATATTGGTGTCCTCCCTCACCTCATTCATATGTTGAAGTCTTAATCCAGTGTGGCTGTACTTGGAGATGGGGACTCTATGAAAGCAATAAGGTTAAGTGAGGTCATAAGGGTAGGACTCTGATCCACTAGGATGAGTATCTTTATACGAGAGACACCAACGCACTCTGTGTGTGCACACAAAGTTGTCATGTGAACACACAACGAAATGGTAGATGCTTACAAGCCAAGAGAAGAGGACTCAGAATGAATCTATCTTGCTGTCACTTTGATCTTGGCCTTCCAGCCTCCAGAACTAGGATAAATAAATGTCTATTATTTAAGACATCCAGTCTGTGGTTTTGTTACGTGCAGCCTGAGAAGACTAATACAAGACAACATAGGAAAGAATCAGTGAATTTGAAGATAAAATAGTAGACATTACCCAATCTGAAAAAGAGAGAAACTAGATTAAGAAGGAAGGAAGGAAGGAAGGAAGGAAGGAAGGAAGGAAGGAAGGAAGCGAGGGAGGGAGAGAGGAAGGGAGAGAAGAAAGAGAGAGAGAGAGAACAAAGCTTCAGGAACCTGGAAGATTATAACAAAAGATTTAACATTTGTGTCATGGGAGTCCTAGGTGAAGAGAAAAAAAGAAGGTGGAGTTAAAAAAGTGTTCAAAGAAATAAGGATGAAAATTTCCCAAATTTGATGAAAGACATACACACACAGATTCAAGAAACTGACTAAACCCTAAGCATGATAAATCAAAAATATCCATGACAAGACACACCATAAACAAATTTCTGAAAACTAAAGTCTTGAAAGCAGTTGCAGAGAAATAAATCTTACCAATAAAAGAGCAGCAATTTAAACTGCAGCAGATTTCTCATCAGAAACCATGAAAGCCAGAAAGAAGTGGCACAACATGTTTAAGTACTAAAAGAAAAAACTATCAACCCAGAATGCTAAGCCAAGTGAAAAAATCCTTCAGGTATAAAAATCAAGACATTCTCAAGTGAAGGAAAAACTAACATAACTTGTTAACTGAAGAACTATAGTAAGTCCTTAATATCGTCAGTAGTTTATTGGAAACTGCAACTTTAAGCAAAATGATGTATAATGAAATCAAGTTTATCATACACTAATTTATATTAACAAGGTAAGTCCATACAGTATATTTCTGGTCACAAAAACAACACCGTGCTTCTAAATAAATGCCCAGACACATCTAGTATTAAATGTTAAAATAAATGTGAGCTATACATACACTTAAGAAAGAATAAAACAAGAAAGGTAATTATTTACTCACCTGTTGGTGATGTAATTAAAGTGAGGTCATGCTGGATTAGTATAATCAGTGAGTGACAGCAGTCATCGTGGTGGGTTTAACCAAGGAATAAATCTTTGCAGAGCAAAAATTGTAATGAGTATCTTCTACCACCATGCAGTTCAAAAACAATAATAAATGTGGCAGGCTGGCTAAGTGATCTTATACCAAATTATTTACTGTTATGCATTTGTATGATTATTATATACTTCACAAATTTTTATTTTACAATAATTCGTATTTACTTATTCTTCATTTCCAACCTGCTTATTCCATTTCAGGGTCCTGGGTGGCTGAAGCTTATTCTGGCAGCTCAGGGTGCAAAGCACCCCGGACAGGATGCCATTCCATCACAGGGCGCATGCGCGCGCGTGCACACACACACACACACACACACACACACACACACCCCTCACTCATACTTGGATAATTTAGATAATTTAGATATACCAATTAACCTAATGTGCACATCTCTGGGATGTGGGAGGAAATTGGAGTACCCAGAGAAAACCCACACAGACATGGGGAGAATGTACAAACTCTACACAGACAGTGGCCATGGCTGGGAATCAGTTGGTGGTTGTTTTTTTTTTTTTTTTTTTTTTTCTTGTCAACATTATAAAGAAATGACATTAAACAAAATAACATTATTTGAGGACCTGCTGTACCGTAAAAGAATGGATAAAGGAAGTTCTCCAAACATAAAGGAAATGATGAAAGCAGAAAACCTGAAATTTCAGGAGTGAAGAAAGAACAATGGAAATAATAAAAATATGGATAAATATGATGGGCTATCCTTCTTCACTTGCATTTTCTAAATTATGTTTGAGGGCTAAAACAGAAATTACAACATTGTCTGATGAGGATTCAATTTATGTAATGAAGAGATTTAAGACAATTACATTATGAAAGGAGAAGGGTAAAGGGACCTAAATAGAGGTCAGGCTTCTATCCCTCACTCAAAGTGGCTATCCCTCACTCACTCAAAGTGGCAAAAGTGTCGATACCAGTAGATGGTCATAGATTATGTTATGTATGACGTAATATGGAAGGCAGCCACTAAAACCTACACAAAGAAATACACTTAAAAAAAAAAAAAACCTCACCATAGATAAATAAAAATGAAATTCTAAAAACTGTTTAACCCATAGGAAGAGTAGAGAAATAGAAGAATGAAAAGCAGAGGGAACAAAAAGAAAACAATCAAATGGCAGGCTTAAATCCTAACAAATAATTACATTAACTGCAAATGGTCTATAAATATAATTTATAACTCTGAGACTGGCAAAATGGAGTGAAAAAAATGACCCAAAGTAAGCTCTCTATAAGAAACTCACTTCAAATATGACATAGGTAGATTGAACATAAAAGGATGAAAAAAGACACACCATAGAAAGATTAATTAAAAGAAAGCAGAGTTGGCAATTTCAATATCAGATAAAATAGACTGCAGGGCCAAAAAAAGACATTGTATAATAATAACAGGGCCAAATCACAAAGAAGACGTAGCAATCATACATGTGTATGTACCAAGCAACAGATCTTCAAAATCTATGAAACAAAAATTGATAGAACTGAAAAAAAAAAATAGACATCCACTATTAAAGTTGGAGACTTCAACACATCTCTCTCAACACTTGATAGAAATACTAGACAGGAGACTGGGCGTGGTGGCTCACGCCTGTAATCCCAACATTTTGGGAGGCCAAGGCGGGTGGATCACCTGAGGTCAGGAGTTCAAGACCAGCCTGGCCAATATGGTGAAATCCCATTTCTACTAAATATAAAAATTAGCCGGGTGCGGTGGTGGGTGCCTGTAATTCCAGCTACTCAGGAGGCTGAGGCAGAAGAATTGCTTGAACCCAGGAGGGGGAGGCTGCAGTGAGCCGAGATTGTGCCACTGCACTCCAGCCTGGGCAACAGAGCGAGACTGTCAAAAAAAGAAAACAAACACCAGACAGGAAAGCAACAAGGATGTATAAGAACTTTTAAAAAACCATCAACTAAAAGAATCTAATTAACATTTAGAGAATACTTCACACAACAATAACAAGATCCACATTCTTTTGAAATGCCTATGGAACATTCACCAAGACCGTATCTTAAGTCACAAAATAAAAGTCAACTAAAAAAATTTTTTTAAAGAGACAGGGTCTTGCTCTGTTGCCCAGGCTGGAGTACAGTGGTGCTGATCATGGCTCACTGCAGCCTTCAACTCCTATCCTCAAGCGATCCTCCTGCCATGGCATCCAAGAGACATGGGATTACAGGCATGAACCCCTGTAGCCGGCCTCAAGGAATTTTAAAAAATCAAAATCGCACAGCTTATGTTCTCAGATCACAATGAAATTAAACTAGAAATCAATAATAAAAAGATAATAGGTAAGTCTCCAAACATATGGAAATTAAACACTGCATTTCTGAATAATACGTGAGTCAAAAGGTGCAGTTGTGCACTGGGTCACCAAGATGACTCCCCCAAAGTATACTCCATCACACCTGGCCCCTCTGCCCACGACCCTCAATCCAGCTGAATATGACATATCTCCACAAACTGCAACCTGAGCAGTTGGCCATAAATCTGGGTTTAAACAGGGGTACTTATTCAGCACAATGACCCTAACCAATGATGATTCATCAAGGGCTCATCAAAGATCTTGGCTTAATTTGTTGGACTTGTGTAAGATCAGCAAATGTCTATCCCAATTTCAGACCCATTATCAAATACTCGTCCAATAGCTCTATGTGGAATCGGATCCGTCTTTTTCTGGTGGTGTTTTCAAAACTGGTAGGGATAAGAAAGAAAAGCTTATCTAGGAAGAAAAAATGGGTCAAACATTTAACATCTCATATTAAGTCTAGTAATGATGACTATATGTATTCCTGCTTAAATACACTTCTATTAATCCAAAAATCCCACCACATTTCTAAATAATACATGTGGGCTGGACTCAGTGGCTCATACCTGTAATCTCACTTTAGGAGGCCAAGGCCAGTAGATCACCTGAGGTCAGGTGTTTGAGACCAGCATGGCCAAAATGGTGAAACCCTGTCTCTACTAAAAGTACAAAATTACCCAGGTGTGGTAGCATGCGCCTGTAATCCTAGCTACTCTGGAGGCTAAGGCAGGAGAATCACTTGAACCCAGAAGGCGGAGGTTGCAGTGATCCAAGATCACGCCACTGCACTCCGGCCTGGGCGACAGAGTGAGACTCCATCTCAAAAACAAACAAACAAACAAACAAATTTCTAATACTGGTAATTTGTATCTTCTTTATTTTTTTTTAAATGGTTAACCTGGCTACAGATCTGTTAATTTTATTCATAATTCAAAGAGCCAGCTTTTGGTTTCACTGATTTTCTCTATCATCTTTCGGTTTTCAATTTCATTGATTTCTGCTTTTTTATTCTTTCCTTCTACTTACTTTAAGCTTAAATTGCTCTTTCTCTAGTTTCTTCTTTCTGAAGCTTAGATTGATTTTAGATCTTTCTTCTCTAATATATGCATTTAATACTATAAATTTTCCTCTAAGCATGGCTTTTGCTGCATCCCACAAATTTGGTAAACTATATTTTTCATTTTAATTTAGTTAAAAATATTTTAAAGTTTCTCTTGAGACTTTTCTTTGATCCATGTGTTACCTACTAGTGTGTTGTTTATTCTATAAATCCCTTGGGGATTTTCCAGCTCTCTGTTATTGGTTTCTAGTTTAATTCCACTGTGTTTTGAGAACATATTTTGTATGATTCTATTATTTTACATTTGTTCAAGTGTGTTTTGTGGCCCAGAATGTACTATCTCTTGAATGTTTCATGTGAGCTAGATATGAATGTGTATTCTATTATTGTTGGACGGAGTGCTCTATAAATGCCAGTAGATCAAGTTGATTGATGGTGGTATGCAGATCAAATATATACTTACTGATTTTTCTGCCTACTTGATTTATCAATTATTGAAAGAGGGTTGTTGAAGTCTTCAACTATAATGGGATTTGTCTATTTCTCCTTGGAGTTCCACCAGTTTTTGCATCATATATTTTGGTACTCCATTGTTAGTGACATACACATTATAGGTTGTATGTCTCCTTGGAGAATGGACCCTTTATTATTATTTAATGCCTCTCTTTATCCCTGGTAATGTACCTTGTTCTGAAGTCTGCTTTGCCTGAAATTAACACAGCTACTCCAGTTTTCTTATGATTAGTGTTAGCATGATATACTGTTCTCCATCCTTTTATTTCTAGATTATCTGTCTCTGTATATTTAAAGTGTGGTTTTTTTAAAGGCAACATATATTTGGGTCTTGTATTTTTTACACATTTTGACAAGCTCTTTTAATTGGTATATGTAGACCATTCACATTTAAAGTGATTATTGATACAATTGGTTTTATATTTATCATGTTTATCATTTTTTAAAAATTTGTTGTGCTTGTTCTTTGTCTCTTTTTCTTTCTTCCCTTTTTTTCCCACCTTTCTGGTTTCAATTGAGCTTTTTATATGACTCCATTTTCTCTTCTCTCTTAGCCTATAAGTATACTTTAAAAAACTTTTTAAGTGGTTCCCCTAAAGTCTGTAATACACATTTATAACTAAATTAAGTCCACTTTCAAATAACACTATACCACTTCAAAGGCAGTGCAGATACCATAAAACATTGACCCATATTCAATTGAATCCACTGATCTATAAAACAAATTATACACCAAAATGAAGTGGGGTTATTCAGGGGTGCTAGTCTGGTCCAATATTCAAATTAAATTAACATAATCTACCACACTAATGAACCAAGGGGACAAAAACCACATGATCATATCAATTGATAAAGAAAAATCATTAAAGAAAATTCAATATCCATTCAGGATAAAACCTCTCAACAAACTAGGAATGGAAGATAACTTTAAACTTGATAAAGGCACCTACAAAAAAGTATGTCTAACATCATACTTTATGGGGAAAGATTGGATGCTTTCCCCTCAAGATCAAAAATAAGGCAAGAATGTCTGCTCCCACCACTTTTATTCAATGTAGTGCTGGAAGTCTTAGTACAATAAGAGAAGAAAAGGAAACAAAAGACATACACATTTAGAAAGAAAATATTTGCAAATCACAAATCTTACACAGGACTCGTATCTAGAATATATAAAGAACTTTCAAAACTCTAAAGTAAAAATACAAACAGGCTGGGCACAGTGGCTCACACCTGTAATTTCAGTGCTTTGGAGGCTGAGGTGGGAAGATGGCTTGAGGCCAAGAGAATTCAAAATCAGTCTGGGCAACACAGCAAGATCCTGTCTCAAAAGAAAAAAAATTAGCTGGGCATGGTGGCGAGCCCTGGTAGTCCTAGCTACTTGGTAGGCTCACTTGGGTCCAGGATTTCAAGGCTTCAGTGAGCTATGATCATGCCACTGCACTCTAACCTGGGCAACAGAGCAAGACTCTTTTTCCAGAACAAACATCCAAACAGTCTAATTAGAAAATGGGCAAAGGAGGTGAACAGATATTTCACCAAAGAGGATATAGAGATGGCAGATTAGCACATTAAAATTGTTTGGTTTTGTTTGTTTTTTTGTTTTGAGTCTTGCTCTGTCGCCCAGGCTGGAGTGCAGTGGCGTGATCTTGGCTCCCTGCAACCTCCACCTCTTGGGTTCAAGCGATTCTCCTCCCTCAGCTTCCCAAGTAGCTGGGATTACAGGCACCTGCCACACATCCAGCTAATTTTTGTATTTTTAGTAGAGACAGGGTTTCACCATGTTGACCAGGCTGGTCTCGAACTCCTGACCTCAAGTGATCCACCCGCCTCAGCCTCCCAAAGTGCTGGGATTATAGGCATGAACCACCGCGCCCAGCCTAAAATGTATTAAACATCAATAGCCATCAGGGAAATGCAAATTAAAACTATAGTAAGATATCATTACACACCTATTAAAACAGCTAAAATAAAATAGTGACCATTCTAAAAGTAAGTCAAAATGCAGAGAAGCTGTATCAATGTATGAACATTGCTGATGTTCTGGAAAATTGTTTGGCAGCAGTCATATGCCTTGAAGTTTATTCCAGAGAAATGAAAATTATGTGTGGAGACAAAAACCTGCATAATAGCCCTAAATTGGAAACAAACATTCTTCAATGGGTGAATGGCCAAACTGTGTTATATGTAATTGCACTCAGCAAAAAAGGGACAAACTACTGATACAACCCGAGTGGATATAAAGGGCATTATATGGAAAAGCCAGTACAAAAGCCAATCTTGAAAGGTTACATACTATAATTCCATGTATATAACATTTTCAAAATGACAACATTATAGCAATGAGGTGGGGTTTTTAGTGATTGGGGTGAGAGGAAGGAGGGGTGACTGTGTCTATGAATAGCATGAGGAAGCCTTGGGATAACAGAACAGTTCTATACTTGATTGTGATGGTGGCTACATGAATTTATACATGGTTCTGATATTATACCAAAGGTATGTAAGATTTTCTCACCCATTGGAGGAAAATGATCGAAGGGTACACAAAACCTCTACGTATATTTTTTAAAACTTTCTGTGATTTTTAAAGTACTATTGATACATGCGATAACTTGGATCTCAAGAGCATTATGCTGAGTGAAAAAAGCCAACTTCAAAAGGTCACATACTGTATGATTCCACTCATATAACATTTTTAATACCTTCACTTGCTTTTATTCATATACTATTATTGAAATGACAACAATTATAGAGTGGATAACAAATTAGTGGTTTCAGCCTGGGTGTGGTGGCTCACACCTGTAATCCCAGCACTTTGGAAGGCCAAAGCGGGTGGATTACCTGAGGTTGGGAGATCGAGACCATCCTGGCTAACATGGTGAAACCCTGTCTCTACTATAAATACAAGAGATTAGCCAGGCATGGTGGCACATGCCTGTGGTCTCCGCTATTCGGGGGGCTGAGGCAGGAGAATCACTTGAACCCGGGAGGTGGAGGTTGCAGTGAGCCGAGATCATGCCACTGCACTCCAGCCTGGGCAACAGAGGGAGACTCCGTCTCAAAAAACAAACAAACAAACAAACAAAATCCAAAAAACAAATTAGTGGTTTCCAGGGATTATGTACTGGATGGAGGAGAGAGGTACAGATGGCACAAGAGAGATCTTTTTGGTGATGAAACACACAAATGAGTGCATGTAAAACTGGTTCAGTCTCAATGTGGTTTGTATATTGTACTACTGCCTATTTTCTGCTTTTGATATTGTACTAGTTTTGTCTGGTGTTACCTCTGGAGGAAACTGGGTGAAAGGTACACAGGACCTTTCTATTTTTGCAACATCTTTGAATCGATAATCATTTCAAATTTTTTAAAAATCTTAAAAAGTGAAAAGAGGCCTTTGCATCCCAAAATTCTACTGGGAGGAAGCAAATTGAGAAAACAACTCAATGGCAAATGCACAGGAAAAGGAAGGAATGACTCAGAACGATGAATCCAAAGGGGAATCAAAATCCTAGGAGGATTTTATGTAGAAATCAGTACATTGATTTTAAAATTCAAAGGAGAGAGGTAGTCTTTTCAAAAAATCATGTTGGGGCTGGGCATGGTGGCTTACACCATGGGAGACTGAGGCAGGTGGATCACTGGAGGTCAGGAGTTCGAGACCAGCTTGGTAACATGGTGAAACTCTGTCTCTACTAAAAATATAAAAAATAGCCAGCTGTGTTGGCACGTATCTGTAATACCAGCTGCTTGGGAGGCCGAGGCAGGAGAATCACTTGAACCCGGGAGGCAGAGGTTGCGGTGAGCTAGGAGTGCAACACTGCACTCTAGCCTGGGCAACAGAGAGAGACTGTCTCAGAACAAAACAAAACAAAATCCTGTTGAAATAATTGGATATCTATAAGCAAAAGAAGAACCTTAATCCATACCTTAGACTATACGCAAAAGTTAAACAACAAATAGGTCAAATATCTAAATTTTAAAAACTAAAACTATAAAATGTATAGAAGAAAATATAGGCGTAAGCCTCTGTGACTTCAGGTTAGGCAAATATTTCTTAGATATGACACCAAAAGCACAGCCCATTTAAAAAAGTGATAGACTGGACTTCATCAAAATTAAGAATCTGTTCTTAAATAGATAGTTAAGAAAATGAAAAGATAAACCACAGGCTAGTGGAAAATACTGGCAAGTCATATATCTGATAAAGAGATCCAGAATTAGTGAAGAACTCTCAACACAATTATATTTAAAAGAAGTAACTTAAAAATGGGCAAAAGACTTGAACAAAAACTTCATCAAAAAAGACAGATGGCAAATAAATACATGAAAATATGTTCAACATTATTAGTCATTGGGGAAATGCAAACTAACACTACTATAAGATATGATGACATACCTACTAGACTGGCTAAAAACAAAACAAACAAATAAAAATCTAACAGTACCAAATACTGCCAAGAATGTGAGTCAACTAGACCTCGAATATATTGCTGGTGGAAATATAAAACGGTAAAGTCACTTTGGAAAATTCTGGCAGTATCTTCTAAAGTTAAACATATAATTACCATATGATCGAGTAATCGCACTCCTAAGTATGTATCCAAGTGAAATAAAAACTTGTATACCCACAAAAACCTGTACACAAATGTATTTAGTAACTTTATTCATAATCACTGAAAACCAGTAACTAGCCCAGATGTCCTTTAATGATTACATATACAAACTGTAGCATATTTATAGAATGAAATACTACTTAACAATGAAAAAAACCCCAAATTATTGACACACCCAACATGTGCAAATCTTAAGTGAAAGAAATCCAGATTCAAAGGGCTGCATACCATATGATTCCACCTATATGGTGTTTTGGAAAAGGCAAAGCTATGGAGACTGAAAACACACATCAGTTTGTTGCCAAAGCTGGGAGTGGGAAGAGGAGTTAACTACAAAGAGGTGGCTTGAGGGAACTTAGGGGGGTTATGAAGCCATTCCATATATTGACTGTGGTATTCTATACTAGAATGCATTTATCAAAACTTAAAGAACTGTATACTAAAAAAGGCATATTTTACTGTATATAAAATATACCCCAGTAAACCTAACTAAAGAAATTAAAGAACGAAGTATGAGAGGAAACAAAAGAGTGGAACCTCCCCCTCCCACCCATTAAGATGGCTACTATCAAAGAAACAGAAAATACCAAGTGTTGGCAAGGATATAGAGAAACTGGAATCCTTGTACATGGTTGGTGGGGATGTAAAATGGTATAGCCACTGCAAACACCAATATGGTGGTTCCTCAAAACATTAAAAAGAGAATTACCGTATGATTCAGCACTTCCACAGTTCCACTTCTAGATATTACACAAAAGCTGAAAGCAAGGCCTTGAAGAGATGTTTGTATATCCTTGTTCACAGTAGCATTATTCACAATAGCTAACAGGCAGAAGAAACTCAAATGTCCACCAATGAATGAACAGAGAAAGAAAATGTGGCCTATACTTACAATGGAATACTATTCAGCCTTAAAAAGAGAAGGAATTGGCCGGGCACAGTGGCTTATGTCTGTAATCCCAGTACTTTAGGAGGCTGAGGCGGGCAGATCACAAGGTAAGGAGATCGAGACCATACTGGCTAACACGGTGAAACCCCATCTCTACCAAAAATACAAAAAAGTAGCCAGGTGTGGTGGCGGGTGCCTGTAGTCCCAGGTACTCAGGAGGCTGAGGCAGGAGAATGGCATGAACCCGGGAGGCAGAGGTTGCAGTGAGCCGAGATCATACCACTGCACTCCAGCCTGGGAGAAAGAGCGAGACTCCATTTCAAAAAAAAAAAAAAAAAAAAAAAAAAAGAAAGAAAGAAATAAAGAAAGAGAAGGAATTTTTTTGTTTTTGTTTTTTTTGAGATGGAGTTTCGTTTTTTGCCCAGGCTGGAGTGCCGTTACGCAATCTCGGCTCACTGCAACCTCCACCTGCCAAGTTCAAGTGATTCTCCTGCCTCAGCCTCCCAAGTAGCTGGGATTATAGGTGCCCACCACTACGCCTAGCTATTTTTGGTACTTTTAGTAGAGACAGGGCTTCACCATGTTGGCCAGGCTGGTCTCGAACTCCTGACCTCAGGTGATCCACCTTTCTTGGCCTCCCCAAAGTGCTAGGATTACAGGCGTGAGCCACCGTGCCTGGCCAAGAGAAGGAAATTCTGACACATGCTACAACATGGAAGACATGTTAAGTGAAATAAGGCAGTCACAAAAAAAGACAAATATTGTATTATTCTACTTATATGAGGTTCCTAGAGTAGTCAAATTTATAGGGACAGGAAGTAGAACGGTGGTTGCCATGGGCTGGGGGAGGTAAAATGGGCAGTTATTATTTAATGGATACAGAGATCCAATTTCATAGGATAAAAAAGTTTACAGATGGATATCCATGATGGTTGTACAAAGAGAAGGTACTTAATGTCACTTAACTACTTTTTTAAATGGTTAGGGCTGAGTGCGATGGCTCATACCTGTAATCCCAGCACTTTGGGAGGCCAAGGTAGGTAGATCACTTGAGGTCAGGAGTTCGAAACCAGCCTGGCCAACATGGTGAAACCCCGTCTCTACTAATAATACAAAAATTAGCTGGGCATGGTGATGTGGGCCTGTAGTCCCAGCTACTGGGGAGGCTGAGGCACGAGAATCACTTGAACTCAGGAGGTGAAGGTTGTGGTGAGCCAAGATTGCACCACTGCACTCCAGCCTGGGCGACAGAGTGAAACTATGTCTCAAAAACAAAAACAAAAATGGTTAGAAGGTAAATTTCATGTTATCCATATCTTATTATACCATATTTTTTTTAAAAAAGAGTGGAGGTTTTCACTCAACAGCCTTGGATTTAGTCCCCAAGGCTTACCAGCTGTGTGTCATTGGGTAGGTCTCTTTACCCACTTCTCCAGTTTTCGCCCCCGCCACTCTTGGCCCCTACTTTCTATTCCAGCAACATCCAACATATGACATAATTCCATTCCACACTCACATTCTTTAAATTCCCTCTTTTGAGAGTGCTCTGCCCACCTCCCCCAACTGGCCCCATACCCCTATGCTTGGCCAACATCTACTCATCCTTCATTCCTCCTCACCTTCTCTAGGAAGAGTCCCTGATGTCCTCAGGCTGGGTTGGGAGGCTCCACCTCTGTGCTCCCACAACCCTCAGTATTAGCCATATCATAGACAATGCTATTTATTTCATTTTTCAAAAAATACTTTTTGGGCACCCACTGTCCACCAGGTACTGTTCTAGGATCTGGTGGCTAATCAATGAATAAAACAGACACAAATACCTGCCCTTGAGGAGTCTACATTCTAGGAGTACCTATCCCCTTGGTCTGTGAACTCAGAGGCATGCTCTGCCTATAATGTTGCTGTCCCTCAGTGCCTCGCACACAGTGATTCCCCAGCCCTCGAAGCTCAGGAGATAAGTATCGAGTATAGGTGATTCTGATACAGCCCGCCAGGCACCAGGGCCTCAGAGCAGCATTGTTCAGTGAAGTCCAGTTGATCAGAGCTGAAATTGTGTGCAAGGAAGGGAATGTCTGAGCAGGCAGAGCAGCCAAGGAGTATGGGGGTAGACAGGAGAGAGAGAGGGCGTACCCTCTGTGTCTTCCTTGCCAAATCATCACATTGCTTTCTTCCCTAGGCCACAGCAGCAGTTTAACCCACTACCTAACCTTCACTCTAATAAGAAAGGATATTTATATGTGAGAAGCTGTCCCACAGCCTAGGGTTGGCCCCTCACCCCTCCATTCAGAGCTAAGCACCCCCTGTGCATGTACATCTCTCCCCACTAGAAGTGGAAGGGTGTGGAGTGGGTCCCACATTTGATTGGTTATCTGATTGGCCTACTGAATGGGGTGGTGCCCACAAAAATGTTTTTCACAAGCTCTTCATACTATTCTGATGCAGCCAGCTGGGCACCAGGGATTCAGGGCAGCCAGCGCCCTTTAAAGCCTGTTGTGATCTGCCTAACCCACCACAACTCCCTCTCTGCCTCATCTTCTCCCTCTCAGGTGTTTGTTCTAATCTCATCCTGTTGATGAATCTTTCCTAGACCACCTTTTTAATAAACCAAACCCTCTACCTCTGCCCTCCCTATTCCCCTTACCCTGTTTGCTGTTCTCCAGGCACTTATTTCCATCTGACGTAGCATTGGCGTGCTGAAGCTGACTCATAAGGGCTCACAGAAGTCTACTGTTACATTTCTAGGAATTCTGCAGGCTGGTTGTTAGGCATGGCCATCATTAAAATGTAATTTATAGCAACTTCCAATTAAATATGTGACATTAAAAACAAAGGTGAAACATGCTTAAACTTGTCACTCTATTTTTTACCACCTTTTACTATTACCTATGTTCTTAGAATTCTTTATATCTGTATATCTGTATAGTAGAAATATATCATATATAAATCATATATAGATCTGTAAAAAGACCCCCCAAAAACAACAAAAAAGAGAAAACGTAAGCAAGTGTCCTGTCCATAGCTGTTCAATTGTAAATAACAAAAAGAATCTGAAAAATATACTTCCAGTATTCAAAAATTATGGTCCAATTCAGCAAATAGGTCAATGAAGTCATTGATAAATGAGTTAAATTTCAATATCTCTGTTGTTTCACTTTTTCACCTTCTTCTTACTATTTAGTGTAAATGAAAATGCCAACATTAATTTTGGTATTATACTTGTTTATCCACTACAACCATAGGTTGGCTACAAATAGAAGGGTTAGGCAAAATCCAAGAAAAGCATACTGTAAGAAGCAACTCACTAATAGAAGTTACAATAAAGAGTATTATAGGACTTTATTATTTGTTGGTTTTTATCAGTAAAATTTATAATACAAACACATATACATTTTGCTTCAGAGAGCCAATTATTAAACATTTACAAGCACACACACAGTTTCCCCTCCACTAGAGAATGTAAGCTTGAGGGCAAGAATTTTTCTGTTATTCTAGCACTTAGAAAAAAGCACCTGGCAAGGCCAGGCGTGGTGGCTCACGCCTGTAATCCCAGCATTGTGGGAGGCGGAGGTGGGCGGATCACGAGGTCAAGAGATCCAAACCATCCTGGCTAACATGGTGAAACCCCATCTCTACTAAAAATACAAAAATTAGCTGGGCTTGGTGGCGGGTGCCTGTAGTCCCAGCTACTCAGGAGGCTGAGGCAGGAGAATCACTTGAACCCAGAAGGCGGAGGTTGCAGTGAGCAGAGATCTCACCACTGCACTCCAGCCTGGCGACAGAGCAAGACACTGTCTCAAAAAAAAAAAAAAAAAAAAGAAAAGAAAAAAAGAAAAAAGAAAAAGAAAAAAGAAAAAGCACCTAGCATGTAGCAGGCGCCCAGTCAAAACAGGCGACATGACTGAATGGATGAGCATGGTTTGGGAATCCCTGGTTTCATGGGTTGACTATCAGACTTTGTTAGGTTTCCAGCCCACTATAATCTAGCTGGGTTAGATCTAGTGTGGCCTTGAGTACATTATTCAACCTCTTTGAACCTTGGCTTCCTCATTTAAAAAGAGGGGATAATCCTCTTACCTCACAGGGAGGTAGTGACAATGTACACAGCTGTCTGTCACCTATTGTCTGTATTTCTTTCTCACCCTCTACCCCTCACCTCTGCCACATACACACCTTGGAGACCCAGCCCTGCTACTGTCACATTTCAGTGATGTCACAGCTGCAGGTGGTACAGAGCCAGCACCACCATCTGATGCCCAGCCTGAGTGCTGGCTGAACTGAGAGGAGCAGGGTGGGTGCCTGGCACTGGTGTTGCTCCATTCGTCTCTGAGGTCTCACAGCCCCAGCATGAGTCCATCAGCAAAGAAGAGGCCCAAGAATAGCAGGGTTTCCAAGGTCAGACTTGGGACTAGACCCTGGGGGTGAGTCCCTAGAGGGGACCTTAACAAAGAATCACCATGACAAGGACAGGACTTTCCAGCAGGGGAGAAAAGGCAAAGGTGAAGGGTGAAGGGAGGTCAGGAAAGTTAAAATGGTCTCCCAGTTCTGTCCCCAGACCAAGATGACAAAACTCCCAGCCTAGGATTGGTCAAACCATGCTCGGCCAAATGGAGAGGCACATGGAGGAGTACAGGAGGATTTCTCCAGTGTCTCACTCTGTCGCCCAGGCTGGAGTGCAGTGGCGAGATCTCAGCTGACTGCAGCCTTCACCTGCTGGGTTCAAGTGATTCTCCTGTCTCATCCTCTTGAGTAGCTGGGACTACAGGCACATGCTACCACACCTAGCTAATTTTTGTATTTTTTTCAGTAAAGTCAGGGTTTCACTATGTTGGCCAGGCATCTCAAACTCCTGACCTCAAATGAGCCACCCACCTCGGCCTCCCAAAGTACTGGGATTACAGACATGAGGCACCACGCCTGGCTGATTCCTCTGGATTTATGTCTCTCTCTTATCCTCTGTCCCTCAGATACAAGATGAGAAACCACAGGACAAGACAGAGCAGCCTCTGAGCAAAGTAATTGAGCGGAACCGTCTGAGAACGGTGAGATGCCCTGTTTTGGTCCCAGCTTGGGGAAGCTCGTATACTTATGCAGTGCTGCCCCTGGTTGCCAGGCTGAGTGGCCCAGGGGAGCCAGCAGGCCGGCCCTTGGCTGAGCGGAGCTAGAGGCAGGCAGGGGAGAGGGAGGCTGTCCAGGAAAGCTGAAGCTTCTATTCATCTGGTTTCTCGACCCTGGCAGGTGTTAAAAAACTTGTCGCTCTTGAAGCTACTCAAGAGCTCGAACCGCCGGATCCAAGAACTGCATAAGCTGGCCAAAAGGTGTTGGCATTCACTGCTCAGTGTTCCAAAGATTCTCCGAATCTCCTCTGGGTAAGCTGGGGCCTGGCCCCCATAATGGACCCAAATGCCGTCTTACTGGGAACAGGCATTGTGCTAAGGAATTTAGAGAACAAGTCTAATTTTCACAAAGCCTCTGTGAGAGAGGTATTTATTAACTCTGTTTTAACTCTTGGAGAGCTGAGGCTCAAGAGGTGAAGTGACTTGTCTCACTCAGTTAACTCAGCTGATAAGTGGCAGAGCTAGGATTTGAAGCCATTCCTGTCTGATATCAGAGCTGTGGCCATAACAATGGTTGTAGTCATCCGATTGTGGTGCTCACTCCACCGTGGGGCACTGAGACAGGTCACTCCTCCTCCTCCTCCCCTTGCAAGTCAATATAACCCAGACAGTCACCTGCAGACTGACCCCTCAAATATGAGGATTAACCTTGCTGAGGCTCAGTTTCTTTATTTATATATATATATATATATATTTTTTTTTTTTTTTTAACCATGCCTCCGAGACAAGTTCAAACCGTTTGCTCGTAAGTCACATGAGAGTACTAAGAAAGCTAACATTGGTTGGTGCCTGCTAAGTGCCATCTACTATGCTAAGCACTTAAGAATTTTCCCAGGTAGTTTATTCGTCACAACAATCCTGTTAGGTAGACAGAATTATCCAAGTTTTACAGATAAGGAAGCTAAGGCTCTGAGAGGTTAAATATCTTGCCCAAATCACACAGGTGGTAAGAGGCAGAAGCAGAATCTGAGCCCGTTTGTCTGAACCTAACAACATCTGTGCTCTGTAAGCCACTCTGCTTCACTGCCTTCTACTTTACAGAAGTAGTAAGGATCCCAAGTTGTAAGGATCCCAAGTCTGGCATAGAGTGGGGACTCAATCAGCGGGAGCCATTATTATCATCACAGTATTGCCATTATCTGCAGCCCAAGGCCTCATCTCTCTCCACACCCTTGGCTAGGATGGTGTTGCCACTGGGGGTTTGCAGGGGGCCCAGTCTGTTACAGACACCCTTTGGGAAAGTCTCAGCATTTAATATTTCTGTCAAGGCCATCTTTCTGGGCTCCTCTTTCTCATTTGGCCTCTAGTTGCAGGCAGTCAGGAAACACAGAGCTAGAAGGATCAGGATCATCTAGCCCCATCATTTTCCAACTTAATTTTTTTTTTTTTTTTTTTTTTTGTATGGAGACAGAGTCTCACCATGTTGCCCACGCTGGTCTTGAACAGTTTCCCAACTTTATTAAAGCAGTGAAACCTCTGTTCAAATATCTATTCCCAAGCCCCAGTTGTGTTGTTATGGGCTGGGGGGAGGTATCCTGCCCCCATTCGGTGAGGGGAAGTGACATTGAGACACCTCCTCAGAACCCTAAGGTTTCTTGGAGCACAATTTAGAAAAACTACTAGACTGTTCACCCTGCCACCTGAAGTCCAGAGAGACAGAATTCTAATCTAGTGGCAGATGATGTAGACAATATCCATTCCTAGGGGCCTTAACTACTAGTCATGGCTCTCACCTTCCCAATCTCTCACATCCCTTCTGCCAGTGCTCATCACACCCCCTCATACCAGCACAAGGCCTCTGGGCAACAGAGAAGTTTCTTTGCATGCCCCTCTAGCTTTATTAACAGGCTCCCCTGAGCTGACTACATATCAACTGTCTCGGGGCAAGGCTAGGCAACCAGGGCCTTGGTCCTGCTCTGCTGACTGCCTTTCCTCTCCCTGCCAGGGAAAACAGTGCCTGCAATAAAGCGAAACAAAATAATGAAGAGTTCCAGGAGATCGGGTGCTCCAAGAAGGAACTCAAGTCCAAGAAATTAGAGTCCACAGGGGACCCTAAGAAAAAAGAGTACAAGGAGTGGAAGCCCCAGGTGCAGTCAAGGATGAGTAACAAGGCAAAAACGTCATCGGCAGCAATGCCATGGAAAGAAAAGCATGTAGAGCCTGAGGTTCCAAGGACATCGAGGGATTATGGCTTGAACCTTGGAGCCCAGGGGAGGCAACTACTCACTGAGGGCCCCCGAGTCATCTTCATTAAGCCCTACCACAATAGAACTCCCATGGGGCACATGAAGCAGCTGAATGTAGCCGACCAGTGGATCTGGTTTGAGGGGCTGCCCACACGAATCCACCTCCCGGCACCCCGGGTGATGTGCAGATCCTCCACCCTGCGTTGGGTCAAGCGCCGCTGCACCCGCTTCTGCTCCGCATCACTTGAAATGCCTATGTGGCATCCATACAAGGTGGGTGTGATAACAACACTGCCAGGCTAGGTGAGATGCAAGCCCCAAGCCAGGCCCAGATCTGGGGCCCAGAGTCAGGGCTCAGGATCTGGAGTCTTGAGTGGTGTGTGGATGGCAGTGCTGGGAGGCTCCGCCTTCATGTCCAGAGATGGGGAAGCCTTAGACCAACGTCATACAGCAGGGTAGTGACTAGGTTGAGGCCTCTCAGGATACAGCTAGGAGACCTGGGGAAGGAGGCGCACTGAAGTGAGCCTTCATTGCCTGAAGGCCTTAGCAGAGGTGGAAACTGCTGTGGCTCTGAATCTCACAGTCAGAGGCCTACATAAGTGGGTTTAAGGATTTCCAAATGTGGGAGGGGGAGATGGTCAAGTAGGGCTTTGCTGCATCCCATTCCCTCTTAGATCAATTCAACTCTCCATTCATGTTTGATTTATTCATGCCTCAAATAAGATTTACTCTGAACAGACTAGGCATGGTGGCTCACGCCTGTAATCCCAGCACCTTGGGAGGTCAGGGCAGGAAGACTGCTTGAGGCCAGGAGTTCAAGACCAGCCTGGGCAAGATAATGAGACACTGTCTCTACAAAAAATTTAAAAATTAGACAGATGTGGTGGCTTGCGCTTGTAGTGTCAGCTACTCAGGAGGCTGAGGTTGGAGGATTGCTTGAGCCCAGGAGGTCGAGGCTGCAGTGAGCTGTGACTTCGCCACTGCACTCCAGTCTGGGCAAGACAGCAAGACCCTGTCTTAAAAAAAAAGAAAGGAAAAAAAGAGATTTACTCTGAACAGAAAGTTCCTTAGCAAAAAAAGAAGAAAATACTCCAGCCCTTTCGTGGGAGGATTAAAGTCCCATGAAAGGAAGGGGGTGAGTGCCCACCGGGTCTAGCTTAAAGGGAGGCTTTTCCTTTTTAGCAAAGCCATTTCCAACCTACCACAGACACCACAGCACCCTTGTCCCTGCGCCCGCTCCCCAAACGACCAGTGCCCCCTGGGGACAGTCTTAGCATCTAACACCGAGGTTTCTGCTGGCAGGTTGATGTGACCTGGACGGGAGCCAGAGGTGCGAGCAGAGGGTGGAGATCGCGCAGTCAGCTTAAGGGGAGGGATGGGTGGCGAAATTCACGAGTCTACAAATAAAATCTTCCATATGGCACCTAAGATGAATACTGCTTACTCTGCCTGTTTGTCTGGGGCTGGGAAGGATGAAGGAAAGAGGCCTTCGGTAGAGGGAGCCTGTGTCGCGACTTCAGGCTTCCCCCACCTCCACCCCCTGGCCCCGAAGGTCAGTCTAGAACCAAATAAGCCAGCGAACTGCACCCCTCCCCCACCTCCACGAGCTGGTCTCCTGAGTGGTGCGCTCTATGAAGTCAGGGCGCTCGTGTGCTTCCTGGATGCAAGGTGCCTCACAATCGCCCCGTGAGCCCTCAAGAGGAAACCGCGGCACGGAGGCAGAAAGTAACTTGTCCAGGCTCACTCAGCTAGAAAGTGGCAGGAGCAAGGGCTCCTGGTTACTCCCCATTCCATTTTCCCAAGAAAGGGAAAAGGTGAAATGAGAGCCTGCTCAGAAGTCACGAGGCAGGAGGAATAGCCCCAGCACCCTGTGGGTCATGCGCGTGCATTGCGACCTGATTGTCAAAAACTGATTGTCAAAAACTGATTGCATTGCGGCTGGTGTCAAAAAGTGGATGTCAGCTGGGCCTCCAAATGTGTCGTGCCTTCGTCACAGATCATAGAAGGCACCGGATCAGGCGGAGGAGCTGGTACTGCATCTCTACTGCTCCAGCATGACATGGCAGGTCCACCCTCAATCCGAAGACCTTAACCCCAAGCCCTGGTCGACCCCATCTGGCCGGGGTCACCCTCTGTCGGTAGGAGTCACAGGACCCTAACTTAGACGTTGCGGAGAGGAAAGCCAAGGGAGCCCGAGTTTTCTCCGGACAAAGGCCTCCATATTCCCCAGAGGCAGGCTGCGTGGAGTGGGCGCCCTCGGGAGAGCAGTGGAGCCATTGAGGGGCACACAGCTCTCTGGGGGTGAGGGTCAGGGCAGCGATGAAGATAGATCTCCAGTTTGGGAGAGAGGGAGAACGATTGGATGGACTTCGCCCCCCGCCCCGCCCACTCACACACTCCTCCCCACTATTACTGGGCATCAGCAGCCGCGCGGACCAGCCTGGGCAGAGCCACGGTGCGGGGACTGCTTAGCACACATAGTGGCTGCTGCGCGCTCCCGAGCTCCACCTCCCAGCGCAATCTTCCTGGAGCTCCCCTACGGTGCCTACCTCCGCCCCCACCACCCCGCCACTTCCCGCGCCACCTCCACCCCAGTAACCTCCACTTCCACGGGTCTTCCCACCCAGCTTGCACTCCAGCCCATTTCCTGAACAGTCTCCATTGCGGTTCCCTTGCTGGGTATTTTCAATTCCATCAACTTTCGAAAATAATCTCTACTCACTCTTTCATTCCATCAACCTTTGCGTGAACTTCTGTCCTGAGCGCGCTGTCAGCGACAGTCAAGACAGCGCCCTCCCAGCTAAAAAAACCCGACCCTTTCTGGGGAGCCCCCTTGCACTAGCCTTCATGGGGGCCTGCCCAGGGAGCCCCAAGTGGAGGCTGGATTGGGGTGGGCCTGAGTGAGACTGGCAACTTCACTTTGCTCCAGAGAGCTGGAGTTGGGCCCCAGTTGCCCACTGGGAATGCCACCGAGTATAGGGGAGGGCTGTGTGTGAAGGCGGGGACCCAGCATGGCCAGGGCAGCAAGGGGCAGGCCTGGGAGTGAAGGAATCCCAGCAGTAGGCTCCTTCCACCTCATCCCACCTGCCTCCCACAATTCCACAACCGGGGTCTCCCCACTACCAACCTCCCTTTGTTTAACCATTTCAACCTAAAGCTCCTCCTCTGGGCCCAGTAACACTGATTTGGAGAGGAAGCCACCCCAGAAATGGCTGCTTAACAGTTAACTGGGAAAAAACTGAAGTGTGTGAATCTGATTTTATATTGAGTGACTTTTTAGAAGTCACCTGACCTCTCTGAGCCTATTTCATGTTTATAAAATAGTGATACTAATGTCTGTTTCAGGGGGTTTTAAGCAAATCAAGCTTGATGTAGGAGAAGCCAGTTTGTGGGGCACTGAACAAATGTTTGGCCTTTTCTCACGCCACACCAGGGTCATCATCATAAAGCCCTGTGGCCAGTCAGTCCTGGCTCCATTTCTCATCAGCAGCTACCTAACTACCCACCTTTAGGGAGCTATCTACTTGTTAACAAGCCAAATGTATGTTTACATTCACAACCTTTGGCTAATACGGCATATGGCATCTAGATCCCTAAGTCTGTCTATCTCACAATTGTCTGGATCACACATAAACGTAACTGGAATGTGAAAAGAGGATGAGGCAGACAGGCCTAGTTTCCTACCAACTTTGTAACGGGGAAAAAGTTGTTTACTCCCGATCCTCAGTTTGTCTGCAAAATGGGGGAAATAGTGGTGCTTACCTTATTGGACTGAGTAAGAATACACATAAATCACTTTGCAGTACATGCCAGATAGGAGCTCAATACTTGGTAGTGGTACCTAGAGGACTGGCAAGCCTATCCCCCAACATTTGAAAACACAGGCTCAGAAGAAAAATGTCTCCTCTTCTGTAAAATGGATAGGGGGGCGGTAGCCTAATAATTGCCTAGAATTATGGATCACTTCCTACATGTCAGGTGCTGGGCTAAGCGCTTTACACATGACATCTCATTGCATCTTCACGGTAAAACCAGGGAGGGAACACTTTTTCCATTTTATAGAATTAAGTGTTGACTTACCAGAAAAGAAGGCAAAACAAAACTCAGGGAAATAAGTACCATTATTACGCTCATTTTACATATGAGGAACTCTAGGTAAGGGAGATAACATAGCTTACCCAAGATCTCACAGGTAGTAATGGGACTCCAGGACTTTGTACTCCACTGCAGCTCTCTAAAGCCTTTCAGCATTGGACCCCTATGACTGTGACTTGCCCAGGTAGTGGCAGGGCAGGGACTAAAACCCTCAGCTCCCTCTACTCCCTCCTGCCTCAATGCTATTTCTACCACCCTTTACTACTTTCCAACAGAAAACCTTAAGACGGTGGTTTTTAATCTCTCCACAGAAGAGTTCTCTTGTACGCTGATTCTATCCCTATTCCTCCTGCCCTAGGTCCCCAGGGCCCTGCTTCTGAGATTCCGTGGTCCCCGGGCTGCCAGCACAAGGTGTTCCACACCTGTGCACTGACTGCCCTCTGGGCCTGGCAGAAGGAAGCTACTGACCTGGGAGTCACTGAGGAAGGAGTCCAAGGGGATTCCTGTCCAGGGGAGCCTGTTTGAGCTGTGTACCCTCCAGGATGTTGGGAGTCCCGGAGCTTCAGATTGTACCCCCTGATGTCTGCTGGCTGCCATCCTGGCTCTCATTTGGCACTGATATGGACAGGGCTGCCTAGAGCGAGGGGTTAGAAGTACCCTCTGAGCCAGACATCCCTTTTTCCTTTCCTGTTCTCCTTTAAGGGTAATAAACTATTCTGAGCATCAGCTATGTAGGAGTCTCCAGTTTTCTTTCTGACTGGCCCGAGTTCACGTGGTGGGTGGGAAAAAGGGAGGTCAACTTCAGACACCTGGAGAGTTAAGAGATATGCCAACTCAGTAGTGGGCTAGTACTCTCTTATCTAGGTACCACCCTTTATCCTTTGGAAATAGATTTCCCACATTCCTAAGATCACTTGAAAATCTCTGGCCAATGCTGGGCACAGTGGCTCAGGCACGCCTGTAATCCCAGCACTTTGGGAGGCTGAGGTGGGTGATCACTTGAGAGGCCAAGAGTTCGAGACCAGCCTGGCCAACACGATGAAACCCTGTCTCTACGAAAAATAAAAAAATTAGCCAAGCACAGTGGTGCACACCTGTAATTCCAGCTACTTGGGAGGCTGAAGTACGAGAATCGCTTGAACCCGGGAGGCAGAGGTTGCAGTGAGCTGAGATCAGGCCACTGCACTCCAGCCTGGGTAATGAAGGCGGAGTGAAACTCTGCCTCAAAAAAAAAAAAAAAAAAAAAAAAAAAACCAGCTGGGCTTGGTGGCTCACACCTGTAAAGTCCCAGCACTTTGGGAGGCCAAGGCAGGTGGATCTCTTGAGCCCAGGAGTTCGAGACCAGCCTGGACAAAGTGACAAAGCCCTGTCTCTAAAAAAATATAAATAAATAAATAAATAAATAAATAAATACAAAAATTAGCCAGGCATGGTGGCATGTGCCTGTAGTCCCAGCTACTGGGGTGGGGGGCTGAGGCAGGAGGATCATTGAGCCTGGGAGGTTGAGGCTACAGTGAGCCAAGATCACACCACTGCACTCCAGCCTGGGTGACAGAGTGAGACCCTGCCTCAAAAAAAAAAAAAAAAAAAAAAAAAGGAAATGTCTGGCTATATTTAATGTACTGCATATCAGCTTTTCTTAGAAAGCTAATACTGTTTATAAGGTACTATTCATCCTTGGTATTTAAAAAAAATATGACAGGATAATATGATATGATAAGGTGATAGACTATTTAACCAGACTGTTTAACCAGTCAGAACTTATACATCCCTAAAACTACTGACCTCTTCAAAATGAGCTTATTAATATCACTATCAAAGCCCAAATCCTGGCTCTGCCAGCTCCTAAAAAGTCACCTTGAGTAAGTTCCTTACAGTTCCCTCATCTGTAAGATACAGATGCGTTACTTCTTACTTCAGAGGGTTCTTGTGAAGATGTTGAAAAGAGACATAAAGCACTCACCCCATGCTGCTGGACACCTCTTAAGTACTCAATAGATGTTATTTATTATTAAAATGACAAACATGTCACTGCCATTGCCCTGCCCTGTCTGGAACTCAACTCTAAAAACTGCTTTTATTGTTACTTTAGAAATCACAAAAATCTCATTAAGGTCACATATTTTTGATCCCCAACTATCATGCAGCTCAGTCTCCATAGAACTGAAAAAAAGTTTGGATCACGTGACTTTTGGCCATTTCTAAAAATCAAATTAACACTCAGGGGACAGAGATTTGTCATCATAGAAGATATGCAGAAAAACTGGCACAAGACCTTGAAGTGAATCCCAAAGAGGTGCTCCAACCACAGATGGAGTAACCACCACCACAGCTGGTCAAGGGTGACAGCAGCCACATGATGGGTGTTCTTTCAAAGTCAGTCACATGCCTGTACAGTTTGTGTTGTTTAGAGGGAAACTGATCAACCCAGGGAAGGTCATCCCAGCTGGTCTTACCTTCTAGACCCTACAGCCAGGATTACCGCGCCCCATTAACAAACTGCTTCCTTCCAACTTGGCCAAGGCACCATGAGTTACTGAGGTGCCTCACCCTAGAACCTTCCCAGTCTCTTCCCAGGCATATTTACTCCTAAACTTTCATACTGTCAGTATCAACTCCCTACTCTGTAGGGCTGACAGCCAGGAGGTCGGATGGGCTTCTCAGGGAGATAGCAAAACTCATTTGTGTTACCATAACACTGACAGCTGAAAACTGACAGCTCTCTTGGGAAAGCTCCCAAGAAACCAAAGAGGAACAGTGAAGGTTTCAATGCAGAAGTGGGTCTAGACTGTGTGCCACTCCATTGAACATGTTCAGAAATCACTAGCAAGTAGGAAAGGAAACTCAAGAATCACGTGGTTCACCTGAGGCATAGCAGGGGACATTGCAAGTGAAGGAGACAGGATGTAAGAGTTCCCTGCACTGAGTATTTTAACCAAATGGAGGAATGACTCTGGGGTCCAGGAAAGGGAGAAGGTGGCCTAATAATTCTTTAAAGTTCCCTTGCCTGGCTGCGCTGATCTCTCTCAATCTCAACCATGGCATTACAAAGTAAGTACAGGCAGAACCATGGAAAATACTGTATTTATATACACAGGAAGGACAGCTGCAAGCCCCTCACAGAGGAAACTCCACCCCAAAGAAAAATCTTAGCAGCAAATTCCTATCTCCCTCAGCACTATCAGCACAGCCCAGGCCAGAAGGTTGGGCTTCTTGTCTCTGGGAACCCATCATATCCTTCCCGCCACAGAATTCTAAATAAGGCAGGAAAAAGAACTGGAGTCCAGTGGGAGTTGGGTGCCTGGTCATTCCTAGAAGACAGGCAGTGTCTTTATGATGGTTAGACTTTGAGCAACGCTGGGATTCTTCTCTGGGTCCTATGGCCTGCTATGTTGAGAGCTGGCAGCAGGATGGGGACCTGGCAGAAGGAACTGGAAGAAAGTCATAGGTTCTTGGGTGCACACGAACGTGCGTGTAACAGGGCACAGGTTGTGCATTTTCCTTGTGCTTGATGCATCCATCTGCCATCCTCTCCCTGACAGCAGCCTAATACTTGACACCTACATTTCTTTCTGTGGCTCTGGATCCGGAAACCAAGCGTTTCTCCAACATAACTGCTGTGATTTGGCAACAATGCAAAGGTAACAGCTGTCCCAGGGAGGTGAGATAGATGACTAAAGAAGTGGTTTGCTCCAAACAGATATCCTTGATATTTTTTCTCTCTTAAAACAACAAGCTGGTGACAGGTATTGTGGCTCAAAAGTGGCATGGTTCCAATTCTGTTATTACCCTCAAAGAGGTCCCCTTCCTGACCTCTCAGATACCAAGGCTTCAGCAGACAGAGGCCATTCTTGCAGCTGTCATGCTGACTGCTACCTGCCTTCTTTGACAGGCCCTCACTATGTCTCCCACACCAACAGACACTTCACATTTCCAGGGTTCCTCTCAGATCTGGGCTGGACCTCATCTGTAGGGTCTGGGCAGCCCAAGGTGTTAAGGGGCCCAAGTGTCAGCAGGATGTCCAAAGGGCCCGATTCTAGACATTGGATTTAGGGGCTGAGTTGAGGGGTATCTCCTTGAGCTCCGTCCGCATGCACAGGTACTCCCCGATGACAGCCATGAGTGCAATGCACACGGCTTGGACCAGCCACCAGGTCAGCGCCGAGGGGAAACGGGAGCTGTAGAACCAGCAGCCCAGGAGGTGAAAGAAATGGACAGTGACAGTGAAATCCAGACACTGCTTTCCTCGCCGGATGAAGTACAGCAAGCCCAGGGCACTGTGGGGAGAGGACAGCAGTGAGTTGTCACTGGGTTGTCCTGGTCTTAGGTTATTTGGGAGGGTAGGGACAATTAGGATGGCAGCATAGTGGTCAGAAGTGACAAGGTAAGTGTGAAGCAAGGGTTATGATATTAGATGCCTGGAAGAACCTGGCGGGTAATGTCAAGAGTGAAGCTGACTGAGTATGAGCTTGATGATTGATGGCAATTGTCACTAGGGGATACTAGGAATTGGTGGGGATTATGACACCCTGAAGCACACATGTTCTAGCTAAAGTGGGGGCAGTAGTTACTTGCATCTAGGCAAATCTTATCATGCTAGAAGGTTGGCCTAGAATCAATCAGTCATTCCATTATTCAAGAGAAGCCAGAAATCTGGATTTTTATATAAAATAGCCTGATTTTCAACTAAGTGAAAAAAATGTTTTAAACACCGTGTGTGGGCTGACATCTATGTAAGCCAAATAGAACCTATCTGGAAGACAAACTTAGGTCAAAGTCAGCCCACCAGTTTTCAATCTCCAGTGTAAGGACAAGAATAATAATAACGTGCAAGGCATTGTTCTAAGTCCTTCTTGTGAATTAACTTATTTAATCCTTACAACTATGAGGTAGGTAATATTATTAGCCCCATTTTACTGATGAGGCAACTGTGGTTGATTAACTTGTCCAAAGTCACTAGACTAGTGGTAAAGTTGAGGTTCAATGCCAAATAAGTCTGCCTCCAGAGCCTGAGACCTTGATCACTATGCTAAACTGCCTCTTAAGAGACAGGCAATGATTATGTGTGACCTTAGACGTCACCGAGTCCAACCCCTCATGGACAAAAGAGGAGCCTGAGGCCCATGGCAGGTAACTTGGCCAATGGCACACAAACCAAGAACAGAACTCAGCTCTCCTGCCTCTCGGTCGAATCCTTTCCTCAGCTCACTCCACATCAGGGAAGTTATCTGAGATGGAAGTTGTCTTGCAGGCAGCACAAACATAGTGACATAAGAGCTTTCCAGGTAAGTCAAAATAGCAATGGAAGGAAGCCCATGATGCAGCCGGTCCCAGAACTGGCCTCTGTCACCCACCTTACTCCACCACTCCCCAGAAACAAGTGCCAACCTGTCTCATGCTCAAACTTAGGAAGTTAGTCCCAGCGCTAAGAGCCCAAAAGCTGGATAGCCAAACTGGTGATACTCACCAGGTGAGGGCGTTGAGGATGAAGGACATCATGGAGAGCCGGCCTGGAGGGGTGGAAAAGCCCAGGATCTGAGGGGGAATCACAAATGGAAATATGCTGGAGAAGTGACTTGGCAGAGCCCCAGGATCTCAGCAAGCCTCCTAAGGAACAAGCATTCTTCCCGGAGCACAGAAGATAATACCTCCCTTCATTTGTACGGCAGCCTATTTCCAACTAGGTGCTTTCATAGACATCCATTATGGGATTTCATTTGTTTCTCACAGCAGGTGGAAGGGGATTATTTTCATTTTACAAAGGAGGATGTAAAAGCTCAGACAAGTTAAGTTGCCCAAAGTAATAAACACCAAGAGTAAAGTCTAGAACAGCGTTCAGCTGACTATGGCTCCATAGGCCAGGCATCTACTCCCGTACATAAAGTTTTATTGAAACACAGCCATACCTATTCACTTATGTATTTGTCTATAGAAGCTTCTGGGCTACAATGGCAGAGCTGAGTAATTGTGACCTAAAATCCTTACTACTTCACCCTTAAAGGAAAGGTTTGCTGATCCCTAATCTAGAACCCAGGTGGTGTGCATCAGATGGCTCTTCAACAAAGCCCAGCATTGCCACAGCTCTTCCCAGGAGGATAGAGGCTCCTATGACACTACAACTAGGCACATGGTGGGTGTGCAACCTCCACTATCTAACACAATACTATCAAATGCCAAACATCTGCACCACACTTTCAGCTGACAAAGAAAGGTCTTTGACATACACAATCTTGTATTATCCCTAAAAAAACCTCACAAAGCCATTCTTCTTTTGATTCTTATCACTTTTTGGACAATAACTTGCCCACAGGCTACACAGAGAACAAGCAGCAGGAGCAAGGACTCCACCCCAGGTCTCCTGGCTTTAAGAACTGTGCTCACCACCACACGCCACAGCTGCCTCTTAGCCGTAACAACTTACAGGCCTCCTTTACACTTTACGAAGTACTTTCTTATTCCTAAACCCCTCTGTGCCTTGTAACATTTTGTTGAGGGTGACATGACAGGCGTATTCTGCCCACTTTTCAGAAAAGGCTCAGAAGGGGAAGCAACTTGCCCAAGGTCCCACAGCTAATATTATATGGTTAGGCCTAGATTGAACACTTGCTTTTCTGAATCCAACGCACATGCTCTTTATATTGCATATTGCAGTCCACGACCTCGTTGCAACTAGTCTCATGGTTTTGAAGACAGGAAAACAAGTTCACAGAGGTGACATTTGCCCCAGGTCACACAGCTAGTAAGTGGATCTTAAACGGAGGCCTGTCCTGACCCCAAAGTCCAGGCAGTTTCCACTGTACCCGCATGAATGCTCTTTTATCTACTCTTCTCTCCGGTGTGGCACCTGAGAACCTAGCTCAGAGAAGTTAAGTCACTTTCCTAGAGTATCAGAAAGGAAATGTATCACAGTTGCCTGGAACACAGACGTGTTTATTGTATTAACTTCCAGGCCCTTTGCTTTGTACTAATCAGCCTCTGCTGTCATTCCATTTTATGGATGAGGCAACTGAGGCTCAGAAAGGTGAAATCCCTTTCCCAGGGCTACAAAGCAAGAAGGTGACCCAGCCAGGTCTACAGCACAGTAGTGCTGGATCACAAAGCCTAGTCGGGGAGGCCGAGATCCCACCCGCGCCAGCCCGGGGACCCTACCTCGGCGTCGAACATCTGGTCCAGCGAGGGGCTGCTTCGCACTAGTCCGTCCACCAGCGCCAGCCACAGGCCCAGCGAGCCATAATACACGGTCTGCATGAGGACGATCTGCGACAGGATCAGCAGCGGGTCCCACACGTAGCTGCGGAACTGACCCGCCATGCCCTGCAGGGACACCAGCCGGGCCTCAGCCAGCGGCCCGTCGCCGTGGCAACGCCGCCCCGCCCGGGAGGAGGGACTGGAACCAAGGGGTGAGCCCATTCCAAGAGTTAGGGGGAAGGCGGGGCGGACAGACCCATTCTCAGAGTGAGGGGAAATCCAGCCCATTCCGGCTGCGCGGCCCCCGCCCGTACACGAGCTCCTCTGGGGTCTACTCACCAGTGACAGACTCGACGATCGAAGTGTTCGAGCGTGGCCCGGCCTCACCCGCTGGCTCCCAAAACAGCGCTGACAGACATGACCATGGAGAAGAGGCGCTGCCGGCCTAGAGAGGCAAAGCTCCAGCGACCGCAGCGGCGGGAGCGACTCCGTAGGAAAGAAGCGTTTCCGGGGAAAGCTGCGGAGGGGCGGGGCTGAGATTGCGCAGGCGTAGTGGGTGCAACCTTTGCCTGAACCGCCTGAACGAGGTACTAGCAGCCGGATAGCGAACTGAGCACATGCGCAGAAGGAAGAGTGAAGGCAAACGGAAGTGAGGAACGAAGGCCGCAGAGCTTGCGCGCCCTCTAGAGGGAAATTTTTTTTAAAGGAAGGCGGCTGGGGAGAGGGAGGTGGGGTGGATTAGGACGCAGTAATGATGTTTGGGAATTAACGAGGTGATAAACTGTGTCGCTATTTTCAGCCTACATTCTCAGTGTTTTCTCCCAGTTAGAGTCTGATAGCTTGAAATGGACCTGCAAGCTCCTCCACTTAGGAGTTTGCCACTGTTCCCGCTATACGGATAGTTAAGCTAATGGCCAGAGAAGGAAAGCAACATACTGTTTCAGCGACACAGTTAGTAGCAAAGTAAGGATTAAAATTCAAGTGTTGGCCGGGTGCGGCGGCTCATGCCTGTAATCCCAGCACTTTGGGAGGCTGAGGTGGGCGGATTACCTGAGATCGGGAGTTCGAAACCAGCCTGACCAACATGGAGAAACCCAGTCTCTACTAAAAATACAAAATTAGCCGGGCGTGGTGGCGCATGCCTGTAATCCTAGCTACTCGGGAGGCTGAGGCAGGAGAATTGCTTGAACCCGGGAGGCAGAGGTTGCGGTGAACCAAGATTGTGCCATTGCACTCCAGCCTGGGCAACAAGAGCAAAACTCCGTCTCTAAATAAATAAATGAAGTAAATTAAATTCAAGTGTTCCTCAACACTACAACATTGATTTCACACCCACTGGGTGGCAGGAAGGCTAGAACATGTACATGTAAGACAGTCCCTGCCCTGAGACACAGTTGAACTACATTAGAAGGCAGAGTAGTGGGTGTTTTAAAATGTGGGTGCCAAATGGGAAAAAGCACAGATTCTGAAGTTGCACCTAGGAGTAAATCCTGACCCTCTCTGCTGCCATGACTATTTTATCTATCTTCCAAATCCGAATGGTGGACAGCCAGTAAATATTTGCTGAATGAGTCAAGAACAGAGAAAGCAACAGCAAGTCGATGACTCACTTATTCCTACTCCAGCAGAAGAAAACTCATCAACTTCATTGATCCTAGGTTCCCCCTCCCTGGAGTGGAAAGAAGGGAAGTAACTGGTTCCAGGAAAAGAATTTGGGTTTTAGGGCCAGCTATGCCACCCAGTGTGACCAGGAAGCCACTTCCTTCTTTAAACCGCAGCTTCCCTGTTTATGAAATGAGGAGTTGGACATGATTAACGTTTTCCACCATTTAATCTACCTTCCAGTAATTATTTTCTTATTAAAAAAAACTTAGGCCCGGCGTGGTGGCTCACGCCTGTAATCCCAGCATTTTGGGAGGCTGAGGTGGGCAGATCACGAGGTCAGGAGATTGAGACCATCCTGGCTAACACGGTGAAACCCCGTCTTTATTAAAAATACAGAAAATTAGCCGGGCGTGGGGGTGGGTGCCTGTAGTCCCAGCTTCTCGGGAGGCTGAGGCAGGAGAATGGCGTGAACCTGGGAGGCAGAGCTTGCAGTGAGCCAAGATCGGCCACTGCACTCCAGCCTGGGGGAAAGAGTGAGACTCTGTCTCAAAAAAAGAAAAAAAAAACTTATCAAAGAGCCATGTAACTGCCAATCAGAATTTCTGAACGGCTTGTGTTAGCCATGTTATCACCTTGAGCTGATACAATTCCAGACAAAAGTAAAGAAACCTGAGACTTTATTGAGAGTATGCGATTGTCCTTATCATTTGGAAATACCCTGAACAGTTGACTTGGGCACCAGTTTGGGAGTTACTAAGGCCCAAAGATCTCTTAGGTGCTTTCCAGCCCAACCATTCTTTAAGGCACCTCAATTCAGTTCAACAAATATGTATTCAAATTCCTCTAGTTCACTGATGATGCACATGATCTAGTGTTTCTGAGAAAACATCTGTTTCTTAAGTGTTTACATGATCTTGTTTAATCCTCACAATCAGAAAATACAGCTATTATCCCCTTTTTATAGGAGAGGAAACTAGGCTATGGGGGAGGTGGTGTGACTCTCTAGGTCAGAGAGCTCACGGGGAGCAGAGCTGAGATTCAAATTCAGGACAACTGACTCCAAACATCAAGATGCCTTTTAGTTTAGTTTTGGTTTGGTTTAGTTTGGTTCTTTGAAACAGGGTCTCACTGTGTCACCCATGCTGGTGTGCAGTGGTGCAGTCATGGCTCACTGCGCCCTCAAACTCCCAGGCCCAAGCCTCAGCCTCCCAAATAGCTGAGACCACAGGCATGTGCCACCACACCTGGCTTTTTTTGAAATGGACTCTTGCTCTGTCGCTCAGGCTGGGGTGCAGTGGCATGATCTTGGCTCACTGTAACCTCCGCCTCCCGGGTTCAAGCGATTCTCATGCCTCAGCCTCCTGAGTAGCTGGGATTACAGGCATGTGCCACCATGCCCAGCTAATTTTTGTATTTTTAGTAGAGACGGGATTTCACCATGTTGGCCAGGCTGGTCTGGACTCCTGACCTCAAGTGATTTGCCCCTCTCAGCCTCCCAAAGTGCTGGGATTATAGGCATGAATCACCACGCCTGGCCCACACTTGACTTTTTTAATTTTTCAGTTTATTTTATTTTATTTTTTTGTAGAGACAGGGTATCCCTATGTTGTCCAGGCTGGTCCTGAACCCTGGGCTCAAGCAATCCTCCCACCTTGGCCTCCCAAAGTGTTAGGATTACAAGCATAAGCCGCTGTGTCCAGCTGAGATGCCATTTTAGAATAAAAAAGAGGAAAGAAGGGAGGAAGGGAGGGAGGAAGAGGGAGATGAAGGAAGGGAGATAGTAAAATAGTCAGGTGGTGGAGTAGCAGGAAGTGGAAAAGGGGCAGTGAATCTCTCTGCTCAGTTAGCCCTGAGGTGAGGGATTAGGGAGAAATGGGAGGAAAGGCTTAGGAAAGGCTTAGGAAAAGGGTGACAATAGCCAGGGCCGATGTCTTCCTTGCAGGTGCTGGAATGCGTGGCTCTTCCTGGACTCTGCCCCCTTCACGTCACAGCTGGGCCCACTCCACCCCATCTCCTCCCAATAGGGAAGGCCCTCCCTACCCATTCTGCTGAACTAGAAAACACAGGTAGCTTTCGACATTAGGGCTGGTTGGAATGTCTGATGTCATCCCTGGAGTCCGGAGCTCACCTCTGGGCAAACCCCAATGGGCGTGCAAGCTAACCTCCCACCCTTTCCTTTTCCCTTCAGGAATTCAGTTCTTGGATTCCCGCCTTGCCAAGCTTCAGAAATACATACCATCCTCTGTCTTAATTTGGATCCAAGAAGGAAACCAAGAGCTGGGGAAAATCATGGCAACCCACTTGTTTAGCTTCAGTGGCCCATCTTGAAATTTGAACACAAGCAGTCTGCTTCAGGCCACAGAGTCTGAACTAGAGCCCCACTGGCTTGCTATGTTACCTTGGGCGAGTCCCCGGTGGGTCCCAGTATCCCAAACTATCAAATGAAAGAAGAGGGACTCCAACTTGCAGATGTTGTCGTGGAGCTGTGCCATCTGAATCACCTGAGGAACATATTGGATATTCAAATTTCCAGTCCTTGTTTGCAAAACTAAGTCCAAATCTCCCAAAGCAGAATTGTGGAGATCTGCATATTTAAAGAGCTCCCCAAGTGATCCAGAGGTGCACCCACATTTGGTAACTACAGCACAAGATGATCTGTAGTTGACCCTAAACCAGCTCCTTCGTCCAACAGAAGACTGCTCTGTGACCTTGGCGAGTCACATTCCGGCTTCAGGGTTTTTTTCCATCTGTAATATGAGGGGTTTGGATTTGAATAGCCGGTCTCCAAGGGTTCTTCCTACGCTGCCAAGTCTGTGGTTCCAAACTTATGAATGAAATGTTAAACTTTAGGTCAGAGGCAGAGTGACGAACAGCCACAAGCTGGGACAAACTGTCCTCTGGGTGGAGGGGAGGGGAGTGCCTCTGGTCACTTGGTCTCTTCCGTCACTCTCACACTGGGGCCCCACTGCGTGCATGTAAGGACAATCGCTAAGGTCACCTTCTGAATCCACCCCCATAAATCCCTTGGGAAATGTTCTCCCATAGGTCCATAGGCTTGAGAGCCCTGCTCAGATTCGAATCCTGGCTCTCCAGCCGTCTTGCTGTCCTGCTGGGTGACCTTGGGAAAGTTACTTCATGTCTCTGAGTCTCAGTTGGTTTCCTCTTCTATAAAGTGGAGTTCAGAATAGTACCCATGTTATGGGCTGTCCTGAGGGTCAAACGTGTGCCTAGTCCACCGCCTGATGTGTAGTTGGCGATATGTTAACATCAGCAATGATAATATGATTGTTATTATTTCTTCCTTTGGAATGTGGGAACGGAAATGCCTGATATCAGATTTATGGCAAGGATCTAACAATGTATCAGACAAAACAAGCCCGGTGGCTGGCCCATAGTAGGATCACATTAAATGTGGTACCTTCTCTTCCTCCTGTCACCCCTACTCTCGTGTTCTCTAGATCCCTCCCTCTCTCCCTTCCTCCCTGGCTAGGCTGCCCTACTGCCCTGCTCCCATGTTTCCTTTCTGGGAATATTTGATGAAGACACTTCAGTAGAAACACGTGTCTCAGGGACAGGTTATGCAACTCTGTGCTCACAGTTTTTTGGAAATCCCACGTGGGAGGCTTGGAGTTGGCTGCCTGTCCTCTGCATCGGTGACCATCCTGGACTCTGGCCAGTGAGTTCCTCTCTTAGAAGGGAAACTGGAGAGAGAGCTCATTAGCTGCCAGTTTTCTCCTCAGACTGAAAACCCCTTTGTTACCCAGGTTGCTTTAAGTGCTGTTTGTGTCTGTGTTTGGGGAGGAACATTTGCTGAGCATCTACTGTACGACAGGCACTTATATAATTTAATCCTTATTTAATTTCTAAAACAAGCCTGTGAGTTGAGAACTATTAATAGCCCCACTGAACACATGCAGATTCTGAGGCTCAGAGAAGGGGCATTTACCCAAAGCCATGCTGCCAGTGAGTGGTAGAGCTGAACTCCAACCCAGGTCAGTTTGACTCCACACACTATTCCTTTTCAGTGTGTAACAAAAAGTGCACTGGAGGCTGGGCGAGGTGGTTCTCGCCTGTTCAACACTTTGGGAGGCTGAGGTGGATGGATCTACCTGTAATCAGGAGTTCTCGGCCAGCCTGGCCAACATGGAGAAACACTGTCTGTACTAAAAATACAAAAATTAGCCAGGAGTGGTGGTGCATGCTTGTAATCCCAGCTACTTGGGAGGCTGAGGCAGGAGAATGGCTTGAACCTGGGAGGCAGAGGTTGCAGTGAGCTGAGATCGCACCACTGCACTCCAGCCTGGTTGACAGAGTGAGACTCTGTCTCAAAAAAAAAAGGGCACTGGACATTACAGTCACATATAGCTTACATCTACCTGACCTTATCTTATTGTCACAACAGCCCCAGGGATGTAGGTATAAACATTGTCCCCATGTTACAGATTAGGAAACTGAGGCTTGGAGAAGGAAGTGACTCACACTCAGTACACATTGAGGTGTGGCGTGTCTTGTCAGCTGGAATAATCAAAAGTTAAGAAATATCTGGAGTGTCTGTCTTTCCAATCTAACTTTCCATCCCAACCTCCCTGTTCTTTCCTTCACACCAGAAGGAGTCAGGAAACTGGTTTTCTGTATTCTGTGTCTAATGATCAGGGGTTTTCCGCAAACCTCTCTCTATGCAGGGTGGATGATGCCAGGCATGACAGTGGGTGGAAGGACCTCTGAGTACAGCCATCCTTCAGCATCCATGGGGGGTTGGTTCCAGGACTCCTGGCAGATATGAAAACCCAGAGAAGCTCAAATCCCTTATATAAAATGGTATAGTATTTGCATATAGTCTATGCAGTCCTCCCACATTCTTTAAGTCATCTCTAAACATCTAATACAATGTAAATAATTGTGATACTATATTTTAATTTTTATTTGTATTATTTGCATTGTTGTATTGTTGTTATTGTTATTGTTTTATTTTATTTTTAAGACGGAGTTTCACTCTTGTTGCTCAGTCTAGAGTGCAATGGCGTGATCTTGGCTCACTGCAACCTCTGCCTCCTGGATTCAAGCGATTCTCCTGCCTCAGCCTCCTGACTAGCTGGGATTTACAGACATGTGCCACCACACCCGACTAATTTTGTATTTTTAGTAGAGACAGGGGTTTCACCATGTTGGTCGGGCTGGTCTCAAACTCCTGACCTCAGGTGATCTGCCCACCTCAGCCTCCTAAAGTGTTGGGATTACAGGTGTAAGCCACTGTGCTGGCCTTTGTTATTATTTTAGAGACAGGTCCTTACTCTGTCACCCAGGCTGGAGCGCACTGGCGTTATCATAGCTCACTGTAGCCTCGTACTCCTGGGTTGAAGCAATCCTCCCACCTCAACCTCCTGAGTAGCTGGGACTACAGGTGCACACCATCAGGCCTGGCTATTTTTATTTTATTTTATGTAGAGAAGGGGTCTCACTATGTTGCCCAGGCTGGTCTCAAACTTCTGGGCTCAAGTGATCCTCACACCGTGGCCTCCCAGAAGGCTGGGATTACAGGCATGAGACACTTTGTCCAGCCTCACACCTTCAAGTTTTCTTACCTTGATTCTTGACCCCATCATGTACTAAACTTTCTGTCCCTACCTAGAAATTATTCTTTATTCTGACCTTAAAGGACTCAGGGCTTTGTTTTAAGACGAAAAGTTGTTTTTTTCCACCTTCCTTTTTATCATCATTTATTCATTCAATCATCTACTTGATGAATATTCATTGAGCATTTATTATGTGCCAGAAACTGATCCAGGTGGTATGGATATAAAAATACAGTGAATAAAGAGAAAATTTTAATCTCGTAGAGGAGAGAGATGATAAACAAGTCAATCAACAATATAAAATCTAGCATCAAGGAATGTCAGTGTACTCAGAACACCAACAGTGCGGGATTCTGTTATAACATCAGAAAATGGATGAATACAATATTTATCTCT
This sequence comes from Macaca fascicularis, assembly GCF_037993035.2. Taxonomy (NCBI): domain Eukaryota; kingdom Metazoa; phylum Chordata; class Mammalia; order Primates; family Cercopithecidae; genus Macaca; species Macaca fascicularis. The sequence continues at coordinate 101,437,547 of NC_088384.1, read as the reverse complement.
GCTCGATTTAGGACAGGACACTTGAGAATCAGGAACAGGAATCAGGGCTGTAAGCTCAGTGAGACAGCATAGTGACACAGACAGAATCAAAGAAACCTACGTTTGAATCTTGTTTCAGTCAGCTTTTGCTGCATAACAAACACCCCACAAATCTCGGGGGCAACAGCAATGGATTTTTCAATCATAAGTTTGCAGGTGGGTTAGGGCAACTTTGTTACAGTTACAGTTTTGTTGTCATTTCTCCTTGCTCAGCCTGTTTTCTCATCTGTAAAACAGAGATAAAACTACTTACTTCACAGCATCCATGTGAAGATGATGCTCAACACTCCCTTCTGATTAAACATACCCTCTGCTCAGGGTACCTGAGAAGCTAAATGTTCACCCTGTAGGCTGAATAGTAATCCCAAAAGTGGTCTGGGCTGTAGATGCTCACTTAAGGAATAAGGAAGGCCATTGGCCAAGCCAATGAGTTTTGTGGTCCCCTCCCAAAATTTAGAATAGAAGAAAGAACCAGTAAGTCAGTAAAAGAGAGAGAAGCACACATCCAGGAAAAAGAAGAGACACTCTTAAAGAAAGACCAAGCAGGCTTAGAGAGCAGCCAGCCTGTGGCATCATCTCAGTCCTTGATATTTCCCTTTCAGTTTTAGCCTTTAGCCCTCCTGGCCCTCCTAATAACTCCTAAGCCTTTTCTTAAGGAGTCCTGAATGAGGCATGTTTCCTTGCAATTGCAAGAACTGTGCTAAGACCAAGAAGATGCATATAAGTTACCAGCCCACAGCTTGGCATATAGTAGATCCTCAGTCTACTGTATAGCTGGCAGCTATTGTCCACTAATCAGAGAGCTGCTTAAGAACACGGACAGATCTTGTTCACCAGGATTTATCGAAAAACTTATCACACACAAGATATTCATCAGATGATTTTTGGATAAATGACCAAGTGAGTGAATTGCTACATCTGAGCCTCTAAGGGAAAATGTCCAAATGGCATTCTTCCAGTTATCCATGCGACAAGTATTCACTGAATGTAAACCTGTGCCAGACCTTGGACAAGGTGCAAGGGATGCATTTGTGAACACGACAATGTTCTTGCCCTCATGAAACTTACACCTAGCAGAGGAAACAGAAAATAAACAAGTAAAAGAATAAGTGCGTGATGGCAGGTAAGGGAAATGTGATGACAAAAAGCAAAACAAGTGGAAAGAGTAATTGGAGATGTTATTTTTAGAATTCTTCAAAATGCCTGTGGTGGATGCTGACTTACTGAGTGGGCCTCGGTTTGCCTATCTTACAATGCGGGTACTGTTGGACTGAATGATTTGAGAGGACCCTTCTGGGCCTAGTGTTCTCAATTTCTGTGGTTATGCAAGGCAGTGCCTGGACATTCCATAGCCCCTGGAAACTCCAGGCTGTCATTATCTGTAGCTGGAGAGAGATTTACATAGAGTGAGGAAGACCAGAAAGGGTTGGTTGGCACCGTTCCAGGAGAGAGCCCTACGGCACAATCCCTTTTCTTTTCTGAAAACAGTAATGTGATTACCTGTTATTTACCATGTGTGAGGAGCTGCTGGGGAGGGGAATAAATCAAGACTCTTATGGGGAGGCCCCCTTGATTATAAAAATAGATAACACTTTGATGCTCCATATTATGCTAAGTACTGTAGTCTTAACATTCTTATGATGTTAAGAAGTATAATAACCCTAAAATTACATGGGGGGACACATGAGAAAACTGAGGCACAGAGAGGAAAAGTGTCTTGTTCCATACCAGCCAGTCACGATTGCAATCTAGGTCTCTCTAACTTTGAAGACTCTGCTCTTAACCTAAAACTAACATGAGTGAGAAAGGGATGCCTGCCCAAAGAGTGGGACAGATAGAGTCCTAGAAACCTCAAGGCAGGAAGAAATGAGAACTAAAAGAAGAGGATGGAGGCTTCCAGGAGAAGGCAGCATTTAAGGTGTCTCTGGATGTACCAGGTGTGCACCTAGCCTTGGTTAACTGTGGGCTAGGAAGTCTGAGAAAAGGGGGAAGGACACCTTCACCTCTGTTATAGGCTGGGTCTCAGCTCATTTTGTAGCTCCATGGGAGGGGGGCTGCCTGTGGATGTCTTGGATCATTTCCTTTTGCTTGAAAGGAAGCTAGGGGGAGGATGTAAAGTGTTTGACCAATGCCATCTCTCAGACTCACTCACTCTCAGGTTAGAATATACAGAAAGGGTGCTGAACCCAACATAGGTACCTGAGTATGTATTATGCGCTCACCACTTCACCTTACTCCATTCTCCTAATTAGTTCAAGAGGGAATTATCTCCATTTTAGGGAGGAGCAAAGGACTCACAAACTTTCCTCCAGTTGGCAAGTCCTGGAAACAGGATTTTAATGAAGAACTTCTGGCTCTAAACACTGTGGGTTTTGTTTGGTTGGTTGGGTTTTTGTACCTCAGCCCCATGCAGGAAATTGGGAACTCCTATTCAGTATTACAAACCTTTGACTACTGCATTTTGTGTTTTGGAGGCCAAAGAAGAACCCAATAAAACTTCTCAAAGAATCTCAGGTTTTGGACAAATTATTGTTAACTCTTTGGGGATCAGGATCACCCAAAAGGAGGATCCCCCAAACATACTCTTTTTGTGGATATAAAGAAAGAATCTGAAGTTTCTTGCCCCAAAATAATGTATGCAGAGACACATAACCTAGAGGAGTACTGACCATTCATGTGTCCTCTGCCCCCAGTCATGGAGCCCAGGTTAAAAACCCATACATCCACAGATAATTATATTCAAACATGTTGCATCCCTTTAGAGATTCTCAGAACTTGGGGAAGGAGAAATTATTAATTATATCCTTAATTCCAGGAGGTTAAGATAGTTTTATAGGAGAACTTCCATTAACTGTCTAAACAATCTGTTTTCAGTTTTATGTTTTATGTTTTTTTTTTTTTTGCTGGCGTACTTTCTAAATAATTATTTTAAGACTATGTACTCCTTGGCACAATTTTTAATTGATAGCTTAACATTTTTCATCAAAAGTTTACATAATTGCAAAGGTTGTAATTTCTGGCATATTGTAAATTTATACACTTAAAAGTAAAACAATTACATCACTCTTTTAAATGTATCCAGTTAAATTAAATGCCCTAGGAATTCGATACCCACAATCATCCATTTAAAAAATAGATGAACACGCTCTTTTCTAAGGATCAGACATTTTGTATCATTTCTTTTTCTATTTGAACTCAAATTTCTGCTCCATGGTCCACCACAAAATTTTATCATAATTTGTGTGTGTGTGTGTTTTTTTTTTTTAATGCATCAGAGGCCTACTGATGACTCTTTTAGAAAGTCCTACAGCAATTTAAACAGCTTTATTAAGGTACAACTGGCATAAAATAAGCTATACATATTTAAAGTATACAATTTGACGTAAATATATGCTTGCTGTATTAGGCTGTTTGCGTTACTATAAATACATGAGACTGGGTAATTTATAAAGAAAAGAGGTTTAATTGGCTCACAGTTCTGCAGGCTATACAAGCATGGCTCCAGCATTTGCTTCTGGTGAGGGGCTCAGGAAACTTCCAATCATGGCGGAAGGTAAAGGGGGAGCAGGCATCTCACATGGCAACAGCAGGACCAAGAGACAGGGAAGGTGGAGGTCCCAGACTCTTAAACAACCAGATCGAGCATGCACTGAGAGTGAGAATTCATTTATCACCAAAGGGATAATGCTAAACTATTCATGAGGGATCTGCCCCAGGATCCAGTCACCTCCAGGCCACACCTGCAACAGTGGGAATCACATTTCAACATGGGATTTGGAGGGGACAAACATCCAAATCACATCACTCTCTAAACCGTCCTACAAACTTTGGTAAATAATTATTAAATAGAAAAAGTAAAATTGTTTAAGAAATACCTGTCTTAATTAGGTGGCTGGGGCAATTTTTCTCTCCAATTAGCTCACTAAAACCTCCATGAGGTCGTGTATAGTGGCTCATGCCTGTAATACCAGCACTTTGGAAGGCCGAGGCATGCAGGTCACTTGAAGTCAGGAATTTGAGCCTGGCCAATGTGGCGAAACCCCATCTCTACTAAAAATGCTAAAATAAGCTGGGCGTGGTGATGTGCACCTGTAATTGCAGCTACTCAGGAGGTTGAGGCACAAGAATCACTTGAACTCGGGAGGCTGAGGTTACAGTGAGCAGAGATTGTGTCACTGCACTCCAGCCTGTGTGATGGAGTGAGACTGTCAAAAACAAACAAACAGACAAATGCCTTAATGAACATTGCTAGAATGAAATTGGTTTTAGCAATAATTTTATTTCTATCTTTCATTTATTATAGCTGTCAAACCATGTTGTGCTAAAGCCATCTTGTAGTGGTTCCTGAAAGTCAATTTTTAGAAATTTTGTGCCTGGGTGCCATGGATCATACCTATAATCCCAGCACTTTGGTAAGCTAAGTTGAGAGGATTGCTTTAGCCCAGGCATTCAAACCCAACCTGGATAACATAGTAAGATTCTGTCTCTACCAAAATAATAATAACAATAATAATAAGCTGTGGGTGGTGGCGTGTGTCTAGTCCCAACTACTCAGGAGGCTGAGGTGGGAGGATCTCTTGAGCCTGGGAGGTCGAAGCTGCAGTCAGCCATAATTTTGCCACTGCACTCCAGCCTGGGCTACAGAGAGAGACCCTGGTTTTTTTTTTTTGTTTGTTTGTTTGTTTTATGTCAGCCAGTTGTTAAATATAACTATTGCTAAAAATTAAATTATATGAACATACAATTATGTTAAAAACAAAGGAGGCTGGATGCAGTTGCTCACACCTGTAATCCCAGCACTTTGGGAGGCCGAGGTGGGTGGATCACGAGATCAGGATATCGAGACCATCCTGGCCAACATGAAGAAACCCTGTCTGTACTAAAAATACATAAATTAGCCGGGCATGGTGGTATGTGCCTGTAGTCCCAGCTACTCAGGAGGCTGAGGAGAATCGCTTGAACTTGGGAGGCAGAGGTTGCAGTGAGCCGAGATTGCGCCACTGCACTCCAGCCTGGGTGACAAAGTGAGACTACGTCTCAAAAAAACAAAAACAAAAACAAAATCATAAAGGAAATAAATACTCAAAACTCATCACTTACTAATTATCTCACTACACTTTACTGTTATCTATGCTTTTGAGATTATTTGCACCTATTGTATCTGTGTGGTAGAAATATATCTTCCCAGCTCCATGTTCAGTGACATCTCATTGGTAGCTTGAAACCAGCCATTGCTGGTGGTATTTACACTACAGAAATTGGCAAATTAGCGCTTGCTACTTCCCCTAGCCAATTGTCAAACATTTGCCAGCACACTGCTGGCTGTAAGTGCTGAGAAACTTTCTTCACTTATAAAAGTTAGTAGGAACAGAAGAACTCTTGTTACAACAATGTGACAATAGATAACTAAAATAACATAGTTATCTATTCTATATTTAATGATCTATCTACTGACAACTAGATTAGGCCACCCTGCAATTTTGTGGAAAGCAAAGACTGCAAACCATTTAACTTGCAAAAAGATTTCTTATTCTGGCATGAGATTTCTTCATTTTCTCAGTTTTGTTCCAAATCCTAGGGAAGCATGTTAAAAACCACTGAAAGTAATTGCTTACCTTTAAATCTGTGGAAACCCCATGGTCAGCATTTGAAGCTTGCTTTACTGCCAAGGTTCTCTGCCACAAGAGACTTTTATTCTTTGATAATCAAGGGGTGGAAAAAAAAAAAAAAAAAGATAATCAAGGGGTGGAAAAAGGGAAGTCACTACAAATTCTCCACTCCACAAAGTGTATGAATTCATAATATGCCAACAGAGACCAAAATGCCCTACTTCTAAGGCTATGTTACACCCTTAGAAAGATTTATACGTAAGTCAGGGAGAAACAGGGTTAGGCTTCTTTTGTACTTTGATCATCATAGGATGCCCACCTTCACACCCTGCGATAATTCTAACAGTACCTGTGCTTGGGGCCCCAGATAATTTTACAGTCTCCATATAGCAACCCCCTCCACTTCTTGCCCCAACCTGCTCCCACCAATGCACTGTTAGGAGGATGACGGGTAAGGAGGACACACAATTTTCACTTATAAAAAGTGGAAGCTGACCTAAGGATGGAAATAAACTTGCAGACCAGTTCTCAGAGAGATCAAACTTTTAAGAAAGTTCAAAATCTGGAAGATGAAGCCCTTAGAACAGAAATCAGCCACTCTGAGACCAGTGTCAGTGGTCACTAAGTGGTCTCAGAGTGGCTGAGGCCCACTGCCTATTTTTGTTCAGCCCACTGCTAAGAATGGTTTTTGCATTTTAATTTTTAATTTTTTATTTTTTTGAGATGGAGTCTTGCTCTGTTGCCCAGGCTGGAGTGGAGTGGGGAGACCTCAGCTCACTGCAACCTCTGCCCCTCGGGTTCAGACGATTCTCCTGCCTCAGCCTCCAGAGCAGCTGGGATTACAGGCACAGGTAACCATGCTTGGATAATTTTTGTATTTTGTAGAGATGGCGTTTCAGCATGTTGGCCAGGCTGGTCTCAAACTCCTGAGCTCAAGCGATCTGCCGCCTCGGCCTCCCAAAGTGCTGAGATTACAGGCATGACTCGCTACATCCGTCCTGCATTTTTATTTTAAAATGTTATTTATCTATTTATTTATTTATTTTTGAGACAGGGTCTCACTGTGCAGTGAGCAATCATGGCTCACTGCAGCTTTCATCTCCCTGGCTCAAGCAGTCCTCCCACCTCAGCCTCCAGAGTAGCTGGGGCCACAGGGGTGCACCACAATGCCTGGTTAATTTCTTTAAAAACTTTTTGTAGAGATGGGGTCTCATTATGTTGCCCAGGCTGGTCTCCAATTCCTGGGCTCAAGGGATCCTCCTATTCCTTGGCCTCCCAAAGTGCTGGGATTACAGGCCTGAGCCGTAGAGCCCAGCCGATTTTTGCACGTTTAAATGGTTGGGAAAAAGGTTAAAAGAATAATAGTATTTCGTGACACATGAAAATTATATGAAGTTCAAATGTCGGTGTCTATAAGTAATGTTTTACTAGGACCTAGCCGCCCTCATTCCTTTAGTATTTATGGCTGCTTTTGAGCTACGACGCTGGAGTTTGAATAGTTGTCACAGTGATCGTATGGCCCGCAAAACCTAAAATATTTAGCCCTTTACAGAATAGTTTGCTGTCCCCGGTCTTAACACTGTTCACATCCCATTTGGGAAGTTCTGTATCTTCAGAGGGGAGCACACCCTGTTTGAAGGCTGGTCTAAACTCGACACCCTAGGCAAGTCCTTCCCGTCCCTGGGCCTTAGTTTCCCCAACTGTAAAATGGGGTTAGACGCAGTGATATCTGGGGACCTGCCTAGAAGTGGGTCAAATAAAGGAGGTTGTAGCTCCTGGAGGGTAGGACTAGGGGTTGACTAGGAGCCGGGGGCGGGGGGGGGCGCTGGCAGGGTAGGTCCCTTGGGGTTTCCAACTCCGCGGGCGGGCGCAGTGCCCCACAGGCCTCGCTTCCACTGGGGAATTCCGGGCGGGGTGCAGGCGGCGGGGCGGGGGCGGGCCGGGGCGGGGCCGGTAGGCCGCCTATAAGATGGGTGGCGCGCCCGCCTGGGGCCACTTGCTGCAGCCTGCGCGCCCTCTCCAGTCCGCGGTGCCATGGCCCCCGCCCGTCTGTTCGCGCTGCTGCTGCTCTTCGTAGGCGGAGTCGCCGAGTCGGTGGGTGCTTGGAGGTCCCCGAGGGGGCGGGGGGGCCTCAGGCCGGTGCCTCCTTTGTTCCTTGGAGCGTGGGATCGGGGAGCGGTACGCCACCCCCAACCGGACACCGGGGCCCGGGAAACTTTGTTGGAAACTTTGCTCCGGGGTCACGGGCCATCTCCGGGATGGCTTCACGCGCCGTGCGCCCCTCGCCTGTTGCTCTTCCCGCCTCCCCTGGTCCTGCGGGCTCGTTAGTGACTAAGCCGGTGTCAACTCTTCAACTCCCACACCCTCGTCCCTTCCCTGGTGACCCTGGGGCAGGCTTGGAGCGCTGAATCCCCTCCTCGCTTTCTAGGCGCCCAGAGCGGACAGCTTTAGGATCCGAGATGGCCTGGGTATCCGGGGGCTGCGTGTACTCGGAAGGGGGAGGGGTTTAGGGTTGTGCGAGGCCCTCTTTCACACACCAGCGAGAACTGAGCCCTGACCTCAGTTGTGGCCCCAGCTCTGTCATTGACTTGTGACTTAGGGCAAAGTCCTGCCCTTCTGAATCTCTTCCCAATACTGCACCACGGATCTGAGGGAATGGGGCAAGAGGGGACTGCTACTGCTTTAGGGTTTCTAGAAAGTTGGGGACTCTGCTCTTTTCAAGGACAGAGGAGAGGAATGGTTTAGACTCAACATTTAGCCAGGAGCTGAGCTTCTGCTTTCTGCAAGAAGTGTGTTCATTTTTTCTCAATTGCAGATAAGAAAATTGAAGCATCCACCTTGAGTGAGGTGAAGAGGGTTGGGGGAGAGAAGGCCTCGATCAGCCCAGAGAAACATTCTCACTGCCCACTGGTCTCTGTCATAACTGTCCCTGGGCCAGCAGAAGCTCTATCCATCCCCACAGCCAGCTGAGGAGGAGGGGGTCAATCTCATCTGGGAAACTGGGGGCATGGGAATTACTGGTGAAGGCAATCTGTCCCCCAGTGCCTGAGCTTTGTGCCCCTTTTGTGCCCTTTAGCTCCAGTTTTCAGAGAGAGTGAGTCCTTGCAGTTTAACCACTAATGTTAATTTCTTTGAAAGCCTTGGGGCTCCTATTCCTCTGAATTTACTTAGGGGAAGGTTGATTCTGCCTGCAGGCTCTTCTTGAGGAATGAATGAGACCCTAGGCAATACTTCAGCACAATTCCAGGCATGCCATGATGATTGCAAACATTTAGCGCCTTTGTGGGGGGGCCAGACATTGTTCTAATAACTTTCTAATGGGTATATCAAGGAGCTTAATTCCAACAACAATCCTACTGTGTATTGTTCTTAAACTGGTCCTGAGGCTAGAGAGGTTAAGTAACTTGCCCAGGGTCACACAGTTAATAAACAATAAACGGTGAGTCAGATTGAAATTTAGGCAGCCAGGCTTTCAAGTTTCTGCTTTAGCTTCTATGCTTTGTGCTACTCCAAGCGTCCCATACTTGGTAACTGAAGACGGGTTTAGAATCGGTTGAGATTTTAGGCTGGAAGGCAAAGGAATTCTGAGGTGGGAAGGAAACAAGGCCAGTGAGGTGATGACTTAACCTAAACCAAGGGCTACCTTGCCTGAAAGGTTAGTGGCTGAGGACCCAAGCCTTCTGCCTCTGGCGCAGTGCTCTGAACTAGGCTCTGAAGGATGTGTTGGGGTCAAGCAACTGGGGAAGCATCCGAAGGGATACCTCCTGGGCACTACAGGGAAAAAGAGGAAAGGACCCAGGAGGTTGCTGAGGTCACCATGTGCCCAATCACATGCCAGTTTCCTCCCGGGGCTGTGAGTCTGCAGGTGCTTCGGGGTGCTGAGCAGACAGCTGTGTCCTGGGGACATTCTGAAGGATGTGGTTTGGGGGAAGGGGACTGTGTCAGTCCTGCCTGGGTGACCCATCAGCTGGAGGAGACATCAGCCCTGGGCAGCTGCTTCCTGAGAAAGGTATCAAGTCTCATCCTGACCTCAGCTCTCTCCTTCCTGGCTAATATCACAGACCTCCTGCCTGTAACTGGGGCACAGGGCTTCCCCTTTGGCCTATCCCCTCCCTCTTTTCTAGGTTGTGGTTGGAAAAATCAGACCTAGTCACAGTTGGCTTGGACTGAAGAGATGATCCAGCATGTCCTTTTCTTTTTGCAGGTAGAGAAAAGTGAGGAGGCCCAGGGAGAAGGACTTTGCTAATAGCAGCTAGGATTGATAGAGTACTTTTTGTATGACAGATCTGGTGCATTTTATCCTCACAAAAAAGACCTATCACATGGGGATTCTATTATGCCCACTTTCCAAATGTGACAGGTAAAATGGTACTACTTTGAGTTAGCAGAGAGCATCCAGGACCCCAGGATCTCTGACTAGTAGTCCTCCCATTGTGAGTGGTGTTCCCCCCACTGTTCCATCATTCCCCTTACCACCCCCATGTTTTGGAAGGGAACCCAGGCTCAGTACCCAGCTGTCCTCTCCTCTGTTTGGCTGGGCTTGCTATACTAAACCAGTTCTTCCTGTCCAGCTGGGAGCATTCCCTGATCTGCCTTCCTGCCACTCCCTCTCAGGCCAATTAAAGGCAGCCTTGTTTAGGGAGTCCCCTCCACCCAAAGGTGTTTCTACCCAGGGGCACAGCCTACTGACTTGGCCCCAGGCCCAGGCAGTTCTGGGGAAGTGTCCCCCACCTATCAAGTGTACTTGATAGTTTAAGGACATTTCTGGTCTTCTACAGCGTCCTCTTCTTGAGCGGGGGTGGGCCGGAAGCCGAGGGACTTCTAGGACCCTTGAGTGAACAGTGAGAGCTCTTGGGACTTCTCGAGCCCAGGGAGTTATCAAAAACCCAGGAAAATATTTGGGCCATGATTTGGAGGGTTCCATGAGGTTGGGGGGAGGCTTCTTTCCCTGCTGGGCTGACATCCCCCATCATAAAATGAAAGATTTGAACAGGGTGGCCTCGAATCCTTTCCATCTCTGAATTTGATTAATAACTTAAGTACCTACTATTCAAAAGAGGTCTCTCTCTTGAAGGAATTAAGAAGGAATGAACATACTCCACCAAATTCTGAATCCCCTCCCCCTCCACCCCCACACACCCAGGGCAGGAACTCTGCTCTATTTGTTTTTGTGAAATACCTGTCCCCTAGTTAGTACTCAGGAAATGCTTGTATGAATGAATAAATTCATGCATGTAACTTTATTCTAAATGGTTCATTAACGTTATTTATTTCTAGTAGGAATATCTCCCCGTACTGCAAGGTACTATTTTCTCTATTTTTACAGGAAATGGATGCTCAGAGGAATGCAGTGGCTTGCTAAGGTCAGAATCAGGTCCGACTGATAGGGCAAGGTGTCTGGTTTGAGTGTCCTCAGAATATTCCAGATGAGGAAATTTGCTGGGTTTGAAGGTAGATACCTTAGGTCCTACTTCTGCATTGCTGGGTGACCTTGAGCAAACATGCCCTATTTCTGGGTCTCAGTGCCCCCAACTCTAAAATAAGGAGGCTGGACCATTGCCTTCTAAGGTCCTTCCTGCCCGGAGAGCCCATTGATGAGGGGAGGGGCCCTTTCCTGGTCTCGTTGGTAAAGTCTAAACAAATCCCAGTCTCAGAAGAGAAGTGGGGGTGAGGGGACATTCGGCTCCTGCCATCCCCAGCTCCTAGAAACAGAGGGCTTTTCCAAGGACTTTGAGTGCTAAGCTTGCCTGAATGGGGAGCTGGGGAAGCCAGGCTGGGCTCCCAGCCCCAGCTCCCTGTTGGGAGAAGTTGGCTGCTAGCTGTCCTTCAACCTCCCGGACTGGACAGGCAGGTATGATTTCCAAATGATCGCTTAAAATTGGGGTAAGGGGCTGCACCGAGCGCTGTGAGTCACTGCATGCTAGCGTAGCCTGCCTGAGTCACCCATTTCCTTTCAAACTCTTGGCTAATAGGACAGCTCTGTGGTGGGGGTGTTGGAATGCGCTCAGAGTTTTACCTCGTCCTTTGGGAGTCATTGTTTCAGTGTCCAGGGCCTTGAGGGGACATACAGGAAATGTTTGTACTAGGGCCGGCACTTTCACGTGTGGGCTTTGACATTGTACATTGCCTGCGTGTGGACTTTGACATTGTACGTTGTGCAGCCAGTCCTCAAAATGGGGCTTTAGACCTCTGCAGAGCAGGTAGTACTGTTTTCCCCTTTAAGGCAAAACTGAGGCTGCAACTGGCCTGCATTTTTTCATCGAGCAAAAGCTGGTACCGTTCAGGTTTGGTTTGACCCCAGGATTTTCTGATATTTGTGATGACCCCTCTTTGCTTCCTGGGGCTGGCCAGAGGGCATTGAAACATTGGCTTGGTGTTAGGCAGACCTAACTCCAGACGTGCTAAGTCCACCTCTTACTAGTTACATGAACTCAGTCCTGCTACTCAACCTCTGAGCCCCAGCCTCCCAGTCTGTTAAGAAGATCATGATACCAGTGTGGCGAAGCTTAAAGGAGACGACAGGCCTGTAAATAAAGGCACCTAGTACCATGCCTGGTAGGGAGGAGGTGTTACTTAGTGACAGTTCCCTTCCTTGCCCAGGCCACCTTCATGCCAGGGGGTCCTATCTCCTCCTGGAAAGCTTTCTCCCATTCCCCTTATCCCCCTTATCTACCCCCACACTGGGAGGTGGGAAGGGAGAAGTCCAGGGTGGGGCTGTTGGAGTCCGAATCTCCTATTTGTTTATCTTAGAAGTGGGCTGTTTGCTAATTATTGAATGGGTTTATGTTTAAACAAGAACCAGTTCTGGGCAGCCCCACCTCTCCTGCTGGGATTTGCTGGAGCCTCGTGCTGAACAGTTTGCAGCCTGGAGGGAGAGGGGGCAGGGGGTTTGCCAAGAGTAACGGACCACTCTGGACACGGCCCAGGACTTGGGGTCACCCTCCTGTGCTGGAGGGGCAGAGTTTCTACTCTTAAGGAGGCTGAGTAATTGCAAATAGCACTTTGGGGGGTGAGGTGTTGGTGGACAGAAAAGGTACAGTGTTCTGAAAAGCCAGTTTCTCGTATATTTTCACTGCATGGTGCCCTAGGGAGGGAGGAGAGAGAACACGTATGTCAACAGTTGGGGTCTCATTTAACCTTAGAAGAACAAGCCTGACTTCTTGGGCTGGTTTGTCATTAACTCAGTGGTGACCTTTAGGCGCATTCTTGAACCTCACTGGGGCCTCTCTGGTCCTGTCTGCTGAAGGCTGGGTGACTGAAAAACGGTACAGAAAACTCCAGACCCTGTCCTAGCTCTGCTGCTCACCCAGGGACACACACAGTTAATACGTCACTTTGTTGATGTGAACCCCAGTGTCCTCTATAAAACACCTGTGGCACTCAAAGGTCATAATCGGTGTTTGGCAAACTTGTAAAGTTCTGGCTTTATTAGCACTTAGACAAGGGTTCTTAACCTGGCCAGAGTTTAGCTTTGGGGAGGTGGTGTCTGTGCATGTGTTGAAAATGTAAACTAAGAGTTACAGTTATTGAGGTTTAGACCTTTTTATCCTTTTCAGGGGGCTTCAGTACTCCCCAAAAGGTCACTCTGATCTCAGCAGTTCTTTCTGGCTTTGACCTTTCTACAGTCATCCTTCCTCCCTCCCCCACTTCCCAGCCTTGTTCATGCCTCCCGTTTACCCCAACCCCCACCATCAGCCCAGACCTTCCTATTCAGCGGCTCCCACCCCTTCAGGCTGCGTCTCACCCCTCCCCCGTCCTCCAGGCCAGGGAGCTCGGCTGCTCCAGTTTTCTCTGGCACAGTAGAAGAGGCTGCTGGTCAGGTGACACCTGGGGTAATGGAAAGGGGAGGCAGGGAGAGGCTGGTATGTGTGGAAACAGTGACTTGGTGAAGCCCAGCAGTCAGTGGCCGGCCTGCGGGAACTGGCGGTGTCACTCCAGCCTCTGGGCGTGGGGGCAGCTGTGGCACATGGCTGGCCCGGCTACCCAGAGTGGGGATACTCCTCACCTTGGGGAAGCCCTGCCGGAGCCGTCTGTGGGACAGACTGACCTGGTCTGGAGGATGGCTTCTCTGCGGGGTGGTGAAGGAGGCTGGGAAGAGGCAGGAAGCCAGACCCAGGGCTGATCTAATCAACTGAGACAAGGCTGCAGCGTGGGTTCTCTGCTCTGAGAACACAGGAGGTTTGTTTACATCCCAAGAGCCTCCCTAGCCCTCGGATCCAGCAGGGATTTCGGATCTGCTGCCTAGATTACAAGCTCCAGCTTCAATGCACCTCTGTCTCCGAGGCCCTGAGGGAGCCAGCCCCCTCCTGGCTGTCTCCACCAGTAATCGGAGCAATGCCCAGCTTGGTTACCGGGCTGGGACAGAGGGAGGCTTGTCTCTTTGAGACCTTTTACAGATTGGGAAACTGAGGCTCAGAGAAGGGAATTGTCCACGATCATCCAGAGAGTTGATAACAAAGGTGCTGGATCAGCTCCTGGCAGGGAGACGTCCAGAGGCTCCTGAACCCTTCCCCCATTTCTAGCTGGTACCCTAGGATCCTGGAGTTCTTGCTATGGGAATGGACTGCCTTGGGGCTTGGTGAAAAGCTGGTTGCTGGCAGTGCCAGGCCTGGCGGTCTCCTGAGTGATTGTGTTCAGAGTAACCCGACCTTGAAGGCGACATTTGAACCCTCACTCCACCCCCACCCCAGACCTGGTTTAACCATTCAGGCAGGCACCAGAGCACCAGACCATGGATTGGTGTGTAGTTTCTTTTTACCTTCTAAATACTTTTTTTTTGTCCCTGGGGACCCAGGTCCCCAAGTAGAATTTCAGGTGTTTCTGATCACTGTCATTTGTACCTTCGGGGAAAATAAAAATGGTCTTTACCTCTATCTGCTTAGGACAGGTGGTCAAAGCTGTGTGACCTTGGGCAGGTCTCTGACTATCTGCATCTTTTTTTTCCCACAGTCTGAAGGGACCTGACTGGTTGTTGAAAAGTCTCTGGGCTCAGAAGCAAAATGATAACCCATTATAGGTTATATTCCTTTACAGTTTGCAAAGCACCATCTCCCTGTCCCCAGGCAAACTTCCTTCCAGCGATAGAACTGCCTCTGCAAGTTTTCCCAGGCCTCTGATCCTTTGAGCACTAATCCCACTGGCCAGGAGGAAGGCAGGTGGGGGTTAATCACAGCCACTATTCATTGATCACCTGCTGTGTACCAGGCCACGTGCTGGGTCCCTTGCACACACAAATGCATTCCACTTACCCCTCATCACCCTGCAAGGTGCTACCAGCCCTAGTCACAAAAGAAGAAACCAAGGATTTCAGAGACGAAATAAACTCCCAAGCTCATATAGTTAGGAAGTGGCAGAACTCACACTTGTGAATCCGCCTTGATGCACGACCACTCCGGGTGGTAGAGTCACAGTTGTGGGCCCCAGGTTTTAGCCATTCTGGGGAATGTCTGGCCCTTAAAGAAGTGGGTGGGGTGGGGAAGAACAGTTACTACTAGTGTACACTGCTGGGGGTCGCCTGCCAGAAATCATTCTGGTGGGTCCAGGTGTTGGAGCCCCAGGTACTTGCCATCCCCTCTCCCCACTAAATTTGGCTTACCCAATTATTACCCTTCTGGTCTTGCCTCCTGAAAGAAGGGTCAGGTGTGTCCCCAACCCTGCCTCCCCTGGGGAGGAGCCAGGTGCGGGGAGGCTCTCATTAGTTCACAGTTATCCAAGCCCAGACCCTGAACTCCTCCCTGGTGCCCCAGCCAAGTTTCTGTTCCTTTGTTTAAGCAATATCACTTTCATCTTTGTTTACTCCTGGGCAGGAGCAGGGGTGCCCTGGAGCCCTGGCCCAGGCAATGTGTTGTGGACTGGCGGGTTAGGCTGGAGAGAAGTGAAGAGTGGGTGGCAGTGAGAAGTCTAGTTGTGGTTAGGATGTGGTCTTGAGAAAGATCTGGATTTGAATCCCAGCTCTATTGCTTTCTAGTTGCATGACATTGGATAAGTGACTCAGCTGAATCTTAGTTTTCCCGTCTGCAAAATGGGTAGAGCACCTTGCAAAGCTATTTTGCCAATTAAATGAACTCGTATAAATGAAGTACCCAACATGGTGCTTGGCATGTAGTGGATACTCCTTTTAGTCACTCATGCTTTTCCTGGAGTGACAGAAGCCATAGGATTTGGGGATAGGGTTGGGATAGGATCTTTTCGTAGCTTCATGCCTATAGCCAAAAGACTAGATGGGGAGTATAACTGTAATGACAGCTGCTGCCTGTGGATTTGCTGAGACGCTTAGGGGCAGCCAAGACCCTCGAAGGGGAGAGAAGGTAATTCCAATCTGGGAACCAGGAGACCTGGGTTCTAAGTCCATCTCTGCTGCCAGCTGCTTGGATGACCTTGGCAAAGTCCCTTGTCGTCTTGTCTGTTTGCTAGGTTATAAAATCAGATACCTTCTGTTGGCAGGTGTTAGTTTCTATAGAACAAAAGAGCACTTGCCCTCCCTTCTTTCTCCCCAACAGTCTGGGGAAGAATCTAGGATCTCTAAACCCCAGGCACTGATCCCAGATCCCCACCAGCCACAGGGCCGGCAGGGTCTGTGGGACCCAGGCCCACTGCCCTATTTTTTATTTTTTGGAGACAGGGTCTTCCTCTGTCACCCAGGCTGGAGTGCAGTGGTGCAATCATAGCTCACTGCAGCCTTGACCTCCTGGTCTCAAGTGATCCTCCCACCTCAGCCTCCCGAGTAGCTGGGACCACAGGCATGCACAACCACATTTGGCTAATTTTTGTAGAGATGGGGTTTCACCATGTTGCCCAGGCTGATCTCAAACTCCTGGGCTCAAGTGATCCTCCCACCTTGGCCTCCCAAAATGTTGGGATTAAGCCACTGTGCCTAGCCACCACTGTCTTATTTAGTTGGTAATTTCTGTTGTGTGTTCATGAAAGGGACAAAGATACAAGGAGACTTGAGGGCCCAGAGGGTGCCTTTGCATGTACACACATGAACACACATGCCTGGGCAAAGGTGGGGTGAGCTGAGGAGAACAGACCACATTCTTAGCCAGGAGCAGGGCGGGGTCCATCTCTGGTCAGGGCTGGGTCTGGCTGCTGGGTGGCCTGGTTCTTCAAAGCCATCCCAGACTGAATGGGCTTTATCTGAAAAGAGGGCGGAGGAGAGGAGGGCCGCTGGTGACTTCCCAACCTTTACAGAAAAAAGAGCGATTGCCCACAATCCCACAGGGCTTGGTCCCGTCTTGCTGGCCTAGTCCTAAATGGCTCTTACCCACTTGGGAGTTTCCTTCCTTCTTGTCAGAGGTCATGGGTGGAGAAGGGACCAAAACAGGGCAGAGAGGGGACTTCCAGAGCTGAAGGAGAGATTTAATTCCCTCTGTCCTCCCATCACCACTGGGAGCTGAAAGAAGTTTCTTCCCAGCCCCTTGACTTGCTGTAGGAGGGAAATCCTGGGCTCATCTAAATGCAGCCTTTGAAGACTCCATCTTTCCAGAACTTTGGAATAGTATCGAATCCCGGCCATGCCACGGAGCCCCGGGGTGACTTTAGACTGGACTAGTTTCTTTTTTGAAAACTGAATATAAAAATGAAAGGTTAAGGATGAACAGGTGCCCACAAAGAAGGCTGAACTGGAAATAAATCTTGGTTTCAGCCTTGGTTTTGCTGCTGACTTGGCTGCAAGATCTTCACACCCCACTTTCGCTCATAGCCTTCATTTCTTTAATGTAAAACGGAGGTAATTCCTAACAGCCAATGGGCATGCTAATCCCATGGGTTGTTTTGAAATATCTCTTAGCACTTTCACATACTGAAGAGAGGCTGGATGCATAAACAACATTCCGTGGCTCCCAGGGGCAATGAGGAGTGGGAAAAGGTCTCTCAGCCTGAGACAAATCTCCTGATGGAACTACAGCCCCTATTGAGGACTTTCACCTGGTCAACAAGTGGCCAAAGTGTACCATTCTTTCTTTCTCCCGACTGGATTTGACCCTCCCCCACCCCACCGACTTAACAGGGCTCCCTTGGAGCCTGGGGCAGGCTGGTGGCCCCGTGTGCATATGTGTTCATGCGTGTGTTTATGTGTTTGTGGTTAAAGATCCAGGTGAGTGATGCCTTGGTTCTGGTCCAGTGTGGCTACTTCCTGCTCGTGTGACCTTGGACAAGTGACTTTACTTTTCTGAGCCCTTGTTTCCATCTCTGCAAAAAGGGACTATTCAAAGGACCTAGAGAGGCTGTGTGCTTGTTGAAGGCCTGTCACTTGGGTTCTTGGGGGATTTGCCGCAGGAGATGGAAGTAGGAGCCCAGGGACCCTGCCCTTAGGTATAGTCACTTGGGCAGCCACGGGGAGCCTTCCTCCTGCTCTGCCAAACCAAAGCCACAGGCACGGGCTATATGCGGGGGCTTGAATTCCAGCACCAGCAGCCCAGCAGCTCCTGATTCCCGAGTCATGAAGTCATCTCTGACCAGGACTTAACCTCTCTGGCTTTCCACCCCCACGGGTGCCAAGTGTTCAGCAGAGATTCTCCCCACTCCCTGGGGAGAGAGTGATTCCTGGCCACTGCCTTTCTTGCAGCCTGACCCCGCTCCCTTCCGAGAATCCAGCATCCTCCCACTGTGGGGGTGGAAGAGGGGCATGAGGGTCAGGCTCCACCTGCCTCTCCCCGGAAGCCCAGGGGGAGAGTACAGGAGTGGCTCCGAGGCAGCTTTCCTGGGCCTCTCCTGCAATGACAGTAGCCTTATCTCAGGGACAGATGCTCCTTCTCACACCCCCTCCTTTGTCAATGGCAGTCTCAGCTGAGTGAAGGACAGGCTGGGATGTCCGAAACAGAGACCTGACCTCTTTCTATCCTGAGTTATGTAGCGAACACTCTGTGTGACCTTGGGCAAGTCCTTGCCCTGTTCCAGGCTCAGATTCAAGTTGTGTGGAACAGGAGGACAGGAGCTCCTTGGGTCCTGGAATTCTGTGATTCTAAGCAGACTCCCAGCTCCCGCAGTTACGGGGTCTGGAGATGGCAATGTCTTGCAGCGGGAGGGGCATGGTGTATTGAACTTAATGAAAAACCCCAGGTCTCCTGGCAAATACTAGGCACTTTAATGTTTGAATTAATTAATAGAATAATGAACTTTGCTCAGAGCAGCTGTTCTCTGGGCAAACAGAAGCCTGAGCCCAGAAGCTGGAGGAAGGGTGATGGGCATCCAAATGCTTCCTGTGCTCTTGAGGGTGCTTTGTTCCCACTCCGTGGAGCTGCAGGATGGGAGCAGGGTACCTGATGTACTGTAGGGCTGCCCGGGACCTTTGACACTTTCCTTTGGCAAGCTGTTTGGTGGGAGCGGACCTGAGACTCTGTCATGATCAGCTGTGTCTCCATGGGGTAGTGGCTGAGTGACGTTTATGGGTACTGGAGTGGATGGTCTGTGAAGGTGAGGATTGTGCCTCTTGGTGTCTGCATGGTGCTGCCAGCAGAGCCGATCTGTGGGAGATGTTTGGAAGGCAAGACTGAATCCAGGAGTGCACTCCTGAGTCATCAGGTCTGGGCAGCGCCCTGACCTGAGGCTGTCTTAGGGTGTGCGTGAGGCAGCCCTGTCTGTCCCGGCCCAGACTGACTCAGCTGGGAAAAGTGTCCTGGACTGGGCAAGACCAGAACCAGCAGCCCACTCCCTGTCCTGTGTGAATCAGCTGCCCCTGCATCACAGAGCCCTGGAGTGTAGCATCCCAGGGCCCTGTGCATGGAGACTCCTGGCTCTGAAGTCAGGCAGCCCTGTGTGTGCAATCCTTGCTCTTCCATCCGCCAGCTGTGTCACCAAAAGAAAATGACTCTCTCGGCTGTAAAAATAAGTGAATAACATGCCTCCAGAGTTATTAAAACAGGGCCCGGCACACAGCAAGTGCTTGGTAAATGATACCTAGCCATATTAATACTTTGATTATTACCTCATTTACTATTTTTATTTTTTTTTGAGACGGGGGTCTCACTCTATAGCTCAGGCTAGAGTGCAGCGGCACGATCCTGGCTCACTGCAACCTCCACCTCCCGGGTTCAAGCAATTCTCCTGTCTCGGCCTCCCAAGTAGCTGGGACTACAGGTGCAAGCCACCACGCCCAGCTAATTTTTGTATTTGTGGTAGAGATGGGGTTTCACCGTGTTGGCCAGGCTGGTCTTGAACTCCTGACCTCAGGTGATCCACCTGCCTCAGCCTCCCAAAGTGTTGGGATTACAGGTGTGAGCCACAGTACCCAGCCTCATGTACTATTTTTATTTGCCCAGAATGGGAAAGAGACTTGCTTAAGGACACACGGCAAGTTAGAGGTAGAGTGGGATCCAAGACGCAGGTCTCCAGGCCCTGGCCTGGTCTCTTTTTAGTTTTTGAATGCCCACTTCACTAGCTTTCAGGCATCGGCTGTCATGGAGCACTGGGGATGTTGGCTGATGTGTCTCCTTTCTTTATCTTAGATCCGAGAGACTGAGGTCATCGACCCCCAGGACCTCCTAGAAGGCCGATACTTCTCCGGAGCCCTACCAGATGATGAGGATGTAGTGGGACCCGGGCAGGAATCTGATGACTTTGAGCTGTCTGGCTCTGGAGATCTGGGTACGGAAGGTGTGGTGGGCAGGCGTAGGCACAAAGCTGGAGGGAGTGGTGGCCTAAGCAACCAGGAGGGTGCCCATGCCTTGAGACTTGGATTTTTGTGGGACTTTTCCTAGAATGCCCTTCCTCCTTCTCAAAAAAAGGGGAGACAAAAGTAATGGATTAACCTTTTCCATCCCTGAGAGCCCCTGGGGACAAGCTGTGTGCTGCTTTGAAGTCATTGGTAGCTCCGGGTTTTCTGAGCTCCAGCCTGAACCTGTCCTCATGGGCTCTTCTCTTTGCTGCAGGGCATGGTGGGGGTGGGGTGAGGGTAGGCTGGGTGGCAGGACAGGGTTGGGGTGGCGAAAGAGGACCCATAGAATGTTTTCCTTTCTCTGAAAGGAAAAGTTCCAGCCTGTGCCACATGGTGAGAACTTGTCTCTACAAAAACACAAAAATTGGCCAGACGTGGTGGCATGCACCTGTAGGAGTCCCAGTTACTTGGGAGGCTGAGGCGGGAGGATCCCCTTGAGCCTAGGAGGTTGGGACTGCAGTGAACCAAGATCATGCTACTGTACTCCAGCCTGGGTGACAGAGTGAGACCTTTGTCTCAAAAAAAAAAAAAAAAAAAAAAAGAAAGAAAGAAAAGAAAAGTAGCAGTTTAGAAGTGGGGATGGGGTGGGAGGGGGCATGAGTGGGCAGAGATGTAGTTGGGAAACCAAGAACAAGTCCCTGCTTCAGTGGGGGTGGGGTGGGTGAAGGGCCCAAGGCCTCCAGGCCAGACAACTGATAAATGTCCCTCCTATGTGCAGAGAGGTGTTAATGATCGCAAGTTTTAGCTCTGGAGTCACATGGTCCTGAGTTCAAGCCTCCACCCTGTGTGAACTGAGCCTCAGTTTTCTAATCTGTAAAATGGGAATAATAAAGATAGTAAGTACATCAGTGTTGTGGGGACTGAACTGACAAAGCTTTTGGCACCCACCAAGCACTCAGTACATGTGTGTTTGGTTTTTTAAAAATATAAATTTTATGATCAGGTGTGGTGGCTCATGCCTGTAATCCCAGCACTTTGGGCGGCCAAGGCAGGCAGATCCACGAGGTCAGGTGTTTGAGACCCACCTGGCCAACATGGTGAAACCCCGTTTCTACTAAAAATACAAAAATTATCCAGGTGTGGTGTCGGGTGCCTCTAATGCTGGCTACTTGGGAGGCTGAGGCAGGAGAATTGCTTGAACCTGCGAGGCAGAGGTTGCAGTGAGCTGAGATCGCACTGCTTGCACTCCAGCCTGGTGACAGAGCAAGACTCCATCTTGAAAAAAAATAAAAATAAAAACATAAATTTTATTATGTGCATTTAAGGCATACAACATGATGTTATGGGATACATATAGATAGTAAAAACGTTACTACAGTGGAGTTAATTAATATATCCATCATCTCACATAGTCATCCAGTAAATGTTTTAATATTGCAGTTAGAGTTTTCTTTCTCAATAGTTAATTCACTGGGGATCTTGTTAAAATGTAGATTTTGGCCGGGCATGGTGGCTTACACCTGTAATCCAAGCGCTTTGGGAGGCCAAGGCGGGTGGATCATGAGGTCAAGAGATCGAGACCATCCTGGCCAACCAACATGGTGAAACCTCGTCTCTACTAAAAATACAAAAATCAGCTGGGCATCGTGGCACACCCCTGTAGTTCCCGCTACTTCGGAGGCTGAGGCAGGAGAATCCCTTGAACCCAGGAGGTGGAGGTTACAGTGAGCCGAGATGGCACCACTGCACTCCAGCCCAGGCGACAGAGAGAGAGACTCTGTCTCAAAAGGAAAAAAAAAAAAAAAAAAGTAGATTTTGATTCAGTCAGCCCTGAAATTCTACATTTTTTTTTTTTTTTTTTTTTTGAGACAAAGTCTTGTTCTGTCACCCAGGCTGGAGTGCAGTGGCACGATCTTGGCTCACTGCAACCTCTGCCAACCAGGTTCAAGCGATTCTCCTGCCTCAGCCTCCCGAGTAGCTGGGATTACAGGCGCCTGCCATCACGCCCGGATAAGTTTTGTATTTTTATCAGAGATAGGGTTTCACTATGTTGGCCAGGCTGGTCTCGAACTCCTGACCTCAAGTGATCTGCCCGCCTTGGCCGCCCAAAATGCTGGGATTACAGGTGTGAGCCACCGTGCCTGGCCTTGAAATTCTACATTTCTAACCAACTCTCAGGTGTTGCTATTGGTTTTTGGATCCACACTTTGCAGAGCAAGGGTTTAGAGCAAATGAAGCCTCTGCCCAGCGACCAGCTCACACATTCCTGTGAAAGAGCCAGGGGTTGGGTCTGAGGAGCCCCATTTTACAGATGAGATGACTGAGGTAGGGGTGGGGAAGCTTGCTTGCTGGACATTGAGCATTTGGAGGCTGGTTGTAAGGTGGAGCTACCACCAACCCTGGCTGAAGGGGTCATTTTCCTGGGGTAATGGGCCTCACACTCACACAGCTATTCTGACCTTACAGATGACTTGGAAGACTCCACGATCAGCCCTGAAGTTATCCATCCCTTGGTAAGTAGCTACATGCTTCTGCCTCTTCCACTTTTCTCCTCTACAGCAGACCTATTAGGAGAGGCAGAAAATACAGCCCCCATAGGCAGAATAAGTGAGGGGTCTTACCCCACTATGCGGGAAGGCTTTTTAAAAATCTGGCCCTGGGCTGGGCGTGGTGGCTCAGGCCTGCAATCCCAGCACTTTGGGAGGCTTGAGGTCAGGAGTTTGAGACCAGCCTGGGCAACATGATGAAACCTGTCTCTACGAAAAATAAAAAAATTAGTCAGGTGTGGTGGCATTGTGCCTGTAGTCCCAGCTACTTGAGAGGCTGAGGTGGGAGAATGGCTTAAGTCCAGGAGGCAGAGGTTGCAGTGAGCCAAGATTGTGCCAGTGCACTCCAGTCTGGGTGACAGAGCCAGACTGTTAAACAAACAAAAAAATCTGGTCCCAGCCTCATTTTGCAGGTTGCTGGTAGGCCATCCTCCCTGCAGGGATAGTCACCATCAACACCAACTCCTTTTCTCTACATTTATAGCTATTTCCTAGCATTGATATAAAAGTATATATACAGGCCAGGCGCAGTGGCTAATGCCTGTAATCCCAGCACTTTGGGAGGCCAAGGCAGGCAGATCACCTGAGGTCAGGAGTTCGAGACCAGCCTGGCCAACATGGTGAAACCCTATCTCTACTAAAAACACAAAAAATTAGCCAGGCCTGGTGGCGGGCACCTATAGTCCCGGCTACTTGATTGGGAGGCTGAGGTAGGAGAATCGCTTGAACCTGGGAGGCAGAGGTTGCAGTGGGCAGAGCCATTGCACCCCAGCCTGGGCGACAGAGTGAGACTCCCATTCAAAAAAAAAAAAAAAAAAGTATACATATATAATTCTGTGAACTGTGTTTTTCACTTAGACTGGTCATGAGTATTTGCCTGCATAATTTAATGCTCTTGTCATTTTTATAGGCTGCATAATAGTTTACCTGATTCCTTTTATTGATGGAAAAATGGTTTATAATTTCTTAACATTTTAAAATGATAACACTGCAGCAAACATCTTTTTTATTTTTACAGAGCGATAACAAGTTTATTAAGAAAGTAAAGGAATAAAAGAACGGCTACTCCGTAGGTAGAGCAGTGGCATTGGCTGCTGGTTGCCCATTTTTATGGTTATTTTTTGATTATATGCTAAGCAAGGGGAAGATTATTTATGAGTTTTCCAAGAAAGGGGTGGGCAATTCCCAGAACTAGGGGGTCCTCCCCTTTTTAGACCATATAGAGTAACTTCCTGATTTGCCAGGACATTTGTAAATTGTCATGGCATTGATGGGAGCATCTCTTAGCATGCTAATATAGTATAATTAGCATATAATGAGCAGTGAGGCCAACCAGAGGTCAGTTTCATTGCCATCCTGGTTTTGGTGGGTTTTAGCTGGCTTCTTTATTGCAACCTGTTTTATCACAAAGGTCTTTATGACCTGTATCTTGTGCAGACCTCCTATCTCATACTGTTACTTAGAATGCTTAACTTACTGGGAATGTGGCCCAGCAGGTCTCAGCCTTATTTTACCCAGCCCTTATTCAAGATGTAGGCACTCTGATTCAAACACCTGACATTTTCCCCCTCCCTTTTATAAGAGAACCCTTAATCCTAAAGGTTGCAGCGGGACAAAGATCCATCTTCTGTAACTTCTTCATGCTGAATAGGGTGATGATATTCCTGCTTAACTATTAGGGCCTCTTGTAGGGAGGAGCTCAGTCAGAAAGCGCCAGTATGGTGAGGGCCATTCATAACTTTTAGTTCTGACAAAAGGTAATACCCAAAGTCCTTCAATCAGTGCTGCAGTTCATTTCCTTTTTGTTCCGGGGTCTCGTCCGTCTCGTCCCTTCTGTGGTTCTCCAGAAAGATGTTACCAGAAAGGTTCCTGATCCAGACCCCACGGGAGAGGGTTCTTGGATCTCGCACAAGGTAGAATTCAGGGTGAGTCCATAGAGTAAAGTGAAAGCAAGTTTATTAAGAAAGTAAAGGAATAAAAGAATGGCTACTTCATAGGCAGAGGAGCTACAGCAAGCATCTTTAACACGCAGTCTCTGAAGAGCTCCGTAAGATAGAGTTTCCAGGGCAAAACTGCTACTTTAAAGCGCAAATGATGTCTAAGGTTTTGCCAAACTGCTTCCAGGGTGGTTGGTCTGGAATAACCAGTGGCCAGCAGTGCAGGAGAGCACCTGCTCCCCTGTTCCCTTGGTCGCATTCATTTTTCATTTAAGACAGATATACTAGAAAAGTTGGGGATAAGCATTTTGGCAGCATAATTGTGGAGAGGTTGTTGCCAATTCCTGCTCCAGGACCACATGGTTCAGCTGAATATGGCAGAACCAGATTCTCTGCCTGGCTGAATGTCCCTGTCCCCTTTGCCCTGAGTCTTCCAAAATATGCTGAGTGTCTCTTCTCCTTTCTGCCCATCCAGGTGCCTCTAGATAACCATATCCCTGGGAAGGCAGGGTCTGGAAGCCAAGTCCCCACTGAAACCAAGAAACTGGAGGAGAATGAGGTTATTCCCAAGAGGATCTCACCCATTGAAACAAGTGAGGATGTGTCTAACAAGGTGTCCATGTCCAGCACTATGCAGGGCAGCAATATCTTTGAGAGAACGGAGGTCCTGGCAGGTAAGGCCCCATGCTGTTTATAAGATGCCCTGAAGGTGGAAAGGGGCTCAGTGGGGGAGAACACCTGCAGGCAGGGATGCCTCCAGCCCATGAGGCTCCTTGGTGCCCCTTCCTTTTGCCCATTCACATTCCTCTAGAACATTGAAAGACTACACCTCCCTTATGGGGTGGCTCTGACTGTGCAGCCTGGTGGAGGGCGAGGAAAAAGTGCCTATCAAAGGCTTCTGGAAAATAGGCATTGAGTCATTCTCTTGCCTTAAGTCCTTCTCATTTATTTTTCAAAGGACTTTCACTGTATAGGTTTGGCATCTGGGAGTTAATCATTAAAAGTTAATTTCCCTTATAAGTCTGGAGGCTCCTTCGAATTGGGTTAGCTCCCCCTCCTGCTACTGTATCACTTGGCAGCCTTGTGACCTTGGCTGAGAAGCTTTCGAACTTGATCAGCCTCAGTTTCCTTATCTGTAAAATGGGTACAGTGATACCTCCTGGGGTTGATATAATGAGTCCATGAAAAATAAAATATTAAAGAACTTTGCACACTGTAAAGGACTGTTCTGATTTGGCCTCAGTTGAGAGTTCTTTACTGGAATGTGCATCGTGAGGAATGTTTTGTCCCAGGGTGTTGACAAGAGGGATGGAGGGAACTCCTCAAGGTCATGGCTGAGGGCCTGTCTGGATGAACTGGCCCGGCAAGTGGGCACCCTGGACCCATGCTGGGTAGCTCCTGTCTCCTGGGAATCAGCAGGGCGAGCAGCTCCGAAGAGGCTTGAGCTATAGGGACAGAGCCTGGATTCATCCAGGACAGATAAAAGGTCTCACCTGCCTCTTGTAAAGAGGGTTCCTGGGAGCACAGCCCCAGGTGACTGGGCCCACCTCAGCCCTGACCCCGGCTTCCTGGTATCGGAGCCAAAGTTCTTTTTGCTTTTGTTTCAGAAGTAAAAAGATTTGCATAAGGCTTTGGGTTTGCATAAGGTTTTGCTCTAATTAACTAAAGGTGCTATTGCTCCCAAAGAAAAATTTGAAAACCACTGGTTAATACAAGCACCTGCTTCTTACACATGGGGAGACTGAGGCCCAGGCTTTGGGCCACATAGTGAGAAAAGAACTGAAGCCAGGTTATCTATTTGATCTTCCATTTGAGAATTATACAAGCCTAAGAGCCTTATGTGAAAAGTGACATTGTTAGCTGGTATGGTGGAATCCCCCATTCCAGAAGCTTTAATCAGCACCCAGGAGCTTTATTAAATGCTTGCTGTATACTGTGCGATTCCTGTGCCTCTCATTGAGTCCCTACAATACAAAACTGAGTCTAAAGAACTTATGCGAAGTCACAAAGCTGGGAAGCGGTAGACCTGGCATTTGGACCAAGGACCACAGTCAGCTTCCGAGCCTCTGCTTGAAACTTGACCCTGTGGGTCGTCCCAGTGCAGACCTAGGGCCTCATGGAGCAACTGGGGCCATCAGAGGGAAAGATGATAAAGACAAGAATGGGGTTGATGCCTGATATTCCATGTGCTTTCTCTGGCACCTCCTGGGGGTACTTTATTGTTGCTTTTTCATAGGATTTTACCTAAGAAAGAACCTTGCTTGACTCCTCTGTGCCACTCTGTCCCCATTGTGTACATAGATTTGTAGTGTGTGCAGGGATGGAAAATTAATCTTCTTAGCCCGAGTAAGACCGAATTAGGGGACTCAATCTGCCACAGAAGGGATTCTGTGAGGCATCCCCGCCCCTAGCAAACAGGAAAGAGTCATTCAGGCCACCTGGCAGAGTGGACAGGCCAGACCCACTCACCGTTAGACGCCCATCTTTGCCTGACACTAGGCAGGTTCTCCTCTCAGAGCCTGAACGTGTCATTTATTAAGTACCTCCTGTTGTGCACACCTGATTCCGGGGGTTCGGGACACAGATACAAACCTCAAACCTTTTCAGTTAATGAATCTTGAGAATATGCTATGCACTAGGCACTGTTCTAAGCACTTTGAATGGATTAATTTATTTAATCCTTAGGACAAATGTATGAGAAAGGTATGGCTATTCCCATTTTACAATAGGGAGATGAAGGAAACTTGCCCCAAATCACATAGCCAGGAAGTAGGAGTGAAAACCAGGCTTTAGCTACTGAGTTCTGTATGTAATTGTAACATAAGAGCTTGGAATTAGTATGTTCTGCATGTGTGCACTTTGAATGCACATACTTGTCCATGAAGGGTAGGCTATATAGGTAAATATGCACACAGGGAAAGCTAGAGAGTGCCCTGTGCTAAGGACTGCAGGATAAATATGTCTATAGGGATAGCCATAGCCTACCATTTTCTCCTGTTCCTAGCTCAGTTAGTGCTAGGCTGTTGCAGGGCAGTCTGCTTGGTGTTTGGAAAGAGCCTGGGCTTTAGATTCAGGCAGATGTGGGTTAAAGTAGTGGCCTTGGCCGAGTGCGATGGCTCACGCCTGTAATCCCAGCACTTTGGGAGGCCAAGGTGGGCGAGGTCAGGAGTTCAAGACCAGCCTGGCCAACATAGTGAAACCACATCTCTACTAAAAATACAAAAATTAGCCAGGCACGGTGACATGTGCCTGTAGTCCCAGCTACTCGGGAGTCTGAGGCAGAAGAATTGCTTGAACCCGGGAGGTAGAGGTTGCAGTGAGCCGAGTTCACGCCACTGCACTCCAGCTTGGGCAACAGAGTGAGACTTCATCTCAGAAACAAAACAAAACAAAAAAGTAGTGGCCTTGGCACTAGCCCTGTGGTCTTCAGTGACTTAAAATGCCAACAAGCCCCTTCTTATAACTGGGGTCATGAGGTCAACTTCAATAAGGCGTCAGCTTGCCTGGCACAGGCAGTGGTGACGGTGAGGACGTCTGGTTGTAAGAGAACTGACGGTGGGGGAAAGAGGGTCCCTAGGTCCCGATGAGGAGCTCTCACCCGCACCTCTTCTCTCTCCTCCTCTCCAGCTCTGATTGTGGGTGGCGTCGTAGGCATCCTCTTTGCCGTCTTCCTGATCCTCCTGCTCATGTACCGTATGAAGAAGAAGGATGAAGGCAGCTATGACCTGGGCAAGAAACCCATCTACAAGAAAGCCCCCACCAATGAGTTCTACGCGTGAAGCTTGCTTGTGGGCACTGGCTTGGACTTTAGCAGGGAGGGAAGCCGGGGGATTTTGAAGGGTGGACATTAGAGTAGGGTGAGGTCAACCTAATACTGACTTGTCAGTATCTCCAGCTCTGATTACCTTTGAAGTGTTCAGAAGAGACATTGTCTTCTACTGTTCTGCCAGGTTCTTCTTGATCTTTGGGCCTCAGTTTCCCTGGCAGAAAAATGGGTTCAACTTTCTGGCCTTTCTGAAGGCAAGCCTGGGATTGGATCACTTCTCAAACTTCCAGTTAAGAATCTAGGTCTGGCCTCAAGCCCATACTGACCATGCCTCATCCAGAGCCCCTCTGAAGCCAGGGGGCTAACGGGTGTTGTGTGGAGTCCTGGCTGGAGGTCCTCCTGCAGTGGCCTTCCTCCCTTCCTTTCACAGCCGGTCTCTCTGCCAGGAACTGGGGGAAGGAACTGGAACCACCCGCGCCTTGAGATGTTTCTGTAAATGGGTACTCGTGATCACACTACGGGAGTCTCTGTGGTATATACCTTGAGCCATTCTAGGCTCTTTCAAGTGACTTTTGGAAATCAATCTTTTTTATTTGGGGGGGAGGATGGGGAAAAGAGCTGAGAGTTTATGCTGAAGTGGATTTATAGAATATTTGTAAATCTATTTTTAGTGTTTGTTCGTTTTTTTTTTTTACTGTCCATTCCTTTGTGCAGAGTGTATCTCTCTGCCTGGGCAAGAGCGTGGAGGTGCCGAGGTGTGTTCATTCTCTTGCACATTTCCACGGCACCTGCTATGTTTCTATTTAATGGTTTTTGTTTTTGTTTGTTTCTTGAAAATGATAGAAGAGCTGGAGAGATGATTTTTATTAATTTTTTTTTTTTTTTTTTTTTTTTACTATTTATAGCTTTAGATAGGGCCTCCCTTCTCCTCTTCTCTCTTTGTTCTCTTTCATTAAACCCCTTCCCCAGTTTTTTTTTTTTTTTTTTTTTAATACTTTAAACCCTGCTCCTCATGGCCTTGGCCCTTTCTGAAGCTGCTTCCTCTTATAAAATAGCTTGTACCGAAACGTAGTTTTTTTTTTTTTTTTTTAGCAGATCCCAAAATATAATGAAGGGGATGGTGGGATATTTGTGTCTGTGTTCTTATAATATATTATTATTCTTCCTTGGTTCTAGAAAAATAGATAAATCTATTTTTTCAGGAAAGAGTGTGGTATTTCCAGTTTGATGTGGCTGGGTGGTTGAGCGAGTGAATTTTCATGAGGCTGGGTGGGTTTTTGCCTTTTTCTCTTGCCCTGTTCCTGGTGCCTTCTGATGGGGCTGGAATAGTTGAGGTGAACGGTTCTGCCTTTTCTGCCTTCTGTTTGGGACCCAGCTGGTGTTCTTTGGTTTGCTTTCTTCAGGCTCTAGGGCTGTGCTATCCAATACAGTAACCACATGCGGCTGTTTAAAGTTAAGCCAATTAAAATCACATAAGATTAAAAATTCCTTCCTCAGTTGCACTAACCACGTTTCTAGAGGCGTCACTATATGTGGCTCATGGCTACTGTATTGACAGCAGAGAGCATGTCCATCTATTGGACAGCACTGTTCTAGAGAACTGAACTGGCTTAACGAGTCACAGCCTCAGCTGTGCTGGGACGACCCTTGTCTCCCTGGGTAGGCGGAGGGGAATGGGGGAGGGCTGATGAGGCCCCAGCTGGGGCCTGTTGTCTGGGATCCTCCCTCTCCTGAGAGGGGAGGCCTGGTGGCTTAGCCCAGGCAGGTCAGTCATGTCTCCTCCTGACCCCAGTGGCTGGGGTGAGGGGAACCACCCTCCCTTGCTGCACCAGTGGCCATTAGCTCCCGTCACCACTGCAACCCAGGGTCCCAGCTGGCTGGGTCCTCTTCTGCCCCCAGTGCCCTTCTCCTCGGGCTGTGTTGGAGTGAGCACGTCCTCTATAGGCACCTCTCACACTGTTGTCTGTTACTGATTTTTTTTGATAAAAAGATAATAAAACCTGGTACTTTCTAAACTTCCTGCCTCTGTCATTTTAGTCATAACAAGTCATCCTTTTTGGGCTGTGTATCCCCTTGATCTCAGTGGAGCATGAAGAAACTCCCCTGACCAAATCCCCATGGGGTGCCAGACATGCCGGGGGTGGGCAGAGGGTGGGAGCAGAGCTGTAAGAAGGCAGGAAGGGGCCTAGAGAGGAGGGAAGACGTCAGAACATGCACCCTGATGGCCTATGCAGCATATCACCCCTACTTCAAGGTTTTGTTTAGGTGGCACTGTGTTTAAATAGCAAACACAAAAATCTTTGCATCAGTTGCCATCCATAGAAATCAGGAGGTTTCTCATAAAAATCCAGATTTCTCACTTTTCTTGGGAAAAAGAAATTTAAAAATTGGCGACTGTCGGCCTGCAGGGCAACAAGAGAGAGCTTCTGAGTGGCAGGCACTCATCTAGATGTGGGCTTTCCACACCAACATCTCTGCCTGCTTCACTCAGGTCGCTGCTGCAGCCAGGCAGGCTGGCAGCCTCTGGAAATAGCATTGGCCATCTCTCTTGACCACCATAACAACCCTGTGAGGTGGGGAGGATCCTTGTTACCAAGAGGGCAACCCAACCTGCCCCTAGTGTGTCTGGAGAGTCGAACCTTAATTTCAGGTCCTTGGACATTGGTGGTCTTCCTTTGGCACCATGTTGCCCAGTACTTTACTGGGGTTGGGGAAAGGACGCAAAGAGGAATTGGTGGTAGTTGGAGCAAACCCTCGCATACACACCATGTGGCCATGAACCCATTCTCAGGGCTTTATACCAGAGCCCATTTAATTGTCAGAGCTCCAGAGTAGCTGCTATTGGTAACTCCATTTGACAGATGGGGAAACTACATCTCAGAGGTTAAATACCTTGCTCAAAGCTACACAGCTTACCAGCTGTAGAGGTGGGATTTGAACCACGGCAGTCGGGCTCTAGAGTGCTCACAACCGCACTGCCTATCAAGGGGTTCATATCTCTCAAGGCTCCTTCACTGGGGGCTGTTCATGCTCCCACAAACCCCCTATGAATCAGTGAGTCTGGTCTCAAATCTCGTGTCCGCTTAAATCTCTCCTGAGACTTTGCTGCACTGTTTTTCTGAGTCCCATGAGGTTGAGTGGGTCTCTGTTCTTGTAACTTGTGTCTTGTAGAAGGCCCTCACATCTGTTAGATCTGTGCTGTCCACTATGGTAGCCACTGGGCACTGTGGTATATTGTAAATTTAAATTAATTGCAATTGTAACGATAAAAATTCTGCTTCTTAGTTGCACTAGCCTTGTTTTAAGTGATCAATAGCCACATGTGGCTAGTGGCTACTGTATCAGGTGGTGCAAACACAGAACATTTCCAGTTGCAGAAATTCCTGTTAGGGCTGCTTTGGATGGTGTGAGACTGTGAGTCAGGACCTCTGGGTTTGGGTTTCAGCTTTTACCAGCCGTTACCTTGTGCTCCAACAGCCTATAGGGAGGTAAGTCAGAGCTCAGCACCCAGTACGTGCTCAGTATATGGTGTTTTCATCATCAGTGCCATCTTTTTGGGTAAAGCGTTAGTTTAAGAAGACCCCCATATTATCCATTGATATTTAAAATTACCCCCAATCTTAGGGGCTTATAACGACATAAATATTATCTCGCATTGTTTCTGTGAGTCAGGATTCAGGAGCATTAGCTGGGTGACTCTGGCTCCATCTTGTGAGGTTGCAGTCAATGTCGGCCAGGTCTTGCTGTCATCTGAAAGCTTGACTGGGCTGGAGGATCCACTTCCAAGATGGCTCAGTTACATTTCTGACAACTTGGTGCTGGCTTTTGGCAGGAGGCCTCAGTTCCTCATCGCGTGGACCCACATAGGGCTGATTGCCAGTCCTTGTGATGTGGCAGCTGGTTTCTCTCAGAGCAAGTGATCCAAGAGAACCGCCAAGTGGAAGCTACAGTGATCTGTGTAGCTATGACCTAGCTTGGAAGTCACCCACTATCTCTTCCATAATATTGCATGTGTCACACAGGTCAGCCTTATTCATTGTGAGAGACTACCCAGGGGCAGGAGCACCTGGATACAAGACTCATTGGAAGCCATCTTAAATGCTGGCTGATATAGCCCCATCAGTGGTCAACCTTGAATAGGGCTTTGTCTGGAGAGCCAACTCTGATTATTTCTGAAAATATATAATATTATTTCTGAGAATTGGGCAGTGGATGCAAAATGGATTTTGGACACTATTGGTCCACTTTTTGTTTTTTATTTTTATTTTTTGAGGTGGAGTCTCACTCTATCGCCCAGGCTGGAGTGCAGTGGCGTGATCTCAGGTCACTGCTCCCTCTGCCTCCCAGGTTCAAGTGATTCTCCTGCGTCAGTCTCCCAAGTAGCTGAGATTACAAGCACGTGCCATGATGTCCAGCTAATTTTTGTGTTTTTAGTAGAGACAGAGTTTCACCATGTTGTCCAGTCTGGTCTCAAACTCCTGATCTCATGAGATCTGCCTGCCTCAGCCTCCCAAAGTGTTGGGATTACAGGCGTGAGCCACCACGCCTGGCTAAAATGTAGGCACAGGTTTAACTAGTTTTCTGTTTGTTTCCAATCTCAATTAAACTCACTAAATTTAGGGGGGAAATCTCGTGTTTTGGCCCAGTCTCAAACCGGCGACCTTTCGCGTGTGAGGCGAATGTGATAACCACTAAATTACAGAAACCAGGCATGGGCCCACTTTTTATTCATGAGCTTGCCAGTCTTTGGAGGCAGAAAACCATGGGACAATGCCTGCATGGGGTGTGGAAAGGCCTACAAGCGAAACACATCTCCCCTACGTATGATTTGCTATGTTGTTTGGGGAGTAGACAGAATTCTAAGATGGCCTGCAAGATTTCTGCCCTGTGATATATACAACCTGTGTAATTCTCTCTCCTTGAGGACCTGTAAATATGATGGAATGCCACAAGGTTTGTGATTAGGTTACATTAGATAGCAAAGGTGAAAGTGCCCATCTGGTGGCAAGCAGCCAGCTGTAGTGGGGGTTTATCACTTTGCCCTCTAAATGCATTATTGTGCCACTGCTACCCTGCCTGCCTTTGTCCCTTAGGGTCTGGAACAGAGCCAAGCCTGTCTAGGGGGCCGTTTTGAGCTGGTCTGTGGAAGACCTTAGAGATGGCTTTGTTTGTTTGTTTTTCTTTCTTTAGACAGTCTTGCTGTGTTTGCCCAGACTGGAGTGCAGTGGCACAATCTCGGCTCACTGCAACCTGTGCCTCCCAGGTGCAAGCGATACTTGTGCCTCAGCCACCCAAGTAGCTGAGACTACAGGTGCACGCCACCATATCTGGCTAATTTTTGTATTTTTATTTTTTGAGACAGAGTCTTGTTGTCACCCAAGCTGGAAGGCAGTGGTGTGATCTCAGCTCACCGCAACCTTCGCCTCCTGGGTTCAAGCGGTTCTTCTGTCCCAGTCTCCCGAGTAGCTGGGATTACACGTGTGAGCCACCGCGCCCAGCCTATTTTTGTATTTTTAGTAGAGACGGGGTTTCACCATGTTGGCCAGGCTGGTCTGGAACTCCTGATCTCAAGTGATCTGAAGTGATCTGCCCGACTCGGCCTCCCAAAGTGCTAGGATTACAAGCGTGAGCCACCATGCCTGGCCACAACCTTATAGATGTATTATGGGTTTCACTTCCCTTAAAACCACTTCCTCTTTCCCTTGCCATCTTCACAGGTCTCTGCCCTACCCAGGGGGAAGCTATCAGATAATTTTACCTATGTTGTGGTTATAACTTAATAAAAGTTTAAAAAAAAAAAAAGAAAGAAAGAAAGAAAGAGAGAAACCCCAAGGTCAGTACTTAAACTGAGGAACTAACTTGTTAATAATGGAACACCAGGCAGCATGAGAGCTGGTAAATTGGGAGATTTGGGCCTTATCCTCTCTACATGCCCCATCCTCACCCTCTGCAACACACATGTCACCTACACACAGCAGCGTGGTAGAATGAGAATTAAGAGAAACTCAGAGCCCCAGATTTAGCGGTAGGAGTGCAGGATTCGAATCAATTGTAGGCTTTGCCATCTGCTGTGACCTTCGCCTCCTCTCTTGGAGCCTGTTACCCCATCTGTAAAATGAGGAGGAAATACTGACTAGGGCCATGATTCTTAACCCTGGTTGCTCACTAGATTCACATGAGAGGGTTTCAAACAATACAGATGCCTGAGCTCCACACTCAGAGATGTTAATAGAATTGTTCCATGGCATGGCCGGTATATTAATTTTTTTTTTTTTTTGAGACGGAGTTTCACTCTGCTGCCTAGGCTGGAGTGCAGTGGCGTGATCTCGGCTCACTGCAGCCTCCTCCTCCTGGATTCAAGCAATTCTCCTGCCTCAGCCTCCTGAGTAGCTGGGACTACAGGCGCCCGCCACCACGCATGGCTAATTTTTTGTATTTTTTGGTAGAGACAGGGTTTCACCGTGTTAGCCAGGTTGGTCTGTATCTCCTGACCTCGTGATCTGCCCGCTTCGGCCTCCCAAAGTGCTGGGATTACAAGTGTGAGCCACTGCGCCCGGCCCAATTTTAAAAATTTTTTGTAGAGATGGGGGTCTTGTTATGTTGCCCAAGGTGGTCTCGAACTCCTGGGCTTAAGTGATTCTTGCGCCTCGGCCTACCAAAGGGCTGGAATTAAGGCCCAGTTTTTAAATAGAAATAAAACGAGAACTTAATGCTTGGATGGAGAACAGTGCCACCTGCTGGTTTCACTTTGCATTAGCAATATCTAAATATCTGCCAATGCCATGTAACGCAAATCGCTGTTTATTGAGCACCAACGCAACATGCAAGGCATTGTGATGCACCCTATAGGTCATGCAGAGATAAAAGCTCCTTTCCCCATGAAGCTGACAACCTAGAGGGGACAATCGGCATGTACATAAAACCTTTGATCCAAAGTGGGCAG
Organism: Macaca fascicularis; assembly: GCF_037993035.2. Taxonomy (NCBI): domain Eukaryota; kingdom Metazoa; phylum Chordata; class Mammalia; order Primates; family Cercopithecidae; genus Macaca; species Macaca fascicularis. Next base: position 101,402,114 of record NC_088384.1, on the reverse strand, counting down.
CCGACATGGTCCCACTGTGGTTCTGTGGTAATACAAGAAACAAACCTGGGGCCAGGGCTGGCTTCATGGGTGTGCAGCCTGTGCTTGAAAGGGCTGTGCACTTGGTTTCATCATTTCCTGTGGCTGTCTTGAAATTCTTTTCTTTTTTTTGCATCCTGTGTTCAGTCAAATTGAAATTCTTTAATACTTTTTGAACAAGGGGCCATTTTGCACTGGGGCCCACAAATGATATAGCTGGTTCTACCTAGGGTAGTTTGGGAAATTTTGGAAGAGGCGACATATGACCGGGCAGGGCAGTAGTGGAGGGAGAGGAAAACAGGAGGCACATTGTAGTGTGGAAGGGGAGGTGGGATCCTTAGGCCTGGGTGACTGGGTGGTGTGGGGGAAGGAGTTAGAGCTGGTGCTGCAAGGCAGGTGGAGAAGGAAAGGGGTTCGATATAAGATGGCTTCAGACTCAGTGCAAGGAAGACCTCCAAGGACAGTTTCAGCAGCTGGAACTCAGAAGGTAGGCCAGGGCTGGAACTTTGGTCACAGACTTCCAGATGGATACCTTGGTGACACCAAAGGTTATAGGATCCCCTGAGATGGGTGAGGACTAAGACAGAGCTGTTTGGCTGGGCCTCGGCTTTTGGCCCAGACTAGATTGTTGGCTTCTAGGACTCCTGCCTTGAGGAGTGGTGGAGGAAGACTTTGGGGCAGGGCTGGACAATGAGCGCTTGAGCCCCAATTCCCCATGTGATGTGCTATGACACTCTTCTCAGCCTCTCTCCTCCTGGCTGCCTGCTTCAACACCACCATGGACGGTGAGTCAAGCACTCATTTCAGGGATATTTCCCATTCAACTCATTCGCTGCATTCCTCCGCCAAGATTCACCTTCAGGGGCCACAGACTTCTTCCTCACCTCTCACAGTGGGCTGCAGCCTGCTGACCGCAGATGACAGAATTTAGTCAAGACTTTGGGAAGGCTAAAGAACACACCTTGTTTCTTCTCCTCTGGGTATTGTTAGTTTCTTTTTTCTCATGGGACTTTCCATACCCTGGGTGGGGGGGGGAGGAGTTTTACAAGAAATTAGCTCTTCCTTAGGAGGTCAAGTTCTTCCCCAGCGGGTTAGAACCTGGAACCCACATTTCAGACCAGTTTTCCCATCAGGCACCACCAGAGGCTAGTACAGGTAGCTGGCACCCATGATACTTATCTGTATCCTTGATTCCAACAGTCCAAGCCAGTGTTCTGCCTGTTTTTTTTTTTTTTTCTTCCCTACCTAGCACAGACTAGGTAGAGGGTGGGTAGGGTGGTCAGGAATAGATTGTGATTCTGTCCATCAGCCCCATGTAGAGAGGCCCCTCTCTCAACTACGTTATTGCCCAGTCAATCCCAGGAGTTCTGCCCAGGGCTATCCTGGGAAAGCTTTGTTTCGAAAGGGTCCTGTGGTCACTTCTGGGCCTGGGGTGCACCCTTGCTTGGGATGGAGAGATAGCTGGTAGGGTAACATCCCCAGGGCAGGGATGAGGACTCAGGATGCCAGCTGCCTCTGCACCCTGTTCCTCCTCTAGAAAATGTCAAAAAGGTAGGCGCTCTGCTCCATCAGACTTATGGTTATTTTCTTTCTGTGCAGGTCCCCTTTTTGTGTGTGTGGGTGCGAGGGTTGGGGGAGGCACACTTGGGGAGGTGGCTCATACAGACCAAACTCTGCCTTGGATAGGGTTAATTTTAATGCAGCCGTGGAAACCCTGATCCTCAGGACTGCATCCTGCTAGGCCTGTGGGAGAAGTGACTTGGGGGACAGTTAAGGCGGCAAGACCTCATCACTGTTCAGGCACCTGCCCAGCCACCAAAGCTGTAGGCCAGGGAGCAAACACAGGCAAGAGTACTATGCTTGGCTGCAGTCAGAGGGATTCTCAGGAGGAGCAGGTCTTTGTGCTCCAGGGAAGGACACAGTGCTCTAGGTGGGAACTGGTGTACCAGGTGGGACCAAATGCCCCAGGTGAGACTCAGAGAGACCCGGTGCTACACGTGGATCTAATATTCCAGGCAGGACCTGGTGCTCCAGGGTCCTCGTGCCCCAAGAGCTTGCCCCCCATGCCTGGGTGTGTGAAGCTGTGTGTTTTCTCTTCAAGAGAGGACACAGATGCCTGGAGGGTAAATGTCTCGGACTTGGCTCCTCTGGGCATGTGAAATTGTGTGTGAGAGGCAGGGAGAGCTGAAGAGAGAAAAGGACAGAGGGATAGGGCCACACAAATAGATCCGTAGACTAAGTACTGAGGGGGAGGGGGGAGAGAGAGGTTTAGAGACAGAGTGAGAAGAGATGAAGACAGGGAGAGCCACACACGATGGACACAAAGACAGCACCACTCAGGTCGTGTCTTCCTGTATGTGTAAGGACGAGGGAGGGAGTAAGCCGGGTAAGAGCCACCAGGCCCGCTTTCTAGGGTGAGCCTTCAGCTGCCCTTCTACAGCAAAGGGGCAAGGAAGCAGGGCCTAGATCCCAGAAACACGTCCCCGCGCCTGGCTCGGGCACAGCCCTCCGCGGTGGGCAGCCGGGATTCCCGGGCGCGCCTAAGTCTGGATGAAGAGGTGGAAGTTGGTGCGGGTGAACTCCTGATGGATGCTCTCCAGAAGCGCGTCGGCGTCGGTGGCGGGCTCGGGGACGCCGGTGTGACCCGGCCGCGTGCTGTATTCCGGGGTATAGGTGAAGGAGAAGGCACTAGGGTAGAAGAGCCCGTCGGAGCGCACCAGGCTCACGGGGATTGTGATGGGAGCGCGCAGCCAGCGCCAGTCGCTGCAGAAGGCCGCCACGTCCGGCACCACGCACACCAGGGACCGCGGGCTCCTGGGGGTGCAGCACCAGGGTGAGAACTGCGGAGACTCTGATGACGCGTGCGCCCCCTTCCCCAGCTCCCCGGGGCCCAAGGGAGGCTGCCTCCCCACCCCGTACCTGTACATGGTTTCCGCCTCCACGTCCCCAAACCACACCTTGAGCCCCGCATGGAAGTTCTCTCCGTGGAGCTCCAGCGTGGCCACGTCGCCCCCGCCACTCAGCTGGGGGAGGGTGGGACCAGGTGAGGTGAGAGAACCGAGCAGGGCGGGAACCTGATACCCCCCACTCACTAGCACTCCCACTCTCCACTGCAGGCAAGTTCCCCCTGCCCAACGCCCCTAGCGCCCGGCTTCACCTCTAGGGTGCTGATGAGAGGCACCGGAGTGACCGGTTCCAGGGTACACGCCAGACTGGTGCTGAAGGAAAATTCCACCGACTCGGTGCCGATGATGGTCCAGCAAGAGCTGTCATTAAGCAGAGCCCTGTTCGCCTCCTTGGGGCAGGGAGAAGCCTGGGAGGAGACCCGAGGGGACGAGGCCGAAGCTTCTCATGGTGGCCACCAGCCTAGGGAGCCAGCACGGCACGTGGCCTTCTGCATTAGACTGAACTGGATACTAATCCTAGGCTCTGGGGTTCACTTGTCCCCTCAGCTTGGACAGTGCCCTTAAGTTCTCTCACTTAGAGTTAAGTAAGCTTGTGGGGCTAGCTGATTTTTCCTTCCTTCCTTTCCTTTCCTTTCCTTCCTTCCTTCCTTCCTTCCTTCCTTCCTTCCTTCCTTCCTTCCTTCCTTCCTTCCTTCCTCCCTCCCTCCCCCCCTCCCTCCCTCTTTCTTTCTTTTTCTTTCTCTCTCTCCTTCCTTCCTTCCTTCCTTCCTCCCTCCCCCCTCCCTCCCTCTTTCTTTCTTTTTCTTTCTCTCTCTCCTTCCTTCCTTCCTTCCTTCCTTCTTTCCTTCTTTCCTTCTTTCTTTCTTTCTCTTTCTTTCTTTCTTTCTTTCTTTCTTTCTTTCTTTCTTTCTTTCTTTCTTTCTTTCTTTCTTTCTTTCTTTCTTTCTTTCTTTCTTTCTTTCTTTCTTTCTTTCTTTCTTTCTTTCTTTCCCTCCCTCCCTTCCTTCCTTCCTTCCTTCCTTCTTTCCTTCCTTCCTTAGTTTTTGAGACTGAATCTTGCTCTGTCACCCAAGCTGGGTGCAATGGCCTGATCTCAGCTCACTGCAACCTCCGCCTAGTGGGTTCAAACGATTCTCCTGCCTCAGCCTCCTGGGTAGCTGGGATTACAGGTGCCGGCCACCACACCCAGATAAATTTTTTTGTATTTTTAGTAGAGACGGGGTTTCACCATGTTGGCCAGGCTGGTCTCAAATTCCTGGCCTCGTGATCCTACTGCCTCAGCCTCCCAAAGTGTTGGGAGTACAAGTGTGAACAATTGGCCCGGCCTGGGATAGTTGATTTCTAAGGGTCTTTTTTCTTGGGATTCCAGAATTCTGTTTTTTTTTTTTTTTTTACACTTTGTACAATTCTATGCTCTAATAATCTACAATTTTAATATTCTTTGGGAAGGAATATTGTTCCTTTGGGAAGGAATATTCTTGGGGAAGGAATATTACTTGCTATTTTCCACATATTATAATTCAATCTCCTAACATTCTATGATAATACTCTTTTGGGAGTACTACTGCTTAATGATAATTATGATTTTCCACATTCTATAATTTCCTACATTCTGTGTCTTTATCTGTGCTTCAAATAGTCTTTGCTCAATAATTCTCTGCTCTCTATTACCTATCATGATTTTTATTTACATTCTACAATTTTATATCCCAATTTATTATTATTATTTTTTGAGATGGAGTCTCGCTCTTGTCACCCAGGCTGGAGTGCAGTGGTGTGATCTCGGCTCACTGCAACCTTCACCTCCCGGGTTCAAGCGATTCTCCTGCCTCAGCCTCTTGAGTAGCTGAGATTACAGGCGCCCACGACCATGGCCAGCTAATTTTTGTATTTTTGGTAGAGATAGGATTTCACCATGTTGGCCAATCTTAGTCTCAAACTCCTGACCTCAGGTGTTCTGCCCACCTCAGCCTCCCAAAGTGCTGGGATTACAGGCGTCAGCCACCGCGCCTAGCTATATCCCACTATTTTATGACTCTAAAATTCTTTGGGAAGGAATATCACTTCATACTATTACTTATTACTATTTTTCTACATCCTATGATTCTGTCCTGGGGTCTATGACTTTAATGTTCCATGGGAGGCTGCTCAGGAAGTAGCAACCATCGTGAGGTGATGATCTTACATTCTGTGGTTCTCTGCATTCTCACTTTCCAGGACACTTGGTGCTGGTATTCTCTGCTTCTTACCTGAAATTGCACCACCTTCTCTGTGGCAAGGCATAAGTAGGTGCCACCCCCTCCTGGGGGACTGCCAGGAAACTGCAATGCACACTTGTGCAGCTGGGAGATGGGCTCATCCACATCAAGGAGCGCACACTGTTTGGCTACTTTACGAATGATCTGCAATGGAAGAGTGGTAAGAATGGTGGTGGCAAGGAGCCTGGGTATCCAGAGGCTGCCCTCCCAGCCGGCTCTCTGCTACTCCAATAGCCACACAGGCACTAGCAGACTCCCGCTGAGCTTTGACTTCTGTCTGGTCCTAAGCGACACTGGGTGAGAATAGCTGTCTCCCTGCCTTGGGGCCTCACTCTCCAGCCCTGCCTGTGTGTGCCACATTGTCTGCATAGATCTGAGGGGACCCCTCCAGGCATACCCTCCCTTCCTATACCATGGGAGGTAGAGTGATGCCGGTGAGTGTGCAGACGAGCCGCACCAGGGAGCCATAGCGAACGTAGCCCTCTCGCGGTGGGAAGTCTCCTTGGGAAGAATGCCCATCAGCTGGGGGTCAAAAAAAAGCAAGAGACAAGATTTTCAGCTGCCCCCAAGCTTCTGCCTTAAACCCTGCCTTCTTGCCTCTGGCTCTTCCTCACATCACACATGGGCCCTGCGGGAGGGGGTGGTTCTCAGGGGAGCCACTAACACTGAAGTTTTTAATTCTGGAGAGGCCATCTGAGGCCATCCTCACAAATGTCTGCCCTGGGGGCAGGGGTTGGGGGCAGGCAATTTAGTTGATATAAGGGGAAAGGGCATGGATAACAGAGTCAGAATAGCTTGGAACAGTCATCAGCTCATTGGGACTGTGGTCCAGTCTTTTTGTGTTTCTGTGCCTTAATCACATGGGGCAGAGTTTACCTTCCTTAAGGAATTGTGGTGGAAGTTAAATAAGCTAATGTATGTGAAGTGCCAGCCCCAGGGCCTGCAGATGTCATTACCCAGGTGGAGTGTGAAGGCAGCCCACTGTCGTGCACTGGCCACAAAGGCCCCGTCCTCCACAGAGAGGTAGCGTGTGGAGACTGTCTGAGAGCGCAGGCGGTTGAAGAGGGAGACCTTTGAGCCGGAGGATATGCACACTGTGAGGGTGAGGGTGAGGGTTAGGGTGAGGGTGAGGGTTAGGGTGAGGGGACAGGGTTAGGATTAGGGGTTAGGGTGAGGGTGAGGGTGAGGGTTAGGGTTAGGGTGAAGGTGAGGGTGAGGGTTAGGATTAGGGTGAGGGTGAGGGTAAGGGTTAGGATTAGGGTGAGGGAGGGGGTGAGGGTTAAGGTTAGCTGGTGCTATCAGTGCCCTGTCCTGGCTTGGTCCCTTCGATGTTCCAGACAGTTTCCAATCCTCTGGCCCTGTGCCGGCCTGGCTGATGTGCCTATGGGCCTAGACACATTGGGCAATGTGAACTGGGCATTCCCAGTTCACAGCTATTTTTCTAGGGCCTGCTGCAGTCCTGGTTCGGAACCTTTGCCTGCTCCTTTTGCTGCCTGGACATCGTTCAGTTCATAAACAAAAGTAAAACTTATTTATTATTTATTTATTTTTTTGAGACAGCATCTCACTCTGTCACCCAGGTTGGACTGCCGTGGTGCTATCACAGTTCACTGCAGCCTCGACCTCTTGGGCTCAAGTGATCTTCTGATCTCAGCCTCCCAAGTAGCTGGGACTGCAGGTGCAGGCCACCATGCCCAGCTAACTTCTTTTTTTGGTAGAGACAAGGTTTGGCCATGTTGCCCTGGCTATCCTTGAACTCCTGAGCTCAAGTGATCCGCCCACCTCGGTCTCCTAAATTGTTGGGATTACATGCGTGAGCCACTGTGCCCCGCCTATGTAACTTTTAGTCTGTCCCTAATTCAACCCCCCTGCCTAGTTCAAACTCTGTCTAGTTCAACTTTTGTCTGTTCTGGGACCCCAACTCCCAACCTGGAATTTGGTATCTGTCCCTTTCCTCTCTGCTTTTCATCCTCCAACTCTTCTCATCCCCAGGCCTGGGCCGCACCCTCTCATCCAGACTCCTTCCCTTCTCAGCTCCCACTCTACCTTTTCCACTCTGACCCCACCCCTATAGTGCAGCCTACCCCCACCTGGGGTAGCTGCTCTGGGCTTGGATGCACCTCCCGCATCAGGCCCCGCCCTGCTCACGATCGGTGTTTTTGAGCGACTGCTTCTTCTGCGAGGGCTTCGAGATGACCTTGATGAGGCGGCTGTGGAAGGTTCCCAGTTCCCGGCCCCCGCGCAGCACCAGCCGCAGCACCAGCCGGAAGTGCTTCCTCTTGTCTGCATCTGAGATGTACAGGGTCTTGGCGCAGCCGAATTCCTAGGGGGCTCGCGGGGACAGGGCCGTCTCATCCCAGCCCTCCCCTGTCGGATGAACCAACCTCTCCCAGATATCGGAAGTCCGCCCCGTCGGAGGTGACCAGAAGCTCCATCCAGACTCAGGCTCTCCCTTAAGGCAGGACCCTGGCCTCCCGGTCTCCCCACCTATCTCTTGGCTTTCGGAAGGGAGTAATAAAGGAGACCTCCTTTCCCAGGAGAGGCAGGGATGGGAGCAGGAATCGGACCCCTTCCCGTGCGCTCTCACCCTGGAGTCCGGCTGCTGCTCGAAATTCAGCTTCTGCGTCTCAGCGGCGCTGCCGGACGCGCTGTCCAGTCCTATGTAACCGCAGACCGTGGGCCCCGTCTCCCCGGCCTGGTGAGCTGGAAAGGGACGCGAACTGGCTCTGGAAGGACTCGGGAGGACGCAGGTGCCACGCTCGCCGCCAGAGGGCGCGGGGAAACTGCGCCTGCGAACCGCCCCTCTCTCGGGCCCAACCTCGTGCTTCTCCCTACCGAGCAGGCGGCCGGCAGCTCTTGAGTCCGCCCTCACCTTGGTCCTGCCCTGGCTTCACCCTCCATCCGGGCCCCGAGAGGTAGACACAGGGCGGGGGGCAGAAGAACCTGTGGAGATAAGTTCGTGCATCCATCTCCACTCGGCTGTCCTGTAAGCACCGCAAGGTAGTAGCATAAACCCAGCAGAACCTTCGTTTCCTCCTCCCGCTCCCACCCCCCTCCCCACGCTTTTTCATGACTGTAAACCCCATTCATATCCAAACCCTTATTGTTTTTACATCCCTCATTCAACTCATCAGAAAGTCTTATCCACTCCACCTTCAAAATATAATATATTCAGAATCCACTGGCTTCTTACCACCTCACCCTTCATCCCAGCCGCCATTACTTTTTGCCTGGACCACAACATCAGCCTTCAAACTGGTCTATTTCCAGAAAGTTCTGTTTCTATCTCCTTCCCATTTCACACAGCAGCCACAGTGCTCCCTCCTTCTCCCCTCCCCTCCCTCCCTCTCTCTTTCTCTCTCTCTCTCTCTCTCTATTTCTCTGTTTCTCTCTTTCTCTCTTTCTTTCTTTTTCTTTTTTTACTTTTTGAGACAGGGTCTTGCTCTATTGCCCAGGCTGGAATGCAGTAGCTTGATCTCGGCTGTCTCGGCTCACTGCAACCTCTGCCTCCCCAACTGATCCTCCCACCTCAGCCTCCTGAGTAGCTGAGACTACAGACACGAGCCACCACACCCATCTAATTTTTGTATTTTTTGTACAGACATGGTTTTGTCATGTTGTCCATGCAGATCTGGAACTTCTGGGCTCGAGCAATCTGCCCACCTGGGCCTGCCAAAGTGCTGGGATTACAGGCATGAACCACCAGGCTGGCCAGAATGTTTTGTTAGAAACGTCAGTCAAATCATGTTAACTCCTTAAAATCCTCCACTGGCTAAAAATTAAAAGTCCTCCTGCCATCTGACCTCTGCTTCCCTCTCCAACTTGTTTCCTACAACTCCTCTCTCTGATTTCAGCCACTGTGACTTCTTTTGTACCTCAAACAGGCCTAGTTGGTACAGCCTCAAGGTCTTCCCATTTTCTGTTGCCTTTTTTTTTTTTTTTTTTTTTGAGACTGAGTCTTGCTCTGTTGCCAGGCTGGAGTGAAGTGGCATGATCTCGGCTCACTGCAACCTCTGCCTCCTGGGTTCAACCAATTATCCTGCCTCAGCCTCCTGAGTAGCTGGGATTACAGGCTTTCACCACCACGCCCAGCTAATTCTGTATTTTTTGGTAGAGAGGGGGTTTCACCATATTGGCCAGGCTGGTCTCGAATTCCTGACCTCAGGTCATCTGCCCACCTTGGCCTCCCAAATTGCTGGGATTACATGTGTGAGCCATTGTGCCCAGCCCTTCTGTTCCTTCTAATTGTAGCATGCTTTCCCCAGATTTTCTCCTGTCTGGCTCCATTTTAACATTCAAGTTTCAGTTCCAATGTTACCTCCCAAAAGGTCTCTTGACCTCCTTGACCTTTCTAGCTAATGTCTCCCCTGCCTCCAGTTTCTGTCAAATGGCCTTGTCCAGTTTTCCTTCTAGTGCACATCATAATCTGCAAGTGTCTTGTTTACTGATTTGTGGGGAGTTTACTGTCTGTCTCTTCCACACTTGAGTGAGAGTGTGGGCTAAGGAGCAGGGGCTGTTTCTGTCTTGTTCAGCTGTATGCCCAGTGCCCAGCAGTACCCACAGTACCTGGTGCATACATGATAAACACTCAGTAAGTAGTTGTTGAATGAATCAATAAGTGAATAAATGGGAGAATGAGTGAATGAATGGAGACAGGAGATTCACAGGAAATCTCCTGCTATAGAACTATAGACCAAAGTGGGGGCTAATGATGGCTGAGGGTCAAGGCCCTGGTCGACCAATAGCTGAGATTTCAGCCCTGAGGCCTCTTCTGGGTCTAAAAGAGGCCCAATGGGTGGATGGAGGGGTGCATAGGGCTGACAGTTGCAGAGACTTGGGAGGGGCTGCCGAGGCACCTACCGCTTCTCATTTCCGTACGATTTCTGGGCCACCTTGGCATGCACGATCCGCACAGTCTGTTCACACTGTTGCTGCAGGCACCTGCGCACGCCTCCCCTCAGAATGGTGGTGTGCTCTGGGGATGACCTGGGAGTGGGGCAGGCAGGTCGACCGGCCACAGGAAGAAGGGTCAAGGTGGCACAGGGTCCAAGTACTCAGGTTGAGTAAAATGAAGTGGGCAGGGGGTTAGAGTAAGTGGGGGGGGGGCTGCTCTATATTCTGCCCCCGTGGGATCAGGAAGAGGAAGCATTAGGTAAGGAGGAGACTTGGCTGAAGATTGCAGGCTAAATATTTAGGCTGCGAGGTGCTCAATGAGGCCTGCATGGAGCCCACGGGACCACCCAGGTTCCACTCTGCAGGTCTGGCACCATGCCCATTGGAGCCCAGGGCCATAGGGACACGTGGCTGTGACACAAAGGCCACACTTATACAGGCCTTGGGATGGAGAAGAGTATTTTAGGGCTGATGGAATTAGTAGAGATGAAGCTTCCCCATCCTAGGCAGCAGGGAGGGGAAGGGGGAGCCTTTGTTGGGCTCCTGGCCTGGAGCGCTCTCTAGCCTCCTGCCTGCAAACAGAAAAGGGCCCAAAACCTTGTCCCCAGGATGGGGGGTGGCCTGGGGGAATCTGAGCCTTTCTGAGGCCAAAGTCATATTCTTCCTTTTCTCCCATGAGAAGTGACCTGTTGCTGTGTTGGCTTTCCTTCCCTTGATTACAGAAGTCAAGGCAGATGACATTGGTTCTGCAGTTAGCCAGGTTAGAGCCCAGAGGCCTGGTGGCTTCTCAGTCTGGGGTTCTTGAGCGGTGTGGGTGGGTGGGTTCAAGCAATTGCAGGGAGTAAGTAGAGGAGGGGAGGTGGGAGACATTTGGGGGGTTAGCAGGTTGAGGCCAGGAGAGCCATGAAAACTGAGGCTGTCCTTCTGAGCCCTTTATCCTCTTGGCAGGACCGGAGTCTCTCCTCACTCCTGGAGGGGACAGCGTAGGACCGCACCCTCGAAAGCCAGGCCAGACAGGCAGCAGCCACAGCCAGAACCGCTCCACCCCGTGGGGCTCTCCTTAGGGAAGTGCCTTCTAAGCTTCCAGTGAATTCCGGCTGCGGAGTGTGGCTGCCCCAGTCTCCCCAGTCTCCTGCTGTAGCCGAATTCCAGCCTGGCCCGCAGCTAGCCCTGTCTGCAGCTCCAAGGGTGGTAGGAGCAGGGGGTGCTGGGTTCGCCCCGCCTCAGGAGGAAGGGGGGGATGCCTCCCTGCCAGTGGGAGGGGTTGCAGCCTGCGCTTCCCCTCCCCACCCACCAGCCCTGGGTTAAATGCGGCCGCCGCCTCTGCGTGCTCCAGCTGCCTGGCAGTCCCCACCTAGGGCACGCTGCCACATCGTTACCTGGTCCAAGTGCCCGGGAGGCTCCGCCTGTCGGCTTCGCTCTGCAGTTGCATCTCTGATCTGTCCGGCAGGCTCAGGTGAGTCAAAGGGTTGGGAGGCATTGAGGGGTCTGCAGGGGAGTAGGCATCAAGCCAGATCAGGCAACTGTATTTTAGCAGAGGCACCGCCTATGGTGCCCTGTCTGACCTGCAGTGCCCTTCCCCACTTCTGCAGGGTCCTTTCCAAATCGAGCCCCCACCAGCAAAGCCATCAAAATAGGGTCATCCCTTTTCTACTCTCGTCCCTCCAGGAACCCCCTGAAATGTCCCTAAGGGACATTTGAGAAATTATTTACAGGCCTCTCCTCCCTTGCTGCTCCACTCTCTCAGCCCCACCTCAGGGCATCTCTGAATCTTTCTTTTTAATGCAAGGATTAATTCCTCAGAGGAATCCCGAGTTCTAGTGTCAATCCTGCCAGACATCGCTGTGTGCCCTTCAGCAACACACTACCCTCTCTGGACCTAGTTCCTTTCTTTGTAGAATGAGGGGTTTGGAAAGGTGATGAACTTCGAGGCAGTCGCTGTTGTGACTTTCTAGGATTCCTGGGGTGGAGGCAGGGTGCCAGGTGAGAAGTTGGCTCAGACCAGGAATGGGATGAGGGGAACCTTAACCAAGATTTGGGGGCCCAGAGGTATCTCCGGGTGGGAAAGTATGGGAGGTGGCAGAGGCCCCTTGTGCCTTAGCCCTCATGCTGCCCAGGGATGCTGGCCTCTCCTGTGGCCCAAACCAGAGAAGGGTTCCCCGCCCTCCCACTTCCACCAGTGCTGCCACATCTTGCTTGGTCACCCTCCCACGACCGGCCCTGCCAGAGGGATTTCTGTTCTTCTACCAGGCCTGGGAGGGGAAAGGGGAGAAGAATCCAGGATGAGAAGGTCGCCTGGAGTGAGAAGCAGGCACTGGCCTTGCTCAGAATAGGCGCATTCACGGAATTGGGGGGCGGGGGCGGGGCTGCGGTTGGGTTAGGGGCGGCTGGCTCTCTCTGCCAGGAAACAGCAACAGAAAAATGGCTAACACAGCTTCAGCATGGGGCGCGGGGGTGGGGTAGGAACTGGAAGGAAAAGAGGTTTAGTGACTTCTAGGCGCCAGGGGGCCTCAAGAGGGAGAAGGGGAACCAGGAGCCCTAGGTTCTAATCCTGCTTTTGCAGCTCGGCGGGCTGCCTTCTTGGGGCTTAGTTTTCCTATTTGTACAGTGGGGCGAGGTGGGGGGGGGGGATCCTTCGTAGTTCTCACGGGGCGTCTGCGGGCCACGGGAGGGTGAGCGCTCACCTGCTGCCCCTGCAGTGTCCATGGCGACTCTACGGGGCCCCAGCTGCTCACTCGTCACCCCTGGACGAGTCCAGTGCTGCTGTGGCTGGAACCCTGCACACCCCTGCTCCCTAGCTCCTGCGCGGGATATATCCTGTCCAGGCCTTATCTCCAAGGCCCCGGGCCCCAGCCCCGTGTTTGCTCGGGGTTGGCGCACCTGCTGGGCAGATGTGGGCTTCCCACGCCCCCTGCCGTCTCGGGCGTCCCCTGGCGGTCGCTCCTGAGAGCAGGCGGGAAACAGGCGCCAAGCCGCGCGTTCTTGTGCGCGGTGGGTTTTGGTCCACTCGCTGCCGCGCCACCGCGCTCAACCTCCGCAACAGGGCGCAGCCCCTCCTCGCCGCCTGCGGTTGGGCAGTACGTGTCTGTGTTCGTGTGTATGGAGGAGTCTGGCGGGTGGGGGTGTTGGCGAGTTGCAAAGACAGCCACACAGAACCTTGTGTGTGTAGGGGAGTGGGCCGAGGTGGAGAAGGGCTTCTGTCTGCAGAGATTCGCCTGGCAGGAGGAGAGGCACCAAACGCCCAGAATGGCTCACAGAAACCTGCAGGCGTGGGATTCTGTCCTGTCGCAGCCATTTTTTGGCCGAATGACTTTAGGTACCAGCGCTTAACTTTTCTGAGCCTCAATTTCCTTGTCTGTATGATAGGGACAATCACAGCCTTACTCTTAAAATTGCAGAGAGGATAAAATACCACAATGCGTGACGAGCATTTAACACTGTGCCTGACATTTAAGAAAGACCTGTTTTTTTTTGTTGAATTTTTGTATTTGTATCTATGTATCTATTCTTATTTAGTATTCTGCAGTTCCACAAATCATCTCTCGTGGGCTGAGTGCGGTGGCTCATGTCTGTAATCCCAGCACTTTGGGAGGCCGAGGTGGGAGGATCACCTGAGGTCAGGAGTTGGAGACCAGCCTGGCCAACATGGCAAAACCCCCTCTCTCTACTAAAAATACAAAAAATTAGCCAGGTGTGGTGGCAGGAGCCTGTAATCCCAGCTACTCGGGAGGCTGAGGCAGGAGAATCGCTTGAACCTGGGAGGCAGAGGTTGCAGTGAGCCAAGATAATACCACTGCACTATAGCTGGGGCAACAGAGCAAGACTCCATCTCAAAAAAAAAAAAAAAAAAAAAAAAAGAAAAGAATCTCTTGTGTTTCCCACCAATTCCACTGTGATGAGAATTTTTAAATTCTGAAACATTTCAAACATGCACAAAAATAGAGAGATTAGTAAAATAAACCCCTAACTCACTTCCCCCTCCAAGTGCCTATCACCCAGAATAAGAGCTCTGTAAATAATGTTTCTTTTCTGTTTTCCTTCCTCCCTCCAGGCTCTAACAGCTCCATTCTCTGTCCCCAAGCGCCATGAGAGGCCTTCTTTGCTGGCTCGTGTTGCTGTTCCTTCTTCAGCCCTGGGAAAGCCAGCTCCAGTTGGCAGGTGAACTGGGGCCCAGACCTCACCAGTGGGAGGAGGGGAGCGGAAGCAGGTCCTTCTTCTGCAGCCAGCTCCTCCTGCTGGGGAGAGGGAAGCAAGGGCTTTGCAACATATGGGACTGGGTTTAAGTTTCCCACTTCAACTTTCTGGGCCCCAGTTTCTTCATCTGTAGGATGTGGCTTAGTTTTGGGCACATGCAGTAACTGCCCATTGGGTTTTTAATTTGGAAAAATTATTTGAAAACATGAAAAAAACAGGAAATTTTACATAAAAATCCCTGTTTAGTACTTCTCTTGAAAAATCCAGGAATCTGCTAACATCCAGTTTGCAGGCGCATGGCAGCATTTGGATGGAGCTTCTTGCCCAGTTAGGAGTGATAGGGGCTCTTTGGGTCTCCACCATCCTAACCCAACCAGTTCATCCATGTTCCCTGCCTGGTCCCTGCAGGCTTTGAGTTTGCGACGCTTCCTTGACCCCTCGTCAATGGGTAATACCTCCTCAGAATAGCCCTCAGAGCTGTAAGATGAGGGAATTTGTGAAATCTCCTAGCCCAGGTACTAGGCACATGCCGAGTGCGTGCATCTATCTAATCTGCGTTTGCTGTGCTGGGCGCTGTTATGCCGGCATAGCAGCATTTCCTCTGGGTTTCCCTGGGGTTCTCCTCGGAGGTGAGGCTTTGCTGACCTAGGAGAGTCCTCACTGATCTCCCCGCAGGTCCCAGGTGTCACACTGGGCCCCTGGATCTGGTGTTCGTGATTGACAGCTCCCGCAGCGTGCGCCCTTTCGAATTCGAGACCATGCGGCAGTTCCTCGTGGGCCTCCTCCGAGGCCTGAACGTGGGTCCCAACGCCACGCGCGTTGGCGTGATCCAGTATTCGAGTCAAGTGCAGAGCGTCTTCCCTCTCCGTGCGTTCTCGCGCCGCGAGGATATGGAACGCGCCATCCGTGACCTGGTGCCGCTGGCGCAAGGCACCATGACGGGACTGGCAATCCAGTACGCCATGAACGTGGCCTTCAGCGTGGCCGAGGGCGCGCGCCCGCCAGAGGAACGTGTGCCGCGCGTCGCTGTCATCGTGACAGACGGGCGGCCCCAGGACCGCGTGGCCGAGGTGGCGGCACAGGCCCGCGCCCGCGGCATTGAAATTTACGCGGTGGGGGTGCAGCGCGCGGACGTGGGCTCCCTGCGCGCCATGGCATCGCCCCCGCTAGACGAGCACGTCTTCCTCGTAGAGTCCTTCGACCTCATCCAGGAGTTCGGCCTGCAGTTCCAGAGCCGGCTGTGTGGTGAGTTAGGAGGGTGCTGGAGTGAAGCTCGAACTCTTAATCCAAATGCTTGGATTCCTTTCCCACCACAGTAAATCCCATCCCGTGGGGTGGCCCCGCGCTTTCCAGTTAGAGCTGCTCTGACCTACCGCAGGCTGTGTCAGATTTCAGCGCTGACCACTTCTGCTCAGGCTCCATCAACAAGGAGCAAACTATAGTTTCTTGCCCTGCCCGCCACAGCTTACCACAGGCTTAATGTCAAACTCCAGCACCAATCCCCTGCACACAAGGAACCAGTGATTCTCAAAGCTAAGAGAGATGGGCTGTTCCAAAGAGTCATGGCCCTCCCACATGGGGATGGCTTCTTCCGTTATCATCTTAGCTCCTCCCACAAATGCTACAAGAGCTGTTCCAGTCACGTTTTGAGTTTATTCCGCTCATCTCGATTTAACACCTCTCCACCTCCTACCCACTCCTGCCCCTGCGTAGTCCTGTCTTAGCCCACTGACATGTCTAACTGGGTGCCTCCTCTTCTGAGCCTACTCACAGGGGCTCCTTAAGCCTTATTATTTCCCTAAGCCCTCCCATTTGGTATGGCCTCTCTCAAATTAGTTATTTACTTCTGAAAGCCATTTGAAGGTGATGCCTGCCTCTGACCCCATCCCCATCCAGCTCTCTCTTGTTGGAGACTTCTGCCCATCTGTTCCCTGCTGATTCTAGTCCTGTGTGTCCTCAGGGAAGGACCAGTGTGCTGAGCCGGGACATGGTTGCCAGCACCAATGTGTCAATGCCCTGGGCACGTTCCACTGCACCTGCAACCTGGGCTACAAGCTAGCAGCAGATAACAAGAGCTGTTTGGGTGAGAGCTACCCCTGTCCTGCAATCTCACTGCTCCTGAACCTTCTTTAAATCTCCATTGCCCCAACATCAGACCAATGAGTCTGGAAGGGCCTTTGGCAGTAAAAGCACACATCCATCGCTTTACAGACCTAAGAAAGAAAGGTATTGCTTGGGTTCACACAAGTCCCTGATGGGAGCCCACAGTTCAGTGTGCTTTCTACCCTCTTTCTCGATGTTTTCAGACCAGTCTCCAATTCTCCTCCCAAACTTGTTTCTGTTGTCCTCTCCTCTCCTCTTCTCTCCTTTCCTTTTTGAGACAGAGTCTTGCTCTGTTGCCCAAGCTAGAGTGCAATGGTGTGATCTTGGCTCACTGCAACCTCTGCCTCCTGGGTTCAAGCAATTCTTGTACCTCAGCCTCCCAAGTAGCTGGGATCACAGGCACCCACCACCACACCCAGCTATTTTTTGTATTTTTGGTAGAGACAGGGTTTCACCATGTTGGCCAGGCTGATCTCGAACTCCTGACCTCAAGTAATCTGCCCACCTTGGCCTCTCAAAGTACTGGGATTACAGGCATGAGCCACCACGCCCGGCTGTTCCTGTCTTCTTACAGGCACGTCCTTACAGTTTCTCTTCTTAGATACTGTTGGGGGGTCTTTAGTTAGGTGGGACTCCCCACTCATGCCGCCCGTGAGCTCTTTGTGTGCTGCTTACCTGAGCTGCCCTTGCTGCTCCCCTCTGCCCTTGAAAATCTTTCAAGATTCTCTCTTTTAAGAGATAGGGTCTTGCTATGTTGCCCAGGCTGGTCTCACACTCCTGGGCTCAAGAGATCCTCCCGCCTTGGCCTCTCAAAGTGCTGGGATTACAGGTCTGAGCTGGTTCTTCATTTTTGTCTTCTGAAAAGCTATGGCACAGAATACCTTGCTTATGCAATTGGGTGTTTTACTGAGTACCAAGTTAGTATTAGACATTGTGCTAGGAGCATTACACACATTATTATCTCTCAGCCTCACAACAACCTGGGAAAAGAAATCATGTAATCCTGATAACCCAGATGTCAGCCGGGGTCTTCTTGTTTCCAGAAACTAAAAGTTGGCTTGAACTCTGATTTGATGACTGTTTAACATTCAAATCCCTCTCCAAGACCTCTGAAAATCCCCCAAGTGCTTACGTTCTGGTGGTCACCTCTTGCTGTGAGCCTCTGCTAAATTCATTTGATTTATGGATCCTCTCTCATTTCTCAACCCTGCACATGCTGTTCTTGTTCCATGCATGTTCATCAACCTCTTCTTTGGTTTATATACTTGTATGCAGGGGCACACACAAGTGTGTATGTGCTAAGTAACTCATAGCACACACACACACACACACAGAAAAACTCATTATGATTGAATATTAGACAGCTTTGTTTCTAAAAGTCCTCAGTCAGCCCAGTACAAGGGATTTTTCACGGGCAGCCTCAACCCACAGAGTTACTCATCTTCATACTGGCTCTCTTGTTCTTTTTTTTTTTTTTTCTCTCTCTCTCTCTCCACTCTCATCTCCTTTCCAGGAACCCCAAATACTCACTTTTTTATACAGGGTAATTATCATGTCTCCAGTCCAGCTCTCGGCCATCTTTACCTGTCCAGACCATCAAGATGCTCAACAGGGCAATAGTTCCCCAACTTCCACAGAAGGAAGCTGTGAATAGCAATCATTCTTTTCCATTATATTCCCATTTTGCAAATAGAAAAATGGAGGCTCAGGCAGGTAAAGTGGCCAAACCTGTCCTCTGTAAGTCAGAGAGCATCTTGAGGACAGGGGCCCTGACTAATTAGGTCAGGATTATTGGGGTTGGGGCCCAGGCATAGGTATTCTTACAAATTTCCGCAGGTGGTTGTGCTACCAGAGCTGAGAAGGGCAGCCCTGGGCATAGACTGACCCCATCTCTTCCTCAGCCATTGACCTGTGTGCTGAAGGAACCCATGGATGTGAGCACCACTGCGTCAATTCCCCGGGCTCCTATTTCTGTCGCTGCCAAATTGGCTTTGTACTCCAGCAGGACCAGAGGAGCTGCAGGGGTGAGCAACACCCCCGCCCTCCCACCACACCCTGGACTGTGGCCTCCGAGGGCTCCAATCAGAGGCAACATCTTGCTGTTTCTTCCCTCCTGCCAGCCATTGACTACTGCAGCTTTGGCAACCATAGCTGTCAGCATGAGTGTGTTAGCACCCCTGGTGGGCCACGGTGCCACTGCAGAGAGGGCCATGACTTGCAGCCGGATGGGAGGAGCTGTCAGGGTGAGACGGCCTCTCCTACATTTGCGGGAGGGGTAAGAGATCTTAGCTGGTGGGGTCCATCCTGACTCATCCGGACCTGTCTC
Organism: Macaca fascicularis; assembly: GCF_037993035.2. Lineage (NCBI taxonomy): Eukaryota > Metazoa > Chordata > Mammalia > Primates > Cercopithecidae > Macaca > Macaca fascicularis. The sequence goes on along the minus strand of NC_088384.1, from coordinate 101,383,416 downwards.
TCCCTTCAGTCCGGGACCTTTGCAATGGCGTGGACCATGGCTGTGAGTTCCAGTGTGTGAGCGAGGGCCTCTCCTACCGCTGCCTGTGTCCCGAGGGGCGGCAACTTCAGGCAGATGGCAAGAGCTGCGACCGTGAGTAACGGGTGGGAGGGCGTTCTATTGGCTTCTGCCCCTTTGCCCACATTCAGAGTGTCCTTGACTTTGCCCTTGCTGTGGCCCCTAGGCTGTGGTGTGAATGTGTGTGTGTGGTGGGGGTGACATTGGAGGGTATGCCATTCCCTGCCTCCATCTCTTTTCTACAATCCTCTATTCTGCTGTCAATGTTAATTTAAAAAATACATACTAGATTACATTCCTCCTTCGTGCACAAGCCTTATATGGCTCACCAATGCCTACAGAAGAAAGATCAAATGACTTACTCCTAAGTGTTTCAAATGGTGAGCAGAACCACATTAATGAATAATGAAATCAAATCTCTGGGTTACAACCAACATTAAAAAAATAAAGAATGGAAGACAATATAGAGTTTACTGCCTGTAGAGTTATATTATTTCTGAAACTTTAGTTCTATGTGAAATGTCTCATGATGTATTATCATTATTATTATTTTTACTGTGGGCTGTGATAAAAATTTTGAAACCACTGCCTTAGGTCATCACGATCTAGCTTCAGCCAACTCCATCTGCCCATCTCCTGCCACACTTGAACATTTCAGTCTTACTGGCCTGCCCCTCCCTGGATGTGTCAGGAACTCCCTAGATCCCAAGCCTCTGCACATGCTGCATCCCACCTTCTAGACTGTCCCTTACTGCTTTGACAAACTCCTACTGATCTTTCAAGACTGTCTTGGTTCATTCAGGCTGCTATATCAAAGTACCATAGACTAGGTGGCTTAAACAACATTTATTTTTCACAATTCTGGAGGCTGAGGAATCCAAGACCATGGTGCCAGCAGATATGGCGTCTAATGAAAGCCTGTTTTCTGATTTTTAGATGGCACACCTTTCAAAGCCTCCCCACGCCAACACACACACACACACACACACACACACACACACACACACACACACACACCAGTCTTCTTGCTGTGTCCTCACATGGTGAAGACGGGAAGCAAGCCTCTTCAGACTCTTTTTTTTTTTTTTTTTTGAGACTGAGTCTCCCTCTGTTTCTCAGGCTGGAGTGCAGTGGCACAATCTCGGCTCACTGCAACCTGCGCCTCTGGGGCTCAACTGATTCTCCTGTTTCAGCCTCCAGAGTAGCTAAGACTACAGGTGCGTACCACCATGCTTGGTTAATTTTTGTATTTTTAGTGGAGATGGGCTTTTGCCATCTCAGCCAGGCTGGTCTCAAACTCATAACCTCAAGCGATCTGCCTGCCTCGGCCTCCCAAAGTCCTGGGAGCCACCAAGCCTGACCTCTTCAGATTCTTATAAGGACAGTAATTTTACTCATGAGCGCTGTACCCTCATGTCCTCATCTAATCCTAATTACCTCCACAGATCTCACCTCCCAAGACTAAAATTAAAACATAGGGTTTCAACAAATGAATTTTGGAAAACACACTCATTCAGTTTATAACAAAAATCAGATAGAATGCCATCACCTCCATGCAGCCTTCCTTAACAACTCCAGGAAGAATGCACTATTCCTACCTTGGGGTCCCTGAATGCTCTTCTCTTCTAGCACTTTCCTTGACCAGAGCATATGGCGTGTCTGACTTGCTCTGCTCCGTCCTCATGGATCAGGATTATGTTTTAATTCTTTCAAAACGTTTCAAAACCTCCCCACGCCAACACACACCACATTTTGGTCCTAGCAAATTCCCTGGCTCGGAATAGGGGAGGTGACATTGTAGAGTCGTTCAGGAGCATGGGTTTTGGAGTCAGACGGACCTGGCTTCATGTCTTGGCTTAGTCAGTACTAGCTATGAAATCGGGGGCAATCACTTTATCCATCAGAACCTCAGGTTATAGAAAATGGGGACAATACTCAAGCTTATTGGGAGGATTGAGAATATATATAAGCACTTCACCCAGTACCTGGCACATCGTAAGCTGTTGGTAAATAATGGTTTTGTTATTATTATTGTTAATACTGGTACGTGCTTAGAAGTGTGCCTGATACATAGTAGATGATCAATAAATGGTAGTTATTGTGGTCATTATGATTGTTGTTAAAAAGATGCTTTTAGCAGAGTGTCTGGTTTGTTCTAAGCACTGAATAAATGTCAAGGGCGATGATGATGACGATGATAATGTTGATAATTATTATTATTTAGCACACTGCCTGGCACAGGAAGGACTCAGGAAATGTTATCTGTTATATAATAAATGTTTGCGAATGAACGACTAGATGGATAGACAGCTGCTGCCAATCAAGAATCTAGTCCCTCAATTCAAGCTCTTCTGGCTGTGCAGGGTGCCGGGAAGGCCACGTGGACCTTGTTCTGCTGGTTGACGGCTCCAAGAGCGTGCGTCCACAAAACTTCGAGCTGGTGAAGCGCTTCGTGAACCAGATTGTGGACTTCCTAGACGTGTCCCCCGAGGGCACGCGCGTGGGACTGGTGCAGTTCTCGAGCCGCGTGCGCACCGAGTTCCCTCTGGGTCGCTACGGCACCGCAGCCGAGGTGAAGCAGGCGGTCCTGGCTGTGGAGTACATGGAACGCGGCACCATGACAGGGCTGGCGTTGCGGCACATGGTGGAGCACAGCTTCTCAGAGGCACAGGGTGCGCGGCCCCGTGCCCTCAACGTGCCTCGCGTTGGCCTGGTCTTCACAGATGGCCGCTCCCAGGATGACATCTCGGTGTGGGCAGCGCGTGCCAAGGAGGAAGGTGGGCTTGGCATGGGACACAGTGGGCTGGGGTTGGGTCAGACGCGGGCAGGCAGCTTTCCCGAGGCCTAGGGCACCCTCTGAGTCCCCGGCCCTGTAGGCATCGCCATGTATGCCGTGGGCGTGGGCAAGGCGGTGGAGGCGGAGCTGCGTGAGATCGCCTCGGAGCCAGCTGAACTGCACGTGTCCTACGCCCCGGACTTCGGCACCATGACGCACCTGCTGCAGAACCTCAGAAGCAGCATCTGCCCAGGTGAGCGCATCTCTCTCGGGGCTCCTCCTCTCTCTCGTTGCCCGCCCTCTGATATCTCCCCTTCCTATTCAATCCCTACCTCCTCTGTAGTTATAGCCAGAGGTTAGGCTTACTAGACAGAGCTTTGCTACTCCAGATGTGGTCCGCAGGCCAGTGGCAGGGCGGTCACCCAGTAGCTTCTTAGAACTGAGGCGTTTCTGGTGCTCTCCAGACCGAATGAATCAGAATTTGCACTTCGACAAGATTCTCAGGTGATTTGTAAGCATATTAAAGTCTAAGAAATCCTAGACTAGGCTACCAGTCCCCCAAATCAGTGGAGGTTCAGAATAATTTGGGAATTTTTTTTTTGAAGGCACAGCAGACAGCATTTGTAAGTGGAGTCACAGCATATATCCCCTGAACTTGTTAGAATTCAACCCTATGAACTTGGCAAAGTGGCAGGACTGGGTATATTTTAAGTATGCAAAGGCATGTTTTTTTCTTTTCTTTTTCTTTTTTTTTTTTATGTGGACAGCATACCTCATAAGTGCAATCCCTCTACTTCATCGTCTGGTGCTCAGCAGAGGAAAAGGAGACTAACTCTACTTGTGGAGGAGAAGGGGGCTCTTGAGTCCTGTGTACTGTGCTCTAGGTGATACAGGGAAATCTCCAGGGTAACTTTTACTCTAGAGACTTTAGACACTAACCCAGGCTTAAGATGTGATTCTTCTTCCAGTTTATTGGTCTCCAGCTCCAGAAACAGACTAAGTAGGGCTGGTCTGGGTCTGGAGAATCTGTCTTTTTTTTTTTTTTTTTTTTTTTTTTAAATATATGTAGTGGAGTTGGGCGCAGTGGCACATGCCTGTAATCCCAGCACTCTGGGAGGCCGAGGCAGGTGGATCACTTGAGATCAGGAGTTCGAGACCATCCTTGGCAACATGGTGAAACCCTGTCTTTACCAAAAAATATAAAAATCAGCTGGGCAAGGTGGCGGGAACTGAGGCAGGAGAATTGCTTGAACCTGGGAGGTGGAGGTTGCAGTGAGCTGAGATTGCACCACTGCACTCCAGCCTGGTGACACAGTGAGACCCTGTCTCAAAAAAAAAAGTATATATAATATGCTATATGTGCTGTATTATATAATATATATGTGTGTATGTGTGCGCACACACGCACGTGCATGTATATACATATACAAATATACACACACACTCCTTTCCCCAACTCTCCTCCCTTCCCGCCTCCCAGCTAATTCTAATTATTGTGGCTCTTTCAGATTAGGGGCTCTTTCAGAGCTCTTCCTGTGCTGACTCTTACAGGCCCTGCAGTGTGACTTTAGACAAGTCACTTACCCCCACACCTACCTTAACTTTTCTGTAACAGGGGAGGCACTAGCTGTCCAAGGTTACCTGTAGCTCTTGAGTTCTAAGAGAAGTCTGGGTTCTGTGGTCAAAGCTCTTTACCAATTGGTGGTATGACTGTTCCCCGTCTCCAACCCTTTGTTTCTCTATCTGTGAAGTTAGGGGTCTTTGTGGATTGTTATCAATAACAAGACTTACAGCAGTTTGTTCATAGTACATATAAGACTAAGATGAAGACACAACTTTTAAATCATTACAGCAGTGTTTTCAAAGGTTAAATGGCAGGCATTGTGTTTATTATTTCACTACCTGTAATCCTTTTTCTTTTTTTCCTAAGGTACTTTTGTTGTAGCATTTTTTTTTCTGCGTTATTCCCTGTAATCTCTCTCTCTCTCTCTCTTTTTTTTTTTTTTTTCTCCTTTGAGATGAAGTCTCATTCTGTTGCCCAGGCTGGAGTGCAGTGGTGCGATCTCGGCTTACTGCAACCTCCGCCTCCCAGGTTCAAGAGATTCTCTTGCCTCAGCCTCTCGAGTAGCTGGGACTACAGGTGTGTGCCACCACACCCAGCTAATTTTTTGTATTTTTAGTAGAGACAGGGTTTCACTGTGTTAGCCAGGATGGTCTCGATCTCCTGATCTCATAATCCACCCGCCTCGGTCTCCCAAAGTGCTGGGATTACAGGTGTGAGCCACTGCGCTCAGCCTCCCTGTAATCTTAACAATGGCACATGCTTATAGAATTTCAGTGAATCTAAGATACCATTCATTTTAAGATTCACCACTATTTTATGTACTGCTAAGAAAAAAACGTGCCAATTTTAATTGTAAGACCTCCTGCCCAACCCCCAAGATGCTGATGTGTGGGGAGATAGAGTTGGATCAGGGTCACTGGTTCCTAAAGATTAGGTCACACCAGAATCACCTGGTGGGCCTTTAAAAACAAATTGCGGCTGGGTACGATGACTGACGGCTGTAATCCCAGCACTTTGGGAGGCCGAGGTGGGCGGATCACGAGGTCAGGAGATCAAGACCATCCTAGCGAATACAGTGAAACCCTGTCTCTACTAAAAATACAAAAAATTAGCAGAGCATGGTGGCACGCGCCTGTAATCCCAGCTACTTGGGAGTCTGAGGCAGGAGAATCACTTGAACCCAGGAGGTGGAGGTTGCAGTGAGCTGAGATTGCGCCACTGCACTCCAGCCTGGGTGACAGAGCTCAAAAAACAAAACAAAAACAAACACAAATTGCTGGGCTTCAATTCTAGATTTTCTAATTCAGTAAGTCTGGGGTGTTGCCTGGTAATTTGCATTTTTGATAAATTCCTACACGATGCTGATGCTGCTGGTCCAAGGACCACACTTTGAGAATCACTGGTCTAGTTGAAATACACTATAAAGCAGTGGTTCCCAATCTTTCTGGCACCAGAGAGTGGTTTTGTGGAAGACAACTTTTCCATGATGTGGTGGGGAAGATGGTTTTGGGATGATTCAAGCACATTACATTTATTGTGCACTTTATTTCTATTATTACTTTGTAATATACAATCATGTAATAAACAGATCATCAGGCATTAGATTTCCATAAGAAGGCTGCATGCACTAGATCCCTCACATGCACAGTTTACAATAGGGTTTGTGCTCCCATGAGAATCTAACAATGCCATTGATCTGACAGGAGAGGAGCTCAGGTTGTAATAGGAGTGATGAGGAGCGGCTATAAATACAGATTAAGCTCCCTTGCCTGCTGGCTGCTCGCATCCTGCTATGCGACCCAGTTCCTAACAGGCCATGTACTGATACTGGTCCATGTAATGTGCTGGTACTGGTCCATGGCCTGGGGGTTGGGGACCCCTGCTGTAAAGTATTTACTTGAACAAGGCAGTGTTCTAGATCTGTGCTTTTTCACAAAGGTAGGCAGTATCTATTTAATTACAATTGATTAAAATAAGATACATTTTAGTCCTTTAGTAGCACCAGTCACATTTAAAGTGTTAAACAGCCACATGTAGCTTGTGGCTGCTGCTTTGGACAGGGCAGGTGTAGAACACTTTCATCGTTGCAGAAAATTTTATTTGGAGAGTGCTACTCAAAGTGTGGTCCGCAGACCAGGAGCATCAGCATCATTTGGGAGCTTGTTAGAAATGTACCTTCTGAGCTCCTTCTCCATTCTGAATCAGAATCTATATTTTAACAAGCTCTCCTGATGATTCCAATGAGCATTAAGATTTGATAAACAGTCTTGTAAGTTTCGCGTGTGTGTGTGTGCGCGCGCGCGCACTCACACACACACACACATACACAAGTGAATGAATCATCGAAGCCACTAATGCATACATTCTTTCATTATATCCATTTTATAGATGAGGAAACTGAGCTTAGAAAGATTAATGAGTTTTTCAGGATCTCACAGCTACTTAGCTTGGGACTCAGCCCAGGTCTCTCTAAATCCAAAGCCCATATACTCAACCATAGGCCCAGTGCAGGGAAATCAGAGGGCCAAAGCTAGCGCAATTTCTCATCCCCCTGACCGTCTGTGCCCGGCTTACAGAGGAGGGCATCAGCGCAGGGACAGAGCTTCGGAGCCCATGCGAATGCGAAAGCCTCGTGGAGTTCCAGGGCCGCACTCTGGGGGCGCTCGAGAGCCTAACGCTGAACCATATCCTTTGGGGCTGGTGGCGCGGGCTGGAGGGAAAGTGAAGGGACCTCGGCGAACCCCAACGGCCTCCTTAACCGCTCACTGGCCCAGCTGACGGCGCGCCTGGAGCATCTGGAGAACCAACTGGCCAACCAGAAGTGAGGGCCACGGGCGGCCCAGACCCGGGCTGAGGCGCGGCACCATGGACAGTGCGCCGGGGCCAGGCAGAACCTGGGCCCGTCGGGCTTGGGCTGTCGGGGCGGAGGCGCTGGCGGGCTTCCGACACTGAGCTGAGCTGGCCTCGCCCGGACCATTAGGCGGACTGCTGGGTCAGGGGGATAGCGGGTGGTGGCGGAAGGGGCACGTGCTAGACCGGCATGCCCTCGCCGCGTGCTGCGCTCAGTTCTTTGTTGGATTTGTTTTCTTAAAAAAAAAAAAAAAAGAAAGAAAAAAAAAATCTGATTTCCACAGGGTTCGTTTTTGGGGCTTGCTGCGCCGCCAGGGGGAGGGGAAGCCAGACGGAGCGCACTCTGGCGGCGCCCGGGCGGCGTCTCCTTGGAGAAAGGCGCATTGTGAGGGGGTCGGGCTCGGGGGCAGGAGACCCGGGGCTGCTTCTTCCCCCTGCTTGTTTATTCAGCCGAGAACAGATGGCTCCTTATGCAGGCTGCAGGAAGGGAGGGGGCTCAACAGGAATCCTTGGGGTCTGGGCAAGCCTGCGCCATCCCATTCCCCAGCGGATTGAACGCTTCGCTCTCCGGCCAGGCCTATCCCATAGTGCCCCCAAATCTGGCTCAAAAGCTGCTAGGACTGAGCGCTGGTGGGGGTGCGGGGTGGGGGTGGCATTGGTGGGAAAGTGAGAGGCAGTAATTGAACCCCTAAATGGATGGGGTGGAAGTGGATAGATGAGCTTTGCCCGATTTTAACTCCCTCCTGTACTAGGTAGGAAGAGAAGGAGGTATCAGGACCCCTGTCTGCCCAGCCTGTGGCCTTCCTTCTGTCACCCTGCCAACCCCTCCCAAAACACCTCTATCAGCAAAGAACACAAACCAGTACCATTTCCCAGGTGCATGCAAGAAACCACGAAGTTTAAAATGCTTCCAGTCCTAGAGTGATTTGGGGAAAATTATTTTGTGTTTGTTTCCTCATCTGCAAAGTGGAGATTGAAATTTTTACCCCAAGGGTGATGGGGAGAATCAAGGACATTCTTCTAAGGCATGTGACATTGTGCCTGGTACCTATCAGGCCCTCAATTAATGGTAGCTATTAACTATTCTTATAGTAACAGCTAACATATTTAGTGTTGGGCGTTATTGTAACTGATTTGCGGTATTTTCATTTTATACTTGCAACCACCTTGGGAAATAAGAATTATTGCCTTTATCATCCCCATTTTACAGATGACACCGAGGCATAGAAAGGTTAAGTTTCCAGCAGTAAAATAACCAGTACGAAGCTGAACCACGATGTTTCCTGTGGCTGCTCTAATAAGTTACCACAAATTGCGTGGCTAACAACACACATTTATTACCTTACAGTTTTTAGGTCAGAAGTCTAAGATATGTTGGCAAGGGTTTATTCCTTCTGGAGGCTTTTGTTTCCTGGCTTTTTCCAGCTTCTAGAGCCTACCTGAATTCCTTGGGTAATGGCCCTACATCACTTCAGCCTCAGTTTCCATCAGTACATCTCTCTCTGACTCTGAGCTTCCTGTCTCTGTCTAATAAAGACCCTTCTGACTGTATTGGCATGACCTTGATAATCAAAGATAATCGTCCCATCTCAAGCTATCTTTTTTTTTTTTTTTTTTTTTGAGATGGAGCTTTTGCTCTTGTTGCCCAGGCGGCTGGAGTGCAATGGTGCGATCTCGGCTCACTGCAACCTCCGCCTCCCAGGTTCAAGGGATTCTCCTGCCTCATCCTCCTGAGTAGCTGGGATTACAGGTGTGTGCCAACACTCCCAGCTAATTTTTTGTATTTTTAGTAGAGACAGAGTTTCTCTATGTTGGTCAGGCTGGTCTTGAACTTCCGACCTCAGGTGATCCGCTTGCCTCAGCCTCCCAAAGTGCTGGGATTATAGGCATGAGCCACCGTGCCTGGCCTCAAGCTCTCTATCTTAACCACATCAGCAAAGTCCCTTTTGTCATGAGAGGTGAAATCACAGGTTCCAGGGATTAAAACATGGACATCTTTGCAGGGAAGGCCATTCTGCCTACCACATGAGGCTTGAAGCCAGGCTGACTGACTTCAGAGCAGCTGCTCTTAAGCACTCTGTGCCGGGCACCTTGCTAGGCTTGGTGAAGAGGGAGAAACTGACGATTGAGAAAAACTCTTGAACTGAGGGAGCTCCGGGCTAGAAGGGCTGAGGTCCACCTGACTACACCTGTAGCAGAAAAAGGGAACTTCAGATGAGAGGAGGGAGAAATCCTGGAGAGGTGATCCTTAAATGGTGGCTGGAATTTCTGCAGGAGGCCATGGAGGACTTTACAGGTGAGTGAAGCACGAACTATGTGTGGTCAGGAGGGTCTGGAGTATGGGGGGATGGGAATGATCATCTTATTTGGTCATGAGGATCAGATGAGCTAAAGACCTATGGACTTGGCATGTGACCTCACCTTGCCTTGTCATTCATTTTACAGTTGGGGAAACTGAGGCCTAGAGGCCAGAGTTGCCTGCCCAAGATCACACAGAGAGAAAACATCAGTTGCACCAGGAAGAAACCTGGTGGGGAGGTCAAACTGGAGCAGGGTAGTCAACTGATAGGGGGCACTGAGAGCAAAGGCCAGGCTCCTTCTCTTCCTCCTCCCTGGAGGTGGCCGGCACTGGCTTCTCTGGGGATTCTTTTCTCTTGTTCTTTTCTCCTGCAATCTCGCTAGTGGCCACTGGATGGTGCCTGGAGCTCTGATTTGGAACTAGGTCCTAGAGCCTTTGCAGCCCTTTGGCATCTGGCACTTGGGCTGCAGAGCCTGTCCTTCTTTAATTCCCCCACTCTGGCAGCCCCACCGCCGAAGTCTACAAGCTGCTTCTGTTTCCATGCATTGGCCCCATAGTCCTGGATTTGAAGACCAGCCCTGCTACTTACCAGGTGTGTGTTGGTGTTGACAGGTGCTGGTTCCCTGTCTTGGGAACTTTTTTCCTTTTCCTCCTACCCCCTTTACCCTGCTGGATATAATGGAATTCCTGTTCCCTAACCATGCCCCACATAAGGTCATCTAGCCCTTGCTTCTTTGTTTATACCCCCATCTTACGTCATGGGATAGAAGACTTACAAAGGACTTATGAATTCAGGAAAACAAACATCCACTAACCCAAGAACAGAAAGTGAGAACCCAAGAAACAGTGTGAGGAGAGTAAAACTGCCAAGAAAGCTTAGATGCAGAAGGCACTGAGCCCAAAGAAAGACCCCCGGGCCTGGGTCTCTTGGTGCTCAGGCAAGCAGGGGTTTATGTGACTCCCAGAGCCGATTAAAATCAGGAACAAAGCACATACATATTGGGGGAGTCCTGAGCCCAGCTGTGTGGAGGGAACTTAGCGCCCTCAGCCCCCTTGGTTCCCTGGAGAGTTTGAATCATTAAAAAAAGGGCAATATCTTCCCTAGTGGTTGGCAAAGATGCCACTTCTGAAGCTGTTACTTAGACTTAATAGCATGAACTAGATATGGCCTTGGGTGGGAAAGTGCAGGGCAGGAAAGGCCTGTAACTTCAGCCAAGTGCTGGACTCCCTTTCTGAATTTCACCTCTGTGTTGTCTGGCTCTGTTTCTCCGTGGTTTTTGGTCTTTCTCTTCTTCTATTCTAGCTCACAGCTCTCTCCATTTCTGCAGCTGGCACAGCTGCTGTCTCCAAGGGCAGTCTCCTCTTCTGGCTCTTTGGACCTAGGATAGTGAAACAGGAGAGAAAACTATCATTTACCACACTGGCCCGCATGCTGGGGGCCAGGCTGTGCCTTTCATCTGCATTGTCTTGTTGAAACCTTTCAACCTACAGGAGGAAAAACGAACTTGAAAGAGGCCAGTTAGTTGCCCAAGGCCCAGAGCTTCCAAGTTAGGGTTTGAACCCAGATGGTCTTGATCCCAGAGTAGGCCCTTTTCACATTTCTACCCTTCAGTTATTAGGGACAAATTTGGACTTTTTCAAAGAAAACTTTTTCAGGAAGCTTATGGAGCAGACCAAAGCAAAGCCCCAAGATACAGTGCAGGTGAATGGCAGGAGCCGCTCTGCCATTCGTCAGCAGCGCAGCCTCCACGGGACGCTTTTGCCTCAGTGTTCCCTCTTGTAAAACCTGTGGGCAGGCCAGGCATGGTGGCTCACACCTGTAATCCCAAGCACTTTGGGAGGTCGAGGCAGGCAGATCACAAAGTCAGGAGTTCAAGACCAGCCTGACCAACATGGTGAAACCCCATCTCTACTAAAAATACAAAAATTAGCCGGGTGTGGTGGCATGTGCCTGAATCCCAGCTACTCAGGAGGCTGAGGCAGGAGAATCGCTTGAACCCAGGAGGCAGAGGTTGCAGTGAGCCAAAATCGTGGCACTGCACTCCAGCCTGGGTGACAGAGGGAGACTCTGTCTCAAAAACAAACAAACAAAACCAAAAAACAAAACAATAGCAACAACAAACAACCTGTGGGCAATGCCAACCTCACAGGTTAAAAGGAAAGAGCAAAGTCATTGATTAATGTGAACATGCACAGTGGATGATCAGGAAGGTCCCCCTTCTTTTCAGGCCATTACTTGCCCTTTTTTCACACCCTCCCACTCATTTGAAGTGGTGTGGCTTCAGATCCCCAGGCCCAATGAAGAAGCTGGGCCATATCACACAATGAAAAGCAAATTGCTGTTAAATATACAGAGGAGGGTATGAGCAGCTCAGCTTTATGGATCCCAAGAAGGCTTCCTGGAGGAGGTGGCAAGTGAGCTGCACCAGTGAGGAAGGGTAGACATTCCCCAGACGATAAAGGAGGAGAGGGCTCCTGGGCACAGGGCTCGAGTGGCTTTTCAAGGGCATGTGGGGAGGGTGAGGTTGGAGAAGACAGTCGCCCTCAGTCCCCAACGTGGATCATGCTGCATCCCATGACAAGGGCTTGTGGGTTAGTGGCTCTAACCCACAAGACTTCATGGACTTATGAATCACCTGAGGGCCTGTTAAAAATGCAGCATCCTGCAGTGGGGCCCAGGAATCTTTGTTTGTCCCAGCTCCTGGGTGACACTGTGCAAGTGATCAGAGGAAGAAAGGAGACACAAAGCTTCTGGTGATGGACATGAGAGCTGGGCAAGGGCTCAGTGTCCTCCACCAGGCAGAGGAGCAGACTAGGGTCTCAGGATCTTGAGTGTGGGCGTGTACTAGACCCTGTGCCCCGAATTAGCAGATGTGAGGAGCTAAGCTGAGAAACAGCAAATGGGAAAGCAAATGTGAATGCCAGGGCAAGTATTACAACTTTGTTAGGAGTCCCCAGGGGCTGGGCAGAGAAGACAGGTTCAGTCACAAGGGTTTTAGTCCAGAGACATGTACTGGAGAGGAAAGGGAAGGCTGGAAGGGGAGGTATAATGAGCAACCGCTGGGAAGCAATTTTTTTTGTTATGGGAGGTGAGTGGCAGCCCTGGGGCTTTGGAAAGGGTGACAAAAAAGAATGTATACCAAGGGCCTGACATTCTAAGGACTTATGAAGAACCCATTTAATTCCCATGACCATCTTAATTAGAAAAATACATTGTTATTTCTTAATTTACAGACAAAGAAATCCAGTCCCAGAAAGTAATTTGCACAGCAAATAAGCCGTGGAGCAGAGACTCAAGTCCAGACTGTGTCAGTCCAGAGCTGGGCACTGATTTTTCATTCTAGGGTATCCCAAGCACATTTAAAACACCCGGATTCATGAGCCACTGCTTCCTTCTGTTCTTCATCCTGCCCTGGACAATCCCATCTCCAGCCCACCTCATCCCTTGCTCTGCTCTTTCCTAGGTCCAAGATGATTCTTTTTCCTGAAGTGGTGAATGGAACTGCTGCTCTTCATCCCTCTCTGGGCAGCCAGGGCATGTGTGTTCTTCCCAGCAGCTGAGATGAGGATGGAAATTAATAGAGAATATAGACGGAAAAAAACTAACAACTAACTAACTACACTATGCAGATAATAGTTGAGGTGTATTTTCTCCCAGATGAACAAGATAATCTGAGTGACCCCGTTCCCTATTACAGGACTCCAATTCCGAATCTTGGCAGTTGCTCCAACATTCCAGTGAATGTTTCTTGAATACCTGTTTTGGGAATATGTGAGGTACTGTGCTAAACACTGGAGATTCAGTGGTGAAAGAGTCCTACGCTGTCTTTAAGAAACTTGTGTTCTAGGAGAGGGCAGGCAGCAAATAAGTAGACGAATAAGGTTTCAACTAGTGAGCATTGTTGGGAAGATGATGAAATTGAGTAAGGGTAGAGAGCTGCGCTGTCCGTAGGATTCCCGTGTTGGTGGAAAGGTTCTATATCCTTGCTGTCCAACATAGCAGTCAATATGTGGAACGCTTGCAATGTGGCTAATGTGACCAAGGAACTGAATTTTAAGTTCTATTTTAGAGAATTTAAATTTCAATAGCCCCATGTGGTTTGTGGCCACTGTGTCACTCATCACAGGTATAGAGAACACCTGGGAAGGGGAGAGGTGATTAAGTGAGGTGGTCAAGGGGAGACTCCCTGAGGGGGCAATATTTGAAGTGAGGTCTGAGAAGGAGGCAGCCTTCCATTGTTCCAGGGGGGAGAGAGTGCAGGGCCTTCGGGGGTAAACAAAGCTGGAAGTTCTGGGACGGAGAGAAGTCTTGTGGGCTGGCATTTAGTGGGTGAGGTAGTGTGGTGGGAGCTGATGGTGGAGGGGTGGTGGAGACCGGATAACTGGGGCATGGCAGGCTGTGGCGAAGTGGGCACCCCTCGTTCCCCTTAGCAACACAGCAGGTATGGCTGCCCTGCCCTTGCCTGCCCCCTTTTCTCTCAGGGTTGTGGGGAGGACTAGATGAGAGCAGGTGACATGCACATGCTCTGTAAATTGTACAGAGCTGCTGGGCGCGGTGGCTTATGCCTGTAATCCCAGCACTTTGGGAGGCCAAGGCGGGCAGATCACCTGAGGTCAGGAGTTTGAGACTAGTCTGACCAACACGGTGAAATCCCGTCTCTACTAAAAATACAAAAATTAGCCAGGTGTGGTGGCAGGCGCCTGTAATCCCGGCTACTCGGAAGGCTGAGACAGGAGAATCGCTTCAACCCAGGAGGTAGAGGTTGCAGTAAGCTGAGATCTTGCCATTGCACTCCATCCTGGGCAACAAGAGTGAAACTCCATCTAAAAAAGAAAAAAAAAAAAAAGTACAGTGCTGCCAATAAGGGTAGGGCTGTGGTTCTGAGTGTGATCTTGGACCAGCAGCATGAGCATCATCTGGGAACACGTTAGAAATGAACATTCTTGGGCCACATCCTGGATCTACTAGTTCAAAGCTCTGGGAGCGGGGCCCAGCAATGTTTCCAAAAGCCCTCCGGGTGGCTGTGATGCTGGCTCAAGTTTAAGAGCAACTGCAGAAGACTGGCGGCAATCACCTCCTCCTCCTCCTTCTCATCTCAGGCCCCCAACAAATTGTCCTTCCAACTCCAACCCTGGCAGAATTCCTTGGTGGCTCATTGCGCACACTAGCCCTCCTTTCCTCAGAGCTAGCTCAGTTTTTGGCTTCACATACACAGACTAAAACAAACGAAAAAAATCAGATAGATAAAACCTTTGTATTAGAAATATTTTCACCATACAAGCCATCCAGGGTCATCATTAAAATAAAACTTAGGCCGGACACAGTGGCTCACGCCTATAATCCTAGCAATTTGGAAGGCCGAGGTGGGCAGATCGCTTGAGCTCAGGAGTTTCAGACCAGCCTGGCCAACGTGATGAAGCCCCATCTCTGCTAAAAATACAAATATTAGGTGGTCATGGTGGCATGCACCTGTAGTCCCAGCTACTTAGGAGACTGAGGTGGGAGGATAGCTTGAGCCTGGGAGGTGGAGGTTGCAGTGAGCTGAGATTGCACCACTGTACTTCAGCCTGGGTGACAGAGTGAGACTGTCTCAAAAAATAAAAAAACAAATAACTCCTATGTAGCATAGAACCTATCAAGTGAAAAAAAGATCCCCTGCTCCCATTAATCCTATTCCCTAGAGATTACCACAGAATGATTTCTTGTGATTCCTTCCAGTTGTCTCCTATGCTTATAGAGGCAGCTAGCGTAGTGCTCTGAAAGCAGTTTGCTTGGTTTAGAATCCCAGGTTTGCTTATTTGTCAAATAAATTGGACAAATTGTCTCAGTGTCATCATTCAGAAAATGAAGTTAATAATAGCACCAACCTCATAGAATTGTTGTGAAGATTAAATTAATTCAAATAAAGCAATCAGGAGACAATCTACTTAACATTCTTACAACAGTGCCTGGCGTACAGTATGTACAAACATGAGTGTCTGTTAATAAATACAATGCATGGCTGAGGTTTAATTATTCTATGCCTTTTCTTCAGGGTTATAGTCTTGAGAGAATAAGGCAAAGGTGCAGGAACAGCTGGAAAGTCATTTACGATGGAGATGATATTGAGAGCCACTGAAAAAATCCTGACCAGTTGATTCTTGCCAGTGACTTTGGCTGAATTTCTTGGTTTCTGATCATTATTTCTTATTTTATTTTATTTTTATTTTTATTTGAGATGGAGTCTCGCTCTGTTTCTCGGCTGGAGTGCAGGGACGTGATCTTGGCCCACTGCAACCTCCGCCTCCTAGGTTTAAACGATTCTCCTGCCTCAGCCTCCTGAGTAGCTGGAACTACAGCCACACGCCAACACACCCAGCTACTTTTTGTATTTTTAGTAGAGACGGGGTTTCACCATGTTGGCCAGGATGGTCTCGATCTCTTGACCTTGTGATCTGCCTGCCTCGGCCTCCCAAAGTGCTGGGATTACAGCCATAAGCCACTGCGCCCGGCCTCTCATCCTTATTTCTATAAATTCCTTGGTATCTTTGCAAAGCTTCAAAGTTGCACAGTTTCAAAAAACATAGCAGGAGGGGGGTATTTACATGGAACCCAGTGTGGATGGTGCACCCTGGAGTTATGAAATGGTCTCTCTGATATCAGCCAGGTGTGGCATGTCTGTTGCTTGCAACCAAGAAGTCTGACCATGCCTTGCTCCATTCTTTCTAAGGGCTGCGTAGTATTCTACTCTGTGTATGTGTTGTATTTCACTTAATCATTTCTTATTGATGGATATCTGGATAGTTTAGCTATTCTACACTACACAGACAAATGCAATGACAAGCTTCTCAGAGCCTATTTCCAGCCCCCACCTGCACCCTATCCCCACCAGCTTTTTTTTTTTTTTTTTGGAGACAGGGTCTTGCTCTGTCACCCATGCTGGAGTGCAGTGGCAAAATCACAGTTCACTGAAGCCTTGCTCTCGCAGGCTCAAGTGATCTTCCCACCTTAGACTTCTGAGTAGCTAGGACTGCAGGTGCATGCCACCACACCCAGCTATTTTTTTCATTTTTTGTAGCGATGAGATCTCACTATGTTGTCCAGGCTGGTCTGAAACTCCTGGGCTCAAGTGATCCTCCCACCTCAGCCTCCCAAAGCACTGGTATTATAGGCACGAGTTACTGCGTCTGGCCTGAAATGGGCTCTTTATCTTACATGATCCTGTGTAGTGCTCATGCCAACACTGTGAGGTTTGCATCAACTTTCCCTCTACAGATGAGGCAGCTGAGGTCAGAGAGAGGATGAGATGTGCCCCCAAACAATCAGTGAGCCCCTTGATGGGCAGGGCTCTTCCCACTTTATCAGGGTGGTCAGTAGTGGGGAGAATGTTTGGGGTGAAAGCAGGGTCCTTCCCTTGACTCAATACCAGCCAGCAAAAGGTGGAGGTTCTTAGAGGAGAGAGGTAAGTCAGGGAAGGACTCGTGGGAGTGCTGGAGAGCCTTCTACTGTCAACTCAGCTGCATTCCAGAGGGCAAGAGGAGAGAGAGGGTGGAGGACAGTTGGCATGTGGATTGAGGAACAATAACGATGATGATGCTAATAATCACAGTGACTAATGTTTTGGGCGAGTCGCAAAGCAATTTCCTTTTGTGAATAGTTCAGCAGAGTCACACAACCATCCCCTTGGAGGAAGACAAGGCAATGTGGCTATTCCCATTTTACAGAAGGGAAAATTCAGGACTGGAGAGGGAGAGTAACTTGCCCAAGTTAACATGTCAAGATAATCACTGTGCTGGGTGGGATCAGACCTTTTGGGCCCCAGCCCGAGATCTATGGGCCACAGCTGTGGCTGGCAGAGAGGTGCGGCCTTTGTCAGGGCTGAAACTCAGCCATACCCTCTCTCCAACCTCAGGTTGGGTGCCGGGCAGAGGGTTTGCCTGAAGGCTGGGGATGTCAGAAGACAGAGGGGTCTGGTTTGAGTGGGGGCCACCCCCCAAGTCATCCACATGTCCTCCAGATCTCCCTGACCCCTCCCACTGGCTGACTCGTGGCTGGTTCTGCCCCAGGATCTGATTCCATGGGTTTGGCCTGGACTCTGTTCCTTCTCTTGGAGAAAGTGTGTGTGTGTGTTTCCATGTATATGTGTTTGTGTGTGTGTGATGTGCTTCTGTGTATTTGTGTATATACACATGTGTTGTGTATATGCGTTTGTGTGTGTGTATATGTATTTGTGTGTGTTTACATGTGTATGTATCTGTGTGTTTCCATGTGTATGTGTTGGTGTGTGTATTGTGTTTGTGTTGTATATTTGTGTGTGTATTGTGTTTGTGTTTGTGTGTTTCCATGTGTATGTGTGTTTTGGTGTGTGTTTGTGTTGTGTGTGTGTTTGTGTGTGTATGTGAGAGAAAGAGGCACCTCTCCTGGCAGTGGCCCTCACTCATGCTGGCTCTTCCCTACACCCTTCCTCCTAGCCTGGCTCAAGCTTAGAAGTCCCTCTGCTTGAAGAAAACAAGCGTCCTTCATGAATAAGGGTCATGGAGCACCTACTATGTGCCAGGGTCTGTGCTTGGGGCTTTCACCTCTGTTGTTTTCACTTGAGGTGCACTTTAACCTTTCCCAATGGGTTTCCCTGTTACCCTCCCATCCAGATCTTCAAAACCAACTGCGGCCCAGGATTGAAACTGCTTTCTAATTTCATCAAAGAAGGAAGGCTGTGGGTTTCAGAGAAGAAAGTGGAGCTACATCACTTTCATTTTGCCATCTTTAATCAGAAGTTCTTGTATTATTTTTCTTATAAAAAAATCACTGGCTAACAGGTGTCTGCCTTGCTGTTGGAGGGACCTGCACCTGGGCCCTGGGCATCATGGCCAAGTGCAACAGAAGCCCTAATGCAAACCATCCTTCTTCGACTATGTTTAATTTAAATATTTGTATCAAATATAGAAACAACAGGATAGGAGAGAGAGTAGAAAGGAAAAAACAGTAAGCAAACAACACCTTTAAAAATGTGTGAGGTAAATTCAAAGGGGCTGATGTGTTATTGGAAAGAATTCTGGATGATGACATTTTGCAACAGAAATGAGAAAATTAAGACCCTAGTTACTTTCTCCAACAGAGATTGTTCATGTCCCCCTCCCCCAGAGGGTGTCACATCTATTTCAGAGTCATGTCGCCCCTGGGAGGCATACAGAGGAAGTGTGTTCTCTTTGTTCCTTGATGTCTTGTATACCCATTGTAATTTCTTATGCCATGCAACCCAGAGAAAGGAGTGGTCTTTTATCTTTTTTTTTTTTTTTTTTTTTTTTTTTTTTTTTTTTTTTGAGACAGAGTCTCACTCTGTTGCCTAGGCTGGAGTGGAGTGGCTCTGTTGCTCACTGCAACCTCTACTTCCCAGCCTCAGGTGATCCGCTTACCCGAGTATCTGGGACTACAGGTGCACACCACCACACTCAGCTAGTTTTTTTTTTTTTTGGTAGAAACGGGGTTCCACCATGTTGCCCAGACTGATCTCGAACTCCTAGACTCAAGTAATCCACCTGCCTTGGCCTCCCAGAGTGCTGGGATTACAGGAGTGAGCCACTGAGTCTGGCCAGGAGTGGTCTTGAGATAGCAGAAACAGTAATTGACTGTAAAACATCACGTGCAGTTCCACAAACAAGAAACTAATAATATCTTGTTATACATAACTCCAACTGTTTTATTTAGGCATTTTATAAACTGTACAAGCATCTGTAAGACTTTTTGGTACATATTTCCATATTACTTTCTATTTTTCTTTCTTTCTTTTTTTTTTCTTTGAGACAGAGTCTTGCTCTGTTGCTCAGGCTGGAGTGCAGTAGTGCGATCTCGGCTGACTGCAACCTCCGCCTCCCGGGTTCAAGCAATTCTCCCGCTTCAATCTCCTGAGTAGCTGGGATTACAGGAATGCACCACCATGCCTGGCTAATTTTTGTATTTTTAGTAGAGATGGGGTCTCACTATGTTGGCCAGGCTGGTCTTGAACTCCTGACTTCAAGTGATCCACCCGACTTGGCCTCCCAGAGTGCTGGGATTACAGGAGTGAGCCACCGAGCCTGGCCTCTCATTACTTTTTAGAAGGAGTGTGCATGTATGTACATTTTATGGATTTGCTCTTCCCCAGAGAAAGTCCTTTTGAGGATACAGTATATCATATAGCAAGGGCTAACACTTTAGGGCCAGGCCCACCCGAGTTTGAATCTCTGCTTTGCCACTTTCTAGCTGCAGTGTGTTGGAAAAAAATTTCACTTGAAACCCCTCTGAGCCTCAATTTCTTTAAAAAAAAAAAATGATAGTACATCTTGATTTGTAAATCTCAACCCACAGCGCAGGGATTATATTAGAGCATGCATGTGAATGAAGCATGGTGCAGAGGGCAGTAGTAACAGCAAGGTAACAACAACAAATGCCTATTGCGTGATTATTATGTGCCAGACATCTTATTTAATCCTCAGAATTGGTGCATGAAGTAGGTGTTGTTATTTTCCCCATTAAACAGCTAGGAAGGTGAAAGCTAGGACCTGAACTCACCTCTTGGTGCAGCTTCGATAAATGGGAGCCATATAGAAGAGAAGCTGGGACAACCTCATTGGCTTGTAAGGTCTTAGAAAGAGACTTTCTGGGACCTGGCAGTGGCAAAGAATTCAAGGAGGTTTGTCTAGATTGGCATATAATCTGGGATGAGAGGCCAGCTGGGGACACCTCCTATTTCAGAGGTGAAGTATATGGGAAGATGTACGCATTGTGGGAACAGGAGGGAGCCAGGGTAGCCAAGAGCAAAGGAACAGGGAGGAAATGGCAGGAAGGGAGGTGGTAGCCCAGGCTGGGGCAGGAATGAAGGGCACATCAGAGTGAGTACAGGACATAGAAATTGGGCGGGGTAGAGCTAGAACTTCAGAGGGTTGGAGGCTAATGTGCTACAGTCATGTGCTGGGGTCAGGCAGCATTCAAGCTGGGAAGGACTCCAGGGTCACTTTGTGTTACATCCTAATATTAAGAGACGGAGGGAAAGGTGGACCCCTTCCCCTACCCCACTGTGTGGGTTAAAAATATTCCAATTTAGGAAATTACAGGTACTTCATATATACTTTTATAATCACATTTTGAAGATAGGATGAATTAGATTTCCTAACGGATTGGATATGGAGTGTGAAAGTAAGTGAGGAGTCAAAGATGATGTCAGGATTTTTGGCTGGAGTGACTGAAAGGATGATGTCATCATTCAAAGAAATTGAGGCTCAGGAATGCAGTTTTGGATCTACTAAGTTTGAGATGTATATGAGGCATCTATGTTGAGACATCAGGAAGTCAGCTGGATATCTGAGTTTGGAGTTTAGGTGAGAGGGCTGGGCTGGAGATGCAAATGTGGGAGTCATCAGCATTCAGCTGGTACTTGAAGCTATGATACTGGTGAGAAAAGAAAGAATGAGATCATGTCCTTTGCAGCAACATGAATAGAGCTGGAGGCCATTATCCTTAGCAAACTAACGCAGGGCCAGAAAACCAAATGCCACATGTTCTCACTTATAAGTGGGAGCGAAATGATGAGAACACAGGGACACATAGAGGGGAACAACACACACTGGGGCCTGCCTGAGGATGAAGGGTGAGAGGAGGGGGAGGATTAGGAAATGTAACTAATGGGTATTAGACTTAAGACCTGGGTAACAAAATAACCTGTACAACAAACCCCTATGCCATGAGTTTACTTATACTACAAACCTGCACATGTACCCCTGAACTTAAAATAATAGTTAAAAAAGAAAAGAAATTAGTATGGATAAAAAAGAAGATCAAGAGTTGAGCCCAGGGATTCCCAGAATTTGGCCTTTGGGGAGGAGAGGAGGAATCAACAAAGGAGACCAAGGGAGCAATCCATGAAGAAGGAATAAAACCAAGACATCATGCTGTCCTGAAGCTAAGTGAAGAAAGTAACTCAAGGAAGAGTGAGCAATCACCCATGGCAAGTGCAGCTGGTGGGCCAGCTAGGACTAGAGATGAGAACTGACCATGGACTTAGCAAGCTGGAGAACAGTGGTAACTTTGACAAAGACGTTGGCGGTGGAGTGATGAGAAGATGGTGGTGGGGTCACACTGGTTGGAGTAGGCATAGGCGAGAGAGGATGGGAGGTAATATGGTTTGGATCTGTGTCTCCACCAAATCTCATGTTGAACTGTAATCCCCAGTGTCGGAAGTGGGGCCTGATGGGAGGTAGTTGGATCATGGAGGTGGATTTCTCATGAATGGTTTAGCACCATCCCCTCGTGCTGTTCTCATGATAGCGAGTGACTTCTCATGAGATCTGGTCGTTTAAAAGTGTGTGGTCAGGTGCGGTGGCTCACGCCTGTAATCCCAGCACTTTGAGAGGCCAAGGCGGGCGGATCACCTGAGGTCAGGAGTTCAAGACCAGCCTGACCAACATGGTGAAATCCCGTCTCTACTAAAAATACAAAATTAGCAGGATGTAGTGGTGGGTGCCTGTAATCTCAGCTACTAGGGAGGCTGAGGCAGGAGAATCGCTTGAACCCAGGAAGCGGAGGTTGCAGTGAGACGAGAGTGTACCATTGCACTCCAGCCTGGGCAACAAGACTGAAGCTCCGTCTCAAAAAAAAAAAAAAGTGTATAGTACCCCCACCCCCACACTACTCTCTCTTGCTCCTGCTCCTGCTCCTGTTACGTAAAATGCCCGCTTTCTTTCTTCCTTCCTTCTGTCCTTCCTTCCTTCCTTCCTTCCTTCCTTCCTTCCTTCCTTCCTTCCTTCCTTCCTTCCTTCCTTTCCTTCCTTCCTAACACTGCTAAGGGGGGCAGTGTAAGGAAAAACGGAAAGCCCAGCAGTGAGTCTTGTCTCATTCCTCTATTAGAAAAGGAGAAAGGCACTAACATGGAAACACCCACCCTGTGAGGGGCATTCTGAGTGGAGTGCAGGGTAGACAGTGCTCAGAGCTCTCTCTCTCTTTACACAAACACACACACACACACACACACACACACACACAAGGCGGGAAGGTGGGAAGGGGGAAACATTGAGTTCAGACTTTTGAAGTGTTTGTGCTAAGAGCAGAAAATGTTGGGCTTTTGTGGTGGAACCCCTGAGTTTAGGAGGTTTCTTTTTTTTTTTTTTTTTGGAGATGGAGTTTTGCTCTCGTTGCCCAGGCTGGAGTGCATTGGTGCAATGTTGGCTCACAGCAACCTCTGCCTCCCGGGTTCAAGCAATTCTCCTGCCTCAGCCTCCCGAGTAGCTGGGATTATAGGCATGTGCCACCATGCCCAGCTAATTTTTGTATTTTAAGTAGAAATGGGGTTTCTTCATGTTGGTCAGACTGGTCTCGAACTCCTGACCTCAGGTGATCTGCCCGCCTTGGACTTCCAAAGTACTGGGATTACAGGCGTGAACCACTGCACCTGACCGGGTCTAGGATTGAGTCTTCAACTTTTCTCATTCCCAAACTTGATCTTAGCAGCTTCATTGGAGATGCTGATGTTCTAGGAATGGAGTGCATCAACCAAGTACAGAGAAGACTCAAGCCTACACAGGAGCTTGTGGTTTATAACACAGTGGGAACATACACGGCATCATTTGCTCTTTGCGATCCTCTCCAGATAGAGGCATTATTGTCTCCGTTTTGCAGATAAGTTAAAGGGAGGTTGAAAGAGGAAGCAGTGACTTGCTGAGGAACACATAACTAGCAAGTGACACCTAGAATCAAAGTCAGCTGAAATCAAGCCCAGAGTTCTTGCCACTCCTGGAGAGAGTCTGGAACATACCCTAGTAATTTATTCCATGGAGTATCTACCTGACCTCTGTTCTCAACACTCAAGTATGAGGTCTGGAGCCTGTCCCCTGCCCTTCCTTCTATTACGGTACATGGAAAACCCAATCAGTCACTGAGAATGTTGCTGAGTCTCCTTCAGACATGCAGATGGGACTGCAAATTAGTACAGTTTTCCTGGAAAATAGTCTTGCAATCAACACCAAGGAATTTATAAATATTGGTATTCACTGTCATCATAGTTTTACTTCTGAACATCTGCCCCAGGAAATACGGACCAATGGAAATACATAAAATTTAGGAAAAAGTTTTGTGCATGATGAGATGGTATTTATGTTAGGGCTTTTATAATAGGGAAAGCTAGAAATAACATGAACAGGCAGTTGGGGACTGGCTAAGTACACTGTGGTGGACATTTTTACTGGATGGAATGTCATGTGGGTATGAAAGTGATGTTTATGAAGGGTTCATAAGAGAACTGGAAAGTGCCTGTAAGGAACATATATATATATATATATATGATATATATTATATTATATTATATATATGATATATTTTATGTTTATATATTTATATATTATATATTTATATATATTTTTTAGAATATTTGGATGTAAGAAATGTTTTGTTTGATTTTTTTCTAAATTAAATTAAATCTTGTCTTACCCCACCCCACCTACTGGTGTGGTATATAAGTCATTTACATCATTGAGTCTCTCTCCCACTTCTATTGGCTCCTACAAGAATCTCAAGGTTTATTAGGACCCTTCAAATCAGAGCAATAGCCTTTTCCTTAGCCCTTGATGGTCAGTACTGTCTACCATTGTGCTTTGGCACACAATGCCACTGTCAAGTGTGTCTCTCCAAGATCTGCTTCAGGAAAACTGCAGGCAACACCCCTCCCAACAGTCCTCTCCTTTGACCATGGAAGTGGCCATGGATACCATTGCTTTTGCCTCAAGTCTGAAATATCTCTTGAACTGTGACATAGGAACACATACTTACATCTCAGTTTTCTTATAAAAGTAGCTAGTTCGTAAAATTTACTGTGAAAATTAAATGAGAGATAGCATGTGGAATTGGACCTCAGCTTACTCTGACGTCAGAGTCTATCTTCTTTTTGTACCTGGGGCAGACAGCCAGTTGGATGGCCTTGGGAGCTGTTATTTTTCAGGCTGCAGTTGATTTTTAGATTTAAAACTTCTGCACTTCAAAAAAAAAAACTATTAAGAAAGTGAAAGTCAGTCACCAGGACTTGGAGAAAATATTCACAATACATGTACCTGACAATGGATGATTATATTATGCAAAGGACGTGCGTATATTAACATAATATAGATATATAAAGAGCACCTACGACTCAGTCTCACAAAGACAAAACACAAAAAAGGGCCAAAGACTTAAATAGGTATTTCACAAAAGAAGATACATGAATGGTCATTATTGGCACATGAAAAGATGCTTGACATTGTTAATTACCAGAAAATGCAAATGTAATCCACAATGAGACATTACTTTGTACCCACTAAAGTGGCTAAGACAAAATGAACTGACAATATTAAGTGGTGGTGAGGATGTGAAGTAGCTAGAATTCTTATGCATTGCTGCTGAAAATGCAAAATGGTACAACCACTTTGGAAAACTTTGGTAGTTTATGATGAAGTTAAATATACATCTACCCTATGACTTGCAATTTTACTCCTAGGCATTTACTCAAGAAAAATGAAAGCATGTGTCCATATAAAGATTTGAAAAGAATATTTAAAAATGTTCTACTCATAATGGCCCTAAACTAGAAAAAATCCAAATGCCTGTCAATAGGAGAATGGATAAAAAGATTGTGGATATCCATATAATGGAATATTACTTAGCAATAAAAAGGAACAGGTTGTCAACACAGGCAACAACATGGATGAATCTCAAAAACGTTATGTTTAACCAAAAAAACTAGACAAAAGATTACATACAATATAATTGCATATATCTGATATTCTAGAACAGGCAAAACTAATCAATAGTGAAAGAAAGCAGATCAGTGGCTGCCTAGGGCAGGGATTTATTCCCTAGAGGGTAGCAAAGTTACTTATAAAGGAACATAAAGAAAATATTCCGGAGTGATAGAAATATTCTGTCTCTTGCTGGGGCAGTGGCTACATGTGTGTATACATTTATTAAAACACATCAACCAGTACATTTGAAACCCATGCATTTTATTGAATTAAATCACATGTATGATAGAACCAAAAATGATTTGTGCTTTAGGGTTTAATAGTTTAGAGAATCCCCCTCTGGTCCCAGGCCTCTCTTGTGGATAGTGTTCAGCTCTGGTTGACAGACACTTAATCTCCAATGATCTTTTTTTCAAGGTCTTGTCAGAGCTCCAAACATCAATTCCTCATGACAGATTGCAGCTTCCTTCATTAGCAATTTGCTTAAATGGGATGCCTTCCTCTAAACTCTTGAGAGATTACCAGAAACGCCCCAGTATATCTCTGACACAAATCATTTATGGGGTGATTGTTGGTGGAACTCATTCAAGCTCCCCCATTACCAGTCTCTTTCCCTATCTTCTAACACAAACCTTTTCTGTCTTTGCCTCAGGTTCGAGGTCTCATCTTCCCTGAGACCTCAAGCTCCCCTCTGTAGGGATTTCATCTCTGAGGAGAAGCACCCTCTTACCAGCCTACATAGAATTTTATTCTGGGAAATCATTGAGGGCGGGGGGAAATTTAACAAGTACAAGTCAGGAATGGTTTAGGTGGGAAAACCCCAGCTGGGGAGTGGTTGGACCACACGGTTGTCATCTGTGTAGGAGGAGATGTTGCAGTCCCATCTGTCATCTGTCACCCATTGATTATCAGGGAGGATTTGAATGATCTGATCTTTCATTATTTTTCCTCATTTCCCAATCTTTCTCTTTGTCATCCAGCTTAGCAGAGATTTTTTTCACTGTGGCCAACACTACCATGAGGGCATCTGGCCACCAACCCAGTTGCCTGACCCCAGACTGGGGGTGATATGCCAGTGCCTTTATCCCAACTTGGTATAAGTTATCATTTTAAAAGGACCCTTGTAATTAGGAACAGAGAAAACCATAAATGTCCAAACACTGTTTAGGGGTCCCAGGGATGGGCAAAGATGGAGAGCGAAGTGGCTTCTTTCTGAATGCATTCATTTGTTCATTCCACAAGTTCTTGTCTGCATCTAATGTTTATCGAGCACTGACTATGTGTCAGGTCCTATGCCTTGCATCTAAGATAAAGATATGAACCAAACACAAAAGGTTCCTACATTCATGGAGCTAGCATCCCTAGTTATTTGGTACTGGGTATGTGTTAGTTTGCTATGAATACAGAGGTGAAAAAGATTGATACAGTCCCTACTCTCAAAGGGCTCTCAGTCCAGTCCAGGGAGATACAGATTAACAGGTAGATGTAATGTAGAGCAAAAAAGGAGAAGGTTGGGGAACATCAGAGGAGCAGCCAACAGATAAGGAAATCAGAAGTTAAGTGATAGAGGGATGAACTAGACTTCCAGCAATGGTTCTTAATCTTTTTGGGATCTAAGCCATTTTGAGAAGCTGAGGAACTCACTCCTCTGAAAAATGCACATGACAATGGCATATCATTTCCTGGGATTTAGGGATCCCAGAAGGGATGTATGGACCTTAGATTAAAAAGCCCTGATAGAGAAATAAGGCCTCAGAGTGGAGTCAGGGGACAGCCAGAAGGGCCTCATTTAAGAAAGAACCCCCTGCCGTTCCCAAAGAAACTTGCTTGGAGCTAGGAGCTGGCTAAGGGTTCACCTCTACTGGGGCTGGAGTATGGAGAGTAATTTTTTTAAAGAATTAAAGAAAGATGTGAGTGATTGCCTCTAAAGCATACATGAAATATGGAGCATAATGAATTAATTAACATCTATAGAACAAGATACTTGGCTTTGGTTACAAGTCCATGGAAGCAAATAGACCAGAAGCTGATTAACATTATGGGTTGTCCTACCAAGGAAAGTTCAACATTGGCCAACAGGGTGGTTGCTTGTTCCTGAAGGCAATCCTCAGGCTTGATTGCATCCACAGAAAGTGGTGGGGCAGAATCCTAGGGACAGGGATGACATATGGTCTGGCTCTCTCTTGTTATGCTGAAGGTCTGAAAGTACCAGAGGCCAGTATGTGATGCCCAAACCCCCAAACAACTGTGAGAAGAAAGGTCAGTGCTAAGATGAATTCTAGTACTGTAAGGGCATGTTTGGAAAAGCATGTATTCACATTGTGAAAAATCCAGGAGAGGCTGACTTCATGTAACTCACTTATGACCACAACTGCTGGTGCCCTGGGCCATCCATAAGAGAGGTCACCTGCTTATTTATCCCTTAGAGGGAGTATCTGCCTGGCACTGCTATCTTCAACACTGTTTTTTTCTCATCATCTCAACAATTTTGTTCAAGGAGATGTGGTCCAAAATTTAAAATTCAAATTCAATCTTATCTGCTGCCGTGACATCTGATAAAATCAGAAGGGACCTGGAATTTTCTAACCTCAGGTTTCCCTCTTTACTGTACTCCCATGGGAAAAGTCTCCTAGCTAAACAACCTCCTTATTAAGGGAGCAGCTACAGGTCCTGCTTATTCCTGATGAATGGGTTTCAGTTTCCTGACAGGCTGCAGGATTATTCAAGCAAGCCAGTCATACCCTCCTGTGGGAGGCAGAGAACATCCCACCCTTGTGACACTATAAACCTTGCCTCTCACAGCCCCTGGTGGCACACGGGGTTCCCAAGTGCAATCTCCGTGTGGCCCTGGGTGGCATGCAGTATCCTTGTCCCCCAGACTGGGATGTGAATAATAAACGGCAATGGACTTCATCTGTTCAGTGTTGGGTGTCATGTGGTTGGCCATCCTTATAACCCTAGGTCAGAAATCCCTCCTTCACCAATGGGGTGAAGAGGAGTCAGCTAAAACCAGGACCACAGGATCTCCCTAAGAATTCCTTTTACCCCAGCTCCTCTGATCGGTGTCCTGAGAGTGCAGGTTACTTGGGGATTGGGAGCAGAAGGCCACATCCTAAGATTCTTGAGTTTGAATCTCAGCTCTGCCATCAACTGGCTGATTGACCTAATCAAACTCCTGTATCTCTCTTATCTTCTATATTGGTTAAGCATCAGTTACAAAACCAGGAACTACTCTAGCTAGTTTAAACAGAAAGTGATTTATTATTAGGATTAGGTGTCCTACAAAATCACTTGGAGGGCTGAAGGAGAAGCCTGGACACTGAGTATCAGGAAAATTTCCTCCCCCTGAGTCATGGTGCCTTGGCCACAATTCAGGAAACTCTCGGCTGGAGAACCATTCTGCTTCGGCCATGGTCTCTACCAGCAAAATATGTGTCCTGCACTCTGCTTTCCTCCAACTTACTCTTGGTTCAACCCTTGTGAGTGTGCATCTGATTGGTGAAATGTAAATCACAGACAGGCCCTAGCTTCAGGGAGTCTGGAGAATGTAGCTTTTAACATTCTAGCCTCTGCATTGTAGAGAGGTACACAAAACATTGTTGAAATGGATGTGGAGTGCATCAGTCTGTAGATTCTGCCATAGTCTCTGCTCTTCACTTAAAAAATGGTTTGCTAGGATCTCCCAGATTTACTGGGATCTCTGGGTGGGTTGGGAATGGACATGAGATGACTGCTGAGTCAAGCCTAGACTTGTATCATAGTCAGAGTCTCTAGAGACTATCTAAGTGTTTTTCCACCCTGTTAGAACCAACATTTTTATTTATTTATTTATCTGTTTGTTTTTAAGAGACAGAGTCTTACTCTGTTGCCCAGGCTGAAGTGCAATGGTGCAGTCACAGCTCCCTGTAACCTTGAGCTCCTGGACTCAAGGGAGCCTTCTGCCCCAGCCTCCCAAGTAGCTAGGACTACAGGTGCATATCATCACACCTGACCTTCCTTCCGTTCTTCCTTCCTTCCTTTCTTTCCTCCCTCCCTCCTTCCTTCCTTTCTTTCCCTTCCTTCCTTCCTCTTTCCTTCCTTCCTTCCTTCCTTCCTTCCTTCCTTCCTTCCTTCCTTCCTTCCTTCCTTCCTTCCTTCCTTTCTCTCTCTCTCTCTCTCTCTCTCTCTCTCTCTCTCTCTCTCTTTCTTTCTTTCTTTCTAGATAGGGTCTCATAGGCTGGTCTTGAACCAAGATGCCCAGGATGATCTTCAACTCCTGGCCTCAAGTGATTGTCCTGCCTCGGCCTCCCAAAGCATTGGGATTACAGACATGAGTCACCGCACCTGGCCCATGGTCTAGGACATGGGGGATGATAGGGGGAAAGGAAAGAAGTGAGAGAGATGGTGGGATTTGTGGCCTTGCTCTCAGCATGTGGAGTGGAAACAATAGTGGGTTTTGAGTGAGACAGATCATATCTTGAATCATAATTGTGTGAGTTATGTCTGAATTGCTGGGGAATTCATCTTTCTGAGCATCAGTTCTATCATGTATGTATGGGGTTAATAATAATTCCTTTCTTGTATGGTGGTGAGGATTAAAGGCATTGTTTGTGAGACGAGTGCACAGTGACATAGGTCAACCACTAGTAGATATCTATTTTCCTTTAGGATCAGCTCCCAGTTCCTTGTGGCACCAATCCTCACTCCACCTCCTATTGAGAATGTTGCTATTGTTGGTCAGGTTTAGCACTTTCTTTTGGGAACTATTTGGAAATTACTGTAGTGGGTGTGATCCTCTTTGATTTTATTTATCAGGAGTTGTAACACAGATCGGAAATGAATTGCTTCAGTGGTTACCAGGCATGACAAGTTTCCTCTTCTTTGTTCTTTCTGGTTTCAGAAGAAATTTAAAACCTGAATAAATGTCTAATCATTAAATTTCTCCTTTTATAAAAGAAAACAGATTAGAGGCTTTTATTTGATAATTAAATCTCTCATTTTAAAATGGGAAATATTATGAAATGTATTCGTTTTTTACTAAACTTACAAGAAATTTCTATCCCAAATGATTTCAGAGACTAAAAAAAGGGAAAGCACAGGTGGAAACTTTGTGGTGCTTATCTTTGATATTGTGTGTTTGATATCACAATCAGTGTTTAAGAAACTAGACATTCTTTCTTATGAGAATACACGGGAAAATCCTAAATGTTAGGGAATTGTCAGTGTTGAATTTTCTGAAGTTGATAACTGTACTGTGGTTATATAAAAGTGTCCTTATTCATAGGGAATACACACTGAAATATTCATGGATAGAGGAGCATGATGTATACAGCTTACTCTCAATGGTTGGAATAAAGCATTTTACTCTCTCACACACACAGAAGAGAAAGAATGACAAAACAAATGTGGCAAAATGTTAACATTTAGTGAATCTAGGTGAAGGGAATATGGTAGTTCTTTGTACTGTTCTTCCCATTTTTTCCATACATTTGAAATATTTCAAAGTGACAAGTATAATACATGCTAGGATATTTATTATAATAGTAGGGGATCCCTATAATAAATATAATAAACAAATAGATATGCAAAGGTAGTTCAAGAACAGAAAAATCTATCAAGGGGATTAAGCAAATTAAAAGTTTAAAGATGACCCAAATGAATCTCTAAATTGCTTCATAAAAATCATTCTATGTTGTGTTCTACATTCATGCACAATAAAAATAGAAACACCCTAGACTAGGAACAAAAGTGAACATAACTAACCTGATAAAGAGTATTTACCAACTGTTGCAGCAAATATACTCAGTGATGGCATCCTTGGCCGGGCGCAGTGGCTCACGCCTGTAATCCCAGCACTTTGGGAGGCCAAGGCGGGCGGATCACGAGGTCAGGAGATCGAGACCATCCTGGCTAAAACGGTGAAACCCCATCTCTACTAAAAATACAAACAAATTAGCTGGGCGTGGTGGTGGGCGCCTGTACTCCCAGCTACTCGGGAGGCTGAGGTAGAAGAATGGCGTGAATCCGGGACGCGGAGCTTGCAGTGAGCCGAGATTGCGCCATTGCATTCCAGCCTGGGCGACAGAGCCAGACTCCGTCTCAAAAAAAAAAAGTAAGTGGCATCCTTAAAGACAGTCACAAGGGCAGAATTTATCCATCTCCATTCTCAGTCAATCTCGTATTAGTGATCTTAGGCCAATGCAATAAAATTGGACTTAAAAATAAAGAGGTGTAAGGATTGGAAAGGGAGAGATAAAATTGTGAGTGTTTACAAATGATATGATTGTCTTAGGATGAAATCCAAGAGATTCAATGGGTAAACTATTCACAACAGCCATAAAATTTATGAGTACCTGGAAATGAACCAAGGAAAAACTTGCAAAAATTATATGATGAAAATAAAATTTTATTAAATGACTTGAAGAGGTCTTGAATAAATAGAGTGATACTTATTTTTTTTATACTTGGGAAGACTTACTGTGGTAAATATTTTGGCTCTTCCAGGTAATTTATAACATTGATGCCATCATAGTAAAAATTCAACAGAGTATTTAAGGACCTTGTCAAATTGACCCTAAAGTTTATATGGTAGAGTAAAAGCACAGGGATAGTCAAAACAATTCTAAATAAGTAAAACAGAAAAGACTTCTATTGTGAAGCACCAGGTTATAAAAAATATAGATGCAAGTTAAAAGAGTATGGTATTGTTCTGGGAACGAGCAAAATGAGTAAGAAAACCTAGCAGAGTGCATCCATCCACATATGAAAACTGGTACAAAATAAATACAGTTTTATGATCAATAGGGGGAATCAATGATATAGGGAACAATTGGTATTTCATATTGGAAAAAAAATGAAACAATGTCTCTACTTAAACCTTTCACAAAAATAAGTTCCAGGTGGATTACTGACTTTAATGTGGAAAATACAACTTAAAAATGTGTTTATAAAATTGGAGATTGTCCTATTTTTAATCAAGATGACACCAGAGACAGTTTATGCTAACTGATGCTTCTATCTGGAGCTCACGCACCATCTGTACAGCAGGCACATCGATTGCATGAACTGCAGAGGTGACCTTCAGTGGTTCTCTCTCCTTATCCCAGCTTTGGGCACAGGGAATCCTCTTGGCTGCTCTTCAGGCCTGGGTAAGAAGCTTTATTCCTTAGACAGCCCCTGTCAAATTCACCCAAAGCATTCCTTCCTCCTGTCACCTTGTATAGGAGTCTGACTCTGAGCCTTATTTTTCCTGTTTGTAAAATTGGATACTGTAGTACCTGCTTTATTCATTGTCTTAAAGTTTAAATGTGAAGAAGCATGCAAAGCCTTTAGCACAGTGCCTAGCACATAACAGATGCTCAGTAATTATTAGCCATAAGTATCAGAATGATCAAAGAGAGCATATTTATTAGGTAAGAAAGACAGGATTTAAAAGCTGTTCAGTCTGATTCCAAAGTCTGTAATCTTTTAATGAATGTCACTGAGATCAAGCAAAAGGATATAGGATAATTTGGGAGATGTTTGTCCAGGCTGTGGAGCTTGGGGTCTGCATCCTCCTTGTTCTAGAGTTTGATAAGTCATTTTTCTTTCTCCTCTTGGCCTCCCCTATAGGTTCCAGCATTGCTGACAATTGCCTAATTTCCAATACTCATTCTTTCTCCAAAAACTTTAAAATTGTAAAACAAAACATGCATTAGGAAAAGCACATAAAATAAGAGTAATATTTAATGAACAATTACAAAGCAAACACATGTTCAACCACCACAGAGGCCGTGTTCTTTTTTTATGTCTTATCAAGGCCCACACCACTTCCTTAGTGACAAGTGACAGCTTCTTTTCTGTTGGTCATTGAGTAAACGGATGTCTTCCTTTGGGGAGACATGCCAGCCCGTGAGGGGAAAAGTGTGAGAAATATCCTGGTCTTCAATCCAACATTATCACAAATCATTTCTTGGGCGGGGAGGTTTCGAATTCTCCTGCCACCATTGAATTACAATTGTTGGCTTCTACTTCTGGTTCAGACATTCGCTGCTGTTGCCCCAGATCCCAGCTCTCCCCATCCCTGAGTTCTCTAACTCTTCTTTGTACTGATTTTTTTCTCTGAGGGCAACCACCTTTCTCAGTCTCTCCAGAATTGCTAAGAAGAATCCAACCTGGACAAATGGCAAAATTCGAGCCAAGGGAATTCAAGCCTTTTGGTAAAAGAGAAGGAGGTGGACACCCAGCCTCTCCCTTGAAGTGCATTGCTGCTCTTAGACCAACAGGGATGACTGGACGTGTGGCCCCTCCCATGTTTTTATTCCTTTCTCAGCTTCTTCTTGTCCTGTCTCCACAAATGATTTTTTTCTTTTATTTTTCTTTAGAGATGGGGTTTCGCTATTTTGCTCAGGCTGGTCTTGAAATCCTGGGCTCAAACAATCCTCCCTCCTTGGCCTCCCAAAGTGCTAGGATTACAGACACCAGAATAGAGATATAATTGCCTCCTTTCTATGGGAAAATCTTAAGGCACACTCTAGGTTTGCAAATCATGCTAATTTCCTTCCTTTCCAGCCTGCATCGATTTGTAACTTGTATGTCTTCTTTTGTAGGGTCTGACCTTGGTTAGCTGTCTAATTGAGGAGGTCCTTAAAAATAAACGCACATAGAGGCATTGCTGATTGATAATTTGATTTATGTTCACAGGAGGAAGAACAAGATCAAACAAGAGAGCTATGGTTACGTGCTTATTGTTTATTGATGCTAAGTCTCTCTCTATTTCTTTTAAAACAAACATTGAGGCTGAATTTTCAGGGAATGCCGATACCTAGCAATTGGCCAAAGGGTTGTCCTGCCTAATTTGGTAAAAAGGTGGCAGACAACTGCACATTATTTAGATTTACCAGATGAACATATAAAAAAAAAAGAACCAAGTGGAAATCCTGGAAATAAATGATTATTGAAATAAAAATTCATTACTCACTACATAGAACTACCATTTGACCCAGCAATGTCATCACTGGATATATACCCAAAGGAATAGAAATTGTTTTACCATGAAGACACATGCATGCATATATTCATTGTAGCAGTATTCAAAATAGCAAAGGCATGGAATTAATCTAGATGTCCATCAATGGTGGACTGGATAAAGAAACTGTGGTACATAAATACCATGGAATACTATGCAGGCATAAGAAAGAATGAAATAATGTCCTTTGCAGCAACATGGATGGAGCTGGAGGCCATTATCCTAAGTGAATTACAGCAGCAACAGAAAATCCAGAAAAGCCGAAAACAGAATATCATATCATCTCACTTATAAGTGTGAGCTAAACACTGAATACATGTGGACACAAAGAAGAGAACAATAGGCATTGGGGCTTACTTGAGGGTGCAGGGTTGGAGGAAGGTTAGGACTGAAAGAGTCCCTATTGGGTATTATGCTGATTACCTGGGTGACAAAGTTATCTGTACAGCAAATATTAATATGCAATTTACCCATGTTAACAAGCTGCGCATGTACCCTTGAACCTAAAATAAAAGTTGGAAAAACATTAGATAAAACAGAGTTTAGACTGGATACAGCTGAAAGAAAACTTGGTCAATTGTTAGCTAGTACTGAGAAATTCACCCAGAGCCCAGCACAGAGAGATGAAGAGAAAAATATAAGAGAAAGGCAAAATAGTGATAATAAAAATAGAAAGTCTAGTAAATATCCAGTGGAAATTCCAGAAAGGAGTGGAGAGAATGGCACAGAAGTAATATTCAAAGAGATAAAGAAAGGACTTTTTTAAATAATTTTTTTATTTTTTATTTTTTTAGAATTAAGACATGCATCTTCAGATTAAAACTGCATATTTGGAGTAAAGCAGAATAAATAAAAGGCAAACATGACTCGGCAAGATTTCTGACAATAATTTCTAGTTCATGCTTTTATTTGAAGCAAATGGACCAGGAGCCAACTAAACATGAAAACCAAGCCTTATAATGGCCACTGATTGCTCATGTCAATCCCCAGGTCCTATTGCACCTGTATAAAGTGAATTCTTGAAAAGGTGTAAATGCCCTTCCTTCCCCAACAAAAGGGCATCCTCTGAAATACTTCTCTGAGATGTAGCCATGGAAGGCAAGGGAGAGGCTCCCAGGCAGCAGAACTGAATTCTTCGGATTTATTGAATAAGGAAGTCACTCCAACATTAGGTAGGAAGTCCCCACATCCCTGTCTTACAGGATGTACAATCTATATTATGGGCCAGTGACAATTTGTATATATCTTCCTATGTTTCCCTTTTGCAAATAGGACTTTTTATTGCAGTCATTCTGCCCTCACTCTACCATTTTATATTGGGTGCATTTGAAGTGGTTAAACTTACTTAAGCTTATTAAACTTAATCTGTAAAGACTATAAATTTAACTGACAGAACTACTTTCACCCACATTTCAGAACTGGAGATGAATATAGTACCCAGAGAGACATTTTGTTGTCTTTCTTTGGGAGAGAGGTTGAGTGCATTTTATGTAGATGTTGGTTTAGAAAGTATTTGAAAAAATTTACAGCTATGTAGATTTCAGTAACCAAAAGGGGTAGACTTTAGAGAACACTCACTACTATTTTTACCACTGAGCATCCTTTTGCCCCTCTTCTGGTAGCCATATCCTAATTTACCCCAGGAGAATCATTCCTTCTCCCACTCTGAAAATTCTACTGGATTTGGAGCATTCAATGGTGATGAGTATTGTGGCCTTGGCTTAAACCAATCGGTACATCCCATTTCCCTGGTCCCGATCATTGATTTAAAGATTTAATTCTAGCCAGTCCTAGTTAGTTGAGTTGCCCAGAAAAAGCCCTTACTAAACATGAATGTGGGAAGATGGGAGGAGATGCTACAGCCATATTATAAATGCTAAGAGGGAGTCTGACTAAGAATGAAGCCAACGTGAAGAGAACTGTCGTGGAGAGAATCTTGTGGGAGCTATAGTTTGAGACCTTGCTCAAATTGCACCTGAAAATAACACCTATTTTTTCTTGGTTTATTCAGCACTCTCACTTCTTGCATCTTTAAGATCATTTTTTAACTTTCCTCTGCAGGATTATCTGGACAGTGCTACTATCCCAGGCACCTCCAACTCTGGGTTTAGGACTAAAGACGTCTTGGAGGGACCATAATGAAGCAGTACGTGGCTGAATTCTGAAGACTTGGGTTTGAATCTTACAGTACCTCTGACTTGCTGTGTCATCTTGGGCAAGTGGGCTTACTCTCTGAGGTTCCATTTCCTTTTCTTTAAAATGGGATATAAAAGTGCTTGAACCACTGTGAAGTTCAGGGTCATGATTCTTGTCTATTCCTAGGCTTTTTCTTCAGGAAGGTAAACTCTCTGGGTCCTGAGAGTCCTCTATAAGGTAAAAACCCAGCTAGAATCTAAGACTTGGGGCCTCTAAACAGCATCTGTTCCAATGCGCTGATCTTACAAATGGGAAACTGAGGCCCAGAGAAAGGAAGGTTCTACATCAAATTGGACAGAGCTGGGATTCCAGCACAGTCTCCCGAGTCCAGTGTCATCGTCATACCTCTCTAGCTGACCACAGGGCCCCAGAGGCCAGAAGTGATGCTGTCAAGTGTGAGTCTTTCATGATCTTTCTGGCGCTCTGCTCTGTTTGGGCCACAGAGGCGTCCTCAAAGTGGTGCTCTCCACTGACCCCAGGCTTCGATGCCAAACTCTCCCACAGTAATGATCAACCAGGCATCATCCCATAGTAATGATCAACCAGGCATCATCTGCCATGTCCATCCAAGATCCTGCCGTCTCCTGATCTGCAACAGGAAAGTTTCTCTGAGACTCATTTTTTCTCATCTGTAAACTGACTTGACATTAGTATCTACCAAATTTTGTGTGACGCTTAAATGTAATAAAACATGCTAAACCAAAGGAGATGGATTCCAGTGATTTGGGGAAATCTTTTCCCAAGCTGCTTCTAGCTCTGTTCTACAGTTTGATAATCCAGCTTTTCTTTTTTCTGTTTTCTTCTTTTTTTTTTTTTCTGAGACGGAGTCTTGCTCAGTCGCCCAGCCTGGAGTGCAGTGAGGCGATCTTGGCTCCCTGCAAGCTCCGCCTCCCAGGTTCACGCCATTCTCCTGCCTCAGCCTCCTGAGTAGCTGGGACTACAAGTGCCCGCCAGCATGCCCAGCTAATTTTTTGTGTGTGTTCTTAATGCCTAGCACTTGTTTTTCTTTTTGTTTTACCAGGTCCCTAAAGCATTTCCTCATGACATACCACAGACTTTCTTTCTTTAACCTTAGGTTAACTGGATCTCTTCCTCTAGGGAGACAGACATACAGCTTTTGAATGAATAAAGTGCAGAACCCTGATCTGTACACCAACCATCTCTTGCCTGGCAATAAGTAGGAAGACACTTAAGATCCACCATTGTTGGTTAATTTCTCCTGCTAATTCTTTGATGGATGGATGTTTTTCACCCTTGTCCAGATTTCACCCTTGTCTAGAGCTTTACTGCCCCTCACCCATTCACTTGTGGGCCTGAAAGGACAGCTCACATTTCCAGGTTTTATTAAGACTATGATGAGCAGCAGGTGAGTAAGTACGATCCTTGCAGAATTCAAACTTTCTTGGGTGGGGAAATGCTAAGGAGTGGCTAAGCCATCTGTTTCTCTGAAAGGTCTGGGGAGATCCGGCTACCATGTCCACCACCTGTGGATGACACCTCCAGAGGTGATTGAAATGACCCCACCTCCCTTGCAGCCATCTCTTTCTCATCTGCTCTTCCTGTCCCAGCTCGGAGTTTTTCCCCCAGTACTCTCCCCACCACACCTGTTACTTCTCCATACTCCCTGGCTCGGTGTCTCCATTCCCATTTGGTCATTATTGAACGTTTTATGTATTTTGTTTAAGACAACATTTTAAGCTAAGTTATAAAGGCAACTATGAAAGTCAGGAAATTGGCTGAGGCTCTTGGGGTGAGTTCATGGCCTCAGAGGAAGGAGGATGAAACTGTTTCTTAGAGTCACAGTTACCGTCCTGGGACAGGTAGAGGAACTGAGGCCCAGGGAAAGGTAGTGGCTGCCTTATTCACACAGGAATGAGCTGTGAAAACCTGGTCGTCTGCCAGATTCCGAAAGAGTTTTTTGTTCTGTGTTGTTTTTTGGTTTTGAGACTTGGAAACATAGTGAATCTTAGGTAAGAACATAGTGACTTTTAGCTAAGGGTGAAGGTGGCATCTGCTATCAGAATGGGGAGACCCAAAACATGTCTCCCTTAGGCCTGAGCAATGGGGCTCCTTCCCTGCACCTCACACTTCAGGGCGCCTTGTGCCTTGGGGTATCTTCCTCAAAATTGTCTATGTTCCCCTCTAGTGCCTGAAGCCAGCCAGGATCAATGGTGTCACTGGGGCAGAGAATCCCAGCTTGGACTGAGAACTGCATGGGTTCTAGTCCAAGGGGGTGCTTCCCACTCTGTACTCCTTCCCCCATTGCTAGAATCTAGGGCAGTCATCCTACCGCCTTGGATGGCTCCTGTTGGTAGCCTGTGGCTGCTCCTGTCTCTTCCTCAGGGCTTTCCAGGCCATCTCTGTGCAACTCCAAAGGGCCTTTTCAGTTGATGTCTTTTTTTTTTTTTTTTTTTTTTTTTTGCCTCTGATTGTCCTGTGCTCTCTCAGGTCGGTCTTGAGCCATGATGGATTAGGGAGAGACATTTCTTGTATAAATGAGATGCTCCCCTCACTTCACCCATGAGCCCCTCCAGGGCCGGCTACATAATTTACAAGACTTAATGCAAAGTGAAAATGTGGAGTCCCTTGTTCAAAAACAGGAAAAAAAGTGTTAAAGGTACTGAAATTAATTTTTTAATTTTCTTTGGCAGTTTCTCTCTAGATCTGCCATGGTGTTAAAAAACGTATTTACTGTTGCTCCTCCACAAGTATGTAGATACTCACAGGGAGAGTGCAGACCCTCAGAGGTGTGCAGGGTCCCTGTCCCACTACTTGGTGTGTGCAGGACCCACCAGCTAGCAGGTTCCCTCTGTCACCAGCACCCTGGTAGTCAGGGACAAGGGACCACACTAACAACATTTGAGACAATAATTGGAAACCAATATTCAGAGGAGGCGTAAAAGATGATGCAGCCTCACAAGTAATGATGTAACCAACTTTAATAAATGGCAGTGGGAAGTGCAGAGGCAAGTAGGTTCCATCAACCAGGGTTCTCCAGAGAAAGAGAACCAATAGCTGATTATCTGGCTGTCTATCTATCTATCTATCTAATCTATATCTATCTGTCAGTTAAGATCTATCTATCTACCTACTTACCAATAGGTCCAATCAGGTCTATTTTGTCAAGAAATGAGACCACGTTTTGTCAAACATTTAATGGGGCAGAGCCAGATGGGTCCAGACCCAAGGACTAAGCTATTCAGTTAAAGACTGACAGCTCCCTGTGCGCTTAATGTGTGCAGGGACACGCCGGTAATAAAAACAATATGTACTGTACTGAGAGGACCAGACATTGTGCTGAGTGCTTTCCAAATACGACTCCAGAGGCAGCAACACTCTCATTTTACAGCGGAGGTAGCTGAAGTTCAAAGAGGTTCAGTGATTTGCTTCCAACCTGTAAGTCTGACTTTGAAGTTCAGGTTCTCAAAACCATGTGGTGTCGACTCTGTGTGCGTGCTCTTTTCTGTAGCCCTAGGCCTAGTGCAATACCTGACATGCGGTAAGAAATGTTAAATAACTTTTGTGGGAATGGATTGTATAAATGAATGAAGGAATCTGTAGGATTTAGGTAGAACACAATAAAGGGTGTGTGAAATAGATTTTTATTTTTTTATTTTTTTTTTTGAGATGGAGTCTCACTCTCATAGCCCAGTACTGTGATCTGAGCTCACTGCAACTCTACCTCCCGGATTGAAGTGATTCTCCTGCTTCAGCCTCCTGAGTATTACAGGCACACACCACCATGCCCAGTTAAATTTTGTATTTTTAGTAGAGATGGGATTTCACCATGTTGGCCAGGCTATTCTCAAACTCCCAAACTCAAGTGATCCACCTGCCTCAGTTTCCCAAAGTTCTGGGATCACAGGCATGAGCCACTGCTCCCGGCTTTGAAATAGATTTAATGAGTCAATCTCAGGTTAAGATTGGGTTAGCAGCGGAAGTGTCCTCCACCAAACAGGTTCTGGGGATCAGCATGTGAGCAACCTGTTTTAGAAAAGCTCAATCTTGTGTGTGTCATTAATCCGCTATGCAGCTTTGAGCCTGGATCTTCTAAGGGATTCAGTCTCTTTTATGCAAGCTGCGGGTTTGGTCTAGGAGTTAGCATTTTCTGTAAAGGACCAGACAATAAGTATTTTAGGCTTGGCAGTAAATATTTTAGGTCCCTGTTGCCATTGTAGTGGAAAAATAGCCGTAGACAGTACATAAATTAATGGATGTATGGCTATGTGCCAATAAAACTTTATAAAAACAGGTGACTAGGTGGAAATTTGGTCCAAGGACTGTAGTTTGCTGATCTAGAAAACGCTTGAAGTCCTCTTTAGTCTTCACATTCTATGATGTAAAGATTTTTGTTTGTTTGTTTGTTTGTTTTTTGTTTTGTTTTTTTGAGACGGAGTCTCGCTCTGTCGCCCAGGCTGGAGTGCAGTGGCGCGATCTCAGCTCACTGCAAGCTCCGCCTCCTGGGTTTACGCCATTCTCCTGCCTCAGCCTCCTGAGTAGCTGGGACTACAGGCGCCCGCCACCGCGCCCGGCTAATTTTTTGTATTTTTAGTAGAGACGGGGTTTCACCGTGGTCTCGATCTCCTGACCTTGTGATCCGCCCGCCTCGGCCTCCCAAAGTGCTGGGATTACAGGCGTGAGCCACCGCGCCCGGCCTGATGTAAAGATTTAGAACCAATTATGTCAAAGATAATAATGATTATATATTATTATCCTCCTCTGACACCCATGGAAGACATTGCTAATTGGGCACAGGGTACTTTTCTCATGAGAAAGGAGTTGGCTCTAATCGGTCAATCACACATTAAGCAATCAGCCAATTGGAGATTAAAAAAAAAAAACAACAAAAAAAACCTTAAGCTGTAGCATTCTCCTTTTAATTAATTATTTAATTTTTTTTTGAGATGGAGTCCCATTCTGTTGCCCAGGCTAGAGTACAATGGCGCAATCTTGGCTCACTGCAACCTCTACTTCCAGGGTTCAAGTGATTCTCCTGCCTCAGCCTCCTGAGTAGCTGGGGTTACAGGTGCGTTTCACCCTTTCACCATGCCTGGCTAATTTTTGTATTTTTAGTGGAGATAGGGTTTCACCATGTTGGCCAGTCTGCTCTCGAACTCCTGACCTCAAGTGATCTGCCCACCTTGATTTCCCAAAGTGCTAGGATTACAGGCATAAGCCACCATGCCCAGCCCCTTTTCATTCTTTAAGAAACAAATATTTAGAAAACTCCAGACAATTTCTTGAGTGTGGCACTGAGGAAAATAGGAACAAACAGAGAGAGAGAGAACAGAAACTATGTGAGAGAAATAAAATTGTCCCCTGGGTAGTGCAGGTGAGAACAAAAATCTTGACTTGAGAGTGTCATTACCCACTGGCGGAAATCATATCCTCCATTTCTCTCTTACCTGCCCTACTAAATACCAACTAGGACTGAATGTACCTGGTTCATAGTAGTTACCTCATGCATATTAATTTTCGTCCTTTTCTTTTTCCACCAAAATTTGATTGATGATTGATTGATTATGTCCAAGTCTTCTGATCCACCAAAATTTAAACCATGGAGTGACTTTCATATAAACAGATCTGCTGCCAGTTGACTGTCTGGTTGTGGAATACTTAAATACTTCATGTGGGGCTGTCACTACTTGATAATGAGTGAGTCTTTCATGTCTGTGAAAAGTTCCACAAACATTCACTTTAGGAATGAATGGGAGAATTCTAAGCATGAAGATAGTGAGTCAAGAGCTTAGAGTTTGCAGCCAGATGAGGTTTGGTTGAATTTTATTTTATTTTATTTTATT
This sequence comes from Macaca fascicularis, assembly GCF_037993035.2. Classification (NCBI taxonomy): domain Eukaryota; kingdom Metazoa; phylum Chordata; class Mammalia; order Primates; family Cercopithecidae; genus Macaca; species Macaca fascicularis. The sequence goes on along the minus strand of NC_088384.1, from coordinate 101,341,170 downwards.
TTTTTAAGACAGAGTATAGCTCTGTTCCCTAAGCTGGAATGCAGTGGCATAATCATGGTTCACTGCAGCCTCAAACTCCTGGGCTAAAGCCATACTCCTGGCTCAGCCTCCCAAGTAGCTGGGACTGCAGGCATACATCATCATGCCTGGCTAATTTTTAAAATTTTTTTGTAGAGATAGGGTCTCAATATCTGGCCAGGGCTGGTCTCAAACTCCTAGTCTCAAGGAATCCACACACCTCAGCCTCATGAGCAGCTGAGACTGTATGTATGTGACCCTACACTCAGCTATGGGCTGAATTTTAGAGATAATGATGACTCTCTTTATAATTAGAAGCAATCTATGCAGATTGGGTAGCATATAGAACGAGTTTAATTTTTTGCTGTCATGTGAGATCTGTAAGGGTTTTTGGGGAATTTTAGGAAGCAGTCCTCTAAGATCTCAAATTATCTCATAGCTAAATGTTGATTACAGTGACTGATGAGCTGCTTTCCCCCTTTATCTCAGATTCATTTCAGTTCTCTTTAGTGGGAAGGGATACAATTCATTTATTCTTTTCAGAGTCCCTTCATGCCCTTAATTTCATAACCCTCTGAGAAGGGCTGACTTGTTAGTATCATTTCATTTCACAGCTGAGAAAACTGAGCTCTGAAGAGATTTGCTGAGAGCAGAGCTCTTCTTCAGCTTTCATTTGTTGAGTGAATGCTTTTCCTGTGACAGGCACTGGGGATAAACGGTGTAAATATTTCAGGGAACTAAGTATCGGTTGGTTGAATGAGCTGAACTTTTGAGAAAGAAACTGCATTGAGCATTCAGCAGAGTTTCACAATGCCTTAGAGTCCAATAATGTGAAAATCAGAATTCGTAATGTGAGAATAGGATGTAATGCACGAAGTCTCAGCTGGGGGTCTGCATCTGGTTTCAGTTCCAGGTCCAGGTAGCACCTTTGCAATTGACCACTTCTTCCCCTCTCCACCTGTAAGGCTAATGGCCTCGGGTCTCGTGATGTTTAGGGCTCAGATGGACACTGAGATGGCCTCTTTAATCAGCCAACCTCTCAGGCCAACCTCTTCCCTTTCTTTTCTGGTAATTACTGTATTGACCTCAAAGCCTCACCTGGCATAGGAAAGATAAACCGTCTCCTTGGTGCCAGGATTTCTGGTCTCTGGCTAAGCTTCCTGCTTATGCAATAGTAGCTGGGAGAGGCCAAAAGAATTCTGGTTGGGCCACACCCACTGGTGAAAGAATAAATAGTGAGGTTTGGCATTGGCCATCAGAGTCACTCCTGCCTTCACCATGAAGTCCAGTGGCCTCTTCCCCTTCATGATGCTTCTTGCCCTGGGAACCCTGGCACTTTGGGCTGTGGAAGGCTCTGGAAAGTGTAAGTTGGGAGTCATTCTGGTCTAATCTGGGCTGCAGGGTCAGAGGTGCGGTCTCCTGGTGATGTGGGTGTGTCCCCTTCTGTAGGCTCTGATCTCTCAGCTTAGTTTCAGGAGACCTCCCTGAGAGTGGAATACATGTCTGGCTGAGCTCCAAGGTTTCTGTGAGGGTTTCTGAGCTTCTGGAAATGCTTTTTCTATGCAACCATGCTGTCGGCCCAGATCCCACTCTCTCTCTCTCTCTGTCTCTCTCTCTCTTATCCTCTGCCTTCTTCACCTGTCTGTGACTCTCAAATCATTAGTTTCTGACTCTGCTTCTTCTTTGTGTCTTCGCTTCTGCTATTTTGTCTCTGTGTTTCTGCCTTGGGCTTTAGCTCTCAACTTCTCTCACACTGGTTCTATTTATCTTTGTTTATCTGTCTCCATCTCCATCACTCCCAGCCTTCCTCTCTGCCTTTGTGTAGCCCTGTTTTGCTCTGGGGTGGGAGGTCTTGACTAGAAGCCTGCTGCCCTTTTCTTGGGTCTGAAACATCCCCTGTCCATTTGTCCAATTTAATCAAGCCCATCAATCCACCCGGAGATCAGGCAGGCATGACCCTTTGGGCTTTGTGGATAGCTCCTGAGGTAAGGGTCTCTCCCCCTCAAAAGTGGTGCTTTGTTCAGCAGGCATGATGACTTCTCAGTGCCCAGCCTACTCCTGACCTCTTGACTTTCTCTTCAAAAGCCTTCAAAGCCGGAGTCTGTCCTCCTAAGAAATCTGCCCAGTGCCTTAGATATGAGAAACCTCAGTGCCAGAGTGACTGGCAGTGTCTAGGGAAGAAGAGATGTTGTCCTGACATTTGTGGCATCAAATGCCTGGATCCTGTTGACACCCCAAGCCCAAGTAAGCAGATCGGGGAACTGGGTAGAGAGGAGTGAGCCTGAGGACACAGCATTAGGGGGATGGCACTGGGTGATGGGTCCTGCCAGGCCTCCTTGTCAATCAGTCAATGAGTCACATGCCCTAAGCAGGAAGGTAGCCAGCAGGTGGTGAAGCAGCGGGCATTTAGATAGTCAGGTAGTTGGAAGCCTCCCACCTAGTCAGCACTGGACGACTGGCCCCCTGCATCAACGGGGGCCTGATGTTCTAGGACAGCCAGGTGCTATGTTTGGGGGGTGACTTACGGAGAAAGTGGTGGTGATAGAGATCGGGGGGGATGATCCGACCTGCTCAGGTTGCAGCAGGGGCTCACTCTAAAAAGTGGAGATAGGAGGGGTTGTGTAAAGTACAAGGCCTCTGACTGGTAGCCTCACTCTCACCCAGCGAGGAGGAAGCCTGGGCATTGTCCACCAGCTTATGGCCAATGTATGATGCTTAAACCCCCCAATTACTGTGAGATGGATGGCCAGTGCGAGCGTGACTTGAAGTGCTGCATGGGCATATGTGGGAAATCCTGCGTTTCCCCTGTGAAAGGTAAGCAGGGGCCGAGGGCACACTGAGCTCCCTCCATCTCAGCCTCAACCCTCTGGAGGCCCAGGCATATGGGCTGGGGGACTCTTGACCCCTATTCCAAGCAGAGCCTCTGTCTGACTCCCTTGTCCTTCAAGAGAACTGTTCTCTAGGTCTCAGGGCCAGGATTTCCATAGGATCACCTGTGGCTTTGATTCTATTCTAGTGTCTCTGGGTGGGGGTCCTGGGCAAGTGACTTTCTGAGTCTCAGTTTCTTTATCGGTAAAATGGACATAATGAGATTGAAAGTGCTCTGCAAAGCACTATGTGCACTAAGAATTTATTATTCAGGTTGTTTCCGTCATGTTTTCTGAGGTTAAATCCCAAACGATCCGTGGAGTTTGAGGATTATCTAATTCAATGCTTTCAATTTAGAGTTTTACGGTGAAAATGAGACTTGTCTCCTGACACTAAGTCTCTCTCAACTATAGCACTATCTTGCTATTTTCTTTATCTCAGGAGGATCCTTGGGCAGAAGGAAGGATGTGAATATGATTTGGCTGATTTCTATGCTGAAGCTCTTATCTGATTTTCTCTCACAGCTTGATTCCTGTGATTTGGAGGAGGCTCTGGAGTCCTGCTCTGTGTGGTCCAGGTCCTTTCCACCCCCAGACTTGGCTCCACCACCGATATCCTCCTTTGGGGAAAGGCTTGGCACACAGCAGGATTTCAGGAAGTGCCAGTTGATCAATGAATAAATAAATGAGCCTATTTCTCTTTGTACCCTGCTTCTGTGATTCATTGGGGTTATGAGTGGGGTGGGAGGCTATGAGGGAAGATCTAGCTATGAGGCCTTCCTCCTATGGGTATATAGTGGGAGGAAGAGGCATAGGGACTGGGGGGACTTGAATTTATATCATGAGTCTATAAGTACTGGCTCTGTGATTTTGGACAAGTGATTTTTATCTCCTAAATTTCAATTCTTTTGTCTGTGAAGTGGCAATAAAAGTCAACTTCTCACAGCATTTGGAACATTGGAGGAAGCATTGTGTGTGTAATAAATAGCAATGTTACTAGGCCACAGCAAGTTCTCAAAAAATAGGGGCTACTTGTGGCCTACTGGAGTGATTTTGAGTCTCTTTAATTTCCTCTCTCTCCCACGACACTATTTCTTCTATTTTACGATGAGAACGTTACCATAATGGGTAGCATTTATGGCACACTATTGGCCATACCATGCAAGGGTGGTGGTGTCCTTGACTCCACGGAGCAGGAGTAACAGGAACTGGGACTGCTAAGAGCTAAGGAGCAGGCAAAGGGCCTTGCTCCACATTGCTCTGCTTTGTGGATTCCAGAGGAAAGAGACAACTTGATTAGATAAGATTTTAAAAAATATTGTAATTCAATCCTTCCCTGGAAAAAGTCAGCAAACTAAAAATTCTTCCTTACTACTTTCAAACAATGCTCTAAGAGCAGCAAGGGAATATATTAAATTAACAATTCAATGAAGAGGAAAAAGAGGGAGAACCATTTTATTTATTTGATGAGTGTGGCAGTCACCCTTCACGTTGGCCCCCAGTGATCTCACCTGTTGGTATTCACACCTTTGTGTAGCCCCCTCCTGCATTTTTCCACAGTTAGTTTGTGTGACTAATAAAACATTACAAAAGTGAGAGATAGTTATGTCCTCACGAAATTAGATGATAAATGTTTGCAGCTTCCATTGTGGAGGCATTCTCTCTCTCCTCAATCACTTACTCTGAGGGCATTCTTTTGGCAGGTCATGAGGAAACTCAGGCCATCTGTGCAGTGGCCCACAGGGTGAGGATCCAACACTTCTGACCAACAGCCCATGAGGAACGGAGGCCCATCCATAAACACATGAGTGAGCGTGGAGTGGGTTTTTCAGTCTTGCTCTAGTCTTTTATTTTTTCTGATAGAATCTCACTCTGTCGCCCAGGCTGGAGTGCAGTGGCATGATCACGGCTCACTGCAGCCTTGAATTCCTGGGCTCAAGTGATCATTCTACCTTCGCTTCCTGAGTAGCTAGGACTACAAGTGCACGTCACCACATCCAGCTAATTTTTAAAAAACTTTTTTTAGAGACGAGGTCTTGCCATGTTGGCCAAGTTGGTCTAGAACTCCTGGGCTCAAGCAATCCTCCTGCCTTGGCCTCCCAAAGTGTTGGGATTACAGGCATGAGCTACTGCACCTGGCCCGCTCTAGTCTTGAAAAGACTGCAGTCCCAGCAGATAGCTTGACTGTAATCTCATGAGGGCCCTGAACCACAACTACCTAGCTAAGCTAATCTAAGCGGATTCCTGACTCTCAAATTGTGAATTGATGTTAATGGTTTTAAGATGCTAAGTTTTGGGGAAAGTTGTTATACAGCAATTGATAAGCAATACAATGAATTTAGCAAAAATTTGATACTACAACCAAATATGGACAGTAAAAGAAAATTATGAGCCAATGTCATCTTCTACAAACATAAGTATGAAGATCCTAAGTAAAATGCTAAAAATTAGAATTCATCAAGGTTTTAAAAGCTTTCATAGAGTTCAATGTGAATATGAATTTTTTAAATTAAAATTAAAAATAGAAATAAATCCAGAAAAGGTAACATACCTGAAATTCTGTAGCAAAATCTACATTAAGTTAATTTTTCAGAGGCATTGTCACTGAAGTAAGACAATAAGGATCATCAGTATTTTCAACAATGTATGAAATATTTAAAACTGTGCAGCTAAATGAGATAAAGGAAAAGATTGGGAAGAAAGATACAAAATGGTCATTATTTGCAGACAGTATCATTTCCTGTATAACAATTTGAGACATTCAATAAGATTGATAAAATAAGATTTACCAAAGTTGCTGGGTATAAGGCCTACACAAAATTCTATAGCATTTCTACACATTGTTTATAACCAATCAGAAATAATAGAAGTAGACATAAATAGTCAAAGAAAGTAGCCAGAAGTAGTCAAAGAAACAAATGCTACAAAATACCTAGGAATAAGCCCCCAAATTGTGCCAAACCTTCATGGATTAAAAACAAATTTTAGAAATAAAGGTCTAAAATATGAACTCAGTAGATAAAAAAATAATGTTTATGTTTGGGAAGGCTTAATAAGGTAAAGATAATGATTTCTTTAAAATTATTTCTAAATCCAATGTGATTACAATAAAAAACCTAATACAATTTTTGAGAAGAACTTGACGAAGTGATCCTACAGTTAATGTATTATTATAAAGGTTGCAGTAGAGCCCGTAAAGTTTTTTAAAAGTACAAGAATGGAGGGTAGCTAGATTAGGTATCAAAATGTGCTGATGATATAATAATTAGGGTAGTATGATGTTGGTACAGGAATAAACAAATAGTCCAGTGGAATGGAATACCTACAAGGACATCATGAGAGTGACACTATATGAAAAAAAGACTATCTACAAGGAGACTTGTATATTTGTGGACATTTATTATAAGAAAGAGAGGAATTTTTACAGCTGGGTAGAGCAAAGCTCATACTAGTAATGACAGCAATTGGCTTTTTTTTCTTTTAAAGTTCAAACTAATAACTTTTATGGAGTTTAACAATAATCTCTAACATGGTTATTTGATTTCCGTTTATTCTTTTCAGCCACTACATTTTAAATTTCTTTTTTAAGTTTTTAATTGACAAATTATAATTGTATATGCTTATGGGGTACAATGTCTTGAAATATGCATGCGATGTAGAACGATTAAATAAAGCTAATTAACATATCCATTACCTTATGTACTTTTTTGTGCTAAAATCATTAGAAATTTACTCTTTTTGCAGTTTTTAAATAGATAACACATTGTTGTAAACTATATTCACCATACTGTGCGATAGAGCTCAAAAACTTATTCTTTTTGTCTAATTAAAACTTGAAATTTTGACCAACATCTTCTCTCCCCAACCCCAGCCTCTGGCAACCACCATTCTACTCTACTTCTATGGGTTCAACTGTTTTTCATGCAAGTGAGATCACCCACTACTTTTCTTTCTGTGCCTGACGTTTCATTTAGCGTCTCGTCCTCTGGGATGTTCATGTTGTCACAAGAGACAGGATTTCCTTCTTTTTAAAGGCTGAATAGTATTCCATTGGATATATATACCACATTTTCTTTATGCATTAATCCCTTGATGGACACTTGGGTTGATTTCACATCTTGGTAATTGTGAATAATGATGTAATGAACATGAAAGTGCAGCTATCTCTTCACCATACTGATTTCTTTTTTTTTTTAATTTATTTATTATTATTATACTTTAAGTACATATGTAACAAACCTGCACGTTATGCACCATACTGATTTCATTCTGTTTGGATACATATCCAGAAGTGGAATTGCTGCATCATACGGTAGTTCTATTTTTAATTTTTTGAGGAACCTTTATACAGTTTTCCATAATGGCTGTACTAATTTACATTTCCACCAACAGTGTGCAAAGTGTGCAAGGGTTCCCCATTCTCTACATCTTCTCCAACACTTATCATTTGTCTTTTTGATGGTAGCCATTATAACAGGCATGAGGTGGTATCCCATGGTGTTTTTCTCATTGTAGTTTTAATTTGCATTTCCCTAAGAATTAGTGATGTTGAACTTTTTAAGAAATATACCTGTTGGCCATTTGTATGTCTTCCACTTGTATACTTCCTTTGAGAAATGTCTATTTAGGTCCTTTGCTCATTTAAAAAATCACACCTGAGAAACAGCCTTATGGGCTACCCCTGGCAGGAACACTCCCAGGCTGGCCACGAAGGTGTGTGCCAAACAAAAATTCTAGAGTTGAAGAATTCAATGAATAAAATAAAAAAAAATACAACTGTGAGCTTTAACAACAGAGTAGAAGTAATTTCTACACTAGAGGACTAGATACTTGAAATAACATCAACAGACAAAAAGAGAAAAAAGAATAAAAATGAAGAAAGCCTACAGGATTCTGGGGACACCATTTGTTCAAAATCAAGTGAACAAATATTCACATTATGGGCATTCCAGAAGAAAAGAGAACAGAAAATGTATAAATAACATATTAAAAATAGCTGAAAACTTCCCAAGTATTGGCAGCAAGATGGACATACAGGTCCAGGAAGCTCAAAACACCCCATTTAGGTTCAACCCAAACAGGTCCTTTCTGAGGCACACTATTGTCAAATTGTCAAAAGTCAAAGGCAAAGAAAGAATTCTTAAAACAACAAGAGAAAAGCATTATGTCATGTATAATGAAATACCCATCAGACTAACAGGGGATTTCTTAGCAGAAGCCTTATAGTCCAGAAGAGAATGGAACAATATATTCAAATTACTAAAAGAAAAAAGAAACTAGTGGAAAAGAATACTTAGCAAAATTATCTTTCAGAAATGAAACAGAAACAAAATCCTTCATAGATAAGCAATAACTAAGGGGATTCATCACCACTAGACTGGCCTTACAAAATATTTTCAAGAGAGTCATGTTTAGAAGTGAAAAGACAACTGCCACCATCATTAAAGTTTAAGAAACTCTAAAACTCACTGGCAGAGCTGATACACAAAGGAGGAAGAGAAAAGAATCAAGAATACAATAAGAGAGGAAGTAAGGAGCAAAAGATATATAAAACAATCAGAAAACAATCAATAAAATAACAGAATTAAGCTCTCACCTTTCAACAATAGCCCTGAATATAAATGGATTAAATTCACCATTTAAAATATGTAGACTAGCTGAATGGGCAAAAAGCCTAAACTCAACTGTGTCCTGCTCACAAGAAACTCACATCACCTGTAAGGACACATATGGGGTTGAAGTGAAGGTACGGAAAAGATATTCCATGCAAACAGAAACCAAAAGCAAGCAGAAATAGCTATACTAATATCAGACAAAACAGACTTCAAGTCAAAATCTGGAAGCAGGGACAAAATTGACCACATAGTTGGAAGTAAAGCACTCCTCAGCAAATGTAAAAGAACAGAAATTATAACAAACTGTCTCTCAGACCACAGTGCAATCAAACTAGAACTCAGGATTAAGAAACTCTCTCAAAACCACTCAACTACATGGAAACTGAACAACCTGCTCCTGAATGACTACTGGGTACATAACAAAATGAAGGCAGAAATAAATATGTTCTTTGAAACCAATGAGAGCAAAGATACAACATACCAGAATCTCTGGGACACATTTAAAGCAGTGTGTAGAGGGAAATTTATAGCACTAAACGCCCACAAGAGAAAGCAGGAAAGATCTAAAATTGACACCCTAACATCACAATTAAAAGAACTAGAGATGCAAGAGCAAACACACTCAAAAGCTAGCAGAAGGCAAGAAGTAATGAAGATCAGAGCAGAACTGAAAGAGATAGAGACACAAAAAACCCTTCAAAAAGCCAATGAATCCAGGAGCTGGTTTTTTGAGATCAACAAAATTGATAGACTGCTAGCAAGACTAATGAAGAAAAGAGAGAAGAATCAAATAGATGCAATAAAAAACTATAAAGGGGATATCACCACTGACCCCACAGAAATACACACTACTATCAGACAATACTATAAACACCTCTATGCAAATAAACTAGAAAACCTAGAAGAAATGGATAAATTCCTGGACACATACACTCTCCCAAGACTAAACCAGGAAGAAGTTGAATCCCTGAATAGACCAATAACAGGCTCTGAAATTGAAGCAATAATTAATAGCCTACAACCAAAAAAAGTCCAGAAGCGGATGAATTTACAGCTGAATTCTACCAGAGGTACAAGGAGGAGCTGGTACCATTCCTTCTGAAACTATTCCGATCAATAGAAAAAGAGGGAATCCTCCCTAATTCATTTTATGAGGCCAACATCATCCTGATACCAAAGCCTGGCAGAGACACACAAAAAAAGAGAATTTTAGACCAATATCCCTGATGAACATCAGTGCAAAGATCCTCAATAAAATACTGGCAAACTGAATCCAGCAGCACATCAAAAAGCTTATCCACCATGATCAAGTGGGCTTCATCCCTGGGATGCAAGGCTGGTTCAACATATGTAAATCAATAAACGTAATCCAGCATATAAACAGAACCAAAGACAAAAGCCACATGATTACCTCAACAGGTGCAGAAAAGGCCTTTGACAAAATTCAGCAGCTCTTCATGCTAAAAACTCTCAATAAATTCGGTATTGATGGAACCTATCTCAAAATAATAAGAGCTATTTATGACAAACCCACAGCCAATATCATACTGAATGGGCAAAAACTGGAAGCATTCCCTTTGAAAACTGGCACAAGACAGGGAAGCCCTCTCTCACCACTCCTGTTCAACATAGTGTTGGAAGTTCTGGCCAGGGCAATCAGGCAGGAGAAAGAAATAAAGGGTATTCAATTAGGAAAAGAGGAAGACAAATTGCCCCTGCTTGCAGATGACATGATTGTATATTTAGAAAACCCCATCATCTCAGCCCAAAATCTCCTTAAGCTGATAAGCAACTTCAGCAATGTCTCAGGATACAAAATCAATGTACAAAAATCACAAGCATTCTTATACACCAATAACAGACAAACAGAGAACCAAATGATGAGTGAACTCCCATTCACAATTGCTTCAAATAGAATAAAATACCTAGGAATCCAACTTACAAGGGATGTGAAGGACCTCTTCAAGGAGAACTACAAACCACTGCTCAATGAAATAAAAGAGGACACAAACAAATGGAAGAACATTCCATGCTCATGGATAGGAAGAATCAATATCGTGAAAATGGCCATACTGACCAAAGTAATTTATAGGTTGAATGCCTCCCCATCAAGCTACCAATGACTTTCTTCACAGAATTGGAAAAAACTACTTTAAAGTTCATATGGAACCAAAAAAGAGCCCTCATTGCCAAGACAATCCTAAGCCAAAATAACAAAGCTGGAGACATCATGCTACCTGACTTCAAACCATACTACAAGGCTACAGTAACCAAAACAGCATGGTACTGGTACCAAAACAAAGATATAGACCAATGGAACAGAACAGAGCCCTCGGAAATAATACCACACATCTACAACCACCTGATCTTTGACAAAGCTGACAAAAACAAGAAATGGGGAAAGGATTCCCTATTTAATAAATGGTGCTGGGAAAACTGGCTAGCCATATGTAAAAAGCTGAAATTGGATCCCTTCCTTACAACTTACACAAAAATTAATTCAAGATGGATTAGAGACTTAAATGTTAGACCTAAAACCATAAAAACCCTAGAAGAAAACCCAGGCAATACCATTGAGGACATAGGTATGGGCAAGGACTTCATGTTTAAAACACCAAAAGCAATGGCAACAAAAGCCAAAATTGACAAATGGGATCTAATTAAACTAAAGAGCTTCTGCACAGCAAAAGAAACTACTAACAGAGTGAACAGGCAACCTACAGAATGGGAGAAAATTTTTGCAATCTACTCATCTGACAAAGGGCTAATATCCAGAACCTATAAAGAACTCAAACAAATTTACAAGAAAAAAGCCAACAACCCTATTAAAAAGGGGGCAAAGGATATGAACAGACACTTCTCAAAAGAAGACATTTATGCAGCCAGCAGACACATGAAAAAATTCTCATGATCACTTGCCATCAGAGAAATGCAAATGAAAACCATAATGAGATATCATCTCACACCAGTTAGAATGGCGATCATTAAAAAAGCAGGAAACAACAGGTGCTGGAGAGGATATGGAGAAATAGGAACACTTTTACACTGTTGGTGGACTGTGAACTAGTTCAACCATTGTGGAAGACAGTGTGGCAATTCCTCAAGGATCTAGAACTAGAAATACTATTTGACCCAGCCATCCCATTACTGGGGATATACTCAAAGGATTATAAATCATGCTGCTATAAAGACACATGCACATGTATGTTTATTGTGGCACTATTCACAATAGCAAAGACTTGGAACCAACCCAAATGTCCATCAATGACAGACTGGGTTGGATTAAGAAAATATAGCACATATACACCATGGAATACTATGCAGCCATAAAAAAGGATGAGTTCATGTTCTTTGCAGGGACATGGATGAAACTGGAAACCATCATTCTGAGCAAACTATCACAAGGACAGATAACCAAATACTGCATGTTCTCACTCATAGGTGGGAAATGAACAATGAGAACACTTGGACAAAGGAAGGGGAACATCACATGCCGGGGCCTGTTGTAGGGTTGGGGGAGTGGGGAGGGATAGCATTAGGTGATATACCTAATGTAAATGACAAGTTAATGGGTGCAGCACACCAACATGTCACATGTATACATATGTAACAAACCTGCACATTGTGCACCTGTACCCTAGAACTTAAAGTATAATAATAATAATAAAAATTAGCCACAGAAGTTCCACAGTATGATTAAACTTTCTACTTTAGGACAATCATTTTGAATGTGCTTTTTTTTTTTTTTTTGCCATGGAGTCTTACTCTATTGCCAAGGCTAGAGTGCAGTGATGCCATCTTGGTTCACTGCAACCTCCACCTCCTGGGTTCAAGCCATTTACTGCCTCAGCCTCCTGAGTAGCTGAGACTACAGGTACATGACACCAAGTCTGGCTAATTTTTGTATTTTTAGTAGAGACGGAGATTCACCATGTTGGCCAGGCTGATCTCAAACTCCTGACCTCAGGTGATCTGCTCGCCTCGACCTCCTAACGTGCTGGGATTATACACATAAGCCACCGTGCCTGGCCTGAATGTCCTCTTAAGGGTAGATTATAGTAGGACTAGACTGATAACCTAGCCAGTTAGGTTCTTATAGTGTTCAATTAGTGAAGCTTTTTTTTTTTTTTTTTTTTTTTTGAGACGGAGTCTTGCTCTGTCACCCAGGCTGGAGTGCCGTGGCCGGATCTCAGGTCACTGCACGCTCCGCCTCCTGGGTTCACGCCATTCTCCTTCCTCAGCCTCCCGAGTAGCTGGGACTACAGGCGCCTGCCACCTCGTCCGGCTAGTTTTTTTGTATTTTTTTTTTTTTTAGTAGAGACAGGGTTTCACCGTGTTAGCCAGGATGGTCTCGATCTCCTGACCTCGTGATCTGCCCGTCTCGGCCTCCCAAAGTGCTGGGCAATTAGTAAAGCATTTTAATTGCTTAGACTTGGCACATAAACAGCAAAGAGAAGATTGAAGGGTATCAATCTACATCTGAATTTTTAAATCACTTTTTTCAATTCCATTTTGTACTATTTTCAGGAGATCTCTGCTAGATATTTTCTGCCTACGTTATACATATTAAAGCAAATTAATAGTTTTATTCCACATCCTTCCATTATATCCAGCTTCCCCATAACAATGACTGCTGTCATCTAAGTTATTTCACAAAAATCTAGACTATTCCTGACTGGCAGGTTTATGTTTTGCTAGGGTTTTTGTTTTTGCTTTTGTTTTTATCAAATCCTGATTTATTTTAAAACTTTAAATTTGTCATAAAATCATAAAAATCTTCAGAGTTTTTGTTTGTTCATTTATCATTTAGTTTTTAAATCTATCCAGCCACTGCTTGGTCAGATCTCATCAGTACTATGCAGTACTCATTAGTACTCAGTACTGCACCTGCACCCTCTCTCAGGTATTAATTTCTCTCTTAGGAATTAATGCTGAAATCCAGAAGTTGAGTAACTTTTTCTATTTAGAGCTACACAGTAAATTGTGCCAGCTTCGTGGGTCATGTGGCCCCCTGTGACAATTACTTAACTTTGCCAGCATAGAATGAAAACGTACATAGACAATGTGTAAACAAATGAACGTGTCTGTGTTCCAATAAAATTTTATTTACGGAAAAAAAAAAGAAACTATGCAATGATCATAAAAATATTAGATGTCAATTTGAAACATGCTTGGGAAAAAGTAGTTTTTCAAAATTGTTAAGATACTTGTTAGAGATAAATAAAATTTTGGAAAATCACTTTCCCAGACCCTTGAAACCTTTGTGGGAGTTAAGGAAGCACAGAGTTACAAATCTGGAAAATTCATGGCTAATTACACTTCATTATTAGGTAGACTTAGGGCCCAACCCCCAACCAAAGACTCAAGGGAGGTAGGCTGAACCATAAGGATTTTGTTCTCCAAATTGAGGGTGTTGGGGTCCGCGTGTTTCCTAAACAAAGGAATGAACACACAAGACAACACAGGACAAGACATACATGGCGGCCGCCCCGAATGGCACACACTGCTTTATTTTTATCCAGCCGTTTGTGGAATGTTGCCAAGTCACGGGACATGTGTTGCTTCTCTGACCTTTCCTTGACTCGCAAGATCAGTAAAACATTGACCAGTTCCCAGAGCCCGCTGCTTACAGCTGGCTCCTTTATCCTTCTTGTTTGCAGAGAAGGAATGTCCTGCTTTGTTTGCAAGAGCAGGGCTTATCGGGAACTTCTCGTTTGCCAGCACACAGTCCTCTACATCTCCCCCTTCTTATTTACAGGTTTGAATTTCTTTCAAAACCATTATCACATGTTGGGCTCGTTGGGATTTGGTGTTTGCCCTTTGGCACCGTTTCTAGTAGACTGTGAAAATGACAAAGGCAAAAACAACAATTAATACATTACTAGAAACAGAAGTCAGTAAGGTTTTTACAGGACTCATAGGGTTTAAAGATTTCAAGCTTTGCACAATACCAGTCATTAAATTTGCACCAGTTCACAATGGTAACTGATTAGGAAATGTTTCAGAAATATTGTGTGTTAGTTCTTGTATTTCCAGGGAAAGATTATTATGGACAATTAAAAGCCTCTTTATCTCTGTCCAATTATGTACAGTGCTGTTAAAAGGAACAGGGGTAATACAAAATTGAGTAGTATTTCAGTCACATTTTAACAAGGCTCGAGTATTTAACACTATCAGCTGATCTCCTATCCAAGAAACCACTTGTTCTAAGTTATCTACTCGTTTAGTCAAATGAGCATCGATGTCTCATTGTTGTTGCCACAACAAGTGAGATTATTCATGCCATTGTTGCACGAACTCTGCATTTTGGATATTCTGATGTAACGCCAGTCCAGCAACAGCGGCGGTGGAAGCAATGGCCACAAGTCCCACTACTGCTGTTACGACAATCCCAACCGCTCTCTGGCTGCGGTGGACAAGATCTTGCATTACTTTGTAAATTTGAGTAACCCCAGTAGATTTACTCCAGATGCGTGTCAAGTTCACAGGTAACCAGGTTTCTTTTCTAGCTCTTAAAATATATATATTGGAGTGAGTCTCATTCCAATTATTATGCCACCAAGTAGTATTTATACAGCTTAAAAATGTACAATTGTCCATACAGTTAACTATTCCCATATTATTATCCCATTTAAAGATTCCCGCTAACAACAAGTAAGGTTTTTTAACACAAGCAATGACATATCTAGATCTGTTTTGATGTAAAGATATATGGAAAGGATTAGAAGGATTAGTGGTATTTAAGGACATGTTTCCCGTAAAAGTAGATATTGGTTTGCCAGCAGCTAGTAACTTCCATATATGACTTTGTATTTGTGAGGTGTTGGCCAAATATGGCATAGGGGGTGACAAGCCACCATCATGCCAAATAATAGTTTCATTACCATCAGCATAAATGTTGTGATTATTTTTATGCCATCGTAGGCTAAAGTGGCTAAACTTAGTCTGAAAATTTCCATGCACCCTCTAGTCAGTGACAAGGTATCTATAATGTCTACCTTTTACCTCTAATAATAATCGTGGTCTACTTCTTTTACATCTAGTCCACTTTAATTGGGAAACACCTCCGGACACGTCAGGAATAAGACATAAGGATAATGTAGTAGGCAAGGTTTCATTAAGTAGAGTAGTATGATTATATTTAAAACTCTGAGTAACAACAATCATAGTAAATGCGGCAATGTGACTATGATTTTAGCGCACAGCCCAAGCCTTATGAGAAGGATGTAAACAATGTGGACCGTTTCCAAGACATACAGGTAACCCTTCTACCCCAAATTGATATGAACTCTTTACTGCACCCGTGTCTAACTCAGGATTCTGATTTAAAAAAGGTGATGGCATCCAAGTAGTATCATTAGTAAATACTAAAACTTCTTTGTCTCCCTAGGCCACACCTTGATATAAGGGTGGAAAGGGAATATAAGTCCAATATGTGAATTTTCCAGCTGTTATCTGGCAATTCACTACAGCTAGCATAGCCAGAAATAAGGTCAGTGAGGTTTTGGGCTGTCCAGCTTGTTGAACAACCCCTTCAGCTTCTTGAGTAAGTTTTTTCAGTTGACCTCATGTCGGGGGTTCTGCTTGACAAGTTTCGTAGGTGAAGGTTTTCTGAGTACTCAGATTTAATTTTTGAAATGCCACCAGGAAGCCGTCCGGCCGGCTCCTCTTCGCCATGGCACTGCTTTAACCGTCGGGATGGAAACCACTCATCTCCGGCACCTGTACGAATGAGAGCATAACTTCGACCCCACTGTAAAACTTTTCCTTTTAAATATTGGCCTTGTAATGAAGGATAGTACACCCACAAATTGTTAGCTCATGGCTTTTCTCATGGTTGTTGAAAATGTTTCACTGCTGCAGATTGCTGTAATTGGCACCAATAGTTAAGAAAATTTAGAGTAAAAAGAGCTTTCAGAATTTCATGTTTTGGGGAATCTCGTCCATTTCCCCCTGTTTGTTTTAAAAGTTGTAATTTTAAGGTAGTATTAGTTCTTTTAATAATTGTTTGACCTTGACTGTTAAATGGAATACCAGTGGAATGACGAATGTGGTATGAAGAGAGGAAGGCAGCCAATTTACGAGAGTAATAAGTAGGAGCATTGTCAGTTTTTAATTTAGTAGGAACTCCCATAACTGTAAAGTAAGTAAGTAAATGAGTAATAACAGAATTAGCTTTTTTAGAGGGTAATGGTGTAGCCCATTGGAAGTGTGACCAAGTATCAATTGTATGATGAACATATTTTAAACGACCAAAAGAAGAAACATAAGTGATATCTATTTGCCAAATATGATTTTGTTGAGTGTCTTGGGGATTTATACCTGGACTTAAAAAGGGTGTAATAATAGGAGCACAAGATGGACAGGTTTTGACAATAGTTTGGGCTTGACGGCGTGTTATAGAAAATTGCCATTGTAATTTTAAACTGTTAGTATGATGTAATTGATGTTTATCTTGAGTTTGTTGGACATTATTAATAAGTAAAGAATTAATTTGGCTATTATTAAAAGTTAAAGGTTTTGGTAAAGTTGAATGTGAACGAATATGAGTGATAAAAATGGGGGTTGTACGGGAAGTAAGAGTCAAGAACAATAAGGAAAATAGTTTTTGTAAAGGGGTTTTTGAGAGTAATGGTAAAGAAGTTTGAGAAATATACTTAGTTACATATATAGTATATTGGGAATTACTAACTATATTACAAGGGGTTTGAGGCCAATCTTGTAGTACCATAAGAATGGCAAAAAGTTTTTTCTGTTGTACAGATTTAAATGGATAATGAGAAATTTTTGAATTATTTGATGTCCAGTATCTAGCTTTTTTATTGTTAGAAGTGTCAGTAAAAGAGGTGGGACCTTTAACCAGAGTATTAGAAATAGGATTATAGGGCAGGAAAGAATATTGTTGTAGAAAAGCAAATAATCTATGACTGGGATAGTGTTGAGAAAAGGAACCAGTATATTTAGCGTAAGCCACTTGCCATCCTTTATGAGTTTTTAGTAAAGATTTAATGTATTGATTAGATAATTGGGTAATAATTTTTACAGGGTCAGTTCCAAGTAATTGACGAGCTCTATGTCACCCCTTAATAATTAATTTAGTCAATTTATCAATATAAGGGTGAATTTTTTTAATGGCTTTATTAGCCAAAAATAGTCACTCCAGAATGTTATTATTCTGATGTAAGATGGCTGTTGGTGAATGAGGAGTATGAAAAAGACATAAAGAGAGTGGAAGATCGGGTATAATATAATTAAGGTGAGCTTTATTAATTTTATTTTTTATAAAAGACTTTTTTTTTGTAGTAGTTTTTGTTGAGAACTGTTTAAATTTGAATTTTTTTAAGGTAGCAAACAAATGTTGTAATTTATAAGTAGGAATATTTAAGATGGGATGAAGTCAATTAATATTTTTTAACAATTTTTGAAAATTATTAAGGGTCACAAGTTGATTTTTTTTTAAAATTTGAACCTTTTGTGGGCGGATTTGTTTTTTAGTCAATAGCTACCCCAAATATTGAATGGGGAACTGAGTTTGTACCTTTTTAGGAGATATTTGTAAATTATAATGAATTAACTGTTGTTGTAAAACCTTAAAAACTTGATTTTGGAGGGTTACATCGGGGTAGTTAATAAAATATTATCCATATAATGATAAATTAACACAGTTGGAAACTGATTTTTTACAGGATTTAAAGTCCTATGTACGAATTTTTGACAAAAAGTAGAGCTATTAAGTATACCCTGGGGAAGAAGCTTCTACTGATATTTTTGAATGGGCTGTCCATTATTATATTTAGGAATAGTAAAGGCAAACTTTTTACAATTTTGAGGTTGTAATGGAATAGAGAAAAAACAATTTTTGAGATCTATGACCATTAATTTTTAACTTTGTGGGATAAGGGCAGGATTAGGAAGACCAGGCTGTAAACTTCCCCTAGGTTGAATGTAAACATTTATAGTTTTAAGATTAGTTAATAAACGCCATTTTTCACTTTTTTTTTTTTTTAACATGACAAAGACAGGGGAATTCCATGCAGAAGTACTTGGCTTTATATGCCCCTCGGCTAATTGTTTTTTGACTTACTCTTTTAAAGTCCTAAGTTTTGTTTATTTTTTTAGATAATGGCCACTGTTTCACCTAAACAGGAGCGGTAGTTTTTCACTTTAATTATAAAACTTGAGGCTGGTGAACAGTGGCTATGAGTTTAAGGATTGTAGCCCATTTTGAACATCATATTTTTGGCAGCTGAGGAAATATGAGGAATGTTTAAAAAAGCACCAAATTGTTGTAAAAGATCTTGTCCCCAAAGATTAATATTGATAGGAACAATATAAAAAAACACTTGACCTTGTTGACCTTTAGGACCGACACAGGTTAAAGGTTCTACGTTTTGATAAACCACAGAAGCAGCACCCAAGCCAGTGAGTATAATTGAAACTTGTCTTTTTTCCCATTGTATAGGCCACTAATTTAAACAAATGATAGACACATCCACCCCCGTATCAATTAACCCTTTAAAAACTATTCCATTAATGTGTAATGAACATAAGGGCTTTTGATTAGAAACTAAAGTTTCCCAAAAAACAGTTTTTTCTGTGTTACTAAACCCTCCCTGTCGAGATACCTCTTTAGATAGGAACGGAAAAAAGGCAATAAAAGTAATTGTGCAATACACTCCCCTGCCTCTAGGCGTATAAATTGTGAGACTTGTACCATAATAAGAATTTTATTAGTAACATCAGGATCAATGATTCCTGGAATTACCATTAACCCCTGTATAGCACTGTTGTTTTGACCTAACAAAAGTCCTACATGTCCTTTTGGCAAAGGGCCACACACTCTAATAGCTAATTTATATACTCCTCTATTAGGAGACAAGGTATAAGGCTGAGTAATAGTTAAGTCAGCAGCGGCGCTCTGCTTAGTTGCTGCATAAAGCTGAGAAACTGGGGTAGGTAAGGTGTGGGATCCTTAAGGAGGACTTGAATTAATTCCTTGATGTTGTAGGCCATTGCTCACTGGGTATTGTAGTAGACTTGTATTGTAATTGTTGGGGCCCTAAGCCTCTGGGCCCCGGCTCCCGTTTCCCGGGAGAGGAGACAGTAAATTTCCACTTTTATCAGTTTTGGAACGACATTTATTTGTCCAATGTCGACCTTTACCACAACGTTTGTACATCTCTGAAGGCAACTTTCTGTCTTGAGGGATAAAAGTGTTCAATTTTTTTTTACGACATTCTTTTTTGAAATGTCCAGGTTTACCACACTGAAAGCAAACAACTTGTTTGTTATTTCCTTTTAAGGCTTTAGACAAAGCTCCAGCAAATAATTGAGCATTATAAATAGTCCCTCCAACACCAGCACAAGTTTTAATATATTTATCTAAATTGGCCCCACTGGCCTTTAACGGTCTCAACAATTTTTGACACTCAGCATTAGCATTTTCAAAAGACAATGTTTGTAACAAAATTTTTGAAGCAGGGCCAACACCCACAGTTTTTAAGACAGCATCCTGAAGACGGGCTACGAAATCTGGATATGGTTCATTTCTGCCCTGTAAAATCTTCACAAAGGAAAGGGAAGATTTTCCTGCTATCTCTACCTTATTTCAGGCCCTTAAAAACAAAGTCTTGATTTGAGTAAGGGCGACATCATCTAGGCCAGCCTGAGTATTAAGAGTAGCATATTGGCCCGTGCCTGTGAGTTGTTCCTCAGTGGCTCCTGGGGGATCACACGTAGCATTTTTTCTAGCCTGTACATGTGCCTTGTCCATCCACCAGCTGTGCAATTATAACCACTGAGAACGATCAAGAAAAGCCTTCCCCAAAGTCTCCCAGTCTATAGGAATCATCAAATTTTCTGATGAAAAAGCATCAAGAAGACCAAGGATAAAAGGAGATTGAGGTCCATAGTTAGAAATGGCAGCTTTCATTTCTTTCAAAAATTTAAATTGTAAGGCATTAAATTGGACATTATTGCCACCATTTGGAAACTGAGCATTAGGAGCAAAAGAAGCACGAATAATTGGAAACAGATCCAGTTCCTTAAATTTTCTTATCTTTTCCTTTTCTCCCTCCCCCAGTGGCGGGAAAGGCACTGAGAAAACTTTGTCAGACAAAGGTAAGGAAGCTGGGGGGTTGGAGGCACTGGAAAATCCTCTTCTAACAAGGCAGAAGGAAAAGAAACAGGGAAAGCTCCCAAAGGTGAATTAGAAGAAAGTATCTGTAATATTTGTTGAAGTATTCCCATAATACGCTGCATGTCAGAATTCCCCTTAGAAGAAGGAAGAGCTGGCTCTTCCTCTTCTCCCCCTTTTGCTAACCCCCCATCCTCTGTTACCCTGGCATAAATGGGCTCCATTTTAGATTTATTTTTTCCCAAATCCTCAGATGCCTTTCCTCCTGTGGCTACATCACCACACTCTGAATCAGTCTCAAGTAACTCTAATGCCTGAGTGATAGAGTTACACAAGGTCCACAAATTTAGAGGCATAGTATCCCCTAACTGGTGAGCTCTAAGCAAAACTTTTACTACCTGTAACCATTCTCTCCGATTCAGCTGCACTTTAGTCTGATACTGAAACCAGTAACAATGTTGTTCAACATGGGCAAACAATCGCTTCAAAGTCTTTTTCTTTCACTTCTACTCCTATAGACAGCAACAGTCCTTGAAGCAACCGTAAATATTCTGAGGCCAGAGAGGTGGAATTCCCCATAATTTCCCTGTGGGTCCCCCTTTTTTTGTTTTACTTACACACCCGGGGTGCTCCCCCTCCGGTTCCTTGCTCTCTTGGAGCCACGGACCCTGCTCGCTGCGCCAGTTGTTGGGGTCCGCGTGTTTCCTAAACAAAGGAATGAACACACAAGACAACACAGGACAAGACATACATGGCAGCCACCCCGAACGGCACACACTGCTTTATTTTTACCCAGCCGTTTGTGGAATGTTGCCAAGTCACGGGACATGTGTTGCTTCTCTGACCTTTCCTTGACTCGCAAGATCAGTAAAACATTGACCAGTTCCCAGAGCCCGCTGCTTACATCTGGCTCCTTTATCCTTCTTGTTTGCAGAGAAGGAATGTCCTGCTTTGTTTGCAAGAGCAGGGCTTATCGGGAACTTCTCGTTTGCCAGCACACAGTCCTCTACAGAGGGTGGCTCAATTTTTAGGAATGAAAGTACCTAGAACTAAAGTACATCTTGCTCAATTTCCAACCTTAAGTTCCAAATCCAATTGCAGATCATATTACTCTAACACGTGGAAAGGCCACCAGCAGTAGTACCAGAAAAACTGAAGCAAAAATGGCTTGCTCTTCCATTACAGAATTAATTGGCATGCCATTCATAGGATGCAAACACAGAGAATTTAACTCCAAAATGCGCCTGGAATCTGACCAACAGAGAATCTGAGTGTCAGGAGATATTGAAAGAGACAAACATATCAGAAAAACACAAGT
Source organism: Macaca fascicularis (assembly GCF_037993035.2). Taxonomy (NCBI): domain Eukaryota; kingdom Metazoa; phylum Chordata; class Mammalia; order Primates; family Cercopithecidae; genus Macaca; species Macaca fascicularis. The sequence continues at coordinate 101,319,216 of NC_088384.1, read as the reverse complement.
GCAGGAATTGATGAAACTAAATGTGAAACAGTAACTCCGTCCTTTTTACAGTTCCTGAGGGATTATGCAACACAGCTGAGTAGAGAGAGAGAGAGAGCAAGAGATCAATCCAGCAGACTTACAGATGTTCATGGAGTTTTCAATATACAACGCTTTATTTCTTTGTCTTGTTATCATAGTAAGAAACATTTAACTCTTGCTAAAAGGAAGTCCTGGGCCTGAGAGATCATGGACAACATGGAGACCAGTTATCCCAGTCTGAGCCTGTAGCACCTGTGTCTCCTCAGTCCTGGTAAAGAAGGGCTTTCCACCTTGGGAGAGAACAGGAAACCAGAGATATAGGAAGATGCAAAATGTACAGGGCGCATGGTTTTGTGTTCCAGGGGCACTGAGGCGTGATTTCTGTTAGGTATTCTCCTCACAAGAACACTGGCAGGTGCTGCCAAAGACTCAGAGACTGGGGATCAGGGACGCTAGGCAAGCCATCCTAAGGAATTGTGAAATTATAAACTTACCTCACAATGTAAATGTAAAGAGGAAACTGTTTCATGATTGTAAACTGTAAGTAAAAGGATTTGAAAATAAATAACAAAATCCAGTAACTATTGAATACCTTAGAGATCATCTTGTTGAAATGTTAACATTATAGAGATTTATAGAGAGGAGAACCGTGGTGCCCATTATGTGAAGTGGAAGATGCATATCTGAGCAAAGAGGTCTGTTGAGCCTCCCCCTTCACGTTAGAGAGGCAAATCCGTGGACTGACCCAACTTAAAAGCCCTGCTCACAATAGTTGCTAAACGCATGGGCAGTTCTCAACTTCCTCTAAGACAAACGCTTCTGAGGGAAGGAGTTAGGGGCAGCAAGGAGAACAGCAGATCTGGGGCTCCTCACCTCAATCCAGAGTCCACCAGGGCTCCATACACTGATGCCGACAGTTGTAGTAGCAACACTTCTTGACTCCCTTGCAACCCTTATCGCGCCGGCACATAGGTAAGAGGGTGAAAGGGCAGGTAAGATCAAACTCTGGGCAATATCCCGGTTTCTGTGCAGCTGGAAAAAACGCCATAGGTCAGGAGGCTGAGGCAGGAGAATCGCTTAAATCCAGGAGGCGGAGGATGCAGTGAGCCGAGATCGCGCCACTACACTCCAGCCTGGGTGACAGAACGAGACTCAAAAAAAAAAAAAAAGAAAGAAAAAAGAAAAAAGAAAAAAAAGCCATAGGATGAGTGGGCACCAATGTGTGATTTCCAGGCCAGGTCACCTCATGGACTCCTCAGAGGAAACGTTCCCCCCCAACTACATCCAGGGTCGCCAGGCCCTACCCGCATTCCTAAAGACTCCAGGCTGGGTCATGTGGAGGCAAAGGAGGATGATCACAGAGAGTAGAGTGAAACCACTCAGCTTCATAATGCAAGAAAACGGTGTGGGGGCACCTGCAGCCTGGACCTGTCTATGTCAGCTTTGGTGCGGCCCCATCAACAGAGGGCGTTTTGACTCCCGGGGCTGGAGGTCAGAGGTGCCTCTGCTTAACCCGGAAGCACCGTCTGTTTCCTTTCACCTCCAGGAAGCCAGGAAGAGACAACGTAAAACAACTGGGGTGTAACTTCTGAGAGCCCTCATGGACTGCCTCTTTTCAGGGTGTTGCAGGACTGTCCTGGCTCTTCGTCATTCTTTATCCAGCAGATTTTGAGGCAATAGGACGCCATTGTCTGGATCCTCTTACGTATTCTCCTCCGAAGAACACTGGCTTGTGCTATCCAGGAATCAAGGACTGGGATCAGGGATTCTAGGCAAGCCATCCTAAGGAACTGTGAAATTACATAAACAGTCACAATGTAAATATGAACAGGAAAGTGTTTCATTATTATAAGCTGCAGAAAATGGGAATCAAAAATAATAAAAAGCCGGTAACTGTTGAGGATCTTAATGAGTCTTGCTGAAATGTCCTCTTTACAGAGAGGAGAAGGGCGAAGTCCATTATGTGAAATGGAAGGTGCATAATCTAAGCAAGGAGTTCTGTTGAGCTTCTCCCTTCATTGTCCAGAGGCAGATCTATGGGCCGACCTAATTTAAAACCTCTGATCACAGTGATTTTCTACAGGAATAGGCAGTTCTCAACTCGTTCTAAGACAATGCTTCTGCAGGAAGGTTTCACGGGCAGCAGATCTGGGGCTCCTCACCTCAATCCAAAGTCCAGCAGGGCTCCCTATACTGATGCCGACGTTTGTAGTAGCAACACCATTTGACCTCCTTGCAGCTTTTATCCCGCCAGCACATAGGTAACAGGATGAAAGGGCAGTCAAGAGAAAACTCTGGGCAACTTCCAGGTTTCTGTGCAGCTGGAGAAAAATGCCACAGGGTGAGTCGGGGACACCAAGTGGCTTCCAGGCATGAGAGCCAGGTCGTCGCACGGACTCCTCAGAGGAAAGGTTCCCCAACTCCAGCTACACTACGGGTCGCCACGCCCTACCCGCCACTTTTCAGGACTCCAGGCTGGGCCATGTGGAGTAGGCAAAGGGGGACGGTCACAGCGAATAGAGAGAGGCTGCTTAGCTTCATAATGCAAGAAAAGGGCTTGGGCGCACCTGGAGGCTGGACCTATGCCAGCTCTGGCGGGGCCCCACCAGCAGGTGGTGCTGTGGCTCCGGGGGCTGGAGATCAGAGGCGCTTCAACGTGACCGGGAAGCACCAGCTGTTTTCTTTCACTTCCAGGAAGCAACCACGTGAAACAACTTCTGGGGTGTAATTTTTCAGAGCCCCCATGGATTTTCCTTTTTTCAGGGTGTTGCAGAACTGTCTTGGCTCTTCGTCATTCTTACTTTATACTGTGGAATTTTTAGGTAATAGGAGGGCATTGTTTTTCCCAGGGACTGCATCAGTACTGACCAATTTCCCTCTTCCCACTGTGTATCCAGAACATTTGAAACCGACTCCTCACAGCCATGTTCAGACAAGGGTGCATTTGAAGTGTTTACTTTTACTACATTAACATTGAAACACAGACAGAAAGTCAAAGCCAGATATTGATCTATTAGCAAGACAATTTCTAGATTTATGAAAATTCTAGTTCCTTTTGCACTATGGACTTTAAGTTTAGTTCGTGAAAAAATTTTCTCATTTAATTCATGTCTTAATGTTTTCATGACTGTGTGAAAACTTCACTAGTTGATAAAGTCAAAAGACCAACTTATGGGCTTACAGGATTTAAGGTCATTGGTGTCCATTATCTGACTAGTAAGCAAACAAAACAGGGAATTTAGTGACTGCAAACGATGTATAACACAGGCTTTACAAAATTAGTCCAGGAGTGCTACTAAGCAAGTATTCAGCAATAAAAACCACACAAACAAATGCTGAAGATAGAGTCTTATTTCCAAAGCTGCCAAATTACATTATGTGGAAAGTCCAATTTTATTTAAAAATTATGAGATGTTTAAAGAAACATGAAATACCACCCATACACAAAAAAGAGGGGAAACAATAAATAGAAATGATCCTTTTGGAATCCCAGACAATGGCCTAGTGGTCAAAGACATCGGCTATTATACTCAAAGAACTAAACAAAATCATGGGCAAAAAGATTAACAGAAAGTATAAAAATCAGTCTCACATCATAAAAAGAATTCATGATGAATGATGAGGTTGTAAAGTAAAATTGCTGATATAGAAATTCATAAGAGGTTCTTACCAGCAGATAGGAATAGACAGAAGAGAGGAATAACTAATATAATTATAGGTCAATTGAGATTATACGCTCTGAGGAACGACAAAGAAAAGAACAAACAAAAATAAATAGCGCTTCAGAGACCTGTGTAATACAGTCTAATGGAAAAACATGTGCATAATGGGAATCCCAGAAGAGAGGAGACAGAAAGAAAGAGGCAGATGGATATTTGAAGATATAATGGCTAAAAACATTTGATTTTGCTTTAAAACACAAATCTCCATGTATAAAAATCTCAGTGAACACTAAGAAAAACTCTTAGAGATCCACACCTAGACAATTTATAATGGAAATATCAATGACAAAGACAAAGAAACATTCTTTTTTCTTTGAAACAGAGTCTCGTCCTGTCGCTCAGGCTGGAGTGCAATGGCACGATCTTGGCTCACTGCAGCCTCTGCCTCCTGGGTTCAAGAGATTCTCCTGCTCCAGCTTCTCTAGTGGCTGGGATTACACGTGTGTACCACCATGCCCAGCTAATTTTTTGTATCTTTAGTTAGAGACGGGGTTTCACCATGTTGACCAGGCTGGTCTCGAACTCCTGACCTTGTGATCTGCCCACCTTGGCCTCCCAAAGTGCTGGGATTATAGGCATGAGCCACCGCGCTTGACTGAGAAATTCTTGAAAGCAGCAAGAGATAAGTAATTCAAAATGACTATTAAATAAGCTTTACAGCTGATTTATCATTAGAACCATGCAAGCCAGAAGATACAGAACATATTAAAAGTGGTGAAAGAAATATCGGTCTACCAAGAATTCTATATCATGGCAAATCTATCCTTCACAAGTTAGGGAAAAATTAAGATACTCCCAGGTACACGAATACTTCATGTTTTTCACCATTAGATTTCCCATACATGAAACACTGACATGATGGCATATGTAGAAAACTTTTAATAATCCACATAACTCCAAAATATTATTAGAGCTAATAAACAAACTCATTAAGGTGCAGGACAAAATATCAACCTATACCTCTCAATTGCGTCATGAAAAAAATCCATTTACAATAGCATCAAAAAGAATGAAACACATAGGAATTTATTTAAGAAAATAATGGCAAGACTTCTACATGAAAACAACAAATCATGATCAAAGAAATTAAAGAAGACATAAAAATAGACAGCCATTTCATGTTTGTGGATTGAAGACTTAATATTGTTAGGCAGACAATTTTCCATATTTTATCTGAAAACTAAATGGAATTCTTATAAAATTCCAGATGACTTTTTGTAGAAATTGACATGTTAATCCTAAAGTTCATGTGTAAATGCAAGGATCCAGAATAGCTGCCACAATCTTGAAAAAGAGTGTAAATTTAGAAGACTCATACTTTCCTATTTCAACACTTACTACAAAGCTACAACGTCAAGACAATGTGGTACTAGCATAAGCGTAGACACATATATCAAAGGAATAGAATTGAGAGTCCAAAAATCAACCGTTACATTGTCAATTCACTTATCTCCAACAAGGGGAGAAAAACCATTCAGCAGAAAAAGTCGTCTTTTCAGCAAATCATACTGGGAAAACTGGATATCCACATGCAAAAGAATATAGTTAGAACCTTATAGCACACCAGATACAAAAATTCCACTTCCATAATTATACCCGAGAACTGAAAATGTATTCATGCAAATATTTGCACATGAGTGCCCATAGCAGCATTATTAATAATTAATAAAAACAAGAGCATCTGGGAAAAAGGAATCTGGAGCTGCACCTTGAGTGGAATGCAAATATTAATCAAGTTGGACCATAAACCTTAGTATAGATGCTAAACCTATGAAGCTTCTAGGGAAGGACATCACAGACAGAACATTTTTGCAGCCTTGGGGAAGGCAAAAGTTCTTAGATACCATAATATTCATATTAAAAGGAAAATGAATATGTTTGATTTCATCACATTTTAAAACTTTAGCTCTTCCGAATACATCATCATTGAGAAAAACAAAACAAAACAAGCCACACACTGGGAGAAAATTCTACTCCTAGTTATTTACCACAGATATTTAAAAATATATATTACTGTGCCTTGTACAAGAACTTATGTGATATCCCAATTCACAATGACCCAAACTGGGAACACCAAATGTTTATCAGCAGATAAATAGAAAACAAATGTGGAGAGTCAAACAATGGAATGCTATTCAGCAATAAAATGAATGAACTGTGATACAACAAAACAGAATGAATCCCAACACTGAATAACAGTGATACACAAAAGGTAATGTTATTACATAATTTCATTATATAAGAATTAAAAACAGTGAGTTATGAGTTTCTAGAAGTCAGTATAATATTTTCCCCTGAAGAACTGGGACTGAATTTGAAAGGAGCATAAGGCAAGATGAGTGTTCCATATGTTCATCTATGTGTTGTGCAATCACATGTATGTGTTTGTCAAATCTCATTCAAGTAAATACACAAGATCTGTGCTTTTCTTTATATGTATTTTACCTCTCTTTCAAAGAAGGCATAATAAAAAATTATTTTATTATTATTACTTCCAAATTTGTTGTCCTGGCACTATTTTTTTGAGCACTGGGGTTGAGATCATCTCACTCAATATCTCTAAGCACCTCTGTGAGATGGTTATTGTTATCCCCACATTAAGATGAAGGAACTCTACATCAGAGACCCCACTTTCCCAGACTATGCAAGCGGTGGGATCCACAGTTCAAGCTAATTGTAACACAGCACACAGCATTTATGACTCTGGCTGTCTTGGTTATTTGCATGCTAATTTAGGTTTCCCTCCCTGCACAATCAGCAACATGTCAGGGAAACTGTTGAATTATGTCTCTCCACATATAGAGAAGAGAGTCTGTTCAGTAGACTGTAGCAGGTAATTGTAGCTTCCCTGATGCTAAGGCCCCTAAGCCCAACACCGTTTCTCCTCTTTAACTGGTGGGCTCGTAAACTAAGGCAGGTGGCTGAACACAGGGCCTTTGTGTTTTTGGGAAGGATGCAGTGAAGAGAGACAGGATTCTCATAACACTATGACCAAGTCTCTTATCACACATCTACAAGCAATATGAGACCTCATAGAGAAGATTCTTCCTTTCTTCCTTCCTTTCTTTCTTCCTTCCTTCCTTCCTTCCTTCCTTCCTTTCTTTCTTTCTTTCTTTCTTTTTCTTTCTTTCTTTCTTTATTTTCTTTCTTTTTTTTCTCTTTCTTTCTTCTTCTTTCTTCCTTTCCTTTCTTTTCCTTCCTTCCTTTTTCCTTCATTCCTTTTTCTTTCTTTCTCTTTCTTACTTCTTTCTCTCTCTTTTTCTTTTCTTTCTTTCTGTCTCTCTTTCCTTTCTTTCTCTCTCTTTGTCTTCTCTCTTTCTCTCTTCTCCTTCTGCCTCCATCTCTCTCTCTCTCTTTCTTTTTAAGGAAGCTCTACAATATTTAGTCAGCATGTACTATGAAGTTAACTGTGTCAGAGTTTTTCATGTGCAGATGTGGGACTTAAACTTGCAGGAAAGAAAAGATTTAATTAAAGATGTACTAGTTCTTAAAACAGAGCTAGAAAGGAATCCAGATCTCTTATTCCCAGGCTAGTGATTTTTCTTATTCCTCTATGCTGGCTTCTTCTCCTGGATATTTGGCTTTCCCTGGAAGCATCTTTAGAATAGAGGGTGAAAGGGCATAAAAGGAGTAGAATTTATATTATTAACACACCACCTGCCCCAAGACTCTGGCCTGGTCCTCTGATCTTTCCATCCACAGATGACATTTTTAAATCCACTCAGTCTTGCTGAAGTGGTGGAGACTTGACATACTACTCTTTGGTGTAATTGTATCTAAATGTATGCTGTAGGAGTAGGACAATTCTTAAGCTAAGTGAAGGGATGTGCTGCTGTGGACTTGGGGAATACTCATGGCACTAGTAGATCAGGGACTTTCCTAGGGCTTGTTGCAATACATTTTCTCTGTTCTTTCTGGGGGACTGTTAGATCCTGGGGTCCTATTAGTACAGAGGTCACGAGAGACTTTAGGATTGGCATCAGGAGGTAAATGTGTGCCTGGCAGAGTAATAGCATCTTATTTTTAGTGTTGGATTTCTATCAATACATCTAGAAATGTGGCTTTGATTATTATTTTCCCTAATACTTCAAAAATATCCCATTCTTTTCTTCCAAAACCATTTTTATCAGAAATGCCCTCAGCCCCTTGAGCTACTAGGAATTCAGAGATCACTGGAGCCAAAAGCAGATAAAGCAGAAAATGATCCCTTTATTGGAAATTTGAAGGTGATGTCATTCACGGGCCAAGGATCTGGGACCATATGGGAGTCTGCATTTCAGAAACATCAAAGACTTCACTGAGATCAGGTGACACCTAGAGAGAGAAAAGACAACCAGATATGTGAGAATAGTGGAGAGTGGGGGTGAGGATGGGAGAGCTGAGACCCCTGTCCCCTTTAGCACCAACTGCACCAGCACCCTGATCATTAGGACACCAGGTCACTAGTTATCAGCTAGGACCATTGCTTCTGCTGCTTACCCTCTCTTCAGGTGGTGTTACTTATTGCAAAGGGGCATGGAAGAACCATTTCCCCAATCCAGGTTAAACTTTTCCTCTCCTGACATTGCAAGTGTCCAATTAGCACCTGAGATCTCTCACCATCTCCTGCACCTCCCTTTACACTTCCTTTTTCACAACCTGAACAGGAATCCTGCTTTCTACTCATATCTTTCCTATTTTCGGAGAGAGTGGACTGCTAGTCTTTGGGCTTGTGGTCTCTGAAGGAGCACAGATGAACTCTAACAGGGATGCAAGAACATTCATGTACATGCAGAAAGAAAATGTTAACTGCTGTAGTATTTCATACTATATGAGAAAGAATTTGAGGTTTACTAATCTAAAGTATAAGAATTGACAAGAGTATACCATAAACTCATAAATATGCATATATAGTCAGTGCATGTTCAAAAAAACCTTTAGCAGGTAGGCATGTATAAAAATATTGTTGAAGAATACTCAATTAAGAATAGGAATTCTAGGACCCAGTGATAGTCCAAGCATCCTTCCCTGCCACTACCATGTCCTCTACTCACCAGGAAATGGTGTTCATCTTCCCACCACTTGTAATACAGCACTTCTATTGATGTGAATAATGGTTATCAGTCCTACCATGTTCCTGGAGAGTCCCCAACTTTGGGACAGGCACCTCTCCTACTTGGCAAGAAAAGAAAACTTACCTTGTTATTGGTCCAACTTTTCAAGTGGTTTCTAAGCAATAGGGCTATGTAGATATTGGATTTCTGTCTTCATTATATTGTTGTGTCAAAAGATCATCATAGGCAACTTTGTGCTCTATATTTACAGTATTATGTGCCCCACTGAATTCCTGTTGGTATCTGCCTTCTTGTTCATGACTGAGTAGGTCTTGTTCTCTATCTGCAGATTTACCAGAATTTCCTTTTGCATTTTGGCCAGACCATTGACCTTGATTAGGATTTGGTGTCTGGATTTGAGACTTGCCTTCTACTAGCTTTTCAGTTTGGAAAGAAAGACTGCTTTGGGATACGTCTTTCTGAATGCTCTTTCCTCCATAGTTGAGTTGTCTTTCTTCTGTACTTGAAGATTGGTATGCTATTTTATTTTCCTTATGGCCATGCTCTTGATCTTGACTAGGAATTGTTACCTGGTTTTGAGACTTGCCATATATTTTCTCTTCAGTTTGGATAGAAATACTGCCTTTGGATACACCTTTCTGTATGCCCTTTTCTCCACTATTGAGTTGTCTTTCTTCTGCACTTGAAGATTGGTATGATATTTTATTTTCCTTATGGCCATGCTCTTGATCTTGACTAGGAATTGCTACCTGGTTTTGAGACTTGCCATGTATTTTCTCTTCAGTTTGGATAGAAATACTGCCTTTGGATACACCTTTCTGTATGCCCTTTTCTCCACTGTTGAGTCGTCTTTCTTCTGCACTTGAAGATTGGTATGATGTTTTATATTCCTTATGGCCATGCTCTTGATCTTGACTAGGAATTGTTACCTGATTTTGAGACTTGCCATGTATTTTCTCTTCAGTTTGGATAGAAGTACTGCCTTTGGATACACTGTTCTGTATGTCCTTTTCTCCACGGTTGAGTCGTCTTTCTTCTGTACTTGAAGATTGGTATGATATTTTATTTTCCTTATGGCCATGCTCTTGATCTTGTTTAGAAATTGTTACCTGGTTTTGAGACTCGCCATGTATTTGCTCTTCATTTTGGATGGAAATACCGCCTTTGGATACACCTTTCTGTAGGCCCTTTTCTCCACTATTGAGTTGTCTTTCTTCTGCACTTGAAGATTGGTATGATATTTTATTTTCCTTATGGCCATGCTCTTGATCTTGACTAGGAATTGTTACCTGGTTTTGAGACTTGCCATATATTTTCTCTTCAGTTTGGATAGAAATGCTGCCTTTGGGTACACCTTTCTGTATGCCCTTTTCTCCACTGTTGAGTCGTCTTTCTTTTGTACTTGAAGATTGGTATGATATTTTATTTTCCTTATGGCCATGCTCTTGATCTTGACTAGGAATTGTTACCTGGTTTTGAGACTTGCCATATATTTTCTCTTCAGTTTGGATAGAAATGCTGCCTTTGGGTACACCTTTCTGTATGCCCTTTTCTCCACTGTTGAGTCGTCCTTCTTCTGCACTTGAAGATTGGTATGATATTTTATTTTCCTTATGGCCATGCTCTTGATCTTGACTAGGAATTGTTACCTGGTTTTGAGACTTGCCATATATTTTCTCTTCAGTTTGGATAGAAATGCTGCCTTTGGGTACACCTTTCTGTACACTCTTTTCTTCATGGTTAGGTTGTCTTTCTTCTGTGCTTGAAGATTGGTATGATCCTTTATGTGCCTTCCGGCCATGCTCTTGATCTTGATTGAGATTTTTTGTCTGGTGTTGATTCTTGTTATATACTAGGAGCTCATTTTGGGTAGTAAAAATGTCTTTGTATCCATGTTGGAGTCTGTGTTGATGTGCAGGATGGAGTGAAGTTTGTAGTTTACTTGAATGTTCCTCTCTCACTTCAAACACATTTTGGTAATGCCCTTTATTTCGATGAGAATTTTGAGTCTCACGTTGTTGTTTGTTTTGTTGTTTGTTAGCTACTAGCTCTTCAGTTTGGAGAACATAATTGGTTTGGGATCCACCTTGTGTTCTACCTTTTTGTGCACCAGAGGCTGAAGCTTGTTCTTTACTTAGTCCACGAAACCATAGCCTTTCTTCTGTGTTTGAATATTGACGGAATATTCCCTTTCCAGATGGGCTATTCCCCTGATCTTGAGAAGGATTTTGTGTCCCGTGATGAACTTGGCCTCCTTTACGATGTATAACTATCAGATGAAAATGACGTTTTGGTTTAACACGGCCTCTGCCTTTTTGTTTATAATTGAGCAGTCTTTGACGTCTACGTAGATGTTGTTTTGATTTTGTTGTTTTATGTTGGGCATTCAAATAATATTGCTGACTTTTTCGGGTCCGGTCATGATCATTGGCATCTACATGATATGTGTGTTGAATAGAAAAACTGCCTTTGGATTCAGTATGTTGTTTGTCTTTTTGTCCAGAATAGTGCTGGCTCCTATGTCTATGTGGAAATCGGGAAGATCCACTTGATAATTGGCCTTTTGATCCACCTGGTAATTGATAATAGAAGTGTATGCTTTCATTATCTCCAAAGCTCCCTTGCAACTCTTACCTCCCACCTTTTCCCAACAAATTACTGATATTTCCAAAAGCCTACAGCGTTGGGTGGAGAAAAATCAATTTTCATCAAGGAGAAGAATCTGTGCCTGAACAGGTTACTGTTTGCACCCTGAATACCCTTAGAGGCCATTCTTTCTGAGTAGCTTTCCCAAGGCTTACCCTCTCCACTCACCTTTTTGTCCCATTACAGCTGCTTGCTTCTCCAAGATAAGGAGCAGGGAAAGGACAAAGAGGATGATGGACTTCATCTTGCTTGTAAAATCTTGTCTGAGAACGGAATGGATCTCTTCATTTATATGTTCCTTGAGTGGGTGTGCCATGGGTGGAGCTGAAATGTCAAAAGGCACTGCCCTTTCATAGCTTATTAGTAAATGCCAACTTCCTCGCCATTGCTCAGTAGGGGATAATGTCAAAGTCCCCAGGGACTTAGCAAGGGGACATAATGTCAAAGGCAATTTTTTTTTGCTTCCAGAATCCCCAGCAAAATTTTATCGGTCCTTGTATATCATCAAGCCAGATCGCTTGCATTACACAGAAGACATTCAGTCCGGAGTAGGAAGGAGACTAGCTTCAGGTTACAAAAGTAACTGGTGGCTGACTATGCCTTCATATTCTAAATGGGTTTCCTTTCTGATGCCATCACTTAAATACTCAATTTAGGTATAACTCTGTACTTCATCTTGTTTTAAAATAATCCTGAGATGCATTCTGTTTTACTTGAAAAGGAGCAGTCATAGAAGTAGAATGACACAGAAGAGAAAGAAACTTTATGGAAGGCAAAGAAAAAAAGTTTCAACAAATAAATGAGGCACACCAATGTCAAATGTATCTGTGAAGTTCATCACAATAAAGACTGACATGTGTCAAAAGCTTTCTAATGTCACTCACTGCTAGTAATGTTAACGAGAGATGAATACGCTTGTGTTGGGTTGTCAGTTGAAGGATGGAGTCCAGCTGAAACCATCTCAAGAAGTCTGATTTCATGGTAGAATGACAGTTGAGGCTGTATCTGGAGGGTGAGGCAAGCTCCAGAGATTTTTTGAAAGGATGAGAAAAATTTAACATGTTTTTATGATGATAGGAACAACTGTTGGAAAAAGAAGTAAGAATGTTGGTTTCCAAATTGGATTATTTGATGATATCTACCTAAACGGCAAAATATATTTTTTAAATAAAAGCATTTCATACTTCTGTAATAAACTGCTGCACCCTCCAACAGACTGTGAGAAATATTTGCTACTTTCAATGGATTAAATAATGTATTGAGAGTGGAGCTAAAGCTAAAATTTTTACCTTGAGTGGAAGCATAGGATTTTTTTGCTTTTGTTTTGTTGTGGTGTGTTGTTTTGTTTTGTTTTTTTGCAATTGTGAAAACTTCCTGAAAAATCCAAGGAAGGTTTTTTTACTTTGACTGAAAAAGTACTTGTTATGAGCAGACCACAGGAGAAGCAGCAACATTTGAACAGTGACCCTGTATGCATTCAGAACACTGTGGAGGGTAGTTCTGGAGAAATGATGGCTTGAAAACTTATTTTCAATTATTCTCTCTTAAAATCCTAACCTTCCTGTAAGCAATGCTATATGGAAGGGGAGAAGGGAAAGGCCAGCCATAGAGAAAAATGCCATGCCATCAAACACAAAGCATGTGAGCTACATGGTTTCTCTATGAGCCACTCTGAGATCTTACCAGTTTTATCTGTTTGCCCTAAGGGCAGTAAGTATTTGCTTATGGCAGGGACCCCAAAAGAGAAGAGTAAAGTTTTCCTGGACACAAATTTATTGCTATACCTGCTAATCACTATAATCTTCCTTACACTTCCCTTAAGGAAATACCAGGAACTGTTCTGTTGCAAGATTACCAGAACAAAGTAGAGTCTGAAATATTAATCTTACTTATGGATCAAAAACAAAACTTTCAACTAATCTAGTGTCCAAAAGATACAGATAAAACAAATGTGCACAAGATATGCAAAAACAAAGCAGGAAAATGCAAACCGGGCATAACATGTGATTATGATACTCATATCATGATTGGGTTTAATGAAATTTGAAAAAAAAGCATTTCAAAATAAAAAATAAATCTATTGATAAAGATGAAAGCAGAAATCGGTAATTTGGAAAGCAGAAACATGGTATAGTGCTGCATACATCTTAGATGTGGTATCATGATTGGGAAAATATCAAATGATAAAAAAAAAGGAAAAAATAGTAGAATATTTTAAAGTTCACCAAGTAGGAGAGAGGCCACTGAACTTGACACAACTTATATGCCCCTGTGGCAGCAGAGTGGCTATATGTCGACACTGAGTACCTGAGAAATAGCCCTGTAACACCCTCTCCCTCCACAGACACATCCGTGGCCTGCCCAGTGGCCCTGTGCTCCCAATAAGAGCTTGAGAAACAGACTCACAAGCTCCCGTGCTGGACATGACACCACACTGGCCCAACTGCCAAAAGCCCATTTCCCAAACCTGAGAAACAGCCCATGGGCCACCCCTAGTGGGCATACCCAAGCCAGCTGAGCAGCTATGTGGTCATGTCCCAGGTCTGAGAAACAGTCTCACAGACTGCCTCTTGTGGTCACACCTGAAGGACAACCAAGAAGCTCCGTGCCTGCACCCTAAGCCTACAAAACGTCTTCTTGGGCCACCCCTTACAGAAATGCTCAAAGCCTAGCCACGCAGCCATTCAGCTGTGTCAAGTGCCTGAGAAACAGCCCTCTTTCCTCTCTTACCCCCTTCCTCTTATAGGCCATCCAATCAGCCTTACACCCACATCTTGGGCCTGAGAAAAAGCCCAGTAGACTGACCCTGGTAGACATGTCTTCAGACCAGTTGAGCTTCTGTACTTCCATGTCCTGAGACCAAGAAACAGCTTCACAGGCCACCCCTCGCCTGTAGTCACGCACACTGACTGAATAAACATGCGCCCATACTTCCAGCCAGGATAACAGCACTCTGGCCCCAACGCCATTGAGTCATACCTTAATTGAATCACCTACCACGTGGATGCACACACCCCTAACCTGAGAATTAGCACTGGAACCACAGCACTGGCAAAGCCATGCCACTGTAGCAGCACACTCTCTCAACTAGGGCGCTGAGAAACTCTCAATTGGCACAAGTGTGGATTATAGGTGAAGAAACTATGTGGAAATAATACTGCTACATACACCTACAACAAAACCCGACAAACCCAAATGAACTAATACCTAAAGATCCATTCATAAAAATAAGCTTTCACTTATGAAATCTACTCCATAAAATTGGAAGAGGCAACTTTTCCATCAGATGCATAAAATAATGGCAGAAAAGTTCTTGCATCTTGGCAGAGAGATAGAAATCCAGGTCCAGGAAGCTATAAGAACCCTAAATAATTCAACCTAAACAGGTTCTCTCCAAGGCACATTTTAATTGCATTGCTAAAAGTCAAAGACAAAGATTTTTAAAAGCAGCAAGATAAAAATGTCAAGTCACATATACGGTAATTCCCATTTGACTAACAGAATTTCTCAGCAGAAACCTTACAGGCCAGGAAAGAATGGTATAATATACTCAAATTACCAAAAGAAAAAAATTATCAGCCAGGAACATCACACTCAGCAAAGATATCCTTCAGAAATGAAGGAGAAATAAAATCTTTCAGAGAGAACAAAAATTAAGGGAGGAGGGTGGCAGAACAAGATGGTGGAATACAAGGCTCCAATGATCCCCTCCGCCCCCAACAAGGTCGCCAATTTAACAAGTATCTGCAGAGAAAGAGCACCTTTATAAGAACCGAAAAATCAGGTGAGCACTCACAGTGACTGATTTTAACTTTATGTCACTGAAAGAGGCACTGAAGGGGTAGGAAAAACACTTGTATCATGATGCCACCCCTCCTTCATCTCCCGGTTGCAGGTATAGGGCACAGAGCATTTCTGTGCACGGGGTGAGAGAAAGCACAGCAATTATAAGTTAAAAAGTGGCACGAATGAAGTTAAAGTAGAGAGTCTTTATTAGTTTTCTTTCTCGTTTGTTTGTTTATGGAAGCAGTGTTAAGTTGTTATCAGTTTAAATAATGGGTTATAAGATAGTATTTGTGAAGTGTGAGTCTTCCAACTGTGTTCTTCTTAGTCAAGATTGTATGGCTATTTGGGATCCCTTGAAATTCCAAATGAATGTTAGAACCCGCTTTTCCATTTCTACAAGAAAGCCATAAAATTTTTTATGAGAATTGCATTGATTTGGGCCTGGTGCAGTGGCTGTAATCCTAGCACTTTGGGAGGCCGAGGCAGGTGGATTGCCTGAGCTCAGAAGTTCAAGACCAACTTGGGCAACACGGTGAAACCCCTTCTCTAGTAAAATACAAAAAATTAGCTGGGCATGGCAGTGTGCGCCTGTAATGTCAGCTACTCGGGGGGCTGAGACAGGAGAATCGCTTGAACCTGGGAGGCGGAGGTTGCAGTGAGCTGAGATCGTGCCACTGCACTCAAGCCTGGGCGACAGAGCAAGACTCCGTCTCAAAAAAAAAAAAAAAAAAAAAAAAAAAAGAATTGCAGTGATTTGATGATCACTTTGGGTAGCATGCCATCTTAACAATATTAAGTCCTCCATTTCACAAATACAGGATCTACATCCATTTATTTAGGTCTTTACTTTCTTGGGAAAATGTTTTGTAGCCTTTAGTGTATAAGACTTACATGTCATGGGTAATTTATATTTCTAAGCATTTTGTTTTTTATGACATTCTAAATAGAATTGTTTACTGAATTTTAATTTCGAATTTTTCATTATCAATGTATAGAAATACAACCGATTGTTATCTTTTAATCATGGATTCAGCAACATTGGTGATTTCGTTTGTTAGGTCCCATGGTTTCTTAGTTGATGCTTTGGAAATTTTTGCATATGTATTGTCTGCTAGTGAAGGTAGTTTCCCTGTTCCTTTATTTTTTTAATTTTATTTTTCTGTAAGTTGTTGGGGTACAGGTGGTATTTGGTTGTATGAGTTAAGTTCTTTAGTGGAGATTTGTGAGAACCTGGTGCACCCATCACGGGAGCAGTATACACTGCACCATATTAGTTGTCTTTTTTCCCTCGCCCCCCCTCCCACTCTTCCCCCCAAGTCCCCAAAGTCCACTGTAACATTCTTATTCCTTTGTGTCCTCATAGGTTAGCTCCCACATATCAATGAGAACATACGATGTTTAATTTTCCATTCTGAGTTACTTCACTTGGAATAATAATCTCTAATCTCATCCAGATCATTGAAATAGCTGTTAATTCATTCCTTTTTATGGCTGAGTAGTAGTCCATCATATATACATATATGGGCAACACGATGAGATATATATATATATTCTATGATATGTGCTGCCCATATATATTCTGTGAATATATATATTCATATATATGATATATAAATATAAACATATATAATGTTTATAGATACATATATAAAATATATATATATAATAGGTTCTCTCCATTTTAATTGCATTGCTAAAGTCAAAGACAAAGACAAAGAAAGATATATATAATTCTATGATACATGTTGCCCATATATATATATTCTATGAATATATACGTAGATAAAACAGATTCTCTCCAAGTCACATTTTAATTGCACTGCTAAAGTCAAAGATTTTATACATATATATACACATACACATATATATATGTATACATATAACTCTGAGATATATATGTGTGTGTGTGTGTGTGTGTGTATATATCAGAGTTTCTTTATCTACTCATTGATTGATAGGCATTTGGGTTGGTTCCAGGATTTTGCTATTGTGAATTGTGCTGCTATAAACATGCATGTGAAGTATCTTTTTTGAATAATAACTTCTTTTCCTCTGGGTAGTTACCCAGTAGTGGGATTGCTGGATCAAATGGTAGTTCTACTTTTAGTTATTTAAGGAATCTCCACACTGTTTTCCATAGCAGCTGTACTAGTTTACATTCCCACCAGCAGTGTAGAAGTGTTCCCTGATCGCCACATCCACATCAACATCTACAGTTTTTCGATTCTTCAATTATGGCCATTCTTGTAGGAGTAAGGTGGTATTGCATTGTGGTTTTGATTTGCATTCCCCTGATCATTAGTGATGTAGAGCATTTTTTCATATGTTTGTTGGCCATTTGTATATATTCTTTTAAGGATTGTCTGTTCATGTCCTTAGTCTACTTTTTGATGGGAATGATTGTTTTTTCTTACTGATTTGTTTGAGTTCGTTGTAGATTCTGGATATTAGTCCTTTGTCAGATGTATAGAATGTGAAGATTTTCTCCCACTCTGTGGGTTGTCCATTTACTCTACTGACTGTTCCTTTTGCCATGCAAAAGCCCTTTAGTTTAATTAGGTCCCAGCTATTTATCTTCGTTTTTATTGCAATTGCTTTTTGCCTTTTGGTCATGAAATCCTTGCCTAAGCCAATGTTTAGAAGGATTTTTCCAATGTTATCTTCTAGAATTTTTATAGTTTCAGGTCTTAGGTCTAAGTCTTTAATCTGTCTTGAGTTGATTTTTGTATAAAGTGTGAGAATGAGGATCTCATTTCATTCTCCTACATGTGGCTAGCCAATTATCCCAGCACCGTTTGTTGAAAAGGGAGTTATTTTTCCCCACTTTATGTTTTCATTTGCTTTGCCAAAGATCAGTTAGCTATAAGCATTTGGGTTTATTTCTGGGTTCTCTATTCTGTTCAATTGGTCTATGTGCCTATTTTTATACCAGTGCCACACTGTTTGGGTGACTATGGCCTTATAGTATAGTTTGAAATAAGGTAGTGTGATGCCTCCAGATTTGTTCTTTTTGCTTAGTCTTGCTTTGGCTATGTGGGCTCTTTTTTGGTTCCATGTAAATTTTAGAATTGTTTTTTCTAAATCTGTGAAGAATGATGGTAGTATTTTGATGGAGATTACCTTGAATTTGTAGATTGCTTTTGTCAGTATGGTCATTTTCACAATATTAATTCTACTCATCCATGAGCATGGGATGTGTTTTGCATTTGTTTGTGTTGTCTATGATTTTTTTAAGCAGTGCTTCGTAGTTTTCCTTGTAGAGGCCTTTCAACTCCTTTGTCAGATGTACTCCTAAGTATTTTATTTTATTTTATTTTTGCAGCTATTGTAAAAGGGGTTGAGTTCTTAAATTGATTCTCTGCTTGGTCACTGTTGGTGTATAGAAGAGCTACTAGTTTGAATACATTAATCTTGTATCTGGAAACTTCGCTGAATTCCTTTATCAGTTCTCCAGTTTCTGGAGGAATCCTTAGGGTTTTCAAGGTAAAAAGTCATATCGTCAGCAAACAGGAACAGTTTGACTCCCTCTTTACCAGTTTGGATGCCTTTTATCTCTTTCTCTTGTCGGATTGCTCTGGCTAAGACTTCCAGTACTGCGTTAAAGAGGAGTGGTAAGAGTGGGCATCTTTGTCTTGTTCCCATTTTCAGGGTGAATGCCTTCAACTTTTCCCCATTCAGTATTATGTTGGCTGTGGGTTTGTCATAGACAGCTTTTATTACATTAAGGTATGACCCTTGTATGCCGATTTTACTGAGAGTTTTGATCATAAAGGCATGCTGGATTTTGTCGAATGCTTTTTCTGCATCTGTTGAGATGATCATGTGATTTTTTTGTTTTTGATTCTGCTTATGTGGTGAATCACATTTATTGACTTGCTTATGTTAAACCATCCCTGCATCGCTGGTATGAAACTCACTTGATCATGGTGGATTATCTTTTTGATATGTTATTGGATTCAGTTAGCTAGTATTTTGTTAAGGGTTTTAGCATCTATGTTCATCAAAGATATCGGTCTGTAGTTTTCTTTTTTGGTTGTGTCCTTTCCTGGTTTTGGTATTAGGCTGATGCTGGCTTCATAGAATGAATTAGGGTGGGTTCTTTCTTTCTCTATCTTGTGGAATAGTGTCAAAAGGATTGGTACCAGTTCTTCTTTGAATGTCTGGTAGAATTCTGCTGTGAATCTGTCTGGTCCTGAACTTTTTTTGTTGGCAATTTCTAAATTACTCTATCAATCTGGCTGCTTGTTATTGGTCTGTTCAGGGTATCTAATTCTTTCTGATTTAAGCTAGGAGGGTTGTATTTTTTCCAGGAATTTATCCATCTCTTCTAGGTTTTCCAGTTTATGTGCTTAAAGGTGTTTATAATAACCTTGAATGATCTTCTGTATTTCAGTGGTGTCAGTTGTAATATCTTCTGTTTCATTTCTCAGTGAAGTTATTTGGATTTTCTCTCTTCTTTTCTTTCTTAATCTTGCTAATGATCTATCAATCTTACTTATCATTTCAAAGAACCAGCATTTTGTTTCATTTATCTTTGTTACTGTTTTTTGTTTGTTTGTTTGTGTCAATTTCATTTAGTTCTGCTCTGATCCTGGTTATTTCCTTTCTTCTGCTGGGTTTAGGTTTGACTTGTTCTTGTTTCTCTAGTTTCTTAAGGCATGACCTTAGATTGTCTATTTGTGCTCTTTCAGACTTTTTGATGTAGGCATTTAGGGCTATGGACTTTCCTCTTAGCACTGTCTTTGCTGTATCCCAGAGGTTTTGATCGGTTCTATCGTTATTGTCATTCAGTTCGAATAATTTTTTAACTTGCATTTTAATTTTGTTTTTGACCCCCCCCCCATTTTTTAAATTTGGATGCCTTTCATTTCTTTTCCTTGCTTGCTTTCTGTGGCTAAAATTCCAAGTACAATGTGAATAGAAATGGCAATAGCTGCATCCCTGTCTGTCTTGTTTCTGATCTTAAGGAAAAACTTTTAGCTTTTTAGCATTGAGTTTAATATTGGTTGTGGGGTTTTTTTTTTTAGATAAATACCCTGTGTCATATTTTAAAAGGTTATTGTACTCTGTCTTTTTTTTTTTTTTTTTTTTTTAGGTTAAAAGAGATATCAGAAGCAATTGAGGGACTAGGAAGTGAGTCCTCTAGGGATAAGGAGGCATTGCACCGGATATTTTTTTTTAATGATTTTTTAGCAGTGTCATCTGTCTCATTAACAGTCGTTTTTTTCTTAGAAGTCTCTGCTTTAATATTTAAAATGACATGATTTCTTGTTTTTTGTTTTTGTTTTTGTTTTGTTTTTTTGTTTTTGTTTTTGTTTTTGTTTGACAGAGTCTCTCTCTGTCGCCCAGGCTGGAGTGCAGCGGCGCAATCTCGGCTCACTGCAAGCTCCGCCTCCCAGATTCATACCATTCTCCTGCCCCAGCCTCCTCAGTAGCTGGGATTACAGGCGCCCGCCCTCACGCCCGGCTAATTTTTTTGTATTTTTTAGTACAGACAGGGTTTCACCGTGTTAGCCAGGATGGTCTCGATCTCCTGACCCTTGATCCGCCCGCCTCGGCCTCCCAAAGTGCTGGGATTACAGGCGTGAGCCACCGCGCCCGGCCGATTTCTTGTTTTCTTATAAATGCATGCTGCTAATAAACCCATCGTATATTTTCACTATGTCATCTATAGGCACTTTTTCTGCAGGTTCAGCAATGTCATTTTTACTGTTTTGAGACTGCATTCTAAGTGTGACCCATCACATGCAGTCGGGACGGTATTTCCTACTTGTGACTTCATGTTAACCCTCAAAAATTTTAGGATTTTGGAGTATTTTGGATCTGAATTTTTTGGATTAGGGATTCTCAACCTGTACTCACAAATATTGCCATAATCAGCCTTTCTCAATCAAATCAATACCATTTACTGGAGCTATAAAAAGAAAAAAGAAAAAGAAAAAAAAGAAAAATCTTTCATCCTGCAGTGAAAGATTTCTGTAAGGAAAACTACAAAACACTCATGAATGAAACTGTAGATGACCCAATGAAATGGAAAAACATCCTATGCTCAAGGACTGGAAGAATTAATATTGTTAAAATGCCAATACTGCCCAAAGCAATCTCCGGATCCATTGCAACGTCTATCAAATGTCATTCCTCACAGAATCAGAAAAAAAAAAAAATCCTAAAATGTATATGGAACCAAAAAAGAGCCTAAATTGTCAAAGCACTCCTAAGCAAAAATAACAAAGCTGGAGACATCACCTTACCAGACCTCAAATTATACTACAAGGGTATAGTAACCAAAATATCATGGTTCTGGTATACAAAGAGACACATAGATCAGTAGAACAGAATAGAGAATCCAGAAATAAAGTCATATATCTACAGCCAACTGATCTTTGACAAAGTCAATTAAAATGGACACGTGGGGAAGGACATCCTTGTCATTAAATGGTGCTAGGAAAACTAAATTGCCATATGTGGAATAATGAAATTGGACCCCTGTCTCTATCCATATACAAACGTCAACTCAAGATGGATTACAGACTTAAATGTAAGACCTGAAACTATAAAAATCCTAGAAGAAAACTTAAGTAAAAACTCGGCATTGGTCTAGGCTAAGAGTTCGTACCTCATAAGCACAAGAAACAAGACCAAAAATAGACAAATGGGACTTAATTAAACTAAAAATCTTCTTTACAGCAAAAGAAACAATCAACAAGTAAACAGACAACCTGAAGGGCGGGAGAAAATATTTGTAAACTCTACCTCCAACAGAGGACTGATATCAGAATTTATAGTGTATGCAAAAAACTCACCAACAACAAAAATCAAATATTTCCTTAAAAACTGGGCAATGGGCATGAATATACATTTTTCAAAAGAAGACATACAGATGGCCAACAAGCATCTGAAATAATGCTCAACATCACTAATCATCAGAAAAATGCAAATTAAAACTACAAGAAGATATCATCTTACACTAGTCAGAATGGCTATTATTAAAAAGTAACAAAATAACAAGATGTTGTGAGGATGCAGAGAAAAAAGAATGCTTATACATTGTTGGAGGGAATGTAAATTAGTATAAGCTCAATGGAAAACAATTTGGTGATTTCTCGAAGAACTAAAAATAGCACTACCATTTTATTCAGCAGTCTCAATACTAGGTATTTACCCAAAGTGAAATAAATTATTATATCAAATAGATACCTGCACTTACGTGATTATTGCAGCAGTGTTCACAATAGCAAAGAGATGTAATTAACCTAAGTGTCCATCAGCAGAGGACTGGATAAAGAAAATGTTTTTATATATATATATATATGGAATATATGTATATGGAATATATATATGGAATATATATGGAATAGGTATATGGAATGTATATATGGAATATACATATTGAATAGGTATATGGAATATACATATGGAATATCTATATATGGAATATGTATATGAATATATATGGAATGTATTTATGGAATATATATGGAGAATATATATGGAATATAGATATGGAATACAGATATGGAATATAGATATATGGAATATGTATGGATTATATAGATATGGAATATGTAGATGGAATATATATGGAATATATATGGAATATATATATGGAATACTATTTAGCCCTAAGTAAGAATGAAGTCATGTCTTTTACAGCAACATAGATGGAACTGGAGGCCATTATCTTAAGTAAACCACTCAGAAACAGAAAGTCAAGTACTACATATTCTCACTTACAAGTGAGAGCTAAGTAATATGGACACAGAGTGTGAACTAATAGACACTGGAGACTCAGAATCATGGAAGGATGGGAGGAAGGAAAGGAGTGAGAAATTACTTACTGAGTTCTTTGTACATTGTTTGGAAGGTGGTTACACTAAAAGCCCATACTTCACCACTGTGCAATGTATCAATGCCACAAAACTGTACTTGTACCCCTTAAATTTATACAAATTTAAAAGGAATTCAACCCAAGGCTTACAACAATTCAAGGAGTGTTTTATTAAGAATAACAAGTGAAGCTCAGCAAAAAGAGACAGTTTTGTGATGTGTAGCTTGTTCTTTTCCCATATTTTTGTCCAGCTGTGTGGTATCCTGGAAAGTCAGTAGTCTTGCACTGCAATAGTTGTGAAAACCAGCAGCCTAGCAGTCACTGAAGGAGAGAAGGATTTCCTCTTTCTGCCTTCAAAATCTTCATCCCTAGGAAATTATCACAAATTTACCCATGTGCCAACCCTTTTAAAAAGCTTTTTTTCTTAAAACATACATTTATCTCATGTAACTCAGAGTGTGGTCTGTGTGGCCAATGCTATCCCAGAGGCAATTATTTTATGTGTATAAATGTAATTGGTACAAGTACAGTTTTGTTAATGGATATATTATATAGTAGTGAAGTCTGGTGTTTTAGTGAAACCATCACTTGAATAATGTACATTGTACTTATTAAGTAATTCTTCATCCCTCTGTCATCCACCCTCTCACCCTTCCAAGTCATCAGTATCTATTATAGCACACTCTATGTCCATGTGTAGACATTATTTAGTTACCACTTATAAGTGAGAACACGCAGTTTTTGACTTTCTGTTTCTGAGTTCTTTCACTGAAAATAATGGCCTCCAGTTCTATCCATGTTGCTGTAAAGGACATGATTTCATTCTGGGGAAGTTTTTTGACCTCATAGCTACTTCAGACGCAAGACTAACTAGAGCTAAAAAGAGCATGACCAAAAAACAAAAACTGAAAACGTAGGAAATGAGGTGTCCAGTGTGTCTTGTAACTCTTTGTGTTACTTTTGGGAATTTAAAAGGCTATACCCATGTGTAGCATTGTATGTTTTCCCCAGTGCTGTGGACATGCTCAGGAAAGGCCTAAGAATGCCCTAATAGTTACCTCTGGCTGAATTCTATGCTCTGTGTGAGTAGGAAGTGAAGTCCAAAGTAGAGTTGTAAACTGCTTGCTGCAACAATGAATATATGCCTCATCATATACACACACAACCCCTTGGAAAAGTCCAGGTGAATTACATAATTTAAGATCATTGCTGTCCACTCATTACCCGACTAGTAAGCTAACAAAACAAAGACTTTAGTGGCTGCACATGACACGTAATGTAGACTTCACAAAATTAGTCCAAGAAGGTTACCAAGTGAGTAATCAGCAATGAAAACCTCACAAACAAATGGTGAAGAGATAATCTGTTTCCAAAGCTGCAAATTATATTAGGTAAAAAGTCCAGTTTTATTTAAAAATTATGAGACATGCAGAGAAACAGGAAATATTGCCCATATACAGAAAAGAGGGAAAACAATAAATAGAAATATTCCTTTAAGGCTGGGTGCAGTGGCTCACGCCTGTAATCCCAGCACTTTGGGAGGCCGAGGCGGGTGGATCACGAGGTCAGGAGATCAAGACCATCCTAGCTAACATGGTGAACCCTGTCTCTACTAAAAATACAAACAATTATCCGGGCATGGTGGCAGGTGCCTGTAGTCCCAGCTAGTCGGGCGGCTGAGGCAAGAGAATGGCTTGAACCCGGGAGGCAGAGCTTGCAGTGAGCCAAGATCGCGCTACTGCACTCCAGCCTGGGCGACAGTGCAAGATTCTGTCTCAAAAAAAAAAAAAAAAAAAAAAATGTTCCTCTAGGAGCCCCAGACAATGGCCTAGTGGACAAAGACATCAGCTAGTATACTCAACAAACTAAAGGAAATCATGGACAAAAAGACTAAAGAAAAGTATGAAAATCATATCTCACAATACTGAAATAATTCAAGATAAGTGATGAAGTTGTAAAGTACAATCGCTGAGATAGAAATTCACCAGAGGGGCTCACCAGCAGGTAGGAATGGACAGAAGAAAAACCCGACGTAAGTATAGATCAGTTGAGATTATACACTCTGAGGAACAGTAAAAAAAAAGAAAAAAAGAAAAAAATGAACAGAGTTTCAAAGACTTATGGAGCATAATCTAGTGTAAAAACGTATGCATAATGGGGATTTCAGAAGAAAGAGAGAATGGCACAGGACATTTGAAGATATAATGGCTAAAAACATTTTGATTTTGCTTAACACTATTAATCTCCACATCTAAGAAGCTCAATGAATGCCAAGTAAGAAAAAATCTAAGAGATCCACACCTAGACAATTTATAATCAAGATATCAATGACAAAGATGACTAATCAATAAGCTTAGCAGATTACTTCTCATGAAAACCATTCAAGCCAGAAGATAGTGAGAGAATATGCCAAAAGTGGTGAAAGAAATATTTGTCCAGCAAGAATTCTATATCGTGGCAAATCTATCTTTAAAGTCAGGGAAAAATTAAGATACTCCCAGATATATAAATACTTCAAGTTCATCACCATTAGACTTGCCATACATAAAATACTCATTGACCTGATGGTATATAAAGAAAACCCTTAAGAATACATACCACCCCAAAATATTATTAGAGCTAATAAATGAATTCAGGAAGGTGGAAGACATAATGTCAATGTATTACGCATATGAAATTGCATGTGCATTATGAAAAAACCCATTTACACTAGCCTTAGAAGAATGAAACACATAGTAGTTCACTTAAGCAAAAAAATAGCAACACCTGTACACTGAAAAACAACAAATCATTGTTCAACAACATTAAAAAAAAAAAAGACAGAGAGAGCCATTCCTTGTTTGTGAATCGAAGACTTGATATTACTAGGCTGGCTGTTTTCCATATTTGATCTATAAATTCAATAGAATTCTTATAAAATTCCAGATGACTTTTTGCAGAAATTGACATGTTAATCCTAAAATTCATGTGTAAATACAAGACACCCAGAATAGCTATTGACTAATAATTAAATTAGATCATTAAAATAATTTTTAAATGCTTACAATTATTTTAATATAATCTCTTGAGATCAACAACACATTGCTAGCCAGGAGCAGTGGCTCATGCCTGTAATCCCAGCATTTTGGGAGGCTGAGGCAGGTGGATCACTTGAGGTCAGGAGTTCGAGAGCAGCCTGCCCAACATGGTGAAACCCCGTCTCTACTAAAAATACAAAAATTAGCCAGGCATGGTGGTGCATGACTGTAATCTCAGCTACTCGGGAGACTGAGGCAGGAGAATTGCTTGAACCCAGGAGGCGGAGGTTGCAGTGAGCCGAGATCGTGCCATTGCACTCCAGCCAGAATGACAGAGCAAGATTCTGTCTCAAAAAAAAAAAAAAAAAAGAAAGAAATGATGTGCAATTTCATTAGTCCTCAGGAAAAATACAAATCAAAACCACAACATGATACCACTTCACACCTTTTGCAATAACTATAATCTTAAAAAACATACAATAGCAAGTATTGACGAGGATGTGGAGAAACAGCAACATTCAGACATTGCTGGTGGGACTATAAAATGGTAGAGTCATTGTAGAAAACAGTGTGTCAGTTTCTTCAAGAGTTAAACAGTGTTGCCATGTGACCCCAAAATTCCACTTCCATGATAATACCAAAGAGAACTGAAAATGTATTCACACAAAAATTTGCACATGAATGTCCATAGCAGCATTATCAATAATTAGTAAAAACAAGAGCATCTTGGAAGAAAGGAACCTTGATCTGTACCTTGCATGGAATGCAAATATTAATCAATTGGAACCATAAACCTTAACATAGATGCTAAACCTATGCAGCTTCTAGGGAAAGATATCACAAACAGAACATTTTTGCAGGCTTGGAAAGGGCAAAAGTTCTTAGACACAGTAATATCCAATTTAAAAGGGAAAATAGATATATTTGATTCTGTCACACTTTAAAACTTCTACTCTTCTGAATACACCATCGGTAAGAAAAAGAAAAAGAAAAAAAAAAAAACCCAAACCACACACTGGGAAAAAATTTCACTCCTAGGTATTTACCACAGATAATTAAAAATACATGTTATTGTGTCTTGTACAGGGATTTATGTGATATCTTAATTCACTATCGCTCAGTTGGGAACACCAAATGTTCATGTACCAGCAGATAAATGGAAGAACAAATATGGAGACTCAAACAATGTAATATTATTCAACAATAAAAAGAATGAACTGCTGATACATACAAAAACAATGAATCTCAAACATTGAATAACAGTCAGACACAAAAGGTAATGTTATCATATGATTTCATTATGTAAGGATTAAAAACAAGCAAGTTATTAGTTTCTATGTCAGTATAAGATTTGCGCCTGAAGGGCTTCGAGTGAATTTGAAAGGGGCATAAGGCAAGATGAATGTTCTATATGCTCATCTAGGTGTTGGACAACCATGTGTATGTGTTTGTCAATCTCATTCAAACAGATATATAAGATCTGTGCATTTCTTTATATGAGTTTTACCTCTATTTCAAAGAACATATAAGAAAAGATTGTTTTGTTATTATTATTTCCAAATTTGTTGTCATTCTGGCACTTTTCCCTGAGCACTTTGGCTGTGATCATCTCACTGAACACATCTAAGCACCTTTATGCGATGGTTATTATATCCCCTCATTAAGAGGCAGGAGGTCAGTATCAGAGATCCTGTGACCCAAGACTATGCAAGTGGTGGGAACCAAAGTTCATGCTAATTGTACCACAGCACACAGCATTTATGACTCTGGCTCTTTTGCTTGTTTACATGTCAGTTTATTTTTCCCTCCCCCATGCAATCAGCAACATGTCAGGGAAACTGTTTAATGTATTTCTGTCCATACATAGAGGAGAGAATCTGTTCAGCAGACTGTAGCAGGTATTTCTAGCTTCCCTGATGCTAAGGCCCCTAAGCCCATTATAACCTCTCCTTTCTAACTGCTGGGCTGGGAAAATAAAGCAGGTGACTGAGCACAAGGTCTCTATTCTCTTGGAAAGGTAGCAGTGAAGAGAGACAGAGTTCTCATGCCACTATGACAAAGTCTCTAGTCACACACCTACAGGTGACATGAGGACATTAAGACCTGATGGAGACTCTTTCTTTCTCTCTCTCTTTCTCTCTCTTTTTCTCTTTCTTTCTCTTTCTTTCTTTCTTTTTCTTTCTTTCTTTCTTTCTCTTTTTCTTTCTTTCTCTCTCTTTCTCTTTCTTTTTCTTTCTCTCTTTCTTTCTTTCTTCTCTCTCCTTTCTTTCCTTTCTTCTTTCTCCTTCCTTCCTCCCTCCCTTTCTGCCTTCCTTCCTTCCTCCCTCCCTCCCTTCCTCTCTTTCTCTCTCTCTTTCTCTCTTTCTTTCATTCGTTCTTTCTTTCATTCTGTCTTTCTTTCTTCTTTCCCTTTCTTCCATCAGGAAACAGTACTTTTATTGTACATATGAGACAAACAAAACAACAACAAATGCTTTGCCAGAGTCATACAGCCAAAGAAGTAGAACTAAAAGGAAAATTTATGGTAAGCAATTGCTAATTCTCTACAATTTCTTCTTCACCAAGCTATTGCAGCACAGGGGCCATTCAGCTGTGTATGCGTGTGCTGCATGTGTGTGAGAAGTGGAGATGGGTACGTGTGGGCCCACAGCACACCCATATACATATTTCTTGGCTGATCTATACTAATCCTTAACAATGACATACTTGGTAGATTTTATGACTTAATACACACATAACTGGATGCCTGGCTGTGGTGATGGACAATCATAGCTACACCTACTCTTTTGGCTCTTTTGATGAAGCTGACCCTCTGACTTTCAACCTGTTGGCTAGCTTAGGGAATGATTCACTTCTCCTTGAAGACTTCATGGCTCTTTATAAACTTATGGCTCCTTGGTTGTTGGTATGTGGGGCCCAGGCTAACCCAACTCTGGGCCTATATGATCCATGATTTTGAGGGTGGGCAACAGTGCCAATATCTGCTCCAAGTAGGCCTGTGTCGTTCTGAAGCATTCATATCCATCTGACCTATTCTGGCCCTACCAAATTTACTGCAGCAATGGGCCTCATTAGACACCATCTTTAAGATCTTACTGACCTCCTTTCTTTCTTTTTCCTTCCTTTCTTCTTTCTTCCTTCCTTCCTTTTCTTCCTTCCTTCCTTCCCTCTTTCCTTTCTTTTCCTTCCTTCCTTCTTTCCTCTCTCTTTCTTTCTTTCTTTTCTTTTCTCTCTCCTTTCTTTCTTTTCTTTTCTCTCTCCTTTCCTTCCTTCCTTCCTTTCTTTCTTTCTTTCTTTCTTTCTTTCTTTCTTTCTTTCTTTCTTTCTTTCTTTCTTTCTTTCTTTCTCTCTCTCTCTTTCTTTCTCTTTCTTTCTTTCTTTCTTTCTTTTTTTCTTTCTTTCTTTCTTTCTTTCTTTCTTTCTTTCTTTCTTTCTTTCTTTCTCTCTCTCTCTCTCTCTCTCTTTCTTTCTTTCTTTCTTTCTTTCTTTCTTTCTTTCTTTCTTTCGTCTACAATATTGAGTCAGTAAGTACTATGAAGATTGCTGTGTCAAACTTTTCCATGTTGCAGATGTGGGACTTAAGCTTGCAGGAAAGAACAGATTTAGGTAAAGATATACAGGTTATTGTGGCAGACTTGAAACTAGAATCCAAATCTCTTATTCTTAGTCTTGTGATTTTCTCACTCCCCTATGTTGGCCTCTTCTCCTGGAGGTTTAGCTTTCTCTGGAAACTTTTTTAAAATAGAGGGGGAAAAGACAGTATAGGCAGCAGAATTTCCATTATGAAGACACCACCTGCCTCAATATTTCTTTGACTGGTGCTCTGGTCTTTCCATCCACAGGTGACATTTTAACCCACTTGCTGTTACTGAAGTTGTGCAGATTTAACATATCACCTTTGGTGTAATTGCATCTCAATGGATGCTGTAGGGGTAAGACATTCTTAAGCTAAGTGAAGGGATGTGCTACTGTGGAATTGATCACCAGCAGATCAGAGACTTTCCCAGGGCCTGTTGCAATACATTTCCTCTTGTCTTTCTTGGATATTTTTAGTTCCTGGGGTCTGATTAGTACCAGGGTCATGAGAGCCTTTAGTGTTGGCCTCAGGTGGTAGACATGTGACTGGCAGACTAACAGCACCCTATTTTTAGTGTTGGTTTCTATCAATACATCTAGAAATGTGGCTTTGATTACTATTCTCCCTAGTGCTTCAAAAATATCCCTTTATTTTCTTTCAAAACCATTTATATTAGAAATGCCCTCAACCCCTTGAGCAACTAGGAATCCAGAGAAAACAGGAGTCAAAAGCAGATGAAGCAGAAAATGATCTCTTTATTGGAAGTTTGAAGGGGCTTCAGGTTGAGAAAGCCTAATTCAAGGAAGCACGGGCAGGTGGTGTCATCCATGGACCAAGAATCTGAAACTACATGGGAGTGTGCATATCAGAAACATCACAGAATTCACTGAGGTCAAGTGATACCTAGAGAGAAAGAAGAGAATCAATGATGTGAGTACAGTAAAAAGTGAAGGGTGGGGATGGTAGCTGGGCCCCCATCCCCTTCAGCTCCAATTGTACCAGCCCTCTATTACTAGGATACCAGGCCACTAGTTGCCAGCCGGGGCCACTGTTTCTGCTGCTTGCCCTCTCTTCAAGTACAGTGTTACTTATTGCAAAGAGGCAGGGAAGCACCATTACCCCTCTCAGGGCTTCAATTTTCTTCTCCTGATGTTGCAAACATCTAATTGGCCCATGAGATCCCTCACCATCTCTTGTGTCTCCCTTTCCATCTCCTCTTTCACAACATGAACCGGGATCTTTCTACTTATCTCTTTCCTGTATTCTGAGAGGGAGGACTGCTAGTCTTTGGGCTTGTGGTCTCTGAAGGAGCATAGATGAACCCTAACAGGGATGCAAGAACATTCATTGGTGCGCAGAAAGAAAATCTTAACTGCTATAATCCTTTATACTATATAGGAAATAAATTGAGGTTTACTAACCTAAAGTATAAGAACTGACAAGAGTATACCATAAACTTATAAATACGCATATGTAGTCAGTACAGGTTCAAAAAACCTTTAGGAGGTAGGCATATACAAAAAAAAATTATTGAAGAATATTCAATTAAGGATAGGAATTCTAGGACCTCATGATAGGCCAAACATCCTTCTGTGCCACTACCAGACCCTCTCCTCACCAGGGAATTGTGAGGCTCATCTTCCTAACACTTGTTATACAGCACTTCTATTGGTGTGAACAATGGTTATCAATCCTACAAAAGTCCTGGAGAGTCCCCAACAATTCTAAACATTGGGAGAGGTATCTCCCCTATTTGCTAAAAAAAAAAATTACCTTGATATTGATCCATCCTTTCACATGGTTACTGAATGGTAGGTTTATGTAGATAATGGATTTCTGTTGTAGTTACGACGTTGTACCAAATGATGATTACCGTCACCTTCATGCTCTACAATTACAACATCCAGTGCCCCATGAGATCCATGTTGGTGCCTGACTTTTTGTTCATGACTGAGTAGGTCTTGTTCTCTATTTGTAGATTGGCCAGACTCTCCGTTTGCATTTTCACCATGCCGTGACTGTTGCTTAGGATTTGGTGCCTGAATTTGAGATTTGCCTGCTATTAGGTTTTCAGTTTGGCTATAAATACTGCTTTGGGATACAACTTTCTGAACACCTTTTTCTCCATAGTGGAGTCGTCTTTCTTCTGTACTTGAAGATTGGTATGATATTTTATTTGCCTTTTGGCTATGCTCTTGCTCTTGACTGGGAATAGTTATCTGTTTTTGAGATTTGCCATGTGCTTTCTCTTCAGTTTGGCTATAGCTACTGCTTTGGGATACATCTTTCTGGACACCATTTTCTCCATAGTGGAGTCGTCTTTCTTCTGTACTTGAAGATTGGTATGATATTTTATTTGCCTTTTGGCTATGCTCTTGCTCTTGACTGGGAATAGTTATCTGTTTTTGAGATTTGCCATGTGCTTTCTCTTCAGTTTGGCTATAGCTACTGCTTTGGGATACATCTTTCTGGACACCATTTTCTCCATAGTGGAGTCGTCTTTCTTCTGTACTTGAAGATTGGTATGATATTTTATTTGCCTTTTGGCTATGCTCTTGCTCTTGACTGGGAATTGTTACCTGTTTTTGAGATTTGCCATGTGCCTTCTCTTCAGT
The DNA here is from genome assembly GCF_037993035.2 of Macaca fascicularis. Classification (NCBI taxonomy): domain Eukaryota; kingdom Metazoa; phylum Chordata; class Mammalia; order Primates; family Cercopithecidae; genus Macaca; species Macaca fascicularis. The sequence continues at coordinate 101,286,950 of NC_088384.1, read as the reverse complement.
TTGCCTATAAATACTGCTTTGTGATACATCTTTCTGGACACCATTTTCTCCATAGTGGAGTCGTCTTTCTTCTGTACTTGAAGATTGGTATGATATTTTATTTGCCTTTTGGCTATACTCTTGCTCTTGACTGGGAATTGTTATCTGTTTTTGAGACTTGCCACGTGGTTTCTCTTCAGTTTGCCTACAAATACTGCTTTGTGATACATCTTTCTGGACACCATTTTCTCCATAGTGGAGTCGTCTTTCTTCTGTACTTGAAGATTGGTATGATATTTTATTTGCCTTTTGGCTATGCTCTTGCTCTTGACTGGGAATTGTTACCTGTTTTTGAGATTTGCCATGTGCCTTCTCTTCAGTTTGCCTATAAATACTGCTTTGTGATACATCTTTCTGGACACCATTTTCTCCATAGCGGAGTCGTCTTTCTTCTGTACTTGAAGATTGGTATGATATTTTATTTGCCTTTTGGCTATGCTCTTGCTCTTGACTGGGAATTGTTATCTGTTTTGGAGACTTGCCATATGCCTTCACTTCAGTTTGGCTATAGCTACTGCTTTGGGATACATCTTTCTGGACACCATTTTCTCCATAGTGGAGTCGTCTTTCTTCTGTACTTGAAGGTTGGTATGATATTTTATGTGCCTTCCGGCCATGCTCTTGATCTTGATTGAGATTTTTTGTCTGGTGTTGATTCTTGTTATATACTAGGAGCTCATTTTGGGTAGTAAAAATGTCTTTGTATCCATGTTGGAGTTTGTGTTGATGTGCAGGACGGAGTGAAGTTTGTAGTTTACTTGAATGTTCCTCTCTCACATCAACCACATTTTGGTAATGCCCTTTATTTCGATGAGAATTTTGAGTCTCACGTTGTTGTTTCTTAGCTACTAGCTCTTCAGTTTGGAGAACATAATTGGTTTGGGATCCACCTTGTGTTCTACCTTTTTGTGCACCAGAGGCTGAAGCTTGTTCTTTACTTAGTCCACGAACCCGTAGCCTTTCTTCTGTGTTTGAATATTGACTGGATATTCCCTTTCCAGATGGGCTATTCCCCTGATCTTGAGAAGGATTTTTTGTCCCATGATGATCTTGGCCTCCTTTATGATGTATAACTATCACATGAAAATGACCTTTTGATTTAGCACTGTCTCTGCCTTCTAGTTTATAATTGAGCAGTTCTTGACTTCCACGTAGGTGTTGTTCTGATTTTGTCGTTTTATGTTGGGCATTCGAATAATACTGCTGACTTTTTCGGGTCCGGTCACGATCATTGGCATCTACATGATATGTGTGTTGAATAGAAAAACTGCCTTTGGATTCAGTATGTTGTTTGTCTTTTTGTCCAGAATAGTGCTGGCCCTTTTGTCTTTGTGGAAATTGGGAAGATCCACTTGGTAACTGGCCTTTTGATCCACCTGGTAATTGATAATAGAAGTGTATGCTTTCATTATCTCCAAAGCTCCCTTGCAACTCTTACCTCCCACCTTTTCCCAACAAATTATTGTTGTTTCTAGAAAAGCTGAAGCTTTGGGTGGAGAAAATCAATTCTCTTCAACAAGAAGAATCTGTGCCCAAACAGGTTACTGTTTGCACTCCAAATAATCTAAGAGGCTATTCTGTCTGAGCAGCTTTCCCCAAGGCTTACCCTCTCCACTCACCTTTTTGTCCCATCACAGCTGCTTGCCTCTCCAAGATGAGGAGCAGAGAAAGTACGAAGATGATGTTGGGCTTCATCTTGCTTGGAAAGCCTTGTCTGAGAGCTGAGTGGACCTTGTCATTTATATCTTCCTTGAGTGAAGGTGCCATGGGTGGAGCTTAAATTACAAAAGGCACTGCCTTTTCTTAGTTTATCAGTAAATGCCAACTTCCTCACCCCTGCTGAGTGTGGGACAAAGTCAATGTCCCCAGCAACATAATGTCAAAGGCATTTTCCTTCTTCTGGAAGCCTCAGCAAATTTTTATCAGTCCTTGTTGATCATCATGCCAGATCACTTGCATTTTACGGAATTTTAGATGAAAGTAGGAAAGAGATTAGCTTCAGGCTACAAAAGTAATTGGTTTCTGAGAATGCCTTTATATTCTAAATGTGAGTTTGCCTTCATGATGTAATAAATTAAATATTCTATTTTAGATAGAACGCCATACTTCCTTTTGTTTTAAAAATGATCTTGAGACACGATCTATTTTACCTAAGAGTGAGCAATCATAGAAGTCCAATGACATAGAAGATAATGAAACATTATGGAATCCAAAGAAAGAAATTTTAAACAAGTAAATGGGGCACACCAATGTCAAATATGTCTGTCAAGTTCAACACAGTAAAGACTGACATGTATCCAAAGTTTTTCTTAGTTGTTGCTAGTAACTTTAATGAGAGATGAATACAATTATGTTGGGTTGTCAGTTGAAGGATTGCGACCAGCTGCAACCTTCTCAGGAAGTCTGAATTCATGGTGGAATGAGAGCTGAGGCTCTATCTGGAGTGGGAGGTAAGCTCCAGATATGTTTTCAAAGGATGAGAGAATTTTAACATGTTTTCCTGGTGATAGGAACAACTGTTGGAAAAAAAGTAAAAATGCTGGTTTCTAAATTGGGTTCTTTTCATGAAATCTACCTAAATAGCAGATTTTTTTTTTTTTTAGTTAAAAGAAGTTTCTACTTCAGTAATAAACAGCTAAATCCCCACACGGGCTGTGAGAAATATTTGCCACCATCAATGAATTGAATAATGTATTGTGAGTGGACATGAAGCTAAAATTCCCACCTTTGGTAGAAGCAAATATTTTTTCCAATTGTGATGACATCCTGAAAAGTTTAAAGAAACTTTCTTTACTTTGAGTCATAGACTTTGTTATAAGCAGATCACAGGGGAAGAAAGAAGAAAGCATCCCAACAGTGTTCCTGTGTACATTCAGAACACCTTGGAGGGTACTTCTGGGGAAAGGATAGCTTGAAAACTTATTTTCAATTATTCTAGCTTAAAATCTTAACCTTCCTGTAGGCAATGCTTTACGGAAGGGGTAAAGGGAAAGGCCAACCACAGATAAAAGCACTATGCTATCAAACATAAATCATGTGAGCTGCATGGTTTCTCTATGAACCACTCTGAGATCTTACCAAATTTATCTGTTTGCCTCAAGGGCAGTAAGTAGTTCCTTATTGCAGAAACTCCAACAGAGTAGGGTGTTATTGTCCTGAACTAAAATTGATTACTGTGTCTGCTAACCACTGTAATCTTCCTCACACTTCCCTTAAGAAAATACCAGAAACTGTTCTGTTCCAAGCTTACTGATACAAAATAGAGTCTGAAATATTAGCTTTACTTATGGATCAAGAACAAAACTTTCATCTCATCTAGTGTCCAAAAGATGCAGATAAAACAAAGGAGCGCAATATTTGCAAAAACAAAGCAGGAAAATGCAATCCAAGCATAATATGTGATTATTATATTCATATTAGAATTGAATTCAATGAAATGTGGAAAAAACAATTTCCAAATGATAAAGGAATGTATTGATAAAGTTGAAATCAGAAATCAGTGATTTGGAAAGCATAAAAATGGTATGGTTATGCATACATCTTAGATATGGAATTATGATGGGGAAAAGATTAAGTGATCAAATGATTTGCCCTGTTGGACAAATTTTTTAAAAAGCAAAAATATTAAAGTGCACTAAACTGGCACAAAAATCAGAAAGTTTTGTACTCATAGGAAAAGAAGAAAACAGGAGGATTTAAATGTATTTTGCTCAATTCTATGGGAAATCACTTTACAACTTAGAAAATATTCCAATATAGTTATTTTGGGGAAATGGGCAGAAAAACCTGGTAGAGTAGGACTCCCCAGAGATTATACCCTCCAAAACATGAAATTTAATAATTATCCACATGTGATAATACTTTCTCAAAAGCTAAACAGGCCAGATGAGATATTACAGAACCTGATTATAGCATAATAATTAAAAATACACATTGAAGAGGATATGAAAGACAATTTCGTTTCCTGCATCACCCCTAACCCAATCACAGGCAGCACAGTGCAGAGAGAGCTACTTTCTTTCGGGGGAAGGGAATGAAGTAAGGCTTGGACTTTTTCATAGAACCCAATACTAGTCACATAATAGTAAAATTCAGCACTGGGAGGACACTTATGGTGACTCTGGGTGAGTACCTGTGGCCTAAGCAGCAAGACCGGCCCCAGCAGCAGAGAGGAACACATAGTTCCTGTGAGATAGACTTGTGTTCTTACCTGCACCACTGGCAGCCAACTACAGCAGCCTTGGATTATGAATAACCAACATAGATAGGCAGGTATCAGTGAGGAGGAGTTGGGAATGCAGTCCATCATTGTGCCAGCCTCTGCAGCCATGGGTTAGGGCCTGGTGCAGAACTGGCCATGGTGGTCCTGGGTTTATGACATCTCCTTGTGCTGCAGTGACTGAAACAGTCACAGACTTACAAACCCAGAACTGATGATCTGCCTAGAATTTCTGGACAGAGTTGAGGGACATTCTCAGACAAAGCCAACTTGGAGTAAGTAGCTACCTTAAATTCAATATCTGCATTCAAGTACCTACCTGCAATTCAGTAAGTACCTTCTTCTTCAATGTGCAGACATCAATGCACAATCACAAGGATCAAGAACAATTGGGGAAAACTGATAACACCAAATTAACAAAATAAGGTACCAAATGAACAAAATAAGATACCATTGATTGGCCCAAAGACATGGAGATGTATGACCTGCCTGAAAAAGAATTTAAAATGGCTGTTCTAATGGAGCTCAAAGAACTTTGATACAATACAGATAAATAATTAAATGAAATGATGAAAACAATAAGCGACCAGAAAGAGAGATGTAACAAAGGGCAAAAATGATAACAAAATATCTAATGTTAATATGGGAGATGAAGAATGCAATGAATAAAATGAAAAGTGCAATAGAGTGCATTAACACCAGAAATGATCAAGCAAAAGGAATAATCTGTGAGCTTGAATACAGGTTACTTGATAATATATACTCAGAAAAGGAAAAAAGAAGAAAGAATAGAATGAAGGAAACTTATGAGATGTATGGAATAGCATTAAGTGAGCAAAGGGACAATTTACTGGTATTCAAGAGAAGTTACAGAAATATAAATGGAAAAGTAAAGAAAGCTTATTAAATAAGTAATAACAGAAAACTTTCCAAATCTGAAGAGTTCATATATATATATACACACACACATATATATATACCCATATATATACATATATGCATATTTTATATATATATATATGTAGTCAAAGTTCAGGATGTCAACAGTCACCAATCACATTCAATTCAAAAAAGACTAGACATATAATAATCAAATTGTGAAAGATCAAAGACAAAGAAATGATCCTGAAGCAGCAAAAGAAAAGAAGCAAATAAAATACAAAACAGTTCCAATACACTTCACATCAGACCTTTTTTTTCTTTTTCAACTGTCATTTTACATTCGGGGGCAAGTGTGCAAGTTTGTTACCTGGGTATATTGCATGATGCTGAAGCTTAGGGTATGAATTTTCCTGTCATTCTGATACTGAGCATAATACCCAACATTTAGTTTTTCAACCTTTGTCCCCTTTCCCTCCCTTCTTCTCTCCTCTAGTAGTCTTCAATGCCTATTATTTCCATCTTTATGTTCATGAGTATCTGACATTTAGCTCCCCTCTATAACTGAAAACATGTGGTATATAGTTTTCTCTTCCTGCATTAATCCACTTAGGATAATGGCCTCCCACTGCATCCATGTTGTTGCAAATATATGATTTTATTTATTTATTATGACTGTGTAGTATTCCATGGTGTATATACACCACATTTTCTTTATCCAGTCCAGCATTGATGGGCACCTAAGTTGATTCCATGTTTTTGCTAGTATGAATAGTGCTGCAATCAAATCATATTTCTCAAGGGGAACATTAAAGATCAGAGGAGAGTGGAATAATATTATCAAAGGAATAAAAAAAAAGAAAACCATCCAAGCATACTATACTCAGCAAAGCTGTTCTTCAGAAATGACAGAGAAATGAAAACTTTCCCAGACGTGAAAAGGTGAGGAGGTATGTCACCATCAGACCTAATTTTATAAGAAATGCTAAAGGAGTTCTTTAAGGTGAAAGAAAAGGATGCTAATGAGTAATATAAAATAATCTAAAAGTATAGAACTCACGAATAAAAGTAATTACACAGTCAAATTCAGAATACTGTGATACTATAATGGTGATGTATAAATCACTTCTATCTTTAGTATGAAGGTTAAAAGATAAAACTGTTGAAATTAATAGTAGCTACAATAAATTGTTAATGCATATGGCGTATAAAAGCTGTTAATTGTGACATACGAATATCAAAATGTGGGGAGGGAAGTGGTGGTAAAGTATAGTTTTATGTTTTGTAATCAAACAAGTTATTATCATGTTAAAATCACTTGTGATAGCTACAGGATGTTTTTTAAAGGCCTCATGTTAGCCACAAAGACAATATTTTTAATAGATGCCCTAAAAATAAAAAATAAGTATCAAAATATACTACTAGAGAAACTAACTTAATCATAGTGGAAGGCAATAAGAGAGAGAGAGAAGGAAGGAAGGAAGGAAGGAAGGAAGGAAGGAAGGAAGGAAGGAAGGAAGGAAGGGAAAGAAAGAAAAGAAAGAAAGAAAGAAAGAAAGAAAGAAAGAAAGAAAGAAAGAAAGAAAGAAAGAAAGAAAGAAAGAAAGAAAGAAAGAAAGAAAGAAGAAAGAAAAGAAAGAAGGAAGGAAGGAAGGAAGGAAGGAAGGAAAGAAAGAAAGTGAATCACCAAAACAACTAGAAAACAAAAGTGGTAGTGGTAAGTCCTTACCTATGAATAATTATCTTGAAATTGTGTTAGTAGTAAGTCCTTACCTATGAATAATTATCTTGAAGGTAAATAAATTCACTAATCAAATGCCTAGGTTGGATGAATGGGAAAAAAAATAAGACCCATCAATAGGCTTCCTAAAAGAGGCAACCATACTGGTAATTACACACATAGACTGAAAGATAATGGATGGAAAAAACATTCCACATAAGCAGAAACCAAAAGAGAGCAGGAGTAACAATACTTATATCAGATCAAATAGACTTTAAGTCAAAATGTAAAAAGACATAAAGATCATTATATAATGCTGAAGAGGTCAATTCAGCAAGATAATACAGAAATTGTAAGTACATATGCACCCCAAATCCAAGCACCTAAAGATATAAAGCAAATATTCTGAAGAGAGATCAACTGCATGCAATAATAGTAGGTGTTTTAGGCCATTTTGCGTTACTATAAAAGAATACCTGAGACTAGATAATGTATACAGAAAAGAGGTTTGTTTGGCTCAAAGTTCTGCAGGCTAAGATACCTGATGCCAGCACCTGCTCAGTTTCTGGTGATGCCACACAAAATATTTAATCGTGATGGAAGGGAAGGGGAGCCAGTGTATCACATGGTGACAGAGGGAGCAAGAAAGATGCCAGGGTCTTTTAAACAACCAGTCGTCATGTGAACTAACAGAGTGAGAACTCCCTCATTACTGCAGGGATAGCACCAGGCCATTCATGAGGGATCTAGCCCCATAACCCAAACACCTCACATTGGGCTGCACTTCCAACACTGATGGTCACATTTTAACATGAGATTTGGAGGGGACAGATATCCAAACTATATCATTAGAGGATTTCAAGACAGTGTAATAGCAATGGACAGATCACCCAGACAGAAAATCTGCAAAGAAATATGAGCTATAAGCTGCACTCTAGACTAAATAGACTTTAAGGGCATATACAGAAAAGTATATTAAACAACTGCAGAACATATGTTCTTCTCAACTGCACATGAAATATTCTTCAAAATAGATTATTATATGTTAGGCCACAAAACAAGTCTTAACATATTTATGAAGACTGAAACCATATCAAGTATCTTTTCTGACCACATTACTATCAAACTGGAAATTAATTAAAGAAGGAACTTTGGAAAATACACAAATACATGGAAATTAAACTACATGCTCCTGAACAACAAACTGGTCAAAGAAGAAATTAAAAAGGAAATGAAAATTTCTTTGAGACAAGCTAAAGTAGAAACACAATGTATCAAAGGCTATGAGATATAGTAAACATAGTTCTAAGACAGAAAGTCACAGAAATAAGTGCCTATACAAAAAAGAAAGAAGATCTCAAATAAACAACCTAATGTGGCGCCACAAGGAATAAGAAAAACAAAAGAGAAAACTAATCATAATAACACTAGAAGGAAAGAAATCATACGGATATAGTAGAAATAATAAAAATGGAGACTAGAAACACAATACAAAAGATCAATAAAACAAAGAGTTGGTTTTTGGAAACGACAAACAAAATCACCAAACTTTTGGCTAGACTAAGTAAAACAAAAAAAAAAGAAGACTCGAAGACTTGGTTAAATAAAATCAGAGATGAAAAAGGAGACATTACAACTGATACCAGAGAAATACAAAGATTGTTAGAGACTCATGAACAACTATATACCAACAATTAGATAACCTAGAAGAAGCGAATAAATCCCTAGACCCATATAAGCTATCAAGATTTAACTATGAAGAAATAGAAAATTTGGCAGTCAGCAAGATGACTAACTAGAGACCCATGGTGCTCATCCCCACTAGAAGAAAGGGTCAAGGTAACAAACAGCTAAGATTTGGTTGGAGTGTCAAAGGCAGAGTACTGGAGTGCCTGGGGGAGTGGAGATGAACCTGTGGTGATTAGTTCAGGAGGGCAGTTCAGAGGCATCTGAATTCTGCAGTCCTGTCTCCCTCCACCCGGATCAGATCTGTCTGGAGTCAAGAGGGTCTTCCTGTTGCAGGGAAAATCTAAGGAGAAGGTCCCCACCAGTCACCTTGCGACTGCAAACATGTACTGTCCTTACAAGAGGAGAATCCCACAGTCCTTTAAAGTCCTGAGCCCAGTTTGGAGAGCTGCTGGGAATTCACACAGCTGTATTGCCCTGCATTAGGGGCACAAGGTGTGCGCTACCCACATCCCACTCAACCACTTGGGCCAAGCTGCAGCAGCACAGTCCCGTCTTGACAACAGAGCCCCCTCTGGAGTGTAGCCTCCTCTGGAACTTCTGACAACCACACTTCTCCAGCATTTGGCTTCCCTCTTCATTACGCCAAGGTCACATAGTGGCTGAACTCCACAACCCCAGCTGTGCAGAGTTTGAGCCCAGGATTGGCTGTGACTCTGTTCCGGCACAGAAGGGAAACCAACTTATGCCACTGCATTTCAGCTGGGGAATAATCGTCCAGTCACACCGAGTAAATCTGTCCTTGAACTAGCCAAACTGCCACATGCCCTCTACTAAGCAGGAGGGGTCCCTGAGCTCCAAGCAGCTGATATGGGCCTCACTCAATACCTGAGAAATAGCCCTGCAGCACCTTTGCCCTCCACAGATACATCCATGGCTTGCCCAGTGAACCCTATCTTTTAAATAAGGGCCTGAGAAACAGTCCCACAAACTACCCTTAGTGGGTATGACCCCAGACTGCCCAAGTAGCAAAGAGCCCATGTCCCAAACTTGAGAAACAGCCAATGGCTACCCCTGGTGGACATGCCCAGGCCAGCCAAGCAGCTATGGGCCTTTGTCTCATCACTGAGAAAGAACTCCATAGTCTGCCTTGGTGGGCACGCCCCAAGGCCTAAAAAGAAGCCCCATGCTTGGACCCTTGGCCAACAAAACCACTTCTTGTGCCACCCCTCACAGAAAAGCCCAAAGACTAGCCAAGCAGCCATGCAGCTGTGTCAAAGGCCAAAGAAGCAGCCCCGTTCACTCCTCCAGCAGACATGCCACTAGGCTACCCAAGCAGCCTTGTGCCCATGTCTTGGGCCTGAGAAACAACCCAGTAGGCTGCTCCTGACAGACATGACCTCCCTGTCTGTATCATGGCACCCTGGTTCCAATGTCAGTGAGCCAGACCACCATGGCTGATCCACGAAGTGCATGCACACAACCCTGACCTGAGAAATAACCCTGCAAGTTCACCCCTAAAAAAGTCATGCCGCTATAGCAGCAAATTTTTTAGAGTAGGGCACTGAGAATTCTCAAATGTTCCTCTGGATCTAGCTGCCCAGTGAAGTTGCCACACTCCAGGCCTGTGCTGGGGAATGTCTGCAAGAGATCTGGTGATGTGGCCTGTCCTCAAGTCTCCCAGCAGTGGGTGGCCACACCAGTCATGGGGGTAGTAGGGGAGTGATGCAGACTCTATGAGATTCCTTGGTTATTGACAGCCTCAATGTATTGGTTTTCTTGAACACTGGTTATAGTAGTACTGAAATGGTCACCTGGACAGAATCAGGACCTGGTTAGTCAGAGGGGTACAGGCAGTGGTGATAGTTGAGATTGCTCAGCCATTTTCTCCTTCCTAGGTGCAGTGTTATTCTACCGGGAGATGCTGTAATGGACTGTGTTGGTTGGCCTCCAGCCAGGAGGTGGTGCTTGCAAAAGAGCACCAGCTATGGTAGTAGCAGTGGGATTTTTGCTTGCTTTAGGTTGCCCTCTGGCTTCTTAGGCAATAGGTGGGGCCATAGAGCTTCCAAGAGTTTCTGTTTTTTGTGTTAAGCTACCAGGGCAGGTGGCAGAACAAAGCCAGGTGGGGGCTGGGTCAGGCAGATTTGCACTCTGAGTCTTCACATTCAGGGAAAGCAGCAGCCCCTGTGGGTGCTGGGGGACAGGAACAGTTCTCAGGCCACTGGGTTGATGTTCCAGAGGGGACTGTTGCAGAATGGCTGTAATTTCTTTTTTTCCTTTTTTTTTTTAAATTATACTTTAAGCTCCAGGGTACATATGCACAACATGCAGGTTTGTTACATATGTATACATGTGCCATGTTGGTGTGCTCCACCCATTAACTCGTCATTTATATTAGGTATATCTCCTAATGCTATCCCTCCCCTCTCCCCCAACCCCACGACAGGCCCCAGTGTGTGGTGTTCCCCACCCTGTGTCCCAGTGTTCTCATTGTTCAATTCCCACCTATGAGTGAGAACATGTGGTTTGGTTTTCTGTCCTTGCGATAGTTTGCTCCGAATGATGGTTTCCAGCTTCATCCATGTCCCTACAAAGGACATGAACTCATCCTTTTTTATGGCTGCATAGTATTCCATGGTGTATATGTGCCACATTTTCTTAATCCAGTCTATAATTGACGGACATTTGGATTAGTTCCAAGTCTTTGCTATTGTGAATATTGCTGCAATAAACACACGTGTGAATGTGTCTTTACAGCAGCATGATTTATAATCCTTTGGGTATATACCCAGTAACGGGATGGCTGGGTCAAATGGTATTTCTAGATCTAGATCCTTGAGGAATTGCCACACTGTCTTCCACAATGGTTGAGCTAGTTTACAGTCCCACCAACAGTGTAAAAGTGTTCCTATTTCTCCACATCTTTTCCAGCACCTGTTGTTTCCTGCCTTTTTAATGATCGCCAGAATGGCTGTAATTTCAAAGTTAAAAAACAACAGATGCTGTAGGCTGTGGAGAAAAGAGAATGCTTATATCTTGTTTCCACTTTGGTTGGTTGGTATGTAAATTAATTCAGCCCCACTGTAGAAAGCAGTTTGGAGATTTCTCAAAGAAGTTAAAACAGAGCCACGATTTGACCCAGCAATTCCACTACTGTGTATACACCAAAAGGAAAATAAATCACTCTACAAAAAGGACACCTGCACTTATGTTCATTGCTTTCCTATGCACAATAGTAAAGATATGGAATCAACCTAGGTGCCCATAAATGGTGGATTAGATAAAGAAAATATAACATGTATATGCCATAGAATACTACACAGCCATAAAAAGAATGAAATCATATCCTTTGCAGCAACATGGATGCAGCTGGAGGTCATTATCCTAAGCAAATTAATGCAGGAACAGAAAACCAAATACCACATGTTCTCACTTATAAGTAGGAGCTAAACATTGAACACACACTGACATAAACATGGGAACAACAGACACTGTAGACTACTAGAAGGAGGAGAAAGGGAAGTGGGCATGGTTTGAAAAACTATCTATTGGATACTACGCTCGCTACCTGGGTGATGCGATCTGTACCCCAAACCTTAGCATCACACAATAAGCCCATGTAACAAGCCTGAACACGTGCCCTCCCATCTAAAATAAAATTCGAAAAAAAATTTAAAACTATATAAAAATGTTTAAATTATGAGGCAAAACCAGCCATAGATAAAGAAAAAGTGATGAACAGAAAATGGAAAACATTAATAAACATATATCAGATAAAGGGTGAATTTCATAGCATATTGAAAAAATTTCTTCATTATAATAAAGAAGAGCAAATCATCTAATAAAGAATGTAAAATATGAGCTCCACCAGGTACTTAGAGAAATTATAATACAAACAGTTAATGCATGTATGAAAACAATTATAGCTGCATTCATAGTTCAAAGACTGCAGGTTAAATAAAGTAAAATTTGTCTTTTCACTTATGAGGCTGATTTCCCAGTAATGGTTCTTGGCAAGTTCCTTCTATCCCTGGCCTCAGTTCTGGTTATTGTAAGATGAGAAAATGGACCTATGTAGTCTCTTGAAGTCCTTGCTGTGGCGAGGACTAGTAGATTAAGCAAAGCCCTCTGCCTGGTGAAGAGAGAATTTGCAAGAGCACAACACAAAGCACATGAGGTTGGGATCACTGTGCTTGGGGACACCAAAGGGGTACAGAAAACCTCATGATAATGGCTGATTTGATATTCTGTAATGAGTGTTTATTCATCTTCATTAAGTTTTATAATGGTTCCACAAATGGAAGTTTCTTTAATCTTCATGGACCTCTCATATCTATGGTGTATTTGTTTGTTGGTTGGTTTGTCAAACAAATAGTTTGTATTTGATTACAAATTATCTCCCAATCCTATGGGGTTTATTCGTTTATTTATTTATCCGAGTATGTGAAATTTTCATATGTCTCCACAGAAGGATCTGTGCATAAAGGTATATTCAGAGAAGAATCAGATATCCATCTCCATTCCCTTTTTCCTTCCTACCAATTCCTGACCACATCCTACAGGTGACCACTCTCATTGGTCTCTGGGCTTTTCCTTTCTTTTTTTTTTTTTTTTCCTGCAATGAGTAAGTAAATGGATATTTTCTTATTTTGCATTCATTGTTACAAGACACTTTAAATTTATCATTCCACAATGTACATACCTCAGTTCATGGACATCTTCCATGTTCCTTTGAATAGCTGCATGGTACTTCATTTTACAGCTGTACTATCATTTATACAACCACTCTTTTCTGTATGGGTATTTTGTTTGTTTCCAACATTTTGCAGTCATAAATAATACTGAAATTAATATGTTTACTGTAATTCCACACTTTGGCTTATATTGTTCTGTTGGTCCACAATTTCTATTATAACCCTACCCCTTTCACCCAGCATCAGGTCAAGCTGATGGAATAATGGTTTTATGAGAAAGACCCCTGCATCTTCCTGACTTAGTCTATATCCTGTGGAAAGAAAAATGATTTGAAATCAGGACTGATCTTTTTCATTTTCAGCATTACTCCTCAATCCTAAGCAATATTCCCCTTCATTAGATGAGGGCAGTTTTCTATATGTCAGCAGGTATTTTGACTCCAAATTCAATGGAAGATTGTGACTCAGGACATTTATTACAGGCTTGAAAGAATTCAGGGCCTGGCTTGGCCTGACTCCTGGGCACTCTGTGATCCTAGGGACAGACACACATCGCTGGCTAGAATTGAGTCTGCAAAGCCCTGGAGAGTGACTCCAATGTACCTGAGGTCATCTGTGACGTTCACTGCTCTACCCCTGGAGTGCATCAGGAGCCTGGAGAGATGCTATCTGGGCTCCTTGGTTCAGTGAAGCTCTGTGCTGCCAGAGGACTCCAGTTGAGTTATTCCTAAAATAATACTTTCTGGCTTCTCTACTCACAAATCTCACAGAATACTGCAACTGCTTTCTCTGGGCAATTTAAAACACTTTTTGCAGTCCCAGAACCCTTCATCTTTCTTTCCCTTCTTCATCTCTCCTCAACAAAGAATCCACAGTTGCCTGAATGAGGCATAAGTGTCTGTATAATCAAGGAATATCATAGTCATGAATGCACAGAGGGCCCACTGACCTCAAAGCCCTTCTTAATTTTGTTTATTTTTTATTTTTTTTCTAGCAGGTATTCTGAGCATCAGAAGCTGACAGTGATTGTCCAAGATCCTACAGAAGGTTGGTAGCACAGATGGGGCTACATAGAATATAATCTGCAAGAAGAAAATACAAAGTGTTCTTTGCTCCAGAACTCAAGATGTAATGAGTGTGGGTGTTGTAGACAGTTCTAATTTCTTGGCTTCTAAGCATAAGAATGTCATTCCTATTTTGGAGGAATTAACCACCACATGAGTCCTGGAACCCGGAGGCTCTGCCACTTTTTATAACAGAAAGGAAAGTCTGGACACTTGTTTTCCCTGCCTCCACTGAGAGACAACCTAATGTGAGCACATGCTGGGTTCAGATCATCAGATGCACAAACTTTGGACTGTACTTGGGAGCTAGTGATAGTAGGAAGTCAAGGTTCACTCCTGGGGCAGTTACAGCAATGGCAGCTGTATTGGACTTATCAGAAGAGAAATGGAAATGATGGCCCATGCATTGAAGAGCATCTGGCTTTGGCATATTGGCTGAGAGACATGTAACCTCCATCTACTCCGAGGTGGCACCAATGAGCTCCACAAAGGCCAATATCTGACTAATTTTGACTGTGATTCTGCATTCAATGACTTCCTTGTTTTTGCCTTTTCTTTTAACTTGAATTTCTGGGTTTCCTAGTGGTTTTGTGAACCAGTCAGACACTTTTCATTTTCACAGAGCCAAATAGACTTCTTTGTAATTAAGAAGAAAGTAATTGGGCGAGTCTTGCTAGGGAATAGTGTGAAGAGTTCCTTGGATGACTCCAAACCAACAACCACAGCTGGTGAAAGTTATTTTTATTTTATTTCTTTCAGATTTTATTTGTATTGTACACATTTAAGGTATACAATATGATGTTTTGATATACATATACATAGTTAAATGATTACTGCAGTCAAGCCAACTGCCATATCCATTGTGTCATGTAGTTAACTTTCTGTTGTTGTGAGAGAAGCACATAAATACTGTCTTAGCCAGTTTCCAGTAGATAATACTAAGAGTTGAGTGACCTGGTGACTTCTGCTCTGGAATAGCAGTGTGAGGAGATCCATGGAAATACCCTCAAACCAAACAATCATACCTGATAAAAGTTATTTTTTAAAACAGCCACTTGAAGTCTCCGGGAGTTGTCTTAAGTACATACATTTATTTTTAAAACTCTACTAAACCTTGGAGGAACACAGAGTGTCTACAGCATTTGAGTCATAACCCACTCTATACTTTCTATATCCTAGCTCAATATGAGGGAAGTTTCACTCAGGGCACATCTAGCCAAGAAATGGGAGAACCTCTTTCCTCTCACTTCCCTTTAAAGGGTTATGATATCTCACCAGAGGCAAAAGGTTGCCAGCATCTCTCAAATCCATTCCAAGGTTGTATTGCAGAGATTCCAGTGTGATGAAGAGGTACAGAGTTCCATTCTTCCACCCAACACTACTTGTAGTGAAGAGGTTCTACCCCAGGCATTGTAGGTCAAGAATGTTGAGACCCCCATAGCCCTCGGCACAGCTCATTTGCTGGGCAGAGTTTTCATGCCAGTGAATGCCTGCCAACAACTGCAGAGGATACTACTGCTCATGGCCAGAACCCACTTGGTAAAGCAGGGCTGTCGCTCTGAGAAAAGTGAACCATTCTTTCCAAAACAGCTCCTTAGAAAGAACTCAGTGATTTTCCAAAAGTGAGAGGCAGGCTATAAGAACAGAGAGCTCCAAAGTCCTCCCGAAGGAACTGACAGTATTAGGAACAGAGTATAAGGAATATCCAGCCTAATAGTGCTCTTAAAAACAATGGAGGCTGGGTGTGGTGGCTCATGCCTGTAATCCCATCACTTTGGGAGGCCAAAGCGGGTGGATCATGAGTTCAAGAGATCGAGATCATCCTGGCCAACATGGTGAAACCCCGTCTCTCCTAAAAATACAAAAATTAGCTGGGTGTGGTGGTGCACGCCTATAGTCCCAGCTACTCAGGAGGCTGAGGCAGAAGAATCACTTGAACCCAGGAGGCAGAGGTTGCAGTGAGCCAAGATTGCACCACTGCACTCCAGCCTGGCCTGGTGACAGAGTGAGATTCTGTCTCAACAAAAAAAAAAAAAAAAAAAAAAAAAAAGGAGATTTTCGTGGGTTTTAGTGGTAAACAAAGAAGAGTAAGTTAGCCCATGAGATAAAAATCTAATGATTAATGAAATTGAACATACCAACTGATAAAGTAAACATTTGAGGTTTTCCAGGAAAATATTGATGATAAATTGTCATGGGAGAGTTACCCATGACAAGTTTTAATTCCACCATAATTATCACAAAAATATGTCAACATGATTAGAACATACAGTAATGGTGAGAAAATGCACACATCTCAATGGAATAAAAGATAAACTCAATGCCTTTGAGAATTTTACAAATGATAAGGGCAGAATTCCACATCACTTAAGAAATGTTAGTAATTCAGCAAATGATGTTTAGACTGATTGCCAGCAATTTAAGGAGTAAATACTGGATTTCCACCCCACCCATTATTTTAAAGTACATTTTAGGTGGTCAAGGATTTAAACATAAAGATCGAACTATGAAAGCATTCAAAGTAAACATGAGACAAGTTTGGTAGAATATTTACATGTGAATGATTTTCTGAAGTAAATTAATATCATTAACTACAAGTGAATAAAAAGTTTTACAGGGAAAATCATGCATACAGGAAAAAAACAGAAATTTAAAAAATGTATAAACATATACGGTGGGAATAGAGATATTCTATAATATATTGAAAGAATTTTTAAAACACAATAAGGAAAATAGATCTAATAGAAAAATAAACATAGACTATGAACATATGGTTTATTAAAAAGTAATGCAAGTAGCTACTACATATTTGAAAATAAATAAAACCACATCCATAATTAAATAAAATCACACCAAGTTAAAACAAACACATGAATCTTTTGTTGTCTTTCCTGTAAGATGGTCTTCCAAATTTGGGGCAAATTTCATTTGCCAGCGGTCTGTGTCTCAATTATTATAAAAGGAGTAGCTTGGTCTCTTAGGACTCTTCTTGCTGTGAGAAAGATTTCAAGAATCTTACTAAAGTTTCTTCCAAGTGAGCTGTGAATGTGCAGTAGAATAGCAGAAAGCTCGTGCAGTGGGCACACTGCAAGTGAGAACACCAAGGTGATGCAGAAGACCTGGATGGTGGCAGAATTAGCATATTGTGGAGTGTCACTTTACAGTTGAGTTGCTGACTTCTTTGGGATCTCCTCAAATCTATATTTTTCTTTGATTCCACACTTTGGCTTGGATAATTCTATTTCCCTGGAATTCCTATTGTCACTGTGCTTTTTGGCAAATTAACCCCTCAACTAGTCTTTTTTGAAAGGCTAATGAATCCTCCTGCCTTTTCAACATTCTACCAAAGGGAATGACATCAGATTAGAATAGGTAGTTCCCAGCCCCAGTTCTGCCCCTGATTTCTAGAGTAAACTTTGATGGATCCCTGGATTCCAGTTTTCTCATCCACAAAACGGAGGGTTTTGTCTGGATATTTCAAAGGGACTTTCCAATTTCAAATTCAAGAAAAGTTGGAATCTGTTACAAGCTGAGAAGCACTTGGTACTTGTGCATGATGCTTATCACTCTGGGCTCCAAGAGACAGATACACATGGCTGGCTAGAACAGAGTGTCCCCATCCCAGGAGGTACTGGACAAGGAAGGCCTAAGAAGGTTGTTCAAAACTTATCATTAGTGATCCCTGCTTTCAACCCCCATGGAGCACACAGAGTCTGCAAATATGTTATCAGCCTTTCCAGTCTCACCAAAAACAGCTTTGTTAGAGAACATTATGCCTCTAGGAGGAACACGGTAGCAGTGGAGCTGTCCCAGGATGACCATATCTTTTCTGATTGCAGTGCAAATTCTGGGCAGTGATTCACCATTTTAGAGTCTCTGTGTAATTTCAGTAATATCATGCAGCCCCTGAACTTCTCATCTTTCTCATCATTCTTGATCTCCCCTCATGATTGCATCCAGAATTGTAAATGCCTTTTCAAGGAAGTAAGTGGGTTAGATAATCCAGCCAAGAGGTGGTGGAGTCCCTACTATCGCCAATCTCCATTTCCTTTTTCCAGTTGATTAAAACTGTAGGTCATAAGCTGGGGCTAGAACACAGAGTGAAGGAAAGGAGGGGCATAGGAGGTGCTCCAGTGCTCACGATGTGATGAGAATGGTGATGTGGACAACTTTCATGTCTTAGCCTCTAAGCATACAAGCACCATTCCCAGCAAAAGCTGCAAAGTCCATATGCCTGTTTCTCTGACTTCTTGGCAGCCTCCACATGTGCACATGCACTGGTTCAGACAGTCGGAGGTACATACTGCAATGGACTGAGAATTGGTGATAGAAAAAAGCAGACCTGGAGGTGGTGAGAGTTTACTTCGGCAGCAGTGGCATAAATGGCTACAGCATCTATTTCCAGGGAGCAGAGTGGAAGTGGTGTCCAATTTGTCAATGTTGGTGGCCAGACATGGTGTTGTCATGCCTGGAGGCAGCAGTGGTATGGTCTGTTGCGACTGGAGAGAAAAAGACTGTGGGACCGGTATTGTTGAGGAATGAGTGTGCCCATAAAACCACTAAACAGTAGGCTGGGAGGATAAAGTATCATCTAGTTTATCCTCTAGATAGCTGGAGAAGCTGAAGATGCAGCCTGTGATTAAAATATAGGCAGAAAAATGGGTCAGGCCCATTAAAGGTGACCTTGTGAAATAAATTACTGCCATTGAAGAAACTGATTAAAAAAAAGATAGCTGGACTTCTGCCCAATAAGAAAAGGCACATTCTTAGGAATATTTCCATGGTGATTAGGGAGCGTCCCTTCTATTTCCAGAGGTGAACATTTGTGGGGTTCACTTTATACCTGCCAACGTGTACGTTTCAAGGGGAGTTTGGAACCCTAGAAAGATCCACGGTATGGGAGATACATCCACGCTTTTGACTGTCCACTATGTGGAACTCCCTTGTTATGTTGTGGGATCTCCCTATTTAAGGCTATCTTTGAGACTTGCTGAGTGACAGAGCTGGGCTCCTACTGCAAAAACAGAACAAACCAGGGGGCACTTTCCTTCCCTCCTGAGGCCTAGGGCTGCACTAACATGCTCAGCAAATGTAATGCTCCCATATGTCACCTTAGATCTCCATTGAGTGACTCAAAGAAGCAAGGATGAAGGGGCATTCTTTCCCAGAACAAAGTAGTTTTCTTGTTCACAACAATACCCAATTCCAGAGTCATGGGTGGCAGGAATGAGTGTCCAGGACTGCAGCAGCTGTGTACACATCACACAATTGTCGAGATGTGGTTCTGGCTGTTGTCATGCTACCCAGACACTCTTATATCTTACAATGGTCCTGATCCTGAATCTTCAGGCTTCTCAGAATTCTGTGAACCGTGTTTTGAAGGTTGGGTTATTCAGCAAGTTCAGGGTTCTCAGGGGCTGAGACAGAGTTAAGAATGCAAGTTGCCTTGCGAGGTCACACCTGTGAAAGTAAAGGCGAGGAAGCAGGATTAGGCAAAGGACGCCATTGCCAAGCTGTCCTCACAACATCTCTGTCAGCCCAACAGGAAGCTCTGGAGCAAGAATTTTTTATAAGAGGAGTTCGACACTGGGCATGAAGGGTAGAATCTCATACTATAGCCTTACTTTGCCTTTGGCTGGAGGTCCCTGGTTCTGTGTGATCTCAGCTCAAACACTGAGGTTGTCCCTGAGGTCTAGCAGTGGCTGGCAGCAATTAGCCAACCACACTCCACGCAGCTGGGCAACAAGGTGCTCCTTGAAGGGGGATCCAAGCAGTAACTCTCTGTCAGCCACAGTGCACCCCGGCACTGCTGGGATCCGGGCTCCACACACATTGGGAAGCTTCTTCCAGGCTCTGCTGGGCTCTCCCTCTGCGATAAACCATAAGAAGGTGGAAGGGAAGGGGTACACAATAGCCGTGGCCTCTGCAGTTGTTGTGTGGGTGGCGATTGGTTCTCATCATCACCCTCCTGTATTTCCATGTTAAAGTACCCCACCTTCAGCTACCATCAGTGCTGAAGTCAGTGGCTTACCTGGTGGTAGGACTCACATTCTCATTCCTGGGCGTAACTATGCCCTACTCAGGACAGGATATCCTGCTAAAACTTTAGAATAAATCTCTTCTTTTGGCTAAGCAGACATGCTACTTAGAAAGTCTGCCCTTTAATTATCATGATGTTTGTTTGGAGCCCTGCTTAGTAAAGCTAAAACATTATTCACCATGATCCTTGAAATTCACAGCCTCTGCTGTATGTTAGGGAAGATACAGAATAGGAGGTTTCTCAGCCCTTACCCAATGCCCAGAGAGATGACAACCAGCGGCCTTGTCCCTTGCCCAGCCTCCTCATCCTCAGGACCTTGGGGGTCAGGACAGCAGCCAGGAGGTGAGAAGGGAACCTGGTCTACAAAGGAGTCTCAAGGCTTTCTTTTTTCCCTCTTTCAGTGGTGATTCCCTCCGTTATACTTGATTTTATTCAGCTGTGCTTCACTCCTTTTCATCTTGACTATAGTAGCAAATGATTTGCCTATTTTGTAATTTTTTCAAAACCAATATTTAAATCTATTAACTAGAGCTAATGTTTGTCTCTTCTTGACCTCAAACATTTGCTTTTATCTTTATCATTGCTTTTTTGACCTCATTCTTTTTCTTTTTTTGTTGAAATTTTGATTTATTTACATTTATTGTTTCATTTTTGTTGATACAAGTATTTAAGGCCTGGGTGTGTCCTCTGTATCCTTGTTTACTTTTTTGTCCACTTGGTTTGTTTTGTACCAATACAGTGTGTTCAATTCTCCTACTGTTAGTGTGTTTTTATCTATATCTCCTTGATGTATCCCATATTTTCTTCTTTATAAAAGTGTTTTTTGTGCTATATAGTGCTTACATGCTTATAACTAATATCTTTACTGATAATTGTGACTTTTAATGTTCAGTGTCCTTCTTACTGTTTCAGCAACAAAACAAGTTATAACCATCTATATACATAGATGTAATAAATATCTATGAGTCCACGCTAATATAAACAATTAAGTAAATAAATGAGGGATAATAAGCAAATATCTGACATCAGATATTTATAGATTATTATATTCTATCTGTAATTATTATAGAATAATAATTATAGTTATCTATCTATCATTCTTATAGTATAATTCCAAACTATTTATTTAGATACTTCCCCTTTAAGGAATATCTTATATATGGTTGTACAGTGACTTCCTTTCAAAGAGTATAGCATGGAAGGATAGGGGGAAAAGTTGAATTTCAGTGTAGAAACTTGACGAACACTGCCTCAGCCTGGCCATCTAGGTCAACATCATCAATAGTAAGTCATGTTGAAGTCAGTACCCTGGATATTACGTGATAAGAAGGGCACTTTACCTCTGATGTTTTCCTCCAAAAAACCAGAATCCCAGTATAATGAGAAAAACATCAGACAAATTTCAGTTGAAGGACATTCTATAAAATACTTAAGCAGTACTCCTCGAAACTGTCAAGGTCTGCAAAAACAAGGAAAATGTGTGCAATTGTCACAACCGAGAGGAGCCTAAGAAGACATGACCACTAATTATAATCCACATTGTCCTGGATGGGCTCCTGAAACAAAAAGAACCCTGGTAACAGCAAAGGCAATATGAACAAAGTCTGGACTTTAGTTAATAATAATGTAGCAATACTGGTTCATTCCTTGTGACAAATGCACCCTAGTAAAGTGTTAACAGCAGCAAGGACTGTGCGCCGGCACACAGAAAGTCTAGCAAATGCTCTGAGCCTCCAGGACTCTTTCCCTGTGTTTTCATATGTGGACATCTTCCTCCTGGGAATGAGTTTATTTCAATCATAGGCTCTTTCATTCTTTGCACACTTATTTCTGGACCCCACTGTTTCCTCTGAAAAAGGCAGAGGCAAAAGTTCAAGAGAGCTCTCCTTTGAAAATCAGATGTTCTTTCTGTATAATTTGAAGTTTTTACTGTTCTCTGACTTCAGATTTTGTTGAAGAAATGATATTTCTGAGGTTTTCTCATTCTTCTGTGTAGTGATATAGCTTTGTAAGAATACCTTGGGAGATTTACATTCACAAGGACACCATAACTCTTGCTATCCTCGAAGTCTGGCAAATTTGTATTTTTCTGGCAAAATACTCAACTGGAGAATATTTTTGTAAGAATATTTTAAAAATTTGACTTTACAGAAATTGAAAAACTTTGTAAGGTTAAAATATATAATCTAGCTAAAACAATGGTTAACAACTAACCAGAAAAATAAATTTAAATGTATGAGAGCAAAGGGTGGCTTTTCTGTGTATAAGAATCACTCTTACAAATCAATTGAAATATTATGGCCACCTAGTAGAAAAAAGAGCAAACAATTGGAAAACAGTGGAAGACTCCAAGTATTAGGAGACAAATACTGAGGCATCAATTGGAATCATAGAAATCACATTTGAAACAATTTGGTCAAGTCAGCTATTTTCAGACAATTGTATAACGAACCCATGTCTGGGAATCAGAGAACCAGCTCTTTTCTGGGCTTGACTGAGTGAAATTAGGAAATGCATTTCTCCCTTCAGGGGTCTGTGCAAGCTGGATAAAGTAAGGAGGGAAATGACATCTTCCCTTCCCACAGTCATTTTGTTGTCCCTTATGCCATTTAAGATTTGTTCATCAAGTGTCAATATCTCTAGGGAGACCATGCAGAGGCAGCAAAGTGAAACATGTTAGGGCCTTATACCTCTCTTTGAGGTCGTGGGTCTCCAAGCCCTTGTCTGGTTCCAGCACTCCTTGGACAAGACTGTCTTCCCTAGTAACAGCACCTCTCATTACTTGGGAAGTTGGGAGAACTAGTACCCCATTTCTGCTTTTGAAATCTGGTTTGTGTCTAGAGGACACATCCGATGCATGGATCACATCCAGAATTATTGCAGAGGGAAGCAATGAAATGGAAGCAAGAAAAATAGCTTCTTTTCAACTCACCCAAGACATCACTCATGCTTTCTTTTTTCTTTATCTCCTTCAAGTGCATTAATAATTTTTCTCCAACTTCTTTCAGAGAGTAGTTTCCAGGGGATTTTTTGGGGGTAGTTGAAGACAATAGAAGGCAGAAGAGGAAGAATGAGTAACTTCCACAATCTCCTCCCCAAGAGGTATAAAATAACACTACCACTAAGAAATTTCTAAACAAAACCACACCCTCAATATAACTTGAAAACAAAGAATGCCAAAAATACAAAATACCTGTCAGTGAAAAGGGAGGAAACAACAAATCCCAGGGCTGGGACTCACACTCTCCTGCCCTTTCCAGCCCCACTGTAAAACTTAAAGCTTTGCAAAATCGACCGAAAAAACTGCTGAGGAAGGAATGACGTAACCGAGATGGTGAAATAGAAGGCACCTGCTCATGTTCCACCAGAATGACAAGAATCCTACACTCCTCCACAGTCCAAAGTCTCTCTGGGAGCCTCTGGATCTGGATTCAGGGGGAAGTTTGTGAAACTCTGGTGGAGCCCAAGACCTTGGAGGGTCATATTGAGAGTACAGACCAACAACCACGTGGCTGATCCGCTGAGCTGGCTCCAGAGTTTAATCCCAGAAATGGCCCAGTCATTCAGGAGTTTGGTTACATTTGGCCTTGAGCCTGCAATCAACCCATCTGCTGTGGGGTCCAGAATGAATCACACACACTAGGGCTTTGGCAGAAAGGCCCTTCTGCTCACTGACTGGGCAGTGAACCTGAAAGCTGCCTTGTGATTCAGCTCCGGCCCCCATCAGCTGAGGTCCCAGCTCAAAGCTGCTCACACAGCAACCCAGAGGGAGACTCACACACGTCTCATAGCCTAAGAGTCTAAGCCTCCCTGACAGGCTTGCCAACCTCTGTTGCACAGTGGGTTGAGATGGGATCAAGTCTCAGCTCTGATGCTTCCTGCTGTAATTGAACTATCCTTTCGGTGCTGAGACTTGCAGGGAGATATGTACTTATCTTGGCCAACAAGATGGACTCTCCAGCCTCCAGCCCACAGCAGATCCCAAAAGGGTTGGGGGGGGGCATTCCCAGCTTCAGCTCCTTCTGCTGCAATCAGGAAACTATTGCGTCTCTGCAGGAACTTGCTGGAAGATGTGCACTCCTTCTAAGTCAATGAGACTGGGCTCTCCAGCCACTGCCCCACAGCAGATCCTGAGGGGCCCAGTATCAGCTCCACTCTCTCCTACTGCAGTCAGAGGACTATAGCAATTGGCAGGGTCTTCCTGGGCGACACGTCCCTGCCTGAGTGAACATGAAAGGAATATCAGTCTCTGTTCCACAGCAAATCTTGGATGAAGAAACCACTGGTCTCTGTGAGGTCTTGAGTTGCTCAGCTACCTTACTGTCATCCTGGACTGCTTCCTGAGGGAAAAGAAAGTGTCTTTTTGAAGCCTTTCAATTTTTCTCTCTCAGTGGCTTAATCTTCACCTGAATTCAGACAAGAGTTAGTTCTTTTGTTTTTGTAAATAGTGAACCTACCGTCTGCATCTTGTTTCTTAAAAAATCCAAGTTTTCTTCGTTGTTTTGGAACTTGACATTGATCTTTACCTGAATTAGATATAATAAGGCCTGATTCTGGGTTTTCTTTTGTTTTCTATTGATTTCTCAACCAGACTATCCTAACAAAAACAACATATTGATTATTGTTACTTTGCAAAACTTTTTTTTTAAGTCTAGGAGGTTCCAGTGCCCTAGGGTTAATCTTCATTTGTAAACATCTATGTCTATTCACAAGAATTTACGCTTCCCCGTAAATTTAATTATGGTTTCAAGTTCCCTTAACTTCCATAAGAACACCATATTAAAAATGGATTTTGAGTGTAATACACCTTAGGGATAAATTAAATAAATATTAAATATTGAGTAAATAGTGACATCTTCACCACGTAGTCTTCCCATTCATGTATTGTGGTATGTGTATATTCAAGTCTTTTTATATGAATATGAAAAGTTATATAGATTTCTTTTCTAGAGCTCTGCCTCTCTCTTGTTAAGTTTATTTATAGCAATGGTGTGATTTTGTTGATATTAACAATAGAAAATGCAGCATGTCTAACTGATTGTTGCTAGCATATAATAAAAATATTTACTATCACTAACCTTGTGGCTTTTAATGGTTAATCTCTCTTAGCTTCAATCTTTTTACAAAATTAGAAAATAAAATATGTATAATGGCCATCTGAAAAGGACTTATGAAAAACAAGTGACAATACATGTAATCTACCTGGTATAGGAAATAGAGTAAATATTAAAAAACAGAAACCATTATTTCCTCCAATGATGTATTCAGTATTTGTCAAGCCAGAAGTTTGGATACTGCTCTCACCTGTGCTCCAAGATACCCTAGTATCAAAGCCCTACTGTTGTTCAGACTAGCCCCTGAACAATAGAGAAAAATCATGGCTCAGATGCTCATGGATGGGGCAAAGTGGTGCAAGGATCCACGTTGTCTCATCCCAAGCCTCTGCTCCCCATGTCTTCTCAGAGCAGGAACCCACACACAAAGAAGAGCTGTTTCAGATCCCAGAATGGCAGGATTAGACCTTCCTTTGCAGAATAATTATACCTTACCCCCTTAACTGAAATAAACCTCTGAGGCTTGGAAGGGGGACATACATTTGCCAGAGGTCGCCCAATACATAGGGAGGCAAAGCCAGTGCTCAGATCACCTGACTCTCAAGCCTGTGCTCATTCCACTTCACCCAGGCTGCTGCCTGCCTGGGGGCTGTGGCCTTCTCTGAGAGTTTCCTTGTGCAATGGCAGTGGGACAAGTGGGTCAACAGGAGAGCCATGAGGTTGCTCACATTCCTGCCCCTTTCTCCACTACTCAAGTCTGCCCTGCCCACAATGTGTATGTCTCCAGAGAATGCGATTCACCGAAATCTCTGACACCATAGTATGAATGACTTAGTGTATCCTCATTCACATCTTTTTTTTTTTTTTTTTTTTTTTTTTTTTTGTGAGACAGAGTCTCACTTTGTCGCACAGGCTGGAGCGCAGTGGTGCGATCTCGGCTCACTGCAAGCTCTGCCTCCCGGGTTCACGCCATTCTCCTGCCTCAGCCTCCTGAGTAGCTGGGACTACAGGCCCCCGCCACCACGCCCGGCCAATTTTTTGTATTTTTAGTAGGGATGGGGTTTCACCATGTTAGCCAGGATGGTCTTGATCTCTTGACCTCGTGATCCACACGCCTCAGCCTCCCAAAGTGCCGGGATTACAGGCGTGAGCCACCGCGCCGGGCCCTCATTCACATCTTAAAACAGAAATCTGGAAGAGGATATTGCTTAACCTAAAGGAATGCTACATCATGGAGGAATCTCAGGCATGAACCAGTGAAATTCTAAAGAGCAGGAATTTCACAGCATCTGTAACATCATCCTTTCTATGTTGTCTTGAAAAAATATAGATCCCTGGGAAACGTTAATGAGAAGGAAGTGGGGAGCTGTAGGTTCAGCCACAAGGGTTAGCTGGTCACATTGGCAAGGCCGACAGTAGCCAGGTCAGGACTGATGGTGGATTGGGAAACAAAAGACCTCCTTATGGTTTATGTAACGTTTATTTTTTTGTGTTTTGTGTTTTTCCTGTTCCTTGGCCAAAGGCAAGATTTCCAGATTTCCATTTTCTGGTGAAAAGGAGATGGCAGTGCTGAGGCTGATTACTGGATTGGTAATATGAAGCCCTAGCAACGGGCCTCCTGTTTCCTCCCCGCACCCTGCTCTCTTTCACCACGGGACCCTTTCCCCTCCTCACTGGACAGAAGAAGTCCCAATTCTACACCCATTTCCCCAAAGCGTCCAGGAGCCCAGAAATCATAGGAACCAGAAGCAAGTGGAGCAGACGGGACTCTTTATTGGAAAGTGGATGAGACAGGCAGCTCCAGGCTTGGGCATCCTGTATGGGAGGAAGAATGGACAGTGTGGGAAGGGGAAGGGCAGCAGGGACCTAGGATCAGATGGGGCCTGTAGCTCTGGGTATGGCACAGGTGCAGCAATGACAGGCTCCATCTGTGGAAGAGAAGAGAATCAGACGTGAGAGTCAGCACATCGAAGCACTCAGAGGCAGTGAGGAGGCCAGATCATCCTTCTCAGTACTGGTTATAGCCTCTCAGACCCCTCAGTCTCCCAGTTTTTCTGTCACCTGCCACAACCTCCCTCCCACCAACCTGGGATGGTTCCCCACCGCTCAGCCTTCTTTTGTGTCTTCAGGGGTCTCCTCTTCCTCCAGCTAGTGCTCACCTCACTGGGGAACCATACAGGCCATCCCGCAAGAGCCTTCACAGCACTTCTTGATTCCTGGGCAGTCAGTATCTTTCAAGCAGCGGTTAGGGGGATTCAACATGGCGCACCGGATCAAGATATTGGGGCAGGAGCCAGGCTTAGTGGAGACGGGACCTTTGACTGGCCCTTGCCCTTTGACTCTATCTTGACCTTTAACTGAAACTTGTCCTTTAACGGGATCTTGTCCATTGAACGGAACACGGCCTTTGACAGTGTCTTGACCTTTAACAGGAACTGTTAAAAGAAGAAACGAGCCCACATTTATACCCAGTAAGCCCCTGCTTCAGCTACCATGTCTTTGTCCTGGGTCCATCCACTGCTTACCGCAGCATCCTCAAACCATGACCTGAGTAGGGAAGGTACACCTGGGAGAGCGACACTCTTGGAAGGCTCTTCCCTTTTTTGGGGAGTCTACAGGATCAGCATTCCCTTGGGTGTTTGTTTCTTCCCCCTTCCTCCACTCCAAGTCTCTTAGAAGCCGTGGTCAGATTGGGGTGACAACCAGCAGTGAACAGAATACATTGTCATTTCTTAGGAAGCACATTGGAATAGGAAAGAACCCCGAGCCACATACCAGGAGACTTGAGCCCCATCCTGGCTCTGGGAATTACCTTGGCAATTGCTCACTCATTTCTACATTTTGGTTCCCTCCTTATAAAATGGGGGTCCTCAAACGACATGATTCCTGAAGCCTTGTTGTTTCTTAACCTCCTTTTAGAGTACAGATTACTCTGATGCTATCATGGGGCAGAGAAAGAAGGGACAGTGTCCACACCCAAGGTTTAAAATCCTGGAGTTCATTATTTTATTGCACATTCTGTGCAGGTATTGACATCTGAGGCCAAGGCCACATACCAACATTACTTCCACCAACAGTCCTGATCTCTCAGTCACTGGGGTGGAAAGCATGTGGAGTCCGCCAGCCAAAGTTCTGCTTTTTTCTGGATATGATGGCAAAGGCCAGAAAGCTGAAATCTGGGTTCCAGTGCTGCCTACTGCTTCATAAGTGCTCCCTGTCCTGGCCCAGGGTGTCCCAGAGGGCCTCCCCTCAGTCCGGCCCAGCCTAGCAGGCCACCTGTTCACTCACCTCCCGTGACAGCTGCCTCTACAACCAGCATCCCAGCAATGAGGAACACCACCACGATCAAGAAGCTGCTGGCCCTCATGGTGTCAGGAAGGTGTTTGGCTAAGAGCTAAGGCCATACCAATCTTTATGCAGTCCAGCTTGGCCTGGCTCCAGGGGCGGGTCTGTGGTATTCACAAGGGACATTTCCTTAGCTGTATTGGGAAATATCCACCCCATTCTGGGAGGGACCTCGGGGCTTTCCCCAAGGATTATTCACAGGGAGAACTAATGGACATTACATCACATCATCTCTGACTGTCCCAAGAGTTTTCCTACTTTCTCACAGAGTAGAAGTGCTGGCTCACTTATTAGGTAACATTACAATGAAATTCTTCATGCTTTGAAATACAGTGAGGCCCAAGAAGAGAAAGGAATCACCAAAGGTTATTCAGCAAGTCACTGGTAGATCCGGTCTTGATTGTAAAATCAAGGTGTTTCCCCATTATGCTCTGGTGCTGCAAACCCCACCCAGATCTACTTTATCATTTCACCACTCCCAGCATCAAACTGGGCTTTTCCTTCCTTCTTCCCTGGTCCTGCAAAAAACTCTGTAAGACAAATTTGCCTTGAATATATAATGACTAATTATTGCACCTTGCTATTTCAGAGACGACCTTTCAGATGCATCAAAAAAGTAATTGAAAGGTGTAATTCTAGGTCTGAAGAGGGATGATGCCCTTAAAATCACAGTGGTAGGGAGAAAATAATCAGAAAAGAGTAGAAAACACAAATCATGTATACATTGGACATCTACAGTGTGTGTGCCCAGCATGCCTCCCCACTTCTTTGAACAGCACCTTGTTTCTTGTGAAGAATTGTTGTCTCTTTGAACCGTCAACTTGTGAGTCTAAGGGGGACTGCTAATCATGAAAGCCTGACCCCTGACCACAGGTAGGGATGTGTGTGTGTGTGTGTGTGTGTGTGTGTGTGTGTGTGTGTGTGTTGTGTGTGAGACTTGGTCTGGTCTATTAAAATCTTTTGTTTGAATGGGTAATAAAAGGAGAAAAAGGGGGTCCCTTCTTTTGGCAAAGGTGATCTATATGAACCACCGAATTCCAGAAGCAGTGATCTAAGTCTGGGGGTGGAGATCAATTGTCTGAGAAAAACAACCCTAATACACTGAGACAAGGAAAGAAGTGATGGTGAGAGAAGATTCAGATGACACAGCCAGCCTTCCCTCGTTTACCTTGAGAGCAGTTCTTCACACACCCTTCTCATGTTTGGGTTATAAGGCAATAAATTAGCCCTCTGCTTCAGCTAGTCTGACTTACTATTCTGTCATTGCTACCAAAAGTTCTGAGTAATAGAAACGAATATCCTGAAGTTGGGTATGGTCAGGGACAGAATCTGAGTTAAGAAAGTCACTGAGTTGAGGTGGAGTTAAGGCAGGGAAGGTAACAAACTAATTATTGGACAGTAATCCAGCCAGTTAAATCCCCACCCCTTGTCTCTTTAGACTCTGACCGCATGCCCACCAAGCCTGAAATTGAGTGAAATATAAGCAAATGTCAGACTGTTGAAGTCTTTTGACTACTTCATACAAAAGCTCATTGTACAATAAGCCACACAAACAAATAAAAAGTGCAGAGAAAATACCTATACTATTTAAAGAATAGCATTAAAATGAGCTGCCAGGTAAAGGAGGAGAATATTTGCTATATCTATGCTTCATGCCTCTCTTCAGTTGCTTCATTCTCCTTCCTCCCCAAAGATAACCGCTTTCTGAGATTTTGTGTTAATTAGCCCTTGCTTTCCTTTATAGTTATGCCACTTCTGTCTGTATTCTGAAATATATATTCAGTTTAGTACACTTTTCAATTTGTATGTAAATGAAATCTAAGGTGTAGTGTTCATATGTCCTGCTTATGTTGCTCAACATTATATTTTTGAGAGTCATCCGTTTTGAAGCCCACACCTGTAGTTCATCATTTTCACTGCTGTACAGTATTCTATGAAAAATACCAAAAATGTTATATATTCATTCTACTGTCAATATACATTGGATATTTCTAGGTTTTAGCTATTATAGTGTTGCTATGAATATTCTTGTACATATCTTTTGGAGAACATAGGTATGCATTTATTTTGGATATATAGTTAGGAATGGAATTGCTGGATCCCAGAGTACAGATCACAGAGTATAGATACATCCAGCTGTCATAAATACTGCAATCAATTTTCCAATATCATTGTACCAATTTACACTGCTATCAGCAATGTGTGAGCATTCCATTTGCTCCATAACCTTACCAATGCTTGATATGATTTGCCTTTTCATTAGCCATTCAGGTGGGCATCTTGTGGGATTTCCTGTGATTTGAATTTACACTTTCCTAATAACTGGTGAAGCTGACCCCTTTTTAATATTTCTTTTTCTTTTTCTTTTTCTTTTTGAGATAGAATTTTGCTCTTGTCACCCAGGCTGGAGTTCAATGGCACGATCTCGGCTCACTGCAACCTCCGCCTCCCGAGTTCAAGCGATTCTCTTGCCTCAGCCTCCCAAGTAGCTGGGATTACAGGCACACGCCACCATGCCCAGCTAATTTTTGTATTTTGTACTTTCACCGTGTTGGTCAGGCTTGTCTCGAACTCCTAACCTCAGATGATCCACCTGCCTTGGCCTCCCAAAGTGCTGGGATTACAGGCATGAGCCACCGCACCCGGCACCTTTTTAATATTTCTATTATCCATTTGGCTATCCTCTTTTGTGAAGTGCCAATTCAAGTATCTTACCATTTATTTATTTATTTAATTTCAACTTTTATTTTAGATTTGAATGGGTTGTTTATCTTTTCTTATTGATTTGTAGTACAGAAAACTTTTATGCATTACTAATGAGAGTCTATATTGGTGAAACTTATTTGAAAACAGTTTGACATCAGCTAGTAAAATTGAATGTGTACACAATCTATAATTCAGCAATTGCACTCCTAAAGATTTAATTAAGGAAAATATTTCCACAAGTTTACCAAGAAACATGCACAATAATGTTCACAAAAGTACTGTTTTTAACAGCAACATACTGGAAACAGTCCATATCACCAGTACTAAGATACTGGATAAATATGTCATGACATATTAACGCCAGGAGGTAGTATACAACTGTGAAAATAACTGCATTACAGCCATGCACAATATGACTATAATTAAAATAATGTTGAATAAACAACACAAGTCCACAGTGACAATATTTAGAATTACACACTTGTCATAAAACTCAAAATGAAGGAAAACTGGGAAATATATTGCCTAGGCATATTTATACATGAAGCAAAGCTCAAAAAGGGATACATAAAAAATGAGAAAACTATAAACATGACATACAAGATAGTGGCTAACCCCGGAAATGAGAGAAGAAAACATTCTGGATGGGTGAGAAGGACACGGGTTGATTTAAGTTGTTGGTTATTAGTAATGTTCTAGTTCTTGGATTGATTGGGGGGGGGGGGGGGAGAGAGAGAGAGAGAGAGAGAGAGAGAGAGAAAGCTGCAGAGCAAATCATTTGTAGACTACCTTAGCTTTCAATAAACCCACATTGCTATCCTCACAGGTTGTTTCCAATATTTTGCTATTACAAACTATACTACATGTGACCTTTCTTAGCTTTCTTTCTTGTGAACCAGATTCCCAGAAGTATATTTGCTAGTACAAAGATGAAATGCATCTGAAATTTTGATAATATTGCCATATTTCCCTTGATAGGGGTTGTACCATATTGTAATCCCACCCGTAGTGGATAAAATTGCCTGTTTCCATCAAGCCTCATGAACAGACTGTGTGTCTAATTTGGGGGTTTTATTTTTAACTTTTATTTTAGGTTTAGGGGTACATGTACAGATTTGTTGTATAGGTAAATTTCATGTCATGGGGGGTTCGTGGGCAGAAGTATCTCATCACCAGGTAATCAGCATAGTACCTGATTAGTTTTTTGATCCTCACCCTCCTCCCATTCTCTACCCTCAAGTAGGCCCTAGTGGCCAATGTTCCCTTGTTTGTGTCCGTATGTACTCAATGTTCAGCTTTCATTTATAAGTGAGAAAATGTGGTATTTGCTTTTCTGTTCTTGTGTTAGTTTGCTTAGGATAATGGCCTCCAGCTCCATCCATGTTGCTGCAAAGAACATGATCTTGTTCTTTTTTATGACTGCATAGTATTCTATGGTGTTTTTGTACCACATTTTCTTTATCCAGTCTATCATTGATGAGCAATTAGGTTGATTCTATGTCTTGATATTGTGAATAGTGCTGTGATGCACACACCGCATGCATGTGTCTTTATGATAGAATGATTTATATTCCTTTGGGTATACAACCATTAATGTAATATCTTGGGTTGAATGATAATTCTGTTTTAAGTTCTTTGAGAAATTGCCATACTGCTTTCCATGGTGGCTGAACTAATTTACATTCCCACCAGCAGTGTATAAATGTTCCCTTTTCTCTACAACCTTGATAGCTTATGTTATGTTATAATGACTGGTGTGATATGCTATCTCAGTTGCTGTTTGGGTTTTCATTTCTCTAATGATTGGTGATGTTGAGCATTTTTTCATATGTTTGTTGGCCACATGTATGTTTTCTTTTGAGAAGTTTCTGTTCATGTTCTTTGCCCACTTTTTAATGGTGGTGTCTGTTTTTTGCTTGTTAACTTGTTTAAGTTCCTTATAGATTCTGGATATTAGACCTTTGTTGGACACATAGTTTACAAATATTTTCTTCTATTCTGTAGGTTGTCAGTTTACTGTGCTGATAGTTTCTTTTGCTGTGCAGAAGCTTTTTAGTTTAACTAGCTTCTATTCGTCAAGTTTTGTTTTTGTTGCTATTGCTTTTGGCATCTTCATCATGAAATATTTACCTGGTTCTACATCAGAATGATATTTCCTAGGTTATCTTCCAGGGTTTTATAGTCTTATGTTTTACATTTAAGTCTTTAATCCATCTTGAGTAGATTTTTGTATACGGTTTAAGGAAGGGGTACAGTTTCAGTCTTCTGCATATGGCTAGCCAGTTATTCCAGAATCATTTATTGAATAGGAAGTCCCTTCCCCCATTGTTTCTTTTTTGTTGATTTTTTTGAAGATTAGATAGTTGTAGGTTTGCAGCATTATTTCTGGGCTCTCTAATGTTCCATTGTTCTAAGTATCTGTTTTTGTACCAGTACCATGCAGTTTTGTAGCCTTGAAGTATAGTTTGCAATCAAGTAATGTGTCGCCTCCTGCTTTGTTCTTTTAGCTTAGGATTGACTCGGCTATTCGGGCTCTTTTTTGGTTCCATACAAATTTTAAAATAGTTTTTTCTATTTTTGTGAAGAATGTCATTGGTAGTTTCACAGGAATAGGATTGTATCTGTAAATTGTTTTGGGCAGTATGGCCATTTTAACAGTATTGATTCTTCCTAACCATGAGCATAGGAATGTTTTTCCATTTATTTGTGTCATCTGTTTTTTCTTTGAGCAATGGTTTGTAATTCTTGTTGTAGAGATGTTTCACCTCCTAGGTTAGCTATATTCCTAGGAATTTTTTTCTTATTTGGCTATTGTTAATGAGATTGCATGCCTGATTTATCTCAGCTTAGATTTGTTGGTGTATAGGAATGCTGCTGACTTTTGTGTATTAATTTTGTATCCTGAAACTTTGCTGAAGTGGTTTATCAGATCAAGGAGCTTTTAGACAGAAACTATGGGGTTTTCTAGGTATGGAATTATATTGCCTGCAAACAGGGATAGTTTAACTTCCTCTCTTCCTATTTGGAAACTTCTTATTTCTTTCTCTTTCCTGGTTCCTCTAGCTAGGACTTCCAGTGCTATGTTGAATAGGAGAGGTGAGAGAGGGAATTCTTGTCTTGTTCTGTTTTTCAAGGGAAATGCTTCCAGCTTTTGCCCATTTACTATTATCTTGGCTGTAGTGTTTTCAGAAAGGACTCATTATTTTCAAGTATGTTCCTTCAATGCCTAGTTTGTTGAGGGTTTTTAACATGAAGGAACATTGAATGTTATCAAAACCTTTTTCTGCATCTGTTGTGATAATCACGTTTTGTTTTTAGTTCTGCATATGTAGTGAATCACAATTATTAATTCACAAGTGTTGAACCAACCTTGCATCCTAAAGTTAAAGCTTACTTGATCATGGTGGATTCACTTTTTGACGTGTTGTTGGATTTGATTTGCTAGTAATTTGTTAAGGAGTTTTGCATTAGTGTTTGCCAAGGACATTGGCCTGAAGGTTTTTGGTGTTGTGTCTCTGTCAGGTTTCGGTATCAGGATAATGTCTGACAGAATGAGTTGGGGAGGAGTCCCTCCTCTCCAGTTTTTTGGAATAGTTTCAGTAGGAGCGATATGAGCTCTTCTTTATACATGTTATACAATTTCCCTGTGAATTGTTTGGTCCTAAGCTTTTACTTGTTGGTAGGCTTTTGATTACTGATTCAATTTTTGAACTCTTCATTGGTCTGTCTAGGGATTCAATTTCTTTCTGATTCAATCTTGAGGTTGCACGGTTCTAGAATTTTATCCATTTCCTTTAGGTTTTCTAATTTGTCTGCCGAATGTTCCAAGTAGTCTCTGAGAGTTGTTTGTATTTCTGTGGGGTTAGTGATAACATCATCTTTGTGATTTCTGGTTGTGTTTACTTGGATCTTCTCTCTTTTTCCCTTTATCCCCCTAGCTAATGATATATCAATCTTCTTTATTCTTTTAAGGAAACAGCTCCTGGATTCACTGATTTTTTGCATTTTTTTGTGTCTCAATTTCCTTCAGTTCAGCTCTTACTTGGTTACTTCTGGTCTTCTGCTAGATTTGGTGTTGGTTTACTCTTGTTTCTCTAGTTCCTCTAGTTGTAATCTTAAGTTATTAATTTGAGATCTTTCTAACTTTTTAATGTGGGCATTTAGTGTTATAAACTTTTCTCTTAACACTGCTTTGGATCTAGAACTAGAAATACCATTTGGCCCAGCCATCCCATTACTGGGTATATACCCAAAGGATTATAAATCATGCTGCTATAAAGACACATGCACATGTATATTTATTGTGGCACTATTCACAATAGCAAAGACTTGGAACCAACCCAAATGTCCCTCAATGATAGACTGGATTAAGAAAATGTGGCATGTATACACCATGGAATACTATGCAGCCATAAAAAAGGATGAGTTCATGTCCTCTGTAGGGACATAGATGAAGCTGGAAACCATCATTCTCAGCAAACTATCGCAAGGACACAAAACCAAACACTGCATGTTCTCACTCATGGTGGAAATTGAACCAACTACAGGAAGGGGAACATCACACACTGGGGCCTGTCATCAGGTTGGGGGAGGCGGAAGGGATAGCATTAGGAGATATACCTAATGTAAATGGTGAGTTAATGGGTGCAGCACAGCAATATGGCACATGTATACATATGTAATAAACCTGCATGTTGTGCACATGTACCCTAGAACTTAAAGTATAATAGTAAAAATAAATAAATAAAAACACTGCTTTGGCTAGTCCCACAGATTCAGTATGCTATATTTTTTTCTCGTTAGTTTCAAAGAATTTCTTGATATCTGCCTTAATTTTATTATTTACTGAGAAGTCATTAAGAAACTGGTTATTTAATTTCCATGTAATTGCATGGTTTTGAGCAATTTTCTGTGCATTGATTTCTATTTTTATTGTGCTGTGGTCCAAGAATGTGGTTGGTATGAATGTGGTGTTTTTGAATTTGCTAAGGATTGTTTTATGTCAAATTGTGTGGTCAATTTTAGAGTATGTGGCATGTGCAAATGAGAAGAGTGTATATTAGGTCGGTTTTGGGTGGGGAGTTCTGTAGATATCTGTTAGGTCCATTTGGTTCAGTGTTGAGTTCATGTCCCAAATATCTTTGTTACTTTTCTGCCTCAGAGATCTGTCTAATTCTGTCAGTGGAGTGTTAAAGTCTCCCACTATCATTGTGTGGTTATCTAAGTCTCTTCATAGGTCTGTAGGAGCTTGACTTAGGAATCTGGGTGCTCCTGGGCTAGATGCATACATATTTAGGATAGCTAGGTCTTCATGCTGAATTAAGCCTTTCATTCTCGAATGCCCTTCTTTGTGTGTGTGTGTGTGTGTGTGTGTGTGTGTGTATGTTTTAATCTCTATTGGTTTAAAGTCTGTTCTGTCTGAAATTCGAATAGGAACACCTGCTTTTTTCTGTGTTGTGTCTGTTTGGTAGATTTTTCTGCATCCCTCTACTTTGAGCCTATAGGTGTCATTGCATGTCAGATGGACTCTTGAAGACAGCACACAGTTGGGTCTTGATTCTCTATCCAACTTGCCACTCTGTGCCTTTTAATTGGGACATTTAGCCTTTTTACATTCAAGGTTAATATAGATAGGTGTGGTTTTGATCCTGCCATTGTATTGTTACCCGGTTAATACACAATTTGATTGTGTGGTTGCTTTATAGTGTCAATGGTTTATGTACTTAAGTGTGTTTTTCTAGTGGCTGGTAATGGTCTTTCCTTTCCATATTTAGCACTCCCTTTAGGGCCTTTTGTAAGGCAGGTTTGGTGGTAATGAGTTCTCTTTGCATTTCCTTCCTTGAAAAATATTGTATTTCTCCTTGTCTTATGAAGCTTAGTTTGGCTGGATATTAAATTCTCAGTTGGAATTTCTTTCTTTAAAAATGCTGAATATAGGCCCCCAATTTCTCCTGTCTTGTAGGGTTTCTGCTGACAGGTTTGTTATTAGCCTGATGGGCTTCCCTTTGTAGGTGACCTGCCCCTTCTTTCTAGCTGCCTTTAACATTTTTTGTTTTATTTTGACCTTGGAGAATCTGATGATTATGCATCTTGGGGTTGGTCATCTAGTATGATATTTTGCAGGGGTTCTCTGCATGTCCTGAATTTGAATGTTGGCCTCTCTAGTGAAGTTGGGGAAATTTTCATGGGTAATATGCTCAAATATGTTTTCCAAGTTCCTCACTTTCTCTCCCTCTCTTTCGGGAACACCAGTGAGTCACAGATTTGGTCTCTTTACATATTCCCATATTTCTTGGAGATTTTCCTCATTCTTCATAATTGTTTTTTCTTTATTTTTGTCTGATTGAGTTATTTTGAAGAACCAAAATAGCTTTGAGGTCTTAAGCTCTGAGATTCCTCATCCTGGTCGATTCTGCTGTTAATACTTGCAATTGTATTCTGAAAACCTTGACGTCAGGTTTTCAGTTCTATCAGATCAGTTTTGTTCTTTCTTGAAATTGCCATTTTATCTTTATTTCCTGTATCATTTTATTGTATTCCTAAGATTTCATGGAATGGGTTTTTACTCTGTCCTGAATCTCAGTGATCTTCATTCCTATCCCTATTCTGAATTCTATTTCTGCCATTTCAGCCATTTAAACTTGGTTAAGAACCATTTCTGGAAAACTAATGTGGTCATTTGGAGGTAAAAACACACTGCCACCTTTTGAGTTGCCAGAGTTCTTGCACTGGTTCTTTCTCATCTTTGCAGGCAATGTTCCTTCAACATTTAAAGTTGCTGTCCTTTGGATGAGTTGTTTGTTTAGTTTTGTCTTGTTTGCTTTTATCTTCTTTGATGCCATTGGGTGGTTGATTTTGCTATAAGTTGAGTTCAGTCAACTGGGTTCATTTCTGTAAGATTTTAAGGCCCAAGGCTCAGTCCAGGACCCCTGGACTGCATGCTCTAACTCTGGAGTAGGGGTGGTAACAGGCCCCTGGATTTATTCTTGGGCCTTTCAAAGTTAGAAACATGCTGCTCTGGATTGCTGAGGTGTTCCCAGTCCTCTGGCTATAATATTCCAATATTCTCATTGAGGCAGTGGCAGTGGGATTCATGCTCACTCACACATTAGTATAACCTTCTATATGTTTTTATTGTCACATCATGTACCCATTAATGAGCTTTATAATAATTTTCTCATGCATTTGCCTTTAAATCCTATAGAAAAGTGGGAAGTTACAAGTAATTCAATAATGTTGGCTTCTATATTTACCTGTGTAGTTACTTTTACCAGTGTTCTTTCTTTCTTTGTATGACTTTGAATAATGTCTAGTTTCTTTTCATTTCGGCCTGAAGAGCTCCCTTTAGCATTTCTTACAGAGTAAGTCTCCTAACTACAAACTCTCACTTTTTTATACTAGGAATGTCTTCATTTCTCCTTCATTTTTGAAGGATAATTATGCTACATGTAGAATTCTTGGCTGGTAGGTTTTTTTCTTTCAGCACTTTGAAAATGGTTTCTAATTGCCTTCTGACAAACATGGTTTCTGGTAAGAAATCTGAAGCTAATATCTTAAGAATCTATTGTATGTAATGAGTTACTTCTCTCTTGCTGCTTTATAGGTTCTCCCTTTGTCTTTGAGTTTCAACAATTGGATATACTATGAGTAAATGTAGGTTTCTTTAAGTTTATCCTGCTTGGAGTTCTTTGAGATTCATGGGAATATAGAGTCACATATTTCATCAAGAATGTGACTTTTGCCATTATTACTTCAAATATTTTTTCTTCCTCTTTATTTTTTTCTTTTTCTGGGACTTCCATTATGCCTATGTGGGTAAGCTTGATGATGTCCCACAGTATTCTTAGGCATATTCTTTTTTCTTCCTTTTTCCTTTGTTCTGCAGATGGGATCATTTCAACAGACATATCCTGAAGTTTACTGATACTTTGTCTTGCCTTCCCAAGTATTTTGAATCTCATTAGTATATTTTTTCTTTCTCTTGTGCTTAGAGTTTCACAATGATTAGCCATTAAGCTTTTAAAACAAACTTCCTTACAAAGTTTTTCTCAAGACAAGGGAAGAAGGAAAGAAAAGCCCAGTTTGATACTGGAAGGAGTAAAATGATAGGGTAGATCTGGGTGGGGTTTGTAGGATTAGGGGGTAATGAGGAAACATACTGGCTTTACAATCAAGACTGGATCTCCCAGTGAGTAGCTGAATGACCTTGGGTAACTCTCTTCTATTCTTGGGTCTCAGAGTGTTTCAAAACATTAAGAATTTGATTGTAATGTTGCCTGAGAAGTGAGCCAGCACTTCTTCTCTGCAAGAAAGTAGAAAAGCTCTTGGGACAATCAGTGGTGATAAGATGTAATGTAATGCCTGTCACTTCTCCCTATGAATAATTTTTGGGTAAAGATTCCAGGTCCCTCCAGAAAGGGGTGGATATTTCCTGATAGAGCTAAGGCTATGTCTTGTTTCTTGTAAGTACCAGACCCACCCCTGGAGCCAGGCCAAACTGGGACTGCATAAAGACAGATTTGGTCTCAGCTCTTTGTCAAGCACCTTACTGACAATGTGAAAGCCAACAGCTTCTTGGTCCCAATGGTGGTCCTCATCCTTAGGACACTGGCAGTAGAGGCAGCTGCAATGGGAGATGAGTGAATAGGTGACCGATGGGACTGAGCTGGACAAGCAATAGTCTTTCTGGAGTCTCCTGGGTCAAGACAGGTGGTACTTCTGGAGCAATAGGCAGCACTGGAGCCCACACCTTCGCTTTCTGGCCTTTGCCATCATATCCAGAAAAAAACATGTGAGGTCTACTGGTCAATGTCCTGTTTTCGGAGTTACATTAAAAATGCTTGAATAAACATGTATCATGCTCCTAAATAGTAAGACTTTAGACAGTCAGAATGTCAATAATTACACAGAAATTAAACAACTTGCTCCTGAATGAATAAAACTATAGTTTTACAATTTCAGGTCTTACATTTAGGTTTGTAATACATTTAAAATTGATGCTTGTATAAGGGGTGAGATAAGAGCCCATTTTCACTCTTCTGTATGTAGATATTCCATTTTCCCAACACTAAGTGAGAAATTTAAAAATTCTTTGAAATTGATGAAAATAGACAAAAACAACATTATTAAAGTAATTTGGGATGCAGCTAAAGCAGTGTTAAGAGGCAAGTTTATAGCACTGGAGGCCTACACCAAAAAGTTAGAAAGATCTCAAATTAACAATATAACATTACACTGAAAGAAATTTGGAAAACAAGAGCAAACCAAACGCAAAGCTAGTAGAAGAAAAGAAATAACTAAAATAAGAAGAACTGAATAAAATTAAGATGTAAAAATTCACACAAAAGCCAACAAAACCAAAAGTTGGTTCTTTGAAAGAATAAACTACATTGATAGACCACTAGCTAGATTACCAAAGACAAAAAGAGAGAATATCCAAAGAAACACAATCAGAAATGACAAAGATGATATTAAAACTGATCCCATGAGAATAGAAAATATCCTCAAAGACTATTATAAACACATGCACATAAATTAGAGAATCTAGAGAAAATGGATAAAATTCTGGAAACAAATGACCTCCCAAGATTGAATAAGGAAGAAAGTGAAAACTGAAATAGACCAATGACTAGTTCTGAAATTGAATCAGTAATTTTTTTTTAAAAAAACTCTACCTACCAATGAAAGCCCTAGACCAGATGGATTCACAGCCAAATTCTACCAAAAGTACAAAGAAGAGGTCCTGCCAATCCTAGTGAAACTATTCCAAAAAATCAAGGACAACTCTTCTCTATCTCTTTCTATGAAGCCAGCACCATCCTGATACCAAAATCTAGGAGAGACACATAGAAAAAGAAAACTTCCAGCCAGTATCCCTGATGAACATATATCCAAAAATCCTCAATATAATTACTAGCAAACTGAATCCACCAGCACATCAAAAAGTTAAGTCTTGACTTAGAGCAGTGGCTCATACCTGTAATTTCAACGCTTTGGGAGGCCAAGGCACTGGTCATTGGCCGGGTGGGGGGATGGGGACTC
Organism: Macaca fascicularis; assembly: GCF_037993035.2. NCBI lineage: Eukaryota > Metazoa > Chordata > Mammalia > Primates > Cercopithecidae > Macaca > Macaca fascicularis. The sequence goes on along the minus strand of NC_088384.1, from coordinate 101,245,463 downwards.
ACAGTTAGAGAGCAACCTGGGCACCATATCAAGACTCTCTGTCTACTAATTTTTTTTTTTTTTCTTTACTCAGCCAGACATTATCCCAGCTACTAGGGAGGCTGAGGCAGGAGAATCCCTCAGGCCCAGGGGTCAAGACTGTAGTGAGCTGTAAGCATGCCACTTCACTCCAGCATAGGAAATGGAGTGACAGAGTGAGAGCTTTTCTGTAAAAACAAACCCTTTGTGTATCTTTGTCTTCATTGTCTGCATTTTTGGCATCATATTCAATACATCTCCATTCAGATCAATGTCATGGAGTTTTTCTTTTGCAGTAGTTGTCCCTTCTTATAGTTTCATAGTTTCAGGTCTTACATTTAGGTTTGTAATATATTTAAAATTGATGCTTGTAGAAGGGGTGAGATAAGAGTCCGTTTTCACTCTTCTGTATGTAGATATTCCATTTTCCCAACACCATTTATTGAAGAGACTCCCGTTTCTTCATTGTGTGTTATTGGTACCTTTGTCAGAAATTAATTGACTGTAGATATGTGGGGTTATTCCTCATCCTATTTCATTAACCAAAATGTCTGTTATTAATGCCAATACTATGATGTTTTGGTTACTATTGCTGTGCAATATATTTTGAAATCTGGCAGTGTGATGCCTCCTGCTTTGTTCTTCTTGTTCAAGATTCTTTTTTTATTGGGGGGCTCCTTTAGTTCCATTCACATTTTAAGATCATACTTTCTATTTTGGTAAAGAATGACATGAATTTTGATAGGGATAGCATTGCATCTGTAGATCACTTTAAGTATGAATATTTTAACACTTAATTATTTTGATTAATGAATATGGTATGTGTTTCCATATACTTGTGTCATCTTCAGTTTTTTTAATCAATGTTTTCTAGTTTTCAATATACAGATGTTTTGTTTTTTGTTAAATTTACTCCTAAGTATTTATGCTTTTATAAAAGGGATTGTTTTTTAAATTTCTTTTTCAGACAGTTTTAAACATTGAACTGTGTTTTGACACACTACTGAATTTTGTAGGTTGATTTTGTATCCTGCAAGATTACTGGATTTATTTATCAGTTCCAACTGATTTTTGTAGTATTTTTGGATTTTTTTATATATAAGATAATGACATTAGCAAACAGAGACTATTTCACTTCATCCTTTCCTATTTGGATGCCTTTTATTTTTTCTGTTCCCTAATTTCTCTGACTAGGACTTTCAATACTATGTTGACAAGTGGTGGGAGAGTGAATTCTTGTCTTGTTCCTGATCTTGGTGGAAAAGCCTTTCACCATCTTGATTTTAGCTCTGGCTTGTCATGTATGACCTTTATTGCATTGAGGAACATTTCTTCTAGACCCGATTTCTTGCAAGGTTTTATAATAAAAAGATGTTACCTTAAGTCTATGAGTCTCCCTTAAGGTAAAATAAGTCTTTTGTAGGCAGCATAGAGTTGAGTCTTTGTTTTATCCATTCATACACTCTATGGCTTTTAATTGGATAATTTTATTCATTTACACTTAAAATAATTATTGACAGGTAAAGAGTTACTATTGCCATTTTGTTAATTGTCTTCTGGTTCAATTGTAGATCCTTCATTCCTTTCTTCCTCTCTTGTTTTCTTCCTTTGTGGTTTGATGACTTTCTCTAGTGGTATTCTTTGGATCTTTTCTTTTTATTTATTTTACAGCTATTATAAGGTGTGTCTTGGGGTTGCTCTGATGTTTGCATAAAACATACTTATTACAGCCTATTTTAAATTGATAACAACTTTATTTTGATAACATACACAACCTCTAGTTTTTGCTCCCTCTCTCCCCATGTTTATGTTTTTGAAGTCACAATTTATATATTTTTATAATTTGTAGCCCTCAACAAATTACAGTATCTATATTTGTTTTTAATATATTTTCCTTTTAATCTTTGTACTGGAGATATAAATTATTTGCCCACCACCATTACAGTATTAAAGTGTTTACAATTTGACAGTGTGCTTACTTTTACCAATGAGTTTTATATTTTCATTTTATTTCATGATACTTATCAGCATCCTTTTTGTTCAGCTTGAAAAATCTCTTTAGCATGTTTTGTAAGATAGGTCTTCTGGGTACTGTATTCTTGGTTGACAATCTTTTTCTTTCAGTACCTTGAATATGTCATTCGACTTCTTTTTGGTCTGCCAGTTTTCTGCTGAGAAATCTGCTGTTAGTATATGAGGGTTCCCTTATACATGATGATTGTATCTCTTTTGCTGCTTTTAACATTCCATTTTTGTCTTAAACTTTTGACAATATGATTGTAATGCTTCCTGGTTTGAGTCTCCTTGGATTCATCTTAATTGGTGCCATTTAGGCTTACTACTAGGATCAGGCTTTTTTTTTTTTTTTCCTTTGGCTTATGAAGTTTTTGCCATCATTTCCTCAAATATGTTTTCTGTCCCCTTTTCTCCTTGCTCTACTTCTGACATGCCAATAGTGCATAGCTTTTTCCTCTTGGTAGTGTCCTGGAAGTCACTTAGGCTCCCTTCACCCTTTTTCACTCTTGTTTTGTTTGTTTGTTTGTTTTTTGGTTTTTTTTTTCCGCCATAGACTGGATGATTTCCAGTGGCCTATGTTCTAATTCACTGGTTTTTCCTTCTCCTTTATTTAGTCTGCTATTAAATATCTCTATTGAATATTTCAGTTCAGTTATAGTATTCTTCAGACCTATGATTTCTGTTTGCTACTTTTTTATACTATCTCTTTGTTGAAATTCTGAGTTTCTTCTTGTATTCCTCTTCTGACCTCACTGAGCATCTTTATAATCATTATTTTTTAATTCTCTTTTGGGTAAATAATATATCCCCATTTCATTTGGGTGGGCTTCCTGATTTTGTTTGGTTTATTTATTTATTTATGTGTTTGTTTGTTTTGCTTTGTTTTATTCTTATATATTCCCATGTTTCTTTATCTTTCTTGACTCTTTGTGTTGATTTCTGCATATTAGATAAGACAACTACAACTTCCAGTCCTGTCAAACTGTACTTTTGTAGGAAAAGAATTCCACCAATCCACCTGCTCAGAGATTTTAAGATGCTTCTGAAATATTTGTGTTTGTTCAGACTGCTGGCTCTGTTTGGATGTCTCCACAGAGCTTAGGATGTGCCTCCTCCTTCTATCAGTACCCAGAGACTGGTAAGGTAGAAGCCTAACTCTCTAGATGTAACTGAAAGAATTGGGGTGCTGATGTGTGTTCCAGTTTCATCTATCTTCATGCTGAAGCTGAGCATGGGCATTTTGGTCCAAAACTCTTTGCAGTAAGCCAGGGAGATAATCCGTGGCAAACGCTGTGCTCATGTTCAGGCTGCACCCTCTGATCATGGGAAATGCTGTGTTCACACTGATGCTGCACCCTCTGATCATAACACCCCCTGCTATAGACAGATATCTTATGGAACGAAAGTGTTGTAAAACCACTTCTTTTTTTCTGTAGTCTGGGGCAACTCAGGAATACAAAGCCTCATTGACTCTCAGAGCTAGGTTGTTAAAGAGATAGTCCATTTGGTGAGAGCTATAAAAATTGCAGTACTCAGTCCATAGCCAAACTCCTTCCAGGAAGAATGAGTAAGCCTAGATTTATCACTGGGCAAGCTGGATGGAAGGCTCAAGAAGTGCCAAACCCTTGCTCTGGCTGTCAGAGGGCTCTTGTTTGTTTACCCCATTAACTCCCAAATGCAAGTTCATTAATAGCTAGGCCATCACTTAGCCACTGGAAGTGTGTGCTGTAAGCCCTTTCTGGAGAGAAAATAAGAGCTGCACATTCTTGCTCCTTTTCTGTACTTCTTCAAGGGGGAGTAGCACCTGGAATTTGTTGCACTCCCATTTAAAACCAACTTTTTTTGTCCTATGATCTAGAAAGACTAGAATATGCTTGTCCCCCTGTTCACAGAGCTAAGAAGTTTAAGCTCTCTGTTTTGGAGCAATTGATACATGGTATAAACACCTTATGGGGAAAAACGGGACAGGGTTTTTCTATACCTCTTCTCCTTACTCTTCCTGGGTGATGTAACCCCTGGATGTGCTCACATGCCCATATAAAACTGTCACTTTTTTTACTGTGGTTTGAAGAGGCAAACATTCCAATCTCCTCTACTCCCAGAACTAGGAGGGTTAGTATATAGTCCCTTAGGCGGAAATTGTAAAAGTTGGGGCACTTGATGGGCGACCAAATTCCTTCCAGGTGGAATTAATAGACTTAATTATCACCTGGAGTGTGCTGGCGATGAAAGCTTGAAAAGTGGCTGCCTACTTCTCAGGTTAATACTTGTCTGCCTCTTTAACTCGCCAGTGCAAGTTAGTTAGAAGCCAGGCCACTAAGTAACCACTGAAAGAGTGTGTCATAAACCCCTTCCAAGGAAAAAAGAAAAAGAAGCTACATTTTTATTGTTGTTTGCCTTTTTTCTTCCTTCCTTTCTTTCTTATTGGTTTTATTTGATAAATTCTGCCTTTGACATTCTTAATTGTATCTTTTTATTTTATTCATTGCATTTTTCAGGTCCAGTATTCTATTTGATCCTCAAAAATTATATTGAGTCTCTCTGTTAATATTTTCTGATACACTTCTGAATTGATTCTATATTAGTCTGTTCTCACACTGCTATAAAGGACAGCCACTGGCTGGGTAATTTATAAAGGAAAGCAATTTAATTGACTCATGGCTGGGGAGGCCTCAGGAAACTTACAAATGTATTTTCTCTTATTGAGCGAGACAGAGAGTATCCCTATATGAGTTTCTCCACCAGCAATAATTTATTTTACAAGATCACCTTTAATTGTCCTGACCCTTTTTTCTATCCATATTTTAATCACAGGCTGCATCCTCAGCTTCTCCACACTAGATAATACTTTGTCCTCCCAGTCCAGTGCTTAGTGATTTTAAGGGCACACATTCCTCAACAATACCAGTCCCACAGCCTTTTTCTCTCCAATCACAACAGAGCACACCACTGCTGCCTCCAGGCATGGTGACACCACGTCTGCCCACCAACATTGACAAATTGGACACCTCTTCCACTTGCCTCCCTGGAAGTAGATACCCAGTCACTGATGCCACTGCTACCAGAGTAAACACTCACTTCCTGCCATCTCCATATCTGCTTGTTTCTGTATCCCAGTTCTCAGTCCATCACAGAGTATGTTCCTCTGACTGTATGAACCAGTGTACGTACACATGTGCGGGCTTCCAAGAAGGCAGGGAAGTAGGCATGTGGACTTTGCAGCTTCTGGGAATGGTGCTTGTATGCTTAGAAACCGAGACATGAAGTTGTCCACATGACCGTTCTCATCTCATTGTGAGCACCAGAGCAGCTACTGTGTCCTGCTCTCCTCCACTCTGTGTTCTAGCCCCAGCTTGTGGCCTACAGTTTACCCAACTGTAAAAGCGAAGTGGAGATTGGAGACGGTAGACTCTCTAGGGTTTGTTGGCTGGATTCTCTAAACTACCTACTGCCTTGTACTGTCTCTGAGTGTAATGGTGAGGTGAGATCAAGAACGATGGGAAAGATGAGAAGTTTGGGGCTGCATGATGATACTGAAGTTACCCAGAGGTGGTGACTCAGAATTTGCATTGCAGACAGAAAACACATGGTTATTCAGGGACAGCCTTGCTGCAACCATGCTCCTTCTAGAGACAGTTTCACTAGCAAAGGAGTTTTTGTTGAGATTAAAAACTCTGCTATCCTTTGGGAGGCTGAGGTGGGCGGATCACAAGGTCAGGAGATCGAGACCACAGTGAAACCCTGTCTCTACTAAAAATACAAAAAATTAGCCAGGCGAGGTGGTGGGCGCCTGTAGTCCCAGCTACTCAGGAGGCTGAGGCAGGAGAATGGCGTGAACCCGGGAGGTGGAGCTTGCAGTGAGCCGAGATCGCGCCACTGCACTCCAGCCTGGGTGACAGAGGGAGACTCCGTCTCAAAAAAACCAAAACAAAACAAAAAAACTCTGCTATGATATTTGCAAGCTCTATGTGCTCCACGGGGGTTGAGTAGAGAGAATCACTAATGACAATTTTGGGACAGTCTTCTTAGGCTCTCCTTGTCCAGTATGTGTTGGGATGGAGAGACTCGGTTCTAGCCAGCCATGTGTGTTTGTCTCCTGGAGTCCAGAATCACAAGGATAATGTACAAGCATCATGTGCTTCTTGGCTTATAATAGATCCCTAAGCCACAACCTTCTGTTGAATTTGAAGTTCGAAGTCCTCTTTGAAATAATCTAAACAAACACCCTCACCATGAAGATGGGAAAACTGGAGTCCAGGAGAGCCATCAAGCTTACTCTAGAAGTCAGGAGCAGAGTTGGGGCTGGGAACTACCTGTTCTAATATGTCATTTCTCTTTGCTAGGATGTTGACCAAGGAGGGAAGATTCAGTAGCCTTTCAAGAAAGACTTGTGATGAATTCATTCTGCCAAGACAGAAAGCAAAGTAACAGCCGGAATCAGAGTAATGGGATGACCGAGCCAAGGTGTTCAATCAAAGAAAAACATAGATTTGGGGACACCATGAAGATGAAAGGAATGTGATTTTAAAGTGACATGCTGGCCGGGCATGGTGGCTCATGCCTGTAATCCCAGCACTTTGGGGGGTCGAGGCAGGTGGATCACCTGTGGTCAGGAGTTCGAGACCAGCCTAACCAATATAGTGAAACCCCGTCTCTACTAAAAATACAAAAACTAGCCGGACATGGTGGCATGTGCCTGTTGTCCAAGCTACTTGGGATGCTGAGACAGGAGAATTGCTTGAACCCGGGAGGTGGAAGTTGCAGTGAGCTGAGATCACGCCACTGCACTCCAGCCTGGGCAACAGAGTGAGACTCTGTCTCAAAAAAGGTAAAAAATAAAAATAAAAAATAAAGTGACATGCCACAAAATGTCAAGTCTGCCAGCATCAACGTCTTCTACATCACCTTGGCATCCTCACTTACAGTGATTCCACTGCACAAATTTTCTGCTCCTCTATTGCAAATTCACTCTTCACCTGGCAGAGACCTTAGCTTAGATCCCTGAAATCTTTCTCATAGTAAGAAAAGACTTAAGAGATCAAGCTATTCATTTCACAATAACTGAGACATAGACCACTGGCAAATGAAATTTGCCCAAAATCAGTAGTAAGAAGAACATTCCATAGGAACAAAAAAAAAATGACTTGTGTGTTTGTTTTAAATAACATTTATTTAATTTTGGTTGAAGTTGTATTTATTTTCGCATCTATTATCTACTTACATTACTTTTTCCATAAATCATGTATACATGGTCCATACTCATTTTTCTATTGGATCATCGGTGTTCTTTTGTGTTATAAAAGTTCTTTCAATATAATATAGAATATATTTATTCCCATCACATGATTGTACTCATATTTTTGAATTTCTAATTGTTTATATTACTATATGTTAGATTTTTCCCAACAAAAGTTTTTTATTTGCATGTGGTTAACAATATGAATTTGATATGGAAAGTCATTCCCATATCACCATTCTACAAAACTCCACTCATGTGTTCTTTGAATACTTTTATAGTTCAATCCTTATATTTAAATTCTTGACCATCTGAAACATACTTTGAGATAATGTGCAAGATACGAATCCAGTATTTCCCCTGAATTGCTGGTAATCTGTCTTAATATCATTTACTGTCTTATCTAATATTTCTTGGATAATGTATGATTCTGCCTTTATTGTTTGCTAGATTTTTGAAGGCATCAAGTTTATTTTTTTCCCATTGATATGTGTGTGTATTTCCTTCAATAATACCATATGTTCTAATTACGTTGACATATTGTTATGACAAAATTGGTAGCATTAAAATGTGTCATGGGCAACTCCCTTTTTCATGACAATTTACCCTCAATATATTTCCGGAAATTCTCAAATGCTACTTTATCAGGTGGTACGTTCAGTTTCCTTAATCATTAGATTTTCTGCCATGGAGCTGCCAACCTCGTTTTCATGGTTTACCACTAAAATTCCCATTGTTTTCAAGAGCACCATTAGTCTAGACGTTCCTCACACTCTGTTCCAAGATAATAGTCAGTTCCTTTGGGATGATTTTGGAGCCCTCTGTTCTTATAGCCTGCCTTTCACCATTGGAAAATCAGTGAGATTTTTCTGTGGAGCTTTTTTTGGAAATAGTGGCCCACTTCTCTCAGGGTGACAGCCTTGTTTTACCAGCATGGTTCTGGGCATAAGCAGTGGTCTCTGAGGTTGTTGGCGTGCATTCCCTAACTTGAAAACTCTATCCTACTAATTAGCTGTGCCAGGGGGAATGGGGTCACAATATTCTTTACCTCCAATGCCTGGGGTACACCCTCTACAATGCAAGTGGTGTTGGGTGGAAGAATGGAGCCTCGCACCTCTTGGTCACACACACCTGCAATACAACCTCTACGACATCACCTGGGAGGGAAGTTAAGAGATGCTTGCAGCCTTTTCTTCTTGGAGAGACATGATAATCCTTGACAAGGAGGTGGGAGAAAAAGGATTTTCCCTGTTTCTGGCTATACATGCCTCAAGTGCAGCTTCCCTCATGCTGAGCTAGGAGGCGGAAAGTACAGAGTGGGTTATGGCTCAAATGGCATGGACACTCTGTGTTCTTTCAAGGTGTAGTAGAGTTTTAAAAATAAATGCGGCCGGGCACGGTGGCTCAAGCCTGTAATCCCAGCACTTTGAGAGGCCGAGACGGGTGGATCACGAGGTCAGGAGATCGAGACCATCCTGGCTAACACGGTGAAACCCCGTCTCTACTAAAAAATACAAAAAACTAGCCGGGCGTGGTGGCGGGCGCCTGTACTCCCAGCTACTCGGGAGGCTGAGGCAGGAGAATGGCGTAAACCCGGGAGGCGGAGCTTGCAGTGAGCTGAGATCCCGCCACTGCACTCCAGCTGGGGCGACAGAGCAAGACTCCATCTCAAAAAAAAAATAAAAAATAAAAAATAAAAAACATAAATGTATGCATGTAGGACAATTCCCAGATGGTTGTTTGGTTAAAGAGTATCTCCACAGATCTCCTCACACTGCTATTGCAGAGCAGAAGTCACTGGGTCACTCGATTATTAGTATTGTCTACTGGAAATTTGGTAAGAGACTAGATTTTATGTGGTCTTCCCAAAACAAGAAATCTATGTGGGATGATGAATATGTTAATTGACTTGACTGTAGTAATTAACTATGTATACGCATATCAAAATATCATGTTTTATACCTTAAATGTGTACAATAAAAATAAAATCTTAAAAAAAAATTTCAAATAACTTTCACCAGCTGTGATTATTGATTTGGAGTAATTCATGGAGCTCTCCACACATCTATTCCCTAACAAGAGTCACCCAGTCATTCACTTCTTAATTACAAAGAAGTCAGACTTGGCTCAGTTAAAATTAAATGGATCACAAAACCATTAAGGAACCTATAAATCCAAGTTATAAGAAAAGAAAAAAGCAAGCAAGGTTATGAATGCAGAATCACAGTCAAAATCAGCTAGATACTGGCCTCAGTGGAGCTCACTGGTGACACCTGAAAGCAGGCGGCGGTTACATGTCTCGCAGCCAATGTCTCTATCATCATTTCCCTTTCTCTTCTGAAAAGTCAGATACAGCTGACATTGCTATAACTGTCCCAGGAATAAATGTTCACATCCTACTATCACTAGCTCCCAAGTCCAGTTTAGAGTTTGTGCATCAGATGACATTAACCCAGCATGTGCTCATATGAGGTTGTCTCTCAGTGGAGGCAGAGAAAACAAGCATCCAGATTTTCCCACTCTGTTATAAAGAGTGGCACAGCCTCTGGCTTCCAGGGCTTATATGGTGGTTAATTTCCCCAAAATAGGAATGAAATTATTACACTTAGAAGCCAAGAATGAAAATTGTTTACAATAGCCACCTTCAGTACATCTTGGGTCCCAGGGAAAGAAAAACTTTGTGTTTTCCTTCCACAGATTTTGTTGTAGCAAAATCTGTTGTTGGGGCATCTGTGCTACCAAGCTGATACAGGACTTTGGACAGTCTCTGTCCATTTCTGAAGCTGACATTACCTTCTGGGAAAAAAAAAAAAACCAACAGAAAAATAAAGGATTTGGGATTCGTGGGGCCCTCTGAGCATTCCTGACTATGTTACTTCTTGATTGTACAGATACTGATGGCCCCATTTGGGCAACCTTGGCTTCTTTGTTGGGGAGAAATGAAAAAAAAAGGAAACAAAAATAAAGATTTCCATTTTTTAAAAAAAATGGTAGAAATTGCCCAGAAAAGGCAGCTGCAATGTTCAGTGTGACTTATAAGTAGAGAAGTCAGAAAGTGTGGTTTTGGGCACAACTCAACTGACACCACCCTCTTCCACTGGAGACCTAGAGACCTCGGCACTACAAAGCTTTTCTGTGATAAGGAGCCCAGATAGCATCTCTCCAGGCTCTGGGTACATTTCAGGGGTAGAGCAGTGAGCATCACTGATGACCTCAGGCACACTAGAGCCACTTGCAGACTCTGTTCTAGCCAGCCATCTGTATCTGACCCCAGGATTGCAGAGTACCTAGGGGCCAGGACAGGCTCCAGGTTCTTTCCAGCTTGTAACAGATGCCCTGAGCCACAACTTCCCACTGAATTTAGAATGAAATCCCTGCTGACATATGCTAGAAAACTGCCCTCCTCATATAAATGAGAAAATTATTTTGGAGTCAAGAACAGAGCTAGGAATTGAAATGATCTGTTATGATTTCAAATAATTTTTCTTTCCACAGGATGTAGACCAAGACAGGAGGATATGGAGGTCTTTCACAAAAGATATTCATCGATCAGCTTAGGTTGTCCCTGGTTGAAAGAGTTACAGTAGGAATGCCAGACCAATAAGACAATTCAAGCCCCAATGTGGAAAATTAAAGTAAATGTATTAATTGCAGCATTGTTTGTAACTGCAAAGTATTGAAAACAGCCAACACGCCTATACAGTGGAGAGTTGTTGAGTAAATGGTGTTAATAGTACATCTATGCAACAAAGTATTATGCAGCTGTTCAGAGGAACGGTGAAGATGGCTACAAACTGAGGTATGATTTCCAGATACATTATAAAGTGACAGTGTCTTGTAATAAATAATGCAAAAGAAGAAAATGTTCATTTATCTACACAATGCAGGAAAAAAGAAACACACAAAGGAAAAACCAAGAGACCATGAAAGTGATCACCTAGGGTGTCAGGAATGGTGTAGAAAAGAGAGAGAGAATGGAGATGGATACCTGATTCTTCTCTGAATATACCTTTATGCATAGAGCTGACTCTGGAACTACATTGGAAGTTTCACATACCCAAACAGATAATTAAGTGAATACATTCCATGGATCAGGGGAAAATTTATAAGTGAGCACAAACTGTTTATATGTTTTAAAAAACAAAAACAAACAAAAGGTTGGAGACAGAGCAAGGTGGCCAAATAGAAGCCTCCATGGATCATCCTCCCTATAGGAACACCAAATATAACAACTACTTACACAAAAAGAATACCTTCATAAAAAACAAATAAACAAACAAAAACCAGAAAATCGGGTGAGTAATCTCAATACCTGGATCTAACTTCATATCGCTGAAGGAGACACTGAAGAGGGTATGAAAGAGTCTTGAATTGCTGACGCCACCCCCTCCCCATCCCACGGCAGAAGCTGCATGGCACAGAGAGAAAATACGTGCACTGGGAGAGGGAGAGCACAGTGATTGTGGGATTCTGCATTGGAACTCAGTGCTGTCAACACCAGAAATAATTCAGTCGATGCCCACAGAGGGAGCATTTAGATGACCCTTAGCCAGAGGACAATCACCCATTCCAGCAGTTGGAACATGAGTTTTGGCAAGCCTTGCCACTGCAGGTTGAAATGCTATGGGCAACTAAATAAACTTGAAAGGCAGTCTAGGCCACAAGGACTACAACTCCTAGACAAATCCTAGTGCTGTGCTGAGTTCAGAGGCCAGTGGACATGGGGTGCATGCAATCTAGAGAGACACTAGCCTGGGCAGCTGAGGGAGTGCTTGCATCACCCTCCCTCAACCCCAGGCAGTGCAGCACATAGCTCTGAAAGAGACCCCTTTCTTCTGCTTGACAAGAGGAGAGGGACGAGTAAAGAAGGCTTTGTCTTGCAACTTGGGTGCCAGCTCAGCCACAGTAGTATAGGGCACCAGGCAGAGGTTGTGAGGCCCCTGTGGCAGGCCTTAGCTCCTGTATGATATACAAAATCAATGTACAAAAGTAAATAGCACTTCTATATGCCAACAATGTCCAACCTGAGTGCCAAACTAAGAATGCAATCCCATTCACAATTGCCACAAAAATAAAATAAAATACCTAGGAATACAACTAACCAGAAAGGTTACATCTCTAAAACATCTCTACTACAATTACGGCAAACCCTGCTGAAAGAAATCAGAGGTTACACAAACAGATGGAAAAACATTTCATACTCACGGATAGAAAGAATCAATATTGTTAAAATGGCCATAATGCCCAAAGCAATTTACAGATTCAATGCTATGTCTATGAAACTACTGTGATGGTTAATACCTAGTGTCAACTTGATTGGATTGAAGGATGCAAAGTATTGATCCTGGGTGTATCTTTGAGGGTGTTGCCAAGGGAGATTAACACTTGAGTCAGTGGGCTAGGAAAGGCAGACCCACCCTTAATCTGGGTGGGCACCATCTAATCAGCTGCCAGTGTGACTATAATATAAAGCAGGCAGAAAAAATGTGAAAAGAATAGACTGGCCTAGCAACCCAGCCTACATCTTTCTCTCATGCTGGATGCTTCCTGCCTTTGAACATCAGACTCCAAGTTCTTCAGTTTTGGGACTTGGACTGGCTCTCCTTTCTCCTTAGCTCGCAGATGGCCTATTGTGAGACCCTGCAGTCACATGAGTTAATGATTAATAAAATATATATATATACATATCCTATTAGTTCTGTCCCTCTACAGAACTCTGACTAATACAGATTTTGGTACCAAGAGTGGTTCTAGAGGAACAGAATATTAAAAATGGAGTTCTTTCATTGGTTTGGGGTTTCTGGAGTTGGCTACTTAATATGATTAGACCAAAAAATGCTAAGGACTCTAGTTTTAATAGTAGTATGGAGAGCACTGATAGTCCTTGGCATTAACTGTTTAGAGAGTTATGCAAAATAAACTCATTTGACACTCCTGATTGACTGCTTGTGAGAGGCAAGGAGTTTAGTGACTCTATACGTAATACCTTTGACCATATGTAGAGAACCAAGGAACATAATGAAGTTGATTTGTTACTCCTAAGTTCAGTGGACAAAGTGATGAAAGAAAATGATGAACTCAGGGATTCTATCTCCCAGCTTCAGAAGCAGATACTGAATACCAAATCTGTTAACATTGCCCTGAGTGAGAGTCTTATCTCCTTTAGAGAAAGAGCTGAAATTGTGGTAAAACAAACACAAGCTCTTATCATGCGAGTGGCTGACCTGCAACAAAAGGTGCATGCACAGCCTCGCCAGGTGTCATTGATTGGAAAAGACCCTGCAACTTGGAATGGGGACATGTGGGAGGACCCTGATGAAGCTGAGGACACTGAGTTTGTAAACTCTGATGAACTTTTTTGCCAGAAGAAACAGCTTCCTCATCCCACAACATCACCTCCCCGACCCATGCTGCCATCAGCCTTTCCACCTTTGTCTGGGGAGATTAACCCTGTGCTGCCTCATGCAACAGTGATGGCCTCCCCTGAGGCAGTTGCCAGGCAAGATAATGTTGAGTCTCCTCAGGCGCCACCCCCAATACCCCTGTTTGCTTCTAGAACTATAAATAGACTAAAGTCCCAGCAGGCCCCTAGAGGTGAGGTTGAGATGACCCATGAGGAGATGCACTACACTCGAAAAGAATTGCTTGAGTTTTCTCATTTATATGAGCGGAAATCTGGAGAACAGGCATGGACATGGATATTAGGGGTGTGGGATAATGGTGGAAGGAACACAGAGTTGGATCAGGCTGAATTTATTTATTTAGGCCCACTAAGTAGGGACTCTGCATTTAATGTTGCAGCTCAGGGAGTTTTAAAAGGTTCTAATAGTTTATTTGCTTGTTTAGCTGAAATATGGATTAAAAGATGGCCCACTGTGAGTGAGCTGGAAATGCCTGATCTCCCTTGGCTTAATGTAGAGGAAGGGATCCAAAGGCTTAGGGAGATTGGGATGATGGAGTGAATTAGTCACTTTAAACCTACTCATACCAGCTGGGAGGGTCCAGAAGTTACACCCTTGACCAATGCCTTGTGAAATAGATTTGTGAGGGCAGCACCTGCATCTTTGAAGAGCCCTGTAATTGCTCTTTTCTATATGTCAGATCTAACAGTGGGAACCGCAGTCACTCAACTACAAAATTTAAATACAATGGGAATAACTGAAGCCCAAGGTGGCAGGAACCAAGTGGCAGCACTCAACTGTCAAAGGCAAGGTGGGTGTAGCTACCATAATGGACAGCAGAAGCAAAGCATTAATCAGTCTGACTCACGTAGAGCTCTGGCACTGGCTAATTAATCGTAGTGTTCCTAAAAAGTGAAATTGATAGGAGGCCTACTGCATTGCTATTTAATTTATACAAACATAAAACTTCTAGGTTGAATGGACAAAAGACTAATTTGAATTATAAAAGCAGAGAATCATGGCCCCTCAATCAATTTCTAGACTTGAACCAGTTTACAGACCCAGAACCCCTTGAATGAAGGGGAGACCAGGTCCCCTTGAGGAAAGACCCCACTACCCTACTGCCAATTTATGCAGTGAATCTTTCTCCCATTCTTTCCAAAGGAGAGCTTCAGTCTTTTACCAGGGTAACTATGCGCTGGGGAAAGGGAAATTATCAGACATTTCAGGGACTACTGGACACTGGCTCTGAGCTAACATTGATTCCAGGGGACCCAAAACATCACTGTGGTCCTCCAGGACCAAAAGTAAGGGCTTATGGAGATCAGGTAATTAATGGAGTTTTAGCTGAGGTCCAACTTATAGTGGGTCCAGTGGGTCCCGGGACTCATCCTGTGGTCATCTCCCCAGTGCCAGAATGCATAATTGGCATAGCCATACTTAACAGCTGGCAGAATCCCCACATTGGCTCCCTGACTGGTAGGGTGAGGGCTATTATGGTGGGAAAGGCCAATGGAAGCTATTAGAGCTACCTAGAAAAATAGTAAATCAAAAACAATATCACATCCCTGGAGGGATTACAGAGATTAGCGCCACCATCAAGGACTCGAAAGACGCAGGAGTGGTGATTCCCTCTACGTCCCCAGTCAACTCTCCCATTTGGCCTGTGCAGAAGACACATGGATCTTAAAGAATGACAGTGGATTATCATAAGCTTAACCAAGTGGTGACTCCAATTGCAGCTGCTGTACCAGATGTGGTTTCATTGCTTGAGTAAATTAACACATCTCCTGGTACCTGGTGTACAGCCATTGATTGGCAAATGCCTTTTCCTCCCTTCCTGTCCATAAGGCCCACCAGAAGCAACTTGCCTTCAGCTGGCAAGGCCAGCAATATACCTTTACTGTCCTACCTCAAGGATATATTAACTCTCTGGCTTTGTGTCATAAAACAGCAAAAAGACACACAGCTGGGAGGTAACCACAAGATTGCACTAGAAAGAGAGGAAGGAATGACGATGATGATTATTGATTGATTGATAGATAAATAGATAGAACACCTGCTTCAGAGAGCTTTTTCCTCAGTATTTCTCTCTTCCACAACAGGTACCAATTTTCCTGTGTGCACTCATAAACCCATTTCTCGCCATTACTGATAGCTATGTTCTAAGCCACCAAGTGAGTAGGTACATCACACACTTTTACAGGAGTGCAGAGAGGTAGAATGGTTATTTAGCCTAGGGGTCACATTCCAAAACGACCTAGTTAGACTTTTAATTTTATCAACAAATAAAGTTTTGGCAGAGTCACAGTGACGTAAAGACAGGAGTCAAAGGAGCAAACACTAATAATGCAACTGAAACTTACTTCTCTGTAGTTCATAATGCATTTATATTTCCTATGAATCTATAAATTATCTTGCTGATAGCACAGTATCTTGCTTTGTCTTTGTGTGTGTTTCAACGTCGATTTGGTACCCCAAATGCACCCATATGTGAACATCGCTGGGAGGGGTGGGTTTCAATTGTTCTGGATACACACTGGGACGAGGGGAGTTGGTCAGACCTGAAGCAAGCCTGGAGAAAGACAATGCCCTCCTATTGCCTCAAAATCCGCTGGATAAAGTCAGAATGAGGAAGAGCCAGGGTATCCCTGCAACACCCTGAAGAAAGGCAGTCCATGAGAGCTCTCATAAATTATACCGCACAAATTGTTTCACATTGTCTCTTCCTGGAAGTGAAAGGAAACAGCTGATGGTTCCGGGTCAAGTTGAGGCACCTCTGACCTCCAGCCCCCAGAGCCACAGCGCCGCCTGCTGGTGGAGCCCCGCCAGAACTGACATAGACGGGTCCAGCCTCCAGGTGCACCCACACCCTTTTCTTGCACCACGAAGCTGAGCAGCCTCTCTACTCCCTGTGACCATCCTCCTTCGCCTCCGCGTGGTTCAGCCTGGAATCCTGAAGAGTCTGAGTGAGTGAGGCATGGCAATCCTGGATGTGGTTGAGGGTAGGGAACATTTCCTCTGAGGAATCCATGGAAAGAGCTGGCCCTGATGCTTGAAAGTGACTTATGGTTGCCCTTGACTCACCCTGTGGCATTTTTCTCCAGCTGCACAGAAACCTGGATATTGCCCAGAGTTTACTCTGTCCTGCCCTTTCACCCTCTTACCTGTGCACTGGCATGATAAAGCCTGCCTGGGGGTCAAGAAGTGTTGCTTCTTCAACGGTCAACATCAGTGTATGGAGACCTGGTGGACTTTGGATTGAGGTGAGGAGCCCCAGATCTGCCCTTCTCGGCTGCCCCTGAAACCTTCCTGCAGAAGCATTCATCTTAGAAGGAGTTGAGAACTGCCCATGCCCCTGGAAATCATTGAGATCAGAGCTTTCAAATTGGGTTGGCCCACAGATCTGCCTCTGAATAGTGAAGGGGGTGGCTCAATAGACATCCTTGCTCAGAATATGCACTGTCCATTTCACATAAGGGGCACTACCCTTCTCCTCTGTATGAAGGGGACATTTGGACAAGATAATCCCTAAGCTGCTCAAGGGTTATTGAATTTTTATTGTTATTATTTTAATTTTTC
Source organism: Macaca fascicularis (assembly GCF_037993035.2). NCBI lineage: Eukaryota > Metazoa > Chordata > Mammalia > Primates > Cercopithecidae > Macaca > Macaca fascicularis. The sequence continues at coordinate 101,228,210 of NC_088384.1, read as the reverse complement.
ATGGTACCCTTCACAGCACTTTTCTCTTCATATTTAAATTGTAAGGTAAGGGATTATAAATTCATCATTCCTTAGGATGGCTTGCCTAGAGTCCCTGATCCCCAGTCCCTGATTCTGGGGCAGCATATCTCAGTTTTCTTTGAAGGAGAGTATTTAGCAGGATTTCTGCCACAGTGCCCCGGGACACAAAATCATGTCCCCTGCAATGCCATGTCCCCTGGCATTGACAAAGTAGAAGCCAGGCTGAACCTTCCCTGAGCCTTTGCACCTTCCTACATCCCTGATTCTCTCTTCTCTCTCAAGGTGGAAACTCCTTAACCAAGCCTGAGGAGACGCCGGTGCCACAGGCTCAGATTTGGATAACTGGTCTCCAATTTGCCCATGATGTTCCCAGGCCCAAGTCGTCCTTTTAGAGTTAAATGCTTGTTAATATGACAAGAAGACAAAGAGATAAAACATTGTATATTTAAAACCACAGAAAAATCTATAAGACTACTGAATCTTCTCTCTCTCTCTCTCTCTCTCTCTCTCTCTCCATCCTTTATGGCTTTTTCCCTTAGAATCTGAAAAAAGGATGTGATTACTATTTCACATTTAGTTAAGGACCACAAAGGTAGTAGAAGTCTGGACAGGTCTTCCAAAATTTTATTTGTAACTATTATAAACAAATGTTGAAAAGTCAGTTATTCCCTAGCATGCTTTAAGTTGACATCTAACACTTTTATCATAATTGCATAATAGTTACAGGGAATAAACCTTTAAGAATGTGATGAATATTGTCATTTCATTTAAAAAGCATACCTTAATCTTTGTAATGTTTCTAATGGAATTTAATTATCTTGACTTGATAGTCATAACTATTAAGGAAAAGAAAAAGCATGCTCTTTTCTCCCTTCTTCTTGCTCTTCTTCTCCCTTTTTTAATCATTTCCTGAACTATTCAAACCAAAACTATGGGTAAGTAGGTTTGTTTAGGACTCACTCTGAAAAGCAGACGTCTAGACAGGATTAGACAATCAAGAGTGTATGTCAGGGAAAATGCCTGTGAGGGGCAAAGGGAGGCAGCCAAAATGGCAAGGACAGCATGAGACCATGATGCAGGGCTGCCTGCTCTGAGGGAGGAGAGAAGGAAGGAGTAAGAGTCTCAGAATGAAGTACAACATTAGTAAAGTGCCAGCCAGGCTTAAAGACAAGGCTTGAACTGAAGTCACCTATCAGAAGAGACCCAGGTCTCAGAATGGACCTGCCTTAGTGTTCGGGCCACACTCAGTTGTTGACTGGGAATAAACTGAGGGAAGCATCCATGACTTCTGCACAGACATAGTGGCAGATGCAGAGGACAGTAGCTGGGGGCATCCATCAGTTACACACCCTGAAGCAGCAGGAGATCTGAGCAGTGCATTTCCATGCTCACAACTGTCCTCTACCTTGTGCTGCACAGTTACTTCTCCAGGTATGGTGATGAAGGCTGGTTATCCCAGCTACTTGGGTGGCTGAGGTGAGAGAATCTCTTAAGCCAGGAAGACAGAGGTTGCAGTGAGAGGAGACTGCACCACTGCACTCCAGCATGGGCAACAGAGCCAGACCCTGTCAAAAGAAAGAAAGAAAGAAAGAGAAAGAAGGAAGGAAGGAAGAAAGGAAGGAAGGAAGGAAGGAAGGAAGGAAGGAAGGAAGGAAGGAAAGAAAGAAAGAAAGAAAGAAAGAAAGAAAGAAAGAAAGAAAGAAAGAAAGAAAGAAAGAAAGAAAGAGAGAAAGAGAGAAAGAAAGAGAAAGAAAGAAAGAAAGGAAGGAAAAGAAAAGAGAGGAAGGAAGGAAGGAAGGAAGGAAAGAAGGAAGGAAAGAAGGAAGGAAGGAAGGAAGAGAGAGAGAAAGAAAAGAAAGAAAAGAAAGCTGCTTAATGTCAGCTTCTTGAGTGTTTCATCTTGGCTGTCAGTGTCTAATCCATCATAGATGCTTCCCAATGGGTGTTAATATGTAATACACAAATCTTCACAGTAAGTGTCCGCTCACATGTCGGTCCTCTTGCCCTACCACAGACATCCTTGCTACTGATTTTCTAGTCCTTTGCCTCTCAAGCTCCTTTTTAAAAAACTGGGTTTTAATATTATTTAGGTATTTAATATTATTTACGTATAACAAAGCCAACATATCAGGAGATGACTGCCATTTAAAAGAGAGTTTGTTATACTCACATATCTCAAAGGAGAGTCACACCTTTTCATGGGAAGGGTAGGGCAGGGGGGCACATAGGAAGCACCTTTTTCCATCAAGAGATAGAGAGAGTGAGGGAGAAATGTGGGCAAACCCTTTTTGTGATTCCTGAAAGAAGGAGCAGGTGAGGCAGGGTAAGTGTCTCAAGATTGGCCAGTTTGAATAATTTCAGTGGTCTCTGAGGCAAAGGTGCTGTCCCTAGCTTTCTCTGAGTCAGTACCATGATGTTTCCTATGGCCCCAAACCCTAATAGACCCAGGGTCTAGCTTATCTCAGTAGAACACAACACTGGACTGGCCCCCAGAGACCCAGGCTCCAGGCTAGCCCCTGTGGCCAGGACCCAGGACAACCCTTGTGAACATAGTCTTCAGGCCAGCTCCCACACACCCACTCCCCAGGGTCAGCCCCAGTAAACCCAGGCTCCAGGCAGGTCCCCACAGATCCAGACTCTAAGCCAGCGCACATGTCTCCAGGAAACTGGCCAGCATCTGCAATGCCAGGATCCAGACAAGCCCCCACAGACCCAGTCACTACAGCTGCCACAACACCAGGCCAAACCCAGACTCTAGGCCAGATTCTGTGTTCTCAGAGTCTAGAATACAAAGGGTCCAGGATTGCTCTAGCAGACCCAGGATCCAGGTCCATTCCAGTAGACCCAAATACCAGGCCAATTCCCCATGCTCTGAGGATCCAGTACCATCCCTGAAGACCCAGGCTCAAGGTCAGACACCATGGACCCAGGACACAGGCCCAACTCCTTGGACTAAGGCCACAGGCCTGCCCAATGGACCCAGGTTTCAGGCTCATCTCAGTACTTGGTCAGCCCCTTCAGACTCAGGCTCAAGGGCCACCCCAAGACCAAACCAACCCCCAGGGACCCGGGTTTCAGGCTAGCTCCTATGAATACAGATTCCAGGCCCAACCTCACCCAGGTAACAGGTCCAACCACCTGCTGACCCAGGCACCAGGCTAGGCTGCCCAAGGACTCAAGCCTGCCCACAGACCACACCCAATGGTCTCCCCAGAATCTCTGGACAGACTGACTGGGGAAGGACTCTGAAAAGCCTGCAATAAGTCCCTACTTCTTCAAATATACAGATAGTAACATAAGGGAACAAGAAACATGAAAAATTAGAGAGGTGTGATACCTTCAAAAGAACACAGTAATCTCCTAATAACTGACCTCAAAGAAGTGGAGAAATACAATACCGCCTGACAAAGGATTCAAACTAATTATTCTTAGCAAGCTTGATGAACTTCAAAAAATACTACTAGTACAGAGAAATAATTCATGAAATCAGAAAAAGAGTAAATGACCAAAATGAGAAATTTAGTAAAGTCATTTTTAAAAAATCAGACATTCTGCAGCTGAAAAATGTAATGAATGAAATTTATAATTCAATAAAGAGCATCAACAGCAGAATTGATCAAGCAGAAGAAAGAACCTGTAAACTCAAAGAAAAGTTATTTTAAAATATACACTCAGATGAGAAAAAAGAAAAAAATGAAGAGTAGTGAAGAAAGATTATGAAATGTCTAGGACAGCATCAAAAGAGCAAATATTCGAGTTATGAGATTTTAAGTAGAAGAGACATAAAGGGGTAAAAAGCTTATTTAAATAAATAATAGCAGAAAACTTTCCAAATCTGGGAAAGGACATAAATATATAGGTATAGGAAAGTCAAAGGCTTTCAATAAAATTTAAACCAAACAACACTACACCAAGATATATTACAATCAGTGTGTCAAAAATCAAAAGCAGAGAGAGGATCCTGAAATAAGGGAATTCCAATAAGGCTAACAGTGAACTTTGCAGCAGAAACTTTAAAGACCAAGAAAGTGAAATGATATATTCACAGTGCTGAAGGAAAAAAAGTAACTGTCCTTCAGGAATGAAAGACAAATTACAACTTGTCCAGATAAACAAAAGCTGGAGGACTTTATTGGCATGAGACTAGTATTACAAAAAAAATGCTAAAGGAAGTTCATCAAGCAGAAAGAAAAAGATTTTAATAAGTAAGATAAAACGTACGAAAGTATAAAACTCACTAATGAAAGTAAGTACATAGTCAAATTCAGAATACTCTAATACTATAATGGTGGTGTGTAAATCAAATATTTTTAGTATGAAGGCTAAAACACAGAACTATGAAATAATAAAAGCTACAATAATTTGTCAAAGAGTACATAATATAAAAAGATGTAAGTTGTAACATTAAAATTTTTAATGTGGGAGCCAGGCACAGTAGCTCATGCCTATAATCCCAGCTACTCAGGAGACTGAAGCAGGAAGATCACTTGAGCCCAGGACTTTGAGACCAGCCTGGGCAATGTAGCAAGACCCCATCTTTTAAAAAAGGGGGACAGGGTGGAATCAAAGTGTAGAGTTTTAATGTGATCAAAGTTAAGTCGTTATCAGTTTAAGGAAGACACAGTAAATAAAAATATTATTTTATGTTTATGAATTAAAGAATTTATATTGTTAAAATGTTCATACTACTCGAAGTAATCTACAGATCCAATGAAATGCCTATCAAAATTCCAAGGATATTTTTCATAGAAATAGAAATAAAAGGCCCTAGAATTTACAGGGAAATTCTAGGAAATTACAGGGAACCACAAAAGACCCTTTGGTTTACATGGAACCACAAAAGACCTTTTGTTACAGACTGCTTTAACAAAAGCAATCTTGAGCAAAAGTGACAAATCTTTCTGTCAGGAGGCATCACACTACCTGATTTCAAAATACGCTACAAAGCCATAGTAATCAAAATAGCATGGTACTGGCATAAAAATAGACACGTAGGCCAATAGAACAAAATAGATATCCCAGAAATAAATCCATGCATTTACAGTCAACTGAGTTTTGACAAAGGTGCCAAAAATACCCAATGGGGAAGAGACTGTCTCTTCAGTAATAATGTTGGCAAAGCTGGATCTCCATATGCAGAAGACTAAAATTGGACCCTTATCTTACACCACATGTAAAAATCAACAAAGTGGGCTAAAGACTTAAACATAAGAATTGAAACTGTAAAGCTACTAGAAAAAAATATAGTGGGAAAGGTCCACGGCATTGGTCTGGGCAATATTTTGGATATGATCCCAAAAATATATGCAATAAGAGCAAAAATAGACAAATGAAATTACATCAAACTAACAAGCTTCTGCACAAAAAAGAGGAAACAACAGATTGAAGACACAACTTATGAAATGGTAGAAAATATTTACAAACCATACATCTGATAGGGGATTAATATCTAAAATATATAAGGAACTCAAACAACTCAATAGAAAAAATATAACCCAATTAAAGAGTGAACAAAGAATCTGAATAGATATTTTCAATAGAATACATACAAATAACCCATAAGTATATTTGAAAACAATTTCATGGTTCCACTATTATAAGGTATCTTATGTGAGTTGTCTAAGGTAGTCAAACTCATTTAAGCAAAAAGTATGATGGTGGTTTCCAAGGGTTTCAGGAAGGGGGAAATGGGGAGTTGCTATTCAATGAGTAGTTTCAGTCATGCAAGATGAAAAGGTTCTAGAGATCTGCTGTACAACATAGTGCCTAGAGTTAATATGGTACTACACACTTAAAAACGTGTTCCAAGGGTAGATCTCATGCTAAGTCTTCTTAGCACAATAAAATAATTTTTAATCTAAATTTAAATTTTCAGAAATTTAAGAATATTACATAATACATAATTTAGAATACAAATTTAAGAACATTAATAATACATAAGAATGTTATTTAGAAACATGGAGATAGATATTAGAAACAGTTAGAAGAGCTAAAAGTAGTTACCTCTCATATCAGGACCTCTGGGTATCAGGAAACAAGGTAAATAGGAGCAATGTAGGAGATTCCCATTGTAAACCTGGTTTTCCACTTTACATTTTATACGGTGTACATATATTATTGTGATAATACTTTAAATAGAATTTCATATCTTTAAAACTAGGGGAAAAGTAGCTAAAGAATAGGCATAACTTTTTCCTGGTTGATCCTCCTTTAAGGAAGCATTTGCACCTCTGTCTGGCTCAGTGGAAGGTGGAGAAGGGGTTCGGATGATCAGGTTACCTGATTTTTAGGCATTAAATATTCTGGGATCCCACAATCTCTAACAAGGGCATTAATTCAGCTTATACTATTCAGTCAGGCACACTGTCAGGGCAAAGATTACTGTGATGTCACCTCCCATTAACTGAAAGCTACACGCACGCGCGCGCACACACACACGCACGAGTCTCTCCTGTTGAAGCAAGTGCTTTAACAAGCAGAATATGTTCATACATGGTAGATAAATAAGGAATTAAGCCACTAACATGTAAAATTGGGTTAATACAATTTTTCATAAGGTGACTTTGCCTTGTCCTGTCATATAATACCAATCAAATGCAAAAATATTGAACACGGTATCTCTGGAGTGACACACAAAATACACACACTTCATCTCCCCCCTCTTATCTCAGTTTACCTATAGGCATTGCCCTACCAAGTATGTAATATGCTGTTGTCCTGAGTTCTATCTTGATAGAAGTATTTAATACTGTGTTCAATGTTCCGGAAACAAGAATCTGAAACATGATTTTAAAAGAAATGCCTTAAGGCCAGGCATGGTGGCTCACGCCTGTATTCCCAGCACTTTGGGAGGCTAACAAGCGTGGATCACTTGAGATCAGGAGTTTGAGAGCAGCCTGGCCAAGATGGTGAAACTCCATCTTTACGAAAAATTCAAAAATTAGCCAGCTTGCAGTCCCAGCTACTTGGGAGGCTGAGGCAGGAGAATCTCTTGAACCCAGGAAGCAGAGGTTGCAATGAGCGGAGATTGCACCACTGCACTCCAGCCTGGGCGACAAAGGGAGACTCTGTCTCAAAAAAAATGAATGAATAAAAATTTAAAAATAAATAAATAAAAGACATGCCTTAAATATTGACAAGTTTGAAATAATAAAATATTTTCAAATAAATGAGAGCTTATGCTATTTGCCACAGCAATAAGCTAAACGTTGTACTCCATCAGAGATGAGACCGCTAGTGAGCCTAACACATCAGTTACTATCAGCTTCAAGTGAGACTGATAAACAATTGTGGTGGATTAAAGGTCAAGTTTTTTTTGTTTGTTTGTTTTGTTTTTTGTTTTTTGTTTTTTGAGACAAAGTCTCACTCTGTTGCCCAGGCTGGAGTGCAGTGGCATGATCTCAGCTCGCTGCAACCTCTACCTTCCAGGTTCAAGTAGCCTCCCAAGTAGCTGGGATTACAGGCGTGTACTACCACACCCAGCTAATTTTTGTATTTTCAGTGGAGACAGCGTTTCACCATGTTGGCCAACTGCTCTTGAACTCCTGACCTCAAGTGATCCACCCGCCTCGGTCTCCCAAAGTGCTGGGACTACAGGCATGAGCCACCATGCCCAGCCAAAGATCAAGATTTTAATGTCAAGAGCATCAGGATAGAAATTTGCAGTTATCCAGTTTCATCCAAGGTTATACAGCTTCCTTACAAAAGGGAGGAACTGACAAATCAATACAGCAGATTGCTATTTTAAGCCAGTACAGAAGTAAGAGATAGAAGACAATGACTTCCCGTATAACAACATTTAGTCCCAAGAACGATGATGTCCTTCATTCCGCCTTTTGTGCATACCCCAAAAGCCACAGTATTTCACCATACCCACTTACCAAGCAAACTCCCCATCTTTTGTCAAAGCAAAGTGCTGTATTTACTACAGAATTTCTTTATTAGGAACTGAAGATGTTTAAAACTGTGGCCATGTTTTTATTGGGTGTGGGTTCTGTTTGTCTGATGTATTACTTATGAGACTGCACAAGTTTTGAATGTTCTACTTCAACTCTATTTTTTCTAGAAGCCCTATTATTTGTAGCAAGCAAAACTCTGTAACCTAACGATTTTCAGGAATGTATATTCCATGTTTACTAGAAATATATCTTTCCTTATATTCTCTGTCTGTTTTAGGCCAGGCCATTTTGGTTCAAGGCTTTCCACTTTCTTGAAGCATATAAATAAATGATGCCCAAAAAAGACAATGAACGTGACATCCGGTTAATGTAATTCACAAAATAACAGGTTGAAAAGAAAATCCATAGATATATCTCAATTGATGAGGAAAAAGGCATTTGATAAAAATTCAACATCCTTTCATGAGAAAAACTCTTAGCTAACTAGAATTAAAAGGGAACTTTATTTGCCTGATTCAGCAGAACATGGGATGAATTCCACAAGGTCACATGGCATGAGCTAAGGAATGCCTTTATTGGGTGAAACCAGTGAGCCAAGGATCAGCACTCCTAAGCATGGGATACTCCCAGCAGACACTCCCATCATTACTCGCTTCAGCCTACATTGAGGTGTTCTGAGGCCATGCACAGCTATGAGTCAGTGAGGCAGGACAGCAGCGTTTCTCAACATCAATACTACTGGCACTTGGAGACAGATCACTGTTCGTTGTGAAAAACTGTCCAGTGCATTGTTAGATATTTAGCAGCAACCTCAGTCTCTAGACACTGGATGCCAGAAGCACATCTGCCCCAGTTGTGACAACCAAATATGTCTCCAGACATTGCCAAAGTCCCCTGTGGACAAAATAACCACCTTTTGAGAAGGTAATTTACTACTGCAAAACAGGAACATTGTCCCCTGCAATTTTACCTTCTTATAATAAGACTATGAGAAGTTCCTTATGGGGCTCGCTTCCTAGACAAATGTAGCCTAAATGTAAGCCTAAATGTAAGCCTAATTGTAAGCCTAAATGTATTTATATATATAAATATATAAACATATTTTTGCTATGTATATATGTATGTGCGTAAACTTATTTTTGCTATTGAGTTGCAGTTCTTTATATATTTTGAAAATTAACCCCTTATCTGGTATGTAGTTTGCAAATATTTTTCCCATCTCACAGGTTGCCTTTATTACTAGATATTTTACATGTTACTGCTTTTCAAGTATTACATTTTTCTAACCAATATTTCTAGTGTATAGAAATGCAGTTGACTTTCATATATTGATTTTGTGTCAGTTAATCTTGAAAAAATTGTCTAACTGTCATGATATATCTGTAGTTTCTTTTGTGTTTCTATTGGACTATTGTATTATTTGCAAACAATGGCTTTTCTCTTCTTCAATTCTAATACATATTTCTTTTCTTTTTCCTTATATATATGTGTGTGCATATGCATATATACACACACACACATATATATATAAAGACCCAATTAAAGGTGAATAAGACTTAAACAGACATTTCTCCAAAGAAGATATACAAATGGCCAACAGGTATGTGAAAACATGCTCAACATGTCTAATAATCAGGAAAACGCAAATCAAAACCATAAGATCACCTCATACCTGTTAGGATGGCCATTATTTTAAAAAGAAAAGAAAAAGAAAACAAGTACCAGTGAAAATGTGGAGAAATCGGAACTCTTGCACTGGCAGTGAGATTTAAAGGAGTATAGCCACTAAGGAAAACAGTATGGAAGTTCTTCAAAAAATTAAAAATAGAACTACCACATGATTCAGCAATCCCACTTCTGGGTTATTATCCAAAAGAATTTGAATCAGGATCCCAAAGAGATATTCGCACCTGCAAGTTCATTGCTGCAATATTCACAATAGCTAAGAAATGGAAACCTAAATGTGCATTGACCCATTGACAGACAAATGGGGGAAGGAAAAAAGATTTTATACACACACACACACACACACACACACACATATATATATATGCATACCATCGAATATTATTCAGCCATAAAAAAGAAGAAAATTCTGTCGCATGCTGCAACATGGGTGAACCTTAAGGACATTATGCTAAGCAAAATAAGCTAATTACAAAAGGACAAATACTGCATGATTCCACTTTTATGAAGTGTCTAAAGTAGTCACTTATAGAAGCAGAAAACAGAATGGTGGTTCCAAGGGTCTGGGGGAGGGAAAATGGGGAGTTGCTATTCAGTGGGTTTCAGTCATGCAAGACAGAAAACTTCTAGAGACCTACTGTATGACACTGTGCCCATAATTAACAACACTGTAGTATTCACTTAAAAATATTTTGGGGCCGGGCATGGTGGCTCACACCTGTAATCCCAGCACTTTGGGAGGCTGAGGCGGGCACATTATGAGGTCAGGAGATCGAGACCATCCTGGCTAACACAGTGAAACCCCGTCTCTACTAACAATACAAAAAATTAGCCAGGCGTGGTGGTGAGTGCCTGTAGTCCCAGCTACTCAGGAGGCTGAGGCAGGAGAATGGCATGAATCTGGGAGGCGGAGCTTGCAGTGAGCTGAGATCACACCACTGCACTCCAGCCTGGGTGACAGAGCGAGACTCCATCTCAAAAAAAAAAAAAATACGTTAAGAGGTCACGTCTTATAGTATATATTTCTTACCACAATATTTTTTAAAACACGGTGTTGAGCAAAGCAGGCAAAACACAAAAGAATACTTAGGCTGTAATTATGTTTACATAAAGTTAAACAACATGCACCATTAAGCAAGCCATAGCAAGAGAGCAAAACTTTAAAGGAAAACATGAGGATGATTAACAGAAAGTTCAAGATAGTGGTTACCTCTGAAGTAGGGATGGTAATGTCCTATTCTAAATTGATAGGTTCATAGGTGTTTATTCTTTTTCAAAAGGTATAGAAAGTTTATTACATTCTTTTATATGTAGGATTTATTTTACAATAATTTTAAAGGAAGTATCATCAACAGTCAACTACAAACGACATTTTGAGGAGAACTGGAGAAACGAATATGAACTGGCTATGAGGTGACATGCAGAAACTATTAATTATCTTAGATAGGATCATGGCTATGTGATTATATTGAAGAAAGTCCTTATTCTTAGAATTCACATGCTGATGTATTTAGGAAATAGGAACATAATGTATTTGATTTCATTTCAAATATTTCAGCAAATGTAGCTATAGGTATTCTAAAATATCCCAAAATATTAATAATTGTTAAGTCCAGTTGTAGGTATACAAGTTATCATTGTTCTGATATTTCAATTTTTCTGTATGTTTAAAAAGTTCATAATAAAAAGCTGGAGGAGACAATAGCCAATATATTCCAACATTCTAGTATTTGTTTATTAACTTCCCAGACTCCACCCCTGGTATCCAAGTGATCTGAGCTCAAGGATACAACTGGTGAGATTATAACCAAAGATTCACCATCTAATAAGGAGTTGGCTCACTTCCAGGAATGGAGGGATCCTCCCCTGCCTCCACTTAACCCCAACTCAGTCCCTTCCACACTTTGGTATGTGGAACGCACCAAATCCAAATCTTTGCATTACTCAGAGATCCTATTAGTAAATGACAGAAATCCAATTCAGACCAGCTTAGCCAGAAAGGTGAATTTATTGGGTGATAACCTAACCCTGAGTATGAGTGGGGCTGATCTCAGGAAAAAGGTTAGTAAAGGACTAGATTTCCTCAAAATTACTCCCTGCCTATCTCTCATGTCTTCTTATCAGCAACTTAGATTTATCTTCTCAGAATTTCTCTCTCACCAGGGCTGGGACCAAATTTCTGGAGTTTCTGGGCTCATATCTGCAACTTTTCCAACAGGAAGGATTTCCCTCTCTTTAGTGCCCATTCAAAGAAAGAACTCCAAAATTCTGGTCTCAGACACACACGCACAGACACACACACACACACACACACACACACATACACACACATACATGTCTTCTTCCAAATCCAGGAATTTGGGGGGATGCAGGGGCAAAGGAGGGAAAACAAATCCTATGAAGGCGATACAGTATAATTATGATGCCCATCATATGAATGAGGAAACGGAGGCTTAGGAAGGTGAAGCTGCTTTCAAAGTTACACAGCTGGTGACAGGTCCAAAATCTGCTTTCCTCCAGGCCACATGAGATTGGTGGGGGCAGGAGCACACAGGGCTGGAACGCAAGGCTGAGAGCGAATGTTCAGGAGAGACATTTTAAGCACTGCCATTCAGATTCTTCCTTGGGGTGAGAAGAGAACTGAGAACAAATCCGGGGCAACACAGGAAGGAGGGAAGATTTTGGTCCCAGGTGAATCAGCCATGAACAGGGACTGTCAGAGAACATAGTGGGGTTGAGGAAGTCTGGCCCTGCCACTGCCTCGTGTGTGAACTTGAGTAATTTCATGCCCTTTCTGTGCTTCCTTTCCTCTTTCCATAAGACAGTTTGGCCCTGGTGGTGCCTAATGGTCAATCAGGTGGCCATTTCTTCTCCTTGTGTGAAGAATGAGGGTCGCTCTTTGATTTCTTCATCTATTCCAGTGAGGAGACCTTAGGGAAAGCCCCAAGTCCCTCCTCAAAAGTGGCCATTTCCAAATAGAGCTGGGAAGTGCAGCCTCCCTTGCCATTTTGAGCCTTCAGCTCCACCCACTGGCACGCCCAGCAGGGACACTATAAAGCCAGGCTCAGCCCAGCTCCCAGCCAAGTACCTGCCCAGCAACATGGGGTCCAGCAGCTTCTTGGTCCTCATGGTGTCTCTCGCTCTTGTGACCCTGGTGGCTGCGGAAGGAGTTAAAGGGGGTGAGCAGGCATGGTGGAGCTGGGTGGGGCTGGGCTGGGAAGAGGTTCTGAGGGGCCCTCTGGGGCTGGAGTTCTCACCTCACCTTGTGGCTTCCTCCACTAAGTATAGAAAAAGCAGGGGTTTGCCCAGCTGACAACATACGCTGCTTCAAGTCCGATCCTCCCCAGTGTCACACAGACCAGGACTGTCTGGGGGAAAGGAAATGTTGTTACCTGCACTGTGGCTTCAAGTGTGTGATTCCTGTGAAGAAACTGGAAGAAGGTAAGGAGACCCGCCTCCCAGGGCTGGGGCTGTGCCTTCCCCTGCCTCTATCTGGCCCATGAAACTTCAGAGGAATTAGTTTCTTTAGCTGGTTTGGGGAGGGATGGCTAAAGATGGCAGGGCCCTCGGAGACCAACTAGTCTGAACATCTCCATTGTACAAAGGAGGAAACAAGGATGAAGACGTGTCAGGGCCATGCCCCGAGCCAGGATGGGAGGCCAAGTCTCCAGGCTCCTCCTCCACTGGGTGTCCTCAGAAATGTTGCCGGGTCCTTTCCACCTCTGGGGGTCACTCTCACCCAGTACCTGCCCCTGAGGGTCCTGAGACTTGGAATATGGAAGAAGCAATACTGAACCCCAGCAAAGAAAACCCGAGCTTGAAGTCCTTTTCCCTAAACAGAGGGAAGAGTCACAGAAAGTCCAGACCCCAGGAAGATGAGATGAGATGAGAAACTGGCCCCCACTAGATGCTGAATCTGCTGGTGCCTTGATCTTGGACTTCCCAGCCTCCAGAACTGTAAGAAATAAATATTTGTTGTTTACAATCCACCGAGTCTATGGTAATTTGTTATAGCAACCCAAGCCAGTTAAGACAACCTGATAGTTAAAAAAATCCAATTCAACATTATCAAAGTGAATAAAATATAAAATACCTACAAATAAACATATCTAGAGATGTACAGAAATTTTCTAACAAAAAAACCCCCTAAAACTTTATTAAATGACATTTTAAAAGATCTGGATAAATAGACTAAACTTTTCTACCATATGTATAAATAAATAAATAAATAAACAAACAAATAAATGTTTTTTAAAAGATATGCTCTTCCCCAAGCAGGAAGCCTCCACAAAATGTTCATCTTGGTCAGCATAATTTATGCCTGAAATATAATTAAAATTAAAACCCATTGGGTTTCACAAATCCTAATGAAATAACTGATTCAGGCAATGATCATCCATGGCTTCTGAATATTTACAGGGTGCCATTTCATCACCCCGTGGTATATTTACAGTTCGTAAGAGGGGAAACACAAGTTTACAACATGAGGATTCAGGTACACGCCTGAAACACATTAATCTGTCTCCACAATGCTAAAAATGGGTAAGCCAGACCTCTATTCCTCCTGAGCTGATGCAACACAAAACACACAGCATCATTCAAGAAGGGCTCCTGCCAAGACAGTTGAGCATGAACCTCACCAAGCCTCTACAGCTAGCGTTCGTCTATGGGAAACATGAAGGACAAAGAAGATGGAAGACATCACGGGGAAGCAACATGGGACATTCTAAAGAACGATTTGTCTGTTTTGTTCAACAAATCAATAGCATGAAGAAGAAGGAGGAGGGAGGAAAGAAGGATAAAAAAGAGTTGAAGGGATTGCTCTAGATTAAAAGAAACTTCAGATACATTACAGCCAATGCAATGTGTGCACCAACAACCATACAGTCATTTTTGAGACAATAAGAAAAACAGGATACAAATAGAATGTTAGATGATGTTAAGAAACTGCAGTTAATTTTCTTAGGTGTGACAGTAGTATTGTGATTGTGTGAGAAAGTGTCCTTAGTTTTTAGAGATGCACACTGGAGTATTTAAAGGTAAAATATAAGATGGGTTGGATTTACTTTAAAATACTTCAGCCAAAAAAGGGGTGGGGATTTGCATGAAGGAATTGTTGTAAAATGGCTCATTGTTGAATCTGTATGATGAGCATGTAGGCTCCATAAAAGTATTTGCTGTTCTTTTGTGCGTTTTTGAAAACTTTTTATGATAAAAACAATGAGTTTATTTTTGCAGCTTAAAAAAATGATCATTAGGTTCACACGGAACAATAAAATACTTGTAACCTGGAAAATTGAAAATGTAGACTAATGAAGGGTAATGGATACCACCAGTCACTAAAACATATTACGGAGCTACAACAATTACAACCACAATACAAGCATACCTTGTTTTATTGTGCTTTGCAGTCATTGCATTTTTTACAAGTTGAAGGTGTGTGGCAACCCTGCACCAAGCAAGTACATCAGCCCATGTTTCCAAGAGCACATGCTCACTATGTGTCTTTGTGTCACATTTTGGTAATACTCACAATATTTCAATTTTTTTCATTATTATTACATATGTTATGTTGGTCTGTGGTCAGTGATCTTTGATGATACTATTTTAATTGTCTCAGGGTGCAATAAACTGTGCCCATATAAGACAGTGAATTTGATCGATAAATGTGGGATATGTTCTGATTTCTCCCCCAACTGGCCATTCCCTGTTTCTCTCCCTTGGAACACAACAATGCTGAAATGAGGCCAATTAATCATCTTACAGTGGCTTTTAAGTGTTCAAGTGAAAGGAAGAGTCACGTCTCTCACTTTAAATTAAAAAAAAAAGCTAGAAATGATTAACCTTAGTGAGGAAGACATGTTGAAAACCAAGATAGGTCCAAAGCTAGGCCTCTTTTACCAGTTAGTCAACTTGCGAATGCAAAGGAAAAGTTATTGAAGGCAATTGAAACAGCGACTCCAGCGAACACAAAAATGGTGAGTGAAACAGATTTATTGCTAATATGGAGAAAATTTTAGTGGTTTGGATAAAAAAATCAAAACAGCCACAGCATCCCCTTAGCCAAAGCCTAATCCAGAGCAAGGCCCTAACTTCTTTCAAGTCTATGAAAGCTGAGAGGTGAGGAAGCTGCATAAGAGAAGTTTGAAGTTAGCAGAGGTCGGTTCACAAGATTTAAGGAAAGAAGCCATCTCCATAACACAAAAGTGTAAAGTAAAGCAAGTGCTGATGGAGAAGCTGCAGGAAGTTCTCCAGAAGATCTATGCAAGATAATTGATGAAGGTGACTACGCTACACAGCAGATTTTCAATGTAGATGAAACAGTCTTTTATTGGAAGAAGAGGCCATTTAGGACTTTCTTAGCTAGAGAGAAGTCAATGCCTGGCTTCAAAGCTTCAAAGGACAGGCTGACTCTTTTATTAGGGACTAGTGTAGTTGGTGACTTTAAGTTAAAGCCAATACTCATTTACTATTCCAAAAATCCTAGAGACTTTAGGAATTATGCTAAACCTATTCTGCACATGCTCTAAAAATGGAACAACACAGCCTGGATGACAGCACATCCGTTTATGGCATAGTTTACTGAATATTTTAAGCCCACTGTTAAGACCTACTGCTCACAAAAAAAAAAAAAAAAAAAAAAAAAAAAAAGATTTCTACTTTCCTTTTGAAATATTTCTACTTACTGACAATGCATTTGATCGCCCAAGAGCTCTGATAGAGATGTACAAGAAGATTAATATTTTCATGCCTGCTAACACAACATCTATTCTGCAGATCAAGGAGTAATTTTAACTTTCGAGTTTTATTATTTAAGAAATTCATCTCGTAAGGCTATAGCTGCCACAGATGGTGATTGCTCTGATGGATCTGGGCAAAGTAAACTGAAAATCTTCTGGAAAGGGCTCACAGTCTAACTGCCATTAAGAACATTCATGATTCATGGGAGTAGGTCAAAATATCAACATGAATAGGAGTTTGGAAGAAGTTGATTTCAATCTTCACGAATGACTTTGAGGGGTTCAAGACTTCAGCTGAGGAAGTCGTCGCTGCAGATGTGGTGGAAATAGCAAGAGAACTAGAATTAGAAGTGGAGACTGAAGATGTGACTGAATTGCTACATCGTCGCTGCAGATGTGGTGGAAATAGCAAGAGAACTAGAATTAGAAGTGGAGACTGAAGATGTGACTGAATTGCTACAATCTTATGATAAAACTTGAATGAATGAGGAGTTGCCTCTTATGGATGGGCAAAGAAAGTGGTTTTGAGAGATAGAATCTACTCCTAGTAAAGATGCTGTGAACACTGCTGAAATGACAAAACCAAGAATTTAAAATATTATGTAAACTTAGTCGATAACGCAGTAGGGTTTGAGAGAATTGGTTCCAACTGTTTGTTGTTGTTGTTTTCAGAGACAGGGTCTTGCTCTGTTGCCCAGCCTGGAGTTCAGTGGCATGATCATAACTTACTGTAACCTTGAACTCCTGAGCTCGAGCAATCCTCTTACCTCAGCTTTCCAAGGGGGTAGGACTACAGGCATGCACCACCATCCAGCTAATTTTTAAATTTTTTGTAAAGGTAGAGCCTCACTATGTTGCCCAGGCTGGTCTCAAACTCTTGGGCTCAGTGATACTCTTGCCTTGGCTTTCCAAATCTCTGGGATTATAGGCATGAGCCACTGCACCATGCCATGACTCTGATTTTGAAAGAAGATGTACAGTGTATAAAATGTTATCAAACAGCATTGCATGCTACAGAGAAATCTTTCACAATATACCTTTGTATCACAACTGCACATGTACCCCCTAATTCTAAAATAAAAGTTGAAAAAAGGAAGAGTTAATGGATGCAGCAAACTTCATAGTTGTCTTATTTTTAAAAATTGCCACAGTCAACCTATCCTTCAGCAACCACTACCCTGATCATTCAGCAGCCTCAACATCAAGGTAAGACCCTCCACCAGCAGAAAGATTATTACTCACTGAAGGCTTACATGATGATTAGCATAGTTTAGCAATAAAGTATTTTTAAATTAAGGTGTATACTTATTTTAGACAAATGCTATTGTGCACTTAATAGACTACACTATAATGCAAACATAACTTTTAAATACACTGGAAAACCAAAAAATCCATGTGGCTCACTTTAATCCCAGCATTTTGGGAGGCCAAGGTGGGAGAATCACTTGAGTCCAGGAGTTAGAGACCAGTCTGGGCAACATAGGGAGACCCCTGCCTCTACGAAAAAATAAAAACTAGCCAAATGTTATTGCAATATTCTCTTTATTTCAGTGGTCAGGAACCCACAATACATGCTCGCCTGTGCTGGCACAAGAATAAACAGTCATAAGAAAAGAACGGGCCAGGCATGGTGGCTCACGCCTGTAATCCCAGCACTTTGGGAGGCTGAGGCGGGTAGATCACAAGGTCAGGAGATCGAGAGCAGCTTGACCAACATGGTGAAACCCTGTCTCTACTAAAAATACAAAAATTAGTCGGATGTGGTGGCACGCACCTGTAGTCCCAGCTACTCAGGAGGCTGAGGCAGGAGAATTGCTTGAACCTGAGAGATGGAGGTTGCAGTGCGCCGAGATCACGCCACTGTA